>NW_024543833.1:347500-1032500 GCF_018167655.1 Microtus oregoni | reverse complement strand
GATGTGTGATATGACAAGTGATATGTGATATGACAGTCACTCTCTAATTGCAATGATAGTTGAAAGCAAATCACACAGTTTGAGAACTCTGCGCTAAAGCTCTTGGAATTCCCAAGCCTTTAAAGCAATGTATTATTTCTCCAAACTCATTATTTAGTGCAAATAACTGAGGTATCGCTGCACGTGTTATCTGATGTCATTTGCATCTTGTTTAATGACTTCCCGGTGTTCCCAGAGTGCACAGAGAAGAACTGCATTGTCAGCACCTTGTGACTTCCTTGGATGCGGTGATTTGAGTTTAGTTTGGAGGCACACTTGGTCAGGGTTGGAGTAGGCTTCTTTACTTCCCTGTGGTAGAGAGCTCTAGCTCTGAAGCCATCTGTCGGCAAAGTGGCCCAGATCTTCCTTGTGCGACAGGCCGATATGGAAGACCTGTACAGCCCTGTCACAGCTGGGCTAGTTTCTGTATCCTTATTCTGCACATCACTGGATCCCAGGCCTTGCTCACACTGATGTCTGTCTTCTGAATTAGGTCTTATGGCTTTGGGCTAATGCTTATGAATATCCAAACAGCAGTTACTTTGTATTCTTATTAACCCAGCCTGTATGTTTCTCCCTTGCAGTCAAACTCCCTGCTCTCAGGTCACTCCTCCACCCCCAGTATAGTCTCTAAATTACAAGAAATCCTCTAACTTGAGCATGGCCTGTTCTAGCCCCAAGAGGGATTTTGGTGGCACCCCCTTGAAGACCTGAAAAAAAAATCTCATTTCCGTCCAAGAAATTGAATCATTATCTAGATTGAAATAATATCTTTCCTCAACCTGCAACAAGATAAAGGATCAAATTGGTGGAGTTTCCTTATCACTGCAGTTTGCAGGACACGGAATAATGGCCTGTCACTGCCTCTGGCTGGTGGATTCTGTAACACAGAGCCCATGGTGGCTCCTGACCTACTCTGCATGGCTCAGTATCCGTGGAGATGTAAGACAATGCCGTTAATGACAAGTGTCATTGCATGAGAAAGAGAAGTAGTGTGGGGCCCAGAACAGCATGAGCAACAGCAGGTTCCGCTCAGACAGCACTCGTGTATGGGCAACTGGGGGAGCCAGCAAATAAGGCAGACATTCCTATTCTTCCAGAGCTTGAGTGTGCCAAAGTCCTAGGCTAAGCTTCGAGAGCTGCAGTTTGGAGTAAAGGGTGACAGCTGGAGAAGGTGGACTAGATCTTGCTTAGGCTGGAAAATGAATTGGCTGTAGACAGGACTGACAGACATCCTGGGGAGAGAGCCGAAAGATAGGCTGGTGTCGCAACCACCATTGTTACAGGTCAGCTCTGGTCTCTTGGGCTTCAGGCTTCTCTTTGTCCAGAAGAGGGTGGCACCAAGAAGGGCATCAGGAGAAAGAGGCAAGGTCATGTTTATGTTTAGTCCATGCTCCTGGCTGGTCCCCTCTGCCCTTCCTGCTCCTCTAGCTGAAGTGGCTCTGCCAATTCCAGGGCTAGTCCTGCAGATGTCAAAATGTGGATGCCAGCAAGGATGCTTTTCTCACGCTGCTTGGCACCATGCACTCTTGCATCAAAAGAAAAGTTTCCAGCTGGGCAGTGGTGGTGCACACCTTTAATCCCAGCACTCAGGAGGCAGAGGCAGAAGGATCTCTGTGAGTTCGAGGCCAGCCTGGTCTACAAAGCAAGTTCCGGGATAGCCAGGGTTACTCAGAGAAATCCTGTCTTGAAAAACAAAAACAAAAGGAAGGAAGGAAGGAAGGAAGGATGGAAGGAAGGAAGGAAGGAAGAAAAAAGGGGAAGAAAAGTTTCCCTAGCATCAGTGAATAGGGCCAGACTTTCTAGTCCAGTTGACCCCGTGGCCTGGCCTCACTGCCCTTCCTATGACAATATAGAAGTGACTAAAAGACACCAGTATCTGACTGGAGGGCTTTTTATGTGCCAGTGCTGTTCTAATGGGTTTTCATACTTGACCCATGCAACTGTGTGCTTTAGAAGGGTTTAGTATCTGCCTTTAATGGTGGAGGCACAGAAAGGCTAAGTCACTTTTCCCAGGAGTCACTAAGTGGTAGAACTAGACTATGAATGAAGCCTAGTAGTCTGCCTGAAGCCTTTTCAAACTTAATCTATGAGGGCTAAAAATTTGAAACCACCTGGGATCTCCTCAGACCCTATGCCCGAATCCTATCGCTGAGAAGAGCAATATTTACAGTCATGTGTTTGTGATGTTCCAGGAAGGCCACATAGGTAGATTCTGTCCCCGGTGGGAGATTGAATGATAGTCGATACCCATGGGTGCGGGTGGCTGAGATATAGCCTTCGGATTGTGCCTTCTGAGGCTATTCTCAGCTGTGCATCATGTGGTTTACCAGCCCCTGGCCTGCCCATCCTCTGACCCAACCCCCACCTTCCCGCAGATGCCACTCCCCCCAAAGCCTTTGGGGCTGTGCTACCTAGCTGCCTGGGCCTCCTGGGAAGGGACACCATCCTGCAGCCTCACCCCATGTCCCCTCATGCCCCGCGCTCCCCAGCCAGGTGTAAGTGACTTGAAAGGCCTATCAGCAGAATCTTGTCTTCTAGAGGAGTGCTGGCCTGTCAGCGAGCATGCCTGATTGCCATGGTAATCACCAGCAGGATGGAATGATTTCATAATACATTTTCATCTGAAACAGGAACAGGTGTGCGGGGGAAATCAACACGGATCAACAAGACCAGTCTAGGGAGATTAATAGCGAACTTAGGGTTGCTCTGGGAAGCAAAGGGAAGAGAGACAGACATGCGGCTTGTAGTCACTATCCTTCCAGCCTGACCTCTGACCTTCCCCTGACCCTCACTCTGTTCCTAGAACCCTGATCTCTGAGCCTTTCCGTTCTTCTTGGAGGTTTTCTGTCTTTGCTGTCCTCACTGTACTTGGCCACTGGTCTATCCCACCTCCCCTGAGAAGCAGTCCTGGGCCCGTCAGCCTGACCCTGGGAATCTGCCTCTACCAGCTTCCTGCAGCCCCGTGCGAACTCTTGCTCCTCATCTCACTGAAAAATCCCCTGATGTGCATGTATCTAGTCTGTGACCCAGGCCACCTGGGACAAGTCCCGCTCAGCCATCTTCCCTTGGGGAGCCCTCCTGAGCTCCACAGGACCAACCAAGCGCTTCACTGGCCAAGGTCACAATCAGCCTGTGACCTGGCGAGGCCTGGACTCTGCACACCAAAAGTTGATTCTTTGCACTGGACTGGAATCCATCTGTATTATGCTGTTCCTTCCAGAGACAGAGCTACAAAGGACAGCCAGAACACTGCCCAGCAGTTCTGATAAGCAAGGTCTCTACTTATTTCCACAAAACTGCTGGCCCTGGATACAGGAGTCCACCCTCCTGGGACCAGAAGGGCCATCCTGGCTGCTCCATTGTTACCTTAAGGGGCTCCGGTGCAGAGCAAGTTCGAGGCCACCTCACTTGTGAGTCCTGGCACAGTGGGGCATAGTGTTAGCTCCACTGCTTTGTCCTGGAGCTGACAGTGTCTCTGCCACAGGACTGGAATCAGAATGGACTTGACACAGACATCACATCAAAGGCTTTCTCCACTTTCAAACAGCTAATGCATCAGAGGAGTTGCCAGGCCTGCTCTGAGGACACGGCAGGCATTAGCTAATATCTTGATTTTAATAGATGAATAATAAGAAGCCCCAAGTGTCTCTCAGAACCAATTTTGAAGAACACGCTCAGCCACTTGCCCACCTCCTTGTTGAATCTGACCCCTAAAGCACTCCCGACAAAGGGTTTAGCCCAGAAGAGAGGTATTCCTCTAGCAACTTGGCTCTCTTTTAATTCCTTCCTCGTATTGCTTCTTGGTGAACCGAGCCGTGAGAAGATGAACTGAAGTTGGAACGCAGCAGTCCTCAGAGGGAGGCCTGGACTGGCAGCCCTGGCATTTGGCTGGGTAGTGCACACCACACACTATCTTCCGGGTGGATCCCCTCACCTAGGCTGCTGCACAGATACCCACTCATTCCTCAGGGAGGGACTGCACATCCGCAGGTGTCTGTCTGTGCAGGGCATCAGGAACCCAGTGGCATGCTCAGAGTGAACCCTAGGAAGGGAGTTGGAGTGAGAGGTCAGAAAAAGATGTGGAGGGGTTCATGAGACCCAGTGCAGCCACTGGAACTGTTAAAATGGGGTGTGGTCTTTCCTGGGATGGAAGAGGAGGGTCAGAAAGGGTATGAGGAGGGCCTCTTTTCCTGGACTGTGGTGTCTGACACAGCCAGCCTGAAGAAAGGGAGACAAGGCATTAAACATCCTACCCTCCCTCTGATCTCCACTCCTTCCTTCCTAATTGCTGAATCAACAGGAAGCCCGGTTGTGGCCTGCCTTTTGGGACAAAGTATCTCCTCCTGGAGGAGGGTGACAAGCAGGATGGAAGGACAAACAAAATACAGCCCAGCATGCTTGCCCCTAAATTATGGGCCAGGACAAAACTATTCCAAGAGGCCTTATCAGGGTAAGCCTGACCTGAGGACCAATATAAAGGCCTCCAGGAGAATTCCAGGCTCCCAAAGAGAGGGTGTAGGGAGAGAGAGCATAGGGAGAGATAGGAGAGCAAGCGAGCCTATTTTGGGGAGATCGTACCCCTTAATTCTTTTTAGGAGGAACTTGGGAGCAATGACAGTGGTGTAAAAGGTTCTCTTGGGAGAGAGGCAGTGGGATATGAATGAATCCAAGTTGGAATGCCTTATTGGATCCTTCATGAAGGAGCCCATAGTGAGGATTAGAATACTCTAGCAGAGGCCCATAGAGTCCAGGGCAGCCCTGAAGCAAGTCAACGCCCTCCCTCCTCAAAAAAAGCATGTTTCCAGTGGGCACCAATGCAGGCCAAGGCCAGAGTGCAAGGCCTGCATTCCTAAGGCTTGGCAGAGGCCCACAGCCCCACAGTGGAACTTGGCCAGGTGGAAGGCAGCCAAAGGCCAGCCCTGAACAGGTCCTTGTTCTGGGATCCCGAGAGCTTCTGGGAAAGGTAGGCAGTTCTCAGCCATGGCCATCTGATGAACGCATCTGAAGAAAAGCAATGGTGCCAGTGAGATGGGACAGCGGGGCCACCCTGCCTCTGGCCTGTCTGTAAGTGGACATCACCCCACAGAAGAAGAGGCAGAGACCCCAAGAGTGGCCATTCCTCCAAGGCCACAGGTCCAACCAGACTAGCTGAGGATAGTCTGCACCTAGATGAGGGAGTGCCTCACTAAAGTTGGGACACGTTTATATTAAATTTAGAAATAACTTCAAGTTACAGAAGAGTAGGCAAAATTAAGAATAATCCCCTTGTATCCTTATATCCCAGATATTTACTGTGTTGTCTACATGGTGTTTGCATTTATGTAGGCCACACACACACTTGGTTGTACAAGCATGCAGAGTTTCTAGCCCACAGGAGGATAGGGTGGATACCCCATGGCCCTTCACATCCATAGCATGTCCAGCATGTGTTTGTGATGGAAGGCCCTTCTCCCGATGAAGCCACACTTAATGTGAATGTACGCTCTAGCCTAACCTGCCGCTTATTTCTCTATAGTCGGAAGACTCTGGCATTTGGCAGCATTTCCCTGAGGATTGGGTGTAACTCTGTCTTCCTTAGCCTCCTGTAAACAGCCGCATTTTCTATAGCCTTTGTCTTCCATGACATTGACATCTTTGAAGACCACAATGCCCTCACTTTTGATAAATGAAATTCCCCCATTTAATCTGACGTTTCTTTGTGGTTAGATCCAAGTTGTGTTTTTGGTCAGAATCCTGCACAGACCCCACTTTCGGGGTGATTTTATCTGTGTGTTTGAGACAGTGTTTTTCCATGTAGCCCAGGCTGGCCTTGAGATCTCAATCCTCCTGCCTCTGCCTCTGCCTCCCAGCACAGACCCTCTTCTTGGAGAATCATGTGCAGAGGCACTCAGGAGCCGTCTTCCTCGCTAAGGTCAATGTTGAACCAGTCTAGCTATCATCCAGGTCTCCATTTCACAGCTCTGGCTTCCTCTGTTTCCTGTTCCGTTAGACTGAGGCAGCAATCTATGGGAAGCCATTCCCTCCTATGGTTCACTCACCCACACATACCCTGCTTACCTTGGATTTCTACTTCCTGTTTTTCCTCCTTTCTTACACATAAGGCAGTACATCTTATGTCCTTTTTATTTTTATTCATCCAGGAGTAGCTCATGGACCGCACTGCGTCCTAGTTCATAGAGGGGTCCTCGTGGTCTCACCGCTGTGAAATGCTCCACTGTGTAGACTCCCTGGCTCACTCCCTGCGTTCTTATGTGCGACAGCATAGGCAGTGTCTTATGCGATGCATTTATGCGCTAACCCA
Organism: Microtus oregoni; assembly: GCF_018167655.1. Lineage (NCBI taxonomy): Eukaryota > Metazoa > Chordata > Mammalia > Rodentia > Cricetidae > Microtus > Microtus oregoni. The sequence continues at coordinate 1,026,157 of NW_024543833.1, read as the reverse complement.
CCTCACCTGCTTTAGGTCTTATTCTGCTTGGAATGCACCTTCAGGGTCTGCTTCTAGGAATTGGATTGTGGTTTTGCTGGGTACCACCAGATCCCCCCAGGGTGGTGCCATCCTGCATCCTCCCCCACCTGCTTCTCTACAAGAGCCACCCATTCCTGCAGCTTTGGCCAATCTCGTGGACTCATGTAATTTTGACTTTCATTTTTCGTATGAATGGAAGTCTGTGCCCACTGTCACAAACCCTTAGTTACAGTCACATAAACATAAGGAAAAGCAGGCCACTTTGCCTCTCCAAGACGGCTTCCACTTTTCCCTGGGCTTTCAGTTCTCTGTTCCTCCGGTTTCTAATTAAAATGCTTCACTTTTTAAAAATTGAAATATACTGATATTATTCTCCCCCTTCCCATTCCTTTCTCATACCTCTCTCATGTAGCACCCAGCCCCTGAAATAATTTGTCTCATTTTCTTTGTTTATCTCTGTCTCCACCCCCCCCACACACACACCCCTACTTAACCTAAATATATAAATACAACCTGCTCAGAAACCTTTTATACATATAAGTGTTAAACCTTTGGCTATGATGTGTCAAAGGTTTTCTTGGTTCATCATTTTCCTTTAGTTTTACTTTCCATGGGGCTTGGTGTGCATGTATGTGCCATCCCACGTGCCCCCGTGTGTGTGTGTGTGTGTTGTGTGTGTGTGTGTGTGTGTGTGTGTAGACAATTACTCAAGCTTTTTTTTTTGTCTTACTGCTGTATTTGTAGTTACAATAGGGAAACCTCATCATCTACCCAAGCCATAGAAGAACTTATCTGTGTACAAACACAGTTGTTAACAGTTACATATTTTACTGAAAAGATGATAAACTGTAATTTTAAGATTAATTCTAAAAGATGGATCTGTGTTCTCAAGATGATGGGTAAAGGGCAGAATAAGAAAATGCAGTGTGGGAGACATTGAAGCCCAAACATTTTTGGTTTTAGGAAAAGGACAAAAAAAAATGTGGTCCCTGTCCTGCAGCCATGGGTATTTGACACAAGGAGTCAAGTTACCTGGGGTAAACATAACCCCTGTTGCCATCCAGTGGCAGGCATTTGGAGGAGGGAGGTGTCCTTTGGATTGCTGAGAAACAGAAGAACAGGCCAAGGAAAGGCAATATTTAAGGAAGTATTCTCTCTGAAGGCCATGCAGGGATGGGGCAGCTACCTGCAGGTGCAGGGGTGGGGCAGCTACCTGCGGGTAAGGGTAAGTCTTCTACTCGCCATGGAGTCACGTTGGTGGTGGGGACATCAATGAGATTGCAGAGTGAGCAGCCAGGATGTCAGGTATTGGCCAAGTCAGGAGTGAGGGAGTAGTGTGGTGTTGGAACAGGGATGGGAGGTTCCTGGACTTTATCCCAAAGGTGGTGAGAAATCACCACACACTGAAGAAATGGAAGAAATGAGGCCCCAATGGGGAGAGATGAGAATGAAAGGAGCCTCTTCTCAGAGCTGATGTCAAAATTAAACAATAATTGAAACCATTTAATTTGCCATTAGACCTGCTTAGAGCACTTCAGCAATTATTCCTTGTGTTTTGAGGGACCTACTGATCTTCCTCATCTCATTTCAAGTCTAGTGCCCATGATACCTATTTAAATCATAAGGCTGGACAAGAAAACTAAGACAGGACTCAATGAAGGCAGAGGGACCAGTGGTAGAGCTCACTCAGATCAAGAAACACCCTGGGAGAAGGGGCTTCGGTCAAGAACTAGAGAAAGTCGGAGGTTAGAAGGAGGAGTCTCAAACACCTTTTACAGCAGCAGGAATTAGGGATAGACATAGGGACTCTGAGAAAGTCAGTGGTCTGCAGTCGGTTCGACTTTGTGCACACACTCTCTTCTTTCCTCTGCCTCTGGATCCTCTGTCTCTGTTGGGGGCCTTGCTCCGCAGCCTTGTGTGCAGGAGCTCCTCCTTGTACAGGGCTGACCCACATCCACAATGGAGGAGAACAAGGGGAAGTGTTAGGAGCTGGCAGAGAAGTCAGGGAGGCAGTGGATTCTGGTGCTTTCTGTTCCCAAGGCTGATGGGGGGGAGGGGGGGTGTTTACCCAGGACCCCAGGGATTCATTGCTTCTCTCCCCAACTCCAGTGATGGACCTCGCAAATAGCCCAATGAAGGCCCTTCTCTGTGACCCCATGGGTCATGTCAATCAAGTGTGTGAGAAAAATAATAAGTCTCCAGCAATGTGGCCACTGCGTCCTTTCGAGCTCGCTTATCTGCTCCCCTTGCTCCTGCTGATGAAGGCCAAGAGGTTGCAGAATCTTCCAAAAGCTTAGTGGAGGGGGAGAAGGGCAGATGAGGACTGTACTCTCACCCCTCTGCCCCTTCAATTCTGCAGCTCCTGATGAGAATTAAACATCCTGACAGATTTCTCACACCCCACCCCCAGTCCCCCCCATCCTATGTTGCAGCCAGCCGAGCCACAAGCTGGGGAACTGGCTATGTTGATGTAATTCATGGGTGCTGGGAAGGCTCATCCCTCCAGGGGCTCTTCACTAGGGTGCTGCTTCAGACTCATTTGCCAGCTTCCCAACCCTTACCCTGTCTTAGGTATGGCTCTGCAACCTGGCCCAGATGAGACTGACCAGCTCTCTCTGCAGGCCACCTGCATGTCTGTGTCCCAGTTTTTGAAGCACGCCTTGCCTTGTCTCGTTTTGTGGCAAAGGTAGCTGTGAAGTGGGACAACTCTTACCTTTGAACCCCCAGTCACAGATGAAGAGATTACAGAGTCTCTGGACAGGAAGGAATGACCTTTAACTCTGACCTGGCTCTTCCTGGTTGACCTCAGGGAAGCCCTGTGTTCTGCCTGAGCCTCTGTTTCCTCATTCATTACAGGGGTCTACTGGCATCTGCCTTGTGGGGAGAGGAGGCTGCACCAGACAGAAGAGTAAGCTTGCCGGAGCAGCAGCATGCTGCCGCTGGCTCAGACAGAGCATCTTCATCCACTCCCAGAGGCGGGCTGTGCACCTGTGCTCTAGGGCAGGCCAGGGGGACAAGCTGACACTCAAGGGCCACTTTCAGGTGTCTGTAAGAGCTATCCAGCTGGCTAGGAAAGCCCTACTGCAGACTAGCCAGCCTAGAGTAATGAGTACAGTGTCTCTATCGTCACACTTAACAATCTCCCCTGTCACAAGGAGAGTGGCTTGTCCAGGTCCTTACAGTTAGGATTGGTACCCAGACCTTGTTGAAGGACATTTTTGGAGATATTGTTCACATATAGGCAGGAGTAGGAGACATGGGGCATTGTGGGAGAGGGAATCTAGAGGGACCTGTTGCCATATTCTTAAGATCTCAAGATCTCCACTGCAAATCAAGATATGCTAGAGTGGCCTGGTTCCTCCTTCCGCATAGTGGGTATATCCAACATGAGAAAGAGGCCACAAGGGTAGCTCTCTTCTTTTGTTTAACTTGCTGCCAAGCCTGGGAGCTTTGGACACTGAAGCTCTATGGACTCAGACAAGATCAGAGAAAGTGCCAGGGAGACCTGTTGCCATGGGGATTTGGGCCTAAAAGAATGGAATTCCCCCTCCCCCCCACACACATCTCATCTTCTTATGCTCCATTCCCAGCTGGGCATCAGGTTAAATGTCGAGAGCAGGCTGTGCTGAGTCGGGTAGCCCTCGGAGTACAGTAGTGGGGCCGAGGGAAGCACCACACTCCTGCGGCGTGCCTGGGAAGCAGCAAAAGGAAGCTCCCAGAGCCACGCCAGATCTTCTGTCTTCAGTCATCTGTTAGTAGCGAGAACGACCATGGGGTGATAGGAGGTGAACTGGCGCAGAAAACCCTGGAAGATGCCTATGGAGGCTTTGAGCTGTGCGTGGATACATGGGGACTGCCCGCGTGCATGCTAAGTTGTTAACTGGCTCCCTCTAAGCAAGAGAACACACCTGGCCTCCCAACCCATCAGCTAAGATGCAAGAGAGCAGGTTTAATATGGCCATCTCTGTGTCTGCCCTGGCTTGGCGTGCGCCTCAGGTAGAATGTCTCTCTTCGTTCCTGTGTCTCTCTGGTGCTTTCGACCCAACCCTTCTCTGTGAGGATGGGGCCCGGCAGCCCCTGCTCTCACCTCACCTGCTTTCATCTCAGCAAGCCTAAACTCTAGAAATGTTGCCTTCCCACACCCTGGGAGCCGTGATGAAAAGTCCCTGTTCACCCCTGATGGACGGAGACAGCCCCCAGATTGAAAGGCTAGACGCTGTGTGAGCCAGGCCTGGCAAAGGATGCTCGCAGTAATCCAGTTCATCAAGGATGTCACAGCAGAGCCCGTATCTGCTGACTACAGGCTCCGTGAAGCAGCAGAACACCCGAACGTTCCCTCATGCAGGCACCCATGATGGCTGGCTTGTATCTCTGTCGGTTTTGCTGGGGACAGGGGGGTCTCTGAGTGAGCAATGCTCACATGGGACTTTTAATGACTGTGTGACGAAATGACCCCTTAGTCGTGTTCTGGCAAAGGTTAACATAGGTGTCATGTGAGAAAAGAGATGGAGTCAGGAAACACAGTCTCTTCCTCCACTCCCCCTCACAACAGGGACGACAGACAGTTTGCTGTCCCCAGAGGAACACTTTGAAAATAGAAGTGTCATTATAAGGAAGAGCAGATGCAGAGCGGCTATACACATGGCAAAGACTGGCTTCTCAACCTCTCCGGATCACTAGGGTCCTCTTAGAGCCCCAGTCCCTCACCTCCCTGACCCTTGTCATCCTCATTCCTACATCTCATCTATTCACTGTATTGATACTGTTTGGTGGTTCCAGTGTGTAAGACAATTTACCAAATGCTTCAAGTCTACAGATGAGACTATAACCTTGGTCCAGCACTGTCAGCCTGAGTCCCCGTCCCTTTAGTGACACTCCAGCTCAACTCATGTAGGTAGCACGGTTTTTGTTTTTTTTTTTTTTTTTTGGAGGGGAGAGGGTAGGAGGGAGAAGCAAGCAGTTGTGTAAGAGCAGGGCCGGCCTCTGTCTGAAGTGTGCCCAATGGTTTGGTCAGGACATATTCTCCCAGGTACATGGGATAAGTCCATCTTATGGCAGAGGAGACTGACAGGCATAGCTGTGTGCATCTAGAAGCTAGGAAAGCAGAGATAGAAACCAAGCTGCCTGCCAGGAAGGTCCTCTCCCGTATTCCTCTCCTTTCTGTTATTTACCCTTTGCCTGCTCCCCAGTCCTCAGGTAGTCACCTGGACAGCAGACCCTGGGGTGCAGGTAGATCCTGAAGCGGCAGGTTTAGAACCCTGGGCCAGTGGCAACCCTCACCATGGCTGCTCGGGGACTACCCTGTCTTTCCCTCCTGACTCTCAGATCCACAGCAGAGGAGATGCCCAGCGTCAGCCACGATGGAGGAGGGCGTGTACTAAGTCCTCTGGGGGTGATGGGAGGGGGTGGTCAGAAGCCACTTTCACTTTTGGTGCGCAGGTCACAAGACCCATACCATTCTTGATTTGATTTCCATTCAAATATTAATGGAAACGAACATTCCTCAACAAGAGGAAGCTGTTCCACACAGGGAAGATGATCTGCCTGAGGTCTCACAGGCCAGGTGATTCGATCCAGAACAGTCACCTGTCCCCATCCCCCCTTTTTCATAAACAACAGTTGTTTTCATATTTGAAAATATTAAAAATAAGCAGTTGAATAGTTGTAATGCTACAGATGGAGCCCATAACCTCAAACATGCTGTGAGCACTTGCCCACCAAGCTACATACCCAGCTTCTGGTTTAAGACTCAGTGGGCATTTGTATTTGTTTCCTCTTTGGTTTCTAAGAGTTGCTGATTTATTGTCTGTTACGTTTAATTGTTTGGAGCCTGGGTGTGCCGTATTTGTCATGATATAGTTTTTCCCTATGAGCTATACATTTACCATGGCAGATCTGTAAACTTCAGGACAGAAGCACCAGGAGGCTTGTCTTGCAGCAAGCACACCCCTCGCACACCCCTCCCTAGGGCCATCCTGCAGCAAGCACACCCCTCTCCAGGACCGTCCTGCAGTAAGCATGCCCCTCCCCAGAGCTGTCCTGCAACAAGCATGCCCGTCCCCAGGGCCGTCCTGCAGCAAGCACACCCCCTACACATCCCTCCCCAGGGCCGTCCTGCAGCAAGCACACCCCTCGCACACCTCTCCCCAGGGCCATCCTGCAGCAAGCACGCCCCTCCCCATAGATGTCCTGCAGCAGCCTTCACACTGGCTGTCCACACATCTTATCAGAGTGACCCTCACCCTAGACCCTCACCCCTATGCATGCTTTGTGCTGGGCTCTGCCCTGGCTTCCCGAGAGTCTGGCCTTAATGATATGCTCAGTGAAGCAAATACTGACCAAGACAGTTTCCTGGTATGTTTTCCTAGTCACCAAGCCCAGATCACAGGCAGACCTGGTTTTCTTTTGAGTGGTCCTCCTTTTTTCCCCTCCCTTTTGAAACCCTATGATGTGGGCGGCACCTTCATCTGCCTGTGACTGTTTTTATGAGAATCTTCCCCCACTCCGACCTGAACACAGAAAATTATCTTTTCAAACATACCATCCAGTGTGATTTTATGAGCTCTGCAGTAATTGCCCTCGCATCTACTCAAAGGAACCTTGAACCACCAGCTACTGCTGTGTTCCAAAGGATGAGAGACGCGTGGGTGACCAGAAAAGGACTCTCTATCCTCTTGGGGCTCCTCTTTACTTATTTCTGGTAAGGTGGGAAGGACCGCTTCAAAAAGCTTCTTAGACTCACAGATCTAGACTGCTATCACCCCCTCCTCTTCCCCTCTCCTTCCTTCCTCCAGCTCAATCTAGCTGCTAGTCAGTGGCTCCTATGTAGCATTTTCAAGCAGGTGACTCTGGCATTGGATCTGTGCTGAATCACAGCCTTGGGTGCTCTTTTAGATTAGTGCCACACGCTCTCAGGGTGTGCCCGTGTGTGTGTGTGTGTGCCCGTGTGTGTGTGTGTGTGTGTGTGTGTGTGTGCGTGTGCGTGCGCGCGCGCGCGCGCACGCGCGCGCGCACCAGGCCTAGGTAACAGTTAACTTCAATGGAGCCCTCGACAAGGAGCAGCTGGACCGAGGAAGGCGCTGAGCCAAAGGCTCAGAATAGCCAGCCCCTGGCGCCGAGGGCTGAAAAGGGCAGAGGAAATGGGTAGGCCAGCCCCCTGGGAGGGGAAGCAGGAGGATGGGTTTGTGGCTGTGGCCTGCAGCAGTTCATAGGTTCATGACAGTTTGCTAAGTGAGTTGGAGCTCAGGAACAGGTGTGAGGCTTGTGAGGGTAGAAGGAGGCTCTAGGTGTTTCCTCTGGCCAAAGGAGGCTGGGCCACAATGCCACCTCCAAAGGGTCAGTTGCAGATCCTGGCACATGCCGTGCTGCTTGCTGAAAGTTAGTGAGTTAGAGGCAGGAATTTGGACCAAGTCAGCCTAGGCTTTGAAGTGTGTGTGGGGGGGGGGGGGGGCATGGTTCCTGATGAAAGAGAAAGGAACCTCTGCCTGGACTGGGGGGTTGGGGGGCTGGGAGCAGGAAACAGCATCAAGAGCTATTTATATGTAATGGGTCCAGTAAGGACAACACAACCCAGCCACCTTCTTGCTCAGCATACCGGAGGCTCTCAGTAAGTATAACCGGCTTCCCTGAGTCCCACAGGGCTTGTTCTGCTGCAGCTTTCAGGCCCACTTAAGCAAAGCCATCACTCAGTGCTGCAGGCAGCACAGTCAGTACCAGGCTGTCCCTGGCCTCTGTGTCAGATTGGTGCCTGTGGCCTGGGAGTGCTGCGTCTTCCTGCTGGAGAGTTCCTTTCCCTCATTTGCTGTTTCGCCTTCATTCCTGTTGCTATGACTCTGGATGGAGCCACTTATTGTCTTTGAGGAACCAGGAACTTCTAGATCCCACCACTGGCCTGCTCAGAATGGTGTTCCTCAAGCTACCATCCCCACAGCATCCCTGGTGGGGAGGACTGCTTTGGTTCCTGGGTTTATTTGGCAGGTGAGACATTAAGGGCCTGAGACTGGGGACTCCTGCTCTAGCAGAACCTGGTCGGCTGAACAAATCACTGTTGCTATGTGTGTCTGCTTACATGGACCACCTAGGACAGTGGGCTCATAGGGATGAAGGCTATCACCAATGCTGTGTGTGTCCACTCACATGGACCTTCTAGGACAGCAGGCTCATGAGGATGGATACTATCACCAATGCTGTGTGTGTCCACTCACATGGACCTTCTAGGACAGCGGGCTCATAGGGATGAAGGCTATCACCAATGTTGTGTGCGTCCACTCACATGGACCTTCTAGGACAGCGGGTTCATAGGGATGAAGGCTATCACCAATGTTGTGTGCGTCCACTCACATGGACCTTCTAGGACAGCGGGCTCATAGGGATGGAGGCTACACCAATGCTGTGTGCGTCCACTCACATGGACCTTCTAGGACAGCGGGTTCAGAGGGATGAAGGCTATCACCAATGCTGTGTGCGTCCACTCACATGGACCTTCTAGGACAGCGGGCTCATAGGGACGTTAAGGCAGGAACTGAAACAGAAACCATAGAGGAACACTTCTTACTGTCTTACTCCCCATGTCTAGCTCAGTCTGCCTTCTTAAAGCAGCCAGGACCCCCAGCCCGGGTGCAGTACTGCTCATGGTAAGTTGGGTCAATCACCAAAAAAGAAAATGCACCACAGGCCTACCTGGTGGGGGCATTTTCCCAATTAAGGTTCTTCCAAAATGACTGTAAGCTGATGTGAGGTTGACATGGAGTGAGCCGGCACAGCGGGGGATAGATGCGTGTGCACTGGAGAGATCATTTCATCCGGTGTTTGAGTCCAGGCCCCGCCCAACACTAGCTGTGTGTCCTGGGCTGGCCACCCGTCCCCCCCTCTCCGTGTCATTCTCTGTAAAATGAACGGGCTGGGAAGCTGACGGGGATCGCGGTGCAGTCGTGCACCAGGTCTGGAGCAGCCCAAAGGCCCCGAAGAGGAGTAGCTGTCATGGTTTTGATGACCGTGCCACTCATTGATGCTCAATGCTCGAGTTTACAGGCGTAGGGAGGAGATGTGTGATGGCCAGCATCCAGAGCTCTGTTTTGAGGCCAGAGCCTTGGTGGTGAGATTTGGTAAGGAATAGGAGTGGACTCTGGACGGTCACCATACAAAGATGGAACACGGGCCTTGCCTCCTAGGTGGCCAAGCAGGTTAAGGCAAGGTAGAGCAAGTGCTGTGTAGGTCACACTGTTGTGGGCCACTCCACAGGGTGACTCCCCATCACTGTCTCTAAAGGTTAACTTAGCCCCAAACACAGGAGTGACTGGAGTCTGAGACAGCCTTCCCAGAAGCTAGAGATGGGCACCAGCAGGGGGCAACCTACTCTGTTTAAACTGCTTTGTGACAAGGGACAACAACCTTCTCTTGCTGGTTTATAAATGCCCTCCTCTGTACAGTGAAGGGCTGGCCAGTGACCCTTCCACCCAGCGTGGAGCCCCTGGCAGCTAGGAGATGCTTTCACAAGAGGTAACGACACCACCGTGAACCGGCATGGCAGTCTGTGGAACTCTCACATGGGAAGTAGCAGGAAGCAGTCCTAGGTCCTTTACCACGTGGGTGGCCTAGGCAAGTTAGTCCTTCTTTCTGTGCCTCAGTACCCTCCTCTTTAAAATAAAGACAAGCTGGGCATGGTGGTACATGCTGTAAACCCAGCCTCAAGAGACGGAAGCAGGAGGTCAGCCAGAGCTGCATGCAGACACCCAGTCCCCAAATAAAAGGTCAGTGATTCCAACTGGAGAAAGAGCAACAGGGGCTACGTGAGGACTGAAGGAATTAAAGAGAGTAGTTAGGAGAGTCCTGCCTGGAAGTGGGTGGGGTTGAGGCAGGCAGAAAGCACTTGGCCAGCGCCGAGATAGGCAAACTGTGAGATGGGGGAGTCCTAGCTGGTGGGCATGCGTTTAAGTTCATGTGAGTGTTTGAATGCGGGTGCTGGTGTGGTTCTCTGTGCGTGCATGTGTGCATGCTGAAAGAGTGTGATCAAGGCTGGGCCCTGAATGAGAGAGAGCTCTTGGTCTCAGGCTCCCTCCCATCCGCAGCACCACGTTTCTGGTTGAGTGGTAGCCACCTGCCCCTTTGCCGGTGGCTGTGACTGGAACACGTCTGCCTGCGAGTACCGAAGCAAGGCCTTGTGCATAAAACCCAGGGTGTGATTAATTTAATTATTTCAAAAGCCCCTTTGGTATTTCATGAGGGTCATGCCCCTAGCTGTGGGCTTGAATACAACTGCCGCAGGTTTCAATAAAATCAATTAATTTAATTTGATTTGGTTTTATGTACTTGGAGCTGGTACCTCTTGAACTCAGTATGAAAATTATTGCAGAATAAAAATGCATATTAGTGCTCAGAGTCCCATGCCCTTGGACTCTCTTCGGAGAGCCCACAGCAATGATCACAAAGGCAGATCCCCCTGAACTGGCAAGGGCTGCTATCCACTGCCCACCGTGACTGTCCTCCGGAGGACAGGGTTGCGGGCTGCTCAGAGTGCCTTTCTCACTCTCTGAAGCACTTTCTGGCAGTGGAATGCATGCACCCTAAGGAGTGCCTTCTCCCCTACATTCTTCAGGCCTCCTCGCCTTCAGGAAGTGAGGAGGGCTGTGGCTCAGCAGCCCTGCCTACATCTCAAATACAGGGTCTTTCAAGCTCCCCCCAGAAAGTTGCCACCACCCAGGGTTCCACCATGTTCATAGACGGCAGAGAGTCCACACAGGGCTGTTATTGCAACTCTCCTTTCATTCCTTTGCCGGGATAAGAGATGGCAAACTGTCCGGGGCCAGGGCAATAAAGCCAAAGCTGGTAACAGCCTGTCAGTCACTGACTGAGGGACATCATGAGCCCAGTGCCTGCTACCACCCAGCTTTGGTGGGAGACCGTTGAAGGGTTCATCCCCTGTCATCCCCCAAGGATATCTGAGATCTGCCTTCAGACTTCCCATTGCCCTCAGAGATGGCCCTAAACATCTGATCCACACCACAGAACGGGGGCTCCTTCCGGTTCTAAAGAAGCAGCCAGGGAACCACTCCTTCCCAACTCCACGTCCTTTCCAACCCTGCTTACTTCCTGAAAGACAAGTGCTGTGTGCTGAATGCTTCCCTGGACCATCCCCACCCCACACGATCTGATTCAACCCAAGCATTGGCTCTGCATGATTCCCATTACTGTGCGGTAAATGCAGGGAGGAGAAATACACTTCTAAGGTTGCACTAGGGATTTCACCCCTCACCCAACTGCAAGATTTACAGCACCGCAAGGGGCCTCCTATGCAAAGCCAGCCAGGGCCTCTGACCAAGTGCAAGGGCAGGAACGAGATCATGATGACAATTACTAGTGAACTCACAACACCCCTGGAGGCTCGATTATCTCCATTTCACAGATGCAGCAGCCGAGGATGAGAGAAGCAACAACATGCCCGAGCCACTCTGAAAATAACTTAGCTGGGCTTTAGCGTCGCCAGACTCTCTGTAGTCACAGCGCTCGGTGCTTCAGCTAGAGGTGCTGCCAGGCGACCTCTGGGCCTCGGGGTCACCCAATGATAGCGGCAGCCTGGCTGGCGGCCTGCGTGCAGGAGCCTGGCCGGGACTGGACAGATCGCGCCCCCGCGTCCTCGGCTCTCCCGGGTCAACGCAGGTCCCCGTATTCCGGGGCGGCGCTGGCCTCTGCCGCCGAGACCGCACGCATGAGAGGCGCCGAGCCCCGATCCCCCAGGGAGTTGGCGGGTGAGAGGTCGAGGGCGTGGTAGGACTGCGGAGGAGAGGCCGGAGACTACGGGATCTGCGGGAGGGTCTGGGCGTCGGGGAGCGCCGGGAGGGCCCCGGAAGCTGGGCACCGGGGAGAGGCGAGCGCTGGCCAGGGGTGGGGCAGGTCAGAGGAGGTGTGGCATGGGGAGGTGGGCGTGTCCAGGAGAAGGAAGAGCTGTTAGAACTGGGTGGGGCGTGGCGTGGCTGAGAGGGGGCGAGGTCAGGACTGAGGGTGGGGCAAGGGGCAGGGCCAGAGGAGGTGGAACTGGGGAAGGGCGTGAGAACACGTGCTCAGTTCCCGGGTTGGTGGCAGAGTCTACCAGCCGTCTTAAAATTGTGTTCCCCGTTCTGCTTTCTCAAGGTTTCGGCCAACGGGCCTGGCTGGGAGAGGGCGGCGGGCTGGTCTGGACAAGCAGGGTAGCTGAAGGGGCGTGGGAGGGGTGCTGCCCCGCACTCTACTCTTCCGGCCTGAAGAATCTTTCCTGAGTCCGCCCAGTTGGTTGTACAGTTTCCCCCTTGCTGGTTCCACCCTTTCCTTTCCTTTCCTCGCGGGGTTACATCCTCTTCTGGATGGGCTCAGTTAACCAAAGGCAACACAGTGCCCTCCACTCCCAGTTTGCCCTCTCCTGGGAAATTCAAATCTGGGCACACCCCTTGATTTTCTTTCTCTGCCTGGCTCCCAGGGTCCTTTGGAACATGATTCAAGGTTTTCTAACTTGAATTCATCCTGAGAAGCCCTCCTTTCTTCCAGCCTCAGACTCTTCGGCAGGCACAGAGGATTCCTATCTGAGCCTTGTGGAACCTTCTCTGGCTGTCCACCTTAGTCATGCAGAGCGTTCAAATCAGAGATAATTCAACCCCAATGTTATCTCTCTTAAATGGTGGAATCTCAGAGTAGGAACCTAGATTGGGGAATGGGGAGAATGGGGGAGCGGTTATTCGAGGCAAGGAAAACCTTTCATGGATGCTTTCTGTCACACGAAGAATGCCACCGTATGCCCTGTAAACTCCCTGCTGTCCCACGTCTCTCTGTGTGGCTAGCTCAACTTCTCATACATCCCAAAGCTGCATTTTCAGATAGCAAGCATCCCTGGGACCTTGGGGAGATTGGTGCGTCACTTGCTTTTTGCATGCCTGGAGTTTCTTGAGCAAGATGGTCACTATCTACACATCAGATGCTATCCAACAGATTAAATAAACAGGCTCTTTAACAGCTGGACCACAGGTATCAGCAGGCAAGCCATGACTTAGTAGGTGGAGCCCTGGAATCTCAGAGGGAAGTGGTCACTCCGTTTGCTAGTGACAGAGTTGGAACTCCACCCAGCTTCCGACTACTGCCCTACTGTGCCTTTTACTGTACCCTTGCTTTAGGGCATCTCCATGTTAGGGGTATAGCAAGGCAAAGCACATACTCAGAGATTACCAATGAGCTGACCATGCTAGCCCTCAACAAGATGGTTGATTTAATACTGCTTTGGGAAGAAATGAGAAGACCCTGGGCTGCCCAAAGGCACTTGGAATTCTAGCTCCTTCTCATTCACAGTGGCAACAAAATGTCTTGCCAGGGCAACCAGCCAGTGGTGACTGTTACCAGAGCCTGGCATCACCTTCCCTCACTTCAAATCCAGTCATTGTGCTGAGGACAATGTAGATGGAAGGGGAGTATTGGTTTGAGCCAAATTGGCAACTTCAGATTAGAGAGATTAGCGTGGCGACTCTTTTCCATTCATTACGCTCAACCAATATCTAAACAGGTTGCTCAAGACTGGGACATGTCTGCTCCTGTAGGGGCGCTTGTCATCCCGTGGGCCTGCCAGGCATTGTGCTAGGGGACCATGGCTCCAGAGAGGCCCTGGCTGACATCTCTGGACTGTTCTGGAAACCCGCTGTCCCTCATGCCCGTGGGTTCTCCTATCGCTGTTAGTGGGCTCTGCTGTACACACATGGGAGGGGCAGCATTGGGGAAGAGTACACCAGGAGAACTGCCAGTCATCCAGGCCACCATTGTGCATTTTAATAAGGATTTAGAGAGGAATGGGGCTGAAGTGAATGAGTATAATTCTTCCAGTGACAGGAGGTCATGGACTCAGACACCAGTCATATGGACACCAAGGTCACTAAGCCTGTGACATGTCTTTGTATTGTCCTTGACCATAGAGTTCAGGTGAATAAATTACAAGTGTTCTTGTGATTTGGAGCAGGAGGAAGGCACATATTTCGCTTGCTTATGAAGGGAAATTTTGACCATAAGTAATTTGTCTCTATTCAGATTCATAAACCTTTTGTTTGCAAACATTCACCAGACATCTTACGTCTGCCCAGCCTGGGGCTGCATGACCTCTGATGGTTACTTTATCCACACTTCCTAAGAATCTATGAGGGGCTGCATGACCTCTGATGGTTACTTTATCCACACTTCCTAAGAATCTATGAGGGGCTGCATGACCTCTGATGGTTACTTTATCCACTCTTCCTAAGAATCTATGAGGGGCTGCATGACCTCTGATGGTTACTTTATCCACACTTCCTAAGAATCTATGAGGTAGCATTGATTGTTCTTTCTATTTTATGGTCAAAAAAAGTGAGGCCAGTATGCGGAAGGCCACTAGGTTTTATATCAGGGAAGTCTGGATCTACAATATGTGCAGTGGTTTTTTATGAGACAGGGTTTCTCTGTGTAACAATCCTGGCTGTCCTGGCATCTGATTTGTAGACCAGGCTCTCCTCAAACTCACAGAGATCTGCCTGCCTCTGCCTCTCACAGGCTGGGATTAAAAGCATGTGCTACCACTGCCTGGCATGTGCATATATTTTATGTGTAGGGAAAACAATGGGTAAAATAATAAATTATGACTGCCCGCTCCAGAATTTTCAGATCAGTTTGGGAGAGATGCTGGGCCTGGCATTTATTAAACATTCACTAACTGTACCGTGAATGTCGTTATAGGCTGCACTTTTTGAGAACAGGGGTAGGTCCCTATTATCCCCTGCCCACCATGATGGCTGTGCCTAATAGCAATGAAGCAACCAATAGAACTTCAGGATGAGGCTAGGGGTGTTGATCGGCTGGTAGAGTGACTTCCTAGCATGAATGACGCTCCAAGTTTGATCCCCAGCACCACATAAACCTGGCATGATGATGCACGCCCAGCAGATAAAAGATTGGGGCAAAGAGATAAGAAATTCAAGATCATCCTTAGCTATATAGCAACTTCATGACTAGCTTGGGACACAGGAGACCCTGGCAGAGAGAGAAAGGGTTGCGGGTGGGTGGGGGAAGGTAGCATACGGATGCAGTATACGAGAGGGGAAGAGGCTTATGCCAGGGAGAAAGGTTTCTGATCTAAAACCCCACACGTCTTTCTAATTACCCAATTGGAAGTAGATGTGGGGCTGAGAAAGAAGGGAAAAGAGATTTTTGACTGAGTCTTCATCTCTCTTGGTTTTTGTATCTCTAACCCCGAAGAGCTCACTGTAGGGGACACCTTGTGAACTCTCTCATAGGTTCCTGCTAAACCCTAGTCTGCCCGCTTCCCTGAAGCTCCATGTCTGCCCCAAACCATCATTAATAGTGGTTCCTTCAGAAGCCTCAGATGGATGGACAGGGCAGTCACATGGAGAAGACCATGCCCTGTATTCTCCTTATCTTCCTTCCTCGCAGCCTCCTCCCCTCTGAGCCCACCGAGGCACAGCCAGAGACACCAAGGCACTCTATTCATTTCTTTGAATGAATGAACACCCCAGTGTCCTGCCAAGTCCATAATAAAAATTAAGAAAGCCTTGCAAAAGAGAAGCCAAGAGCCAGGAGAAGTCAGGCTCAGCAGCAATAATTAATAACTCTGCCCAGAAATGAACAGCCTGGACCTGACTGATGAGGCGTGTGATCCAGCTAAAGATCCTGGTTATTTGAGCTTAATGTGTGTGTGGTGGCAATCTCAACCAAGGAGTTGCAGATTCAGAGAAAGTATAGGTTCAGCCATGCAACATGCCCCACTTTGCCCGGTCTATGTCCACAGCCATAGAGAGTGCTCCTGACTTGCTGCCTAACCTCTGAGGACTTCCACCAAACTAACAGATGAACGAGTCAAAAAATTCAAATCCATCTGCCTGTCTCAGCCCCCAGACCCAGGAGATAGGGAGGACCAGGAAAAAGTCCTTTCCCAGGGTCATGCAATCATAGATGCAAGGCCAGGGCTAGGAACAGGTTTTTGCCCCACAACTGATACCCTGATCCTAAGGTTTTAGGTCCAGGACTTCGGAAACCACTAAAGTCCTAGAGTCATCCAGTGGTCTGTTATAACCAAAGCAATGAGAAAGCTAGCCAGTTTGTTTGCCGGATTCCTTTGCAGCCCTCCCCAAAGGCAAACCAGCGGTCATTTCTGATGCTGCTGTTGGCAGGAACTAAAACAAATCTACCTCTTGGTAGCGATGAGGAGTAGGAGGGAGAGAATGGATGCTGCGGGAGCCAGCATTTGCCCGTGTTAACCTGGGCATATTTAATTTGTCAGCTTGTCCGGCCCAGATCCCTTCTTGTTCCTGTTTGGCACGGGCCTAGGCAGCCTGTGTGTTCCTCCTTGGCAAAGTTCTGAGAGAGGAAACAGAGACTGTTCCAGAACACTGGGGAAGATTTCCAGATTCCTGCCTCCCTGTATCCCTTGGGCTCTAGCCCCTCTCCGCCCTGCACTGACCACCTGACTAGCATCGAGTGGGATTCTCCTGCAGCATAGGGTGCACATGTGGGACCTTGCCATTGGCCCCCTTTGGTGTGGGGCTGGGAGCGTCTGCATTTGGAACACTGATGTAGCACTGTGTACATGCAAAAGCCTTCTCGTGCTGCTTCCCACATATTGACTTGTGTGATTTAGCCAGCAGCTGCTATCAATAGGGAAAAGAGATAGAGAGGGGCTAAAAACTTGTCATGGGCCACCTAGTGAGAGGTGACAGATCTAGGCAGAGTCCCTCTCCAGAGGTTAGGCAGTTTGGGGAACAGCCAGGCTCTTGCCACTTGATAGCTCAGTTCACCCATCCCAGATTCAGTCTCCACCACTGTAAAACCAGGATGGGAAGTCACTGTCTATCAACTCCAAGACAGTCACTCTGGGAAACACGGAGGCTTCAGACACGAGGGCCTGGTCTTGTCTTATTTAGTTCCTGGCTTGGATAGATTCACCCCACTGTTGGCTCATCTCTATGGAGTCAGGAGGGAACCACTTTTTCCCATGGTCAAACCCAAACCAAACATATTGTAGGTGTGTTATTGACATGCTATTTATATGAAACATTTTGTTACTAATGAATACTTCTTATTAAAAAAAACTCCCCTCTGTTAGCATCCTCCGTCTCCTGGCACAGACCACACTGGGAAAACCAGATTAAATCCTCCATACTTTGCCTGCCCACAGTTCTTGGCCCCACTCAACACCGTTTGCTATTATACCTTGACTGTCCTAGATCGCCAGTTACTTTCAGCTCAAATCTTGATCTTTATTCTGAAAGCAAATTGTCTCATCACAACAAGTCTCGAGTGACAGGGCCTTTGCCTGCCATCTTGCAACAGGAGAGGTCCCTAAAGGTGTGAGGTTTTCTTCCCCAATGCTCTATCCCGAATCACTCCTGCCACAGTGACAGAGAGTCTTAAAGGAGACTTAGACATTATACTATAATCTGATGCTCCTTCTTGTTCCCTTCTAGGTGCCTTAATGTCTCTCGGTTGAAACTAGGAGAGGGGCACACAGGACCATGGCCTATGCCCACCCCCATCACACAGATAAGATAAATGGGTGTAATTTGAGCTCAGAAAAGTCATGCATGTTTTGGATATGGTCCCCATAATTGTTACTGACCAATGAGGGCAGCTTCGGTCATAGCATCCCATGGACCTGAGCGGTGTAGGAGGCATTTTTTAAGGGGACAAGAAAGTGAAAAGATAAGCAACCCTTCTATACACTTCCTACTTTACTTTTTTTTTCCTACTTTACTTTTTGACGTAACTTGACCTGCACAGAGATTTGCCCATTTGGTCAGCTGGCATACCGTGAGTGAGTGGCAGATCCTAGAGACTAAGGAAGCAGAGCCGCACACGCTAACATGGCCTCCTCCTCAGGACTCGGTTTGTAGACATCGAGAACTTGTGGGCATCTTTCTTCATGCTCACCTCAAGCCTAGCTCCATCTGGTCCACTCTTCGCTCATTTGCTTCCTGGGTTCTTCTGTCTCCCTTAAACTGCAGTTGTGTTTGGGTGCTGCTCCCGATCACTTTCAGATGAAGGTGTGGCGGAAGTGCACACATTCCTCCCAGGCTGCTGGAGATCATTTCATAGATCCCCACAGAGGAGACTAATTAGACACAGGTGTCCGTTGTAGCCTGGGTGCACCCCACTTCCTCAGAAGTAACGTGAGGGTACACGGGGTCTTCCAGGAGCCCAGTGGCTGTGACAGCCTGAGCATGCTATTATCCCCCACCTCGTTAGGATCACACAGCTGGATGGAAAGGAATGATCTAAAACTCTGGTTTTGCAAGGCATGGTCGCACACACCTCTAAACCCAGCACTCTAGAGGCGGGGACAAGAGGATCAACAATTCAAGGCCCTGTATGGGTGCAGGGTTTCCTATTATGCAGACTTATTCAAATCTTTTAAGCAATTCCCCTGAAGAGAGCAGGATTTAAATGTTTAACAGGATAGCTCAGAGGACCACTGGTTTAATCAGAGGATGGCAGCCCGAGGCACCTACAGGTAAGATGGTGGTGGGAGAAGAGGAATAGAGGATGAGGGAAAGTGCATCATGGGAAAATGGTCGCCATAGAATACTAAGTGGAAAACAAAACAAGAAACACACAAGGCTTCAAGATTAAGAAACAGTTTTCGTTTCAAACTTAAGAGGAAATTTCAGCCATGAGAGGACTATGGAGCCAGCCTCCAAGAACCAATGAGGAGATTCTTATGGCAGGAAAGGCTGGCGTGGGGTCAGCTTGACTTCTGGGTCACAGTCAGGATCATAACTACTCTCCCAGGCCACACCCCAACCCCATCCTGCCTCCTAAGCAAGGCTCCATAGCTCAGTGCTCTACCCATGGACTACCTTCCTTACCCAGGTCCCCAAAGGTCACTGTGTCATTTGGAAGAGGCTACTCTTATCCCACTGGGACCTAGATCCACCCCCAAACTGCTTCACTGTACCTACTCAGGGACCCAGGTCACACCCCTGGAATCGTGCCCATCTCTGACCCCTGCCTGACTTCTTGGAGCACAGGCTGCCTGCACTAGCACCAAGGACCGCACAGATTCTGTGTGCAACTTGGCTTCTAGACTTGGCAAGACCTGCACAGGCTGATGCTCTATCCGCTTGTATCTGCTAACCCTGTTCTCTGGGTGCTGTTGCTATTGTCTGCCACGCTTCGTACTTTCTAGGGCTTCAAAAGTCAAGGTCAAACTGAGGGGAAAAAAAAAGAAGAAGAAGAAGCTTAAAGGGCCATTGGTTTTATCCAGAGGGTCACACTTGACTTCACAGGAGAATATAATGAAGCAGGAGGCCCTGACTTCAAACCGTAGTCCAGAAGATATGGTTCATGCCTGCGTATGTTCTGCAGTTGAGTGGCTCAGGGAACACTGAGGCCCAATTCTGTGGCCAGTGCCACTTTTATGAGAGGTTTGGGAACTGCAGCTATGGATCTAGACCATTCCTCAATATTTTAATGACTCCTGATGCTTATCCTATATCTATCCAAGTTTCCCTTCCCTGCTCTCTTTCCCGACTTCCTTCCCTCCCTCTCTTTCCTTCCTTTCCCTTTGGCATGGCAGGGAGCTTCCCCATTCCCAGTCGTCAGAAGCAAATCCAGCAAGGAAGCTAACCCTTGCATCTCAAAGTTCTTTGCTAAGGGGCTGAAAAACAGAAAGAAGGTGGGTACAGTCAAGGCCCCCTCCACTTTTCTAGCTGACTACAGGTATGGTCCCTGGGCCTTCTTTTACCTCCCTACCCCATCAGTGAGATGATACCTCAGAAGCTTGCTAAATGGAGGCCATTAGGAAAACGACTCATTTAGATGGCCAACAAATGGGAAGTGTTGACATGCTCCCCCGTGTGAACTACCAGACAGAGTAATGTTAAGGGCTGCACAGCACTGTCTCTGTAAAGGCAAATGGAGCCGTAGGCCTAAAATATCCAGGGTCCAGCCCTGTTATAGAAGACAGAGATGGAGCTGGTTTAGACCACAGGATATCTCCTCTACCATAAGGCATCCAAGTACTAGCCGGGCTGTGGGCCGATCCAACAAGCTCCCAGTACAACTGTTTCACTTACAGCTGTTTGCTTTGGGGCAAATGACTCAACACCTCTGGGTCTCCATTTCCTCCCCTGTAAAACAGAAGCTCTAGTGCTGCCCACACCGCCAGGACTGCTGTAAGACTTGAACAAGATGATACTTGTCAGGCGGTTCGCGTGGTGCCCAAGTGCTCACTCAGTGAGGGCTCCGTGGGATTCTTGTCAAATGTGTCCCATCTTACGCAAGAGACAGTTCTGGAAAAGTTGAGAAACCAAATCCCATTTTCCCACAAAGTGACTTCATCGCTACAAGAAGGCTTTATCTTTACGTCCCATTGTCCTTGGAGGGCAATGGCTCTGGACACCTCCGCAACAGGGGCCTGACCCTTCCCAGCTTCGATGTCACCGACTCATGCCGTGGAAAAGTAAAGCACCGTGGTGACCTGTTGCTGCCCCTCATGAGTAGGTTTGTCTGTTTGTCCTATTAATTTGACAACCATCTCTTCATCATGCTCTCATCTAAGCCTTTCCATCCATCTGGCCTGTCATCTCTGTCTGAGGAAGATCCCTTGTAGCGATTGCTTCCCTTTCTGCCATGGGTAATATGTATATAACTCGTACAATATTTCTAACTGACTTCCATTCTTTCACAAGAATATTCTTTCTTGACCTTTCTGGAGTTGATAAACTTAAAATCTAATGTATGGCATAAGCTTTTTCTTCAAGAGAAAGAAACAGGCTCCTTACTCACTTCTGCTCCTTGAAGCCTGCTGTGACACACAGATAAAGAACCTGAAAAACCAGAGTCAAGGCCCGTCATAAACAGCCACGTCTCAATAATGGTTGTTTGGGTATATGTTTGTCTTTACCCTTCCCCAGTATTGAGACTCCACAGTCTGGCATCCTTAGCACCAGTCACCTGGCCCCAACCATCTTCTCCTATATTGTCCTCTGCATGCACAAATGGTCTGATCGGGTTGGTTGGGTGGGTGGCCTTTGTCCCTCTTGGCTATCACCTCATCTTGGTCCCACTGCTTCTCCACTCTCAGTAACACTACCCACAACCATTATCTGTGTCCAATTCATGGTGCAGAGATGCGTAACCTCCCCCTGTCTGACCAGAGGAGGGAGCATGAAGGATGGGCAGAACAGGGAGGCCCAGCCCTCAAAACAGAAGTGCCAGGAGGGACACGGAGCTGTATGCGGCCAACACAGGACGTTGTGTCAAAAGTAGGAGCCGAAAGAATGACGAGGACCTAGACTGGTCAGCCTTGATAAAGTATCCCTCCAGCCTGGTGGGAGGTTGGAAAACTAGAACTGGCAAACCCCCTGGCCCATGAACTCTCCAGGTACCATCCCAACCATGGCATTGTCTAGGTATGGAAGTTCAGCCAAACCCAATTACCCACCAACACTGCTTCATCCACACCCGCTGGTAAACCTGTGAGAATGCAGATTTGGGGTTCAAATTCCAATTCTGTGGGTCCATGTAAGTCCCAGGAATCTATATCCTGGACACCCATGTGTCCAGGAGAATTGGCAGTGGCTCCAAGAGAAGCTGGTCCCTCTGTTGCTTACTGCAGTGCTCTCTCCTCAGTGAGACTCGGCCTGTCAAGGACTTTACAGTTACCTCAGGCTTGCAATGTGTGTCTCTGTAAACCTACTGGTCAGGAAGCTGTTGCTTCTCTGTTACCGAATGCCCCCAAACTGCATCCACAGCCTCAAGCGAGAGCCTTGGCTCATGTTTCCCTTCTGCTGTGATTAGCACAGCCTGCCTTCTTTCTACCTTGCTCTGATTTCTCCTATTGCATTAAGAGCCCCAAATAACCAGTTCCCCATGCTTGAGGCTGAGTTCGGAGTTGGTGTGGAGCTGAGTTCAGATCCTGGCTCAAAGTTGTCCTTCTGTAAGAAAGAAAATAATATACTGACTTTATGGGGTTGTTGTTGAATATATGTATGTATGTATATATATATTAACTTGTGCATAGCTCTAAGCATAGTTACACAGCTGCCATGATTATTTTCCTGTCTTTGGGGATGAACAATGAGTCTTTTCTTTAATGTGATTTTTTTTTCAGAAATCCAAGTACATTGTTTTGATCCTGTAGTGGCTACTTAGTTCTGTTCTGTCCTCCTATCTATCCTAGAAGGCTAACCTGAAATTGTAAAACATGTCTAGCTGCAATTCAGAGATCCCAATCCCAGTGGCCTCACAATAAGACCAGGGTTACTGAGCAGAGCCACTATACCCTCCATTTGTCTGGCCTTGCCAAGGGGCTCTGGACCAGCTGGTTACAGCATAGTGAAGCGAGTCCAGTCTCTGCCTCTGGGAGGTAGAGCATGTGCTCCACGTGGTGGATGCCACAGAGAAAGGACAGGTAAATGTTCTTGTCCCGTCCAGCAATCAGCCACCCAACCCGTCCTTCTATTCACCATGCCTCCTCACCTACATTCACCACCTGCACCTGCGCCTATCACACACACACACACACACACACACACACACACACACGCATGCATGAATGCACACACACCCTCTCTCATAATCCCACAGCTAATGAAGGGTACAGATGCTGCTGGCCTTTAAGGGTGTACTAGCGCTTTCTGTCGGATTACATGATTACCTTCTATAGTCGCTCTGCGCTTTTTAACAGAGACCATCAATGTAAGATTATCTTCATTTGTACAATAAGTCTGGTCTCATTCAATCGATTTGGTCAGATTGTGAGCATGGGTGCACCAAGAATGGTAACTGATAACTTGGGAGTTTTTTTGAATTTGCTAGGTAGGAAGTTAACCTGTGGACTCTGAGTTTGAACCCTGACAAGGTTCTCATAGCTGGGAAGTAAATCAGGAACTTACCACTGATGTACCTCTGGGAGATGTGTGTGTGTGTGTGTGTGTGTGTGTGTGTGACATATCTCATCTCTCTCTTGCTCTCTCTCTCTACACACACACACACACACATCCATAAATATCCAAATATACTAAATTTCTAGGCTATTCAGAAGCGATCTTTGTTACACATGGACAAGCCAGGCTCTAGGCTGACTTTGCCAAGAGGGCTCCGTAAGCACTGGCTCTATGAAGTCGCCCTTAGCTCCTTGGAACACCTGATCATATCTCACGCCACATCCTAACATCTGACCATCTGGTCAGTCTTATATACAGCCAGTGTTTCTAATCACGTTCTGTTACAAAGAGAGCTAATTCGTACTGAATATGTACCAATAGCCGATCTTCCTCCAACAGAAAACATTCTGAATCTGGCAGCTTAGACACAAGGAAAAGGTGGATGTTTCATTAGCTAATGGCTGTAGGGTCTGGAGAGCTTGATGCAAGTAAAAGGAGTTCCCCAAAGCAGCAGCAGCATCAGCCTTCATCCCTTCTGGGTTTGCTTCCCCTGGCGTTAGTGGGATCATGGATATGGTAGCTCCTGTCCGGAAGTCAGCAAGTCCTGCTTCGCTCTAGTGCCAGGGCTCACTGCTACTAAAGGAAAAACCACCAGAAGCCTGGACCCTAGAGAACCTACCACAGTTCCTTCCATGGGGTTCTGAGAAATTCCTTCTCTGCTGAAGAGAACTCTGGAAGTAGTTGGTGGCAATCTCTTTCAGATAAGACTCAGCAAGGCAGACGTTTTCCACATGGGACCGTTAAGAGGGTATGGTCAGAGATCTGATTGGAATTCATTTGCAAGGAAGCCTGGGTACTCCAGTGGCATGGCATTTGAAAACAGTTTTCAAAGTTATGGTTTATTATACCAGGCACGTCACGAACAGTAAGGGTAGCCACCCATCTGAAGGCCTTCATGCAGCTTCCCAAATGTTTCCACTAATACCGTTTACCCACACACATGCCACACAAGAGGAACGAAGTGTCTTCTTGCATTTGATAATACTTTTCCTGCAGGTTAGCTCATCAGATAAACCGTTATCGTGCTGTTGGAGACAGGCTCTGACAGTGTAGCTCAGACTGGCCTAAAACTCACTGTATCATCCAGGCTAGCCCCAAGCTGATGGCCATCCTCCTGCCTCAGCCTCTCAAGTGTTGGAATTACAGGCATGAGCCACCAAGCCGGACTCATAACTGTCTTTTGACATGCTTTTTTTTTTACAAGGTTAGAGAAAATATCCTTTGAAATCAATTCAATGTCAGCATTTGATTCAGGATTTGAAATAGCTAGTCACCTATCGCATACCAGGATTTTGTAGCAAACCAGAAAATTTATAAGTACATTATCTCCCACTTTATGGGATATGCTATTTCACAGTACATAAAAATATAAAAATAAGGACTCGAGGGCATATAACTGTAAGCTTGAGCTTGGTGACTCCTATTCCTCAGTAGCTCGTCTTACTTAGAAGTGACCTAGGCCCTTAATGAAGATCTGTTGCTTGGTTTAATTTAGCACAGATCTAAGATAGAAAATTACTAAGGAGATTTGAAAACTATTTTATCCAACCCATAGCATAATTATTATTGGAAAGTCTATTCATAAAATGCTTCTCCCACTTACAGTCGGTACACATGTTCGTAGTGGTTATACTTTGATTGTTCATAAAAACTATATAAGACATTAAACAGAGATGTCCATTAATTTAGGTTGTTTCCCTGCTAGCTGTTTTTTTTAAGAACACATACATGTTAGGATATATATATATATATTATATATATATATATGATAAAGACCATTAAATACAAAATATATGCTTATGTTATTCTTAATGATGCATGGCTAGTTTTATGAAGCCAGCAATATTAAAATTGTTTTATTTATAAAAACTTTGCCTATGTTACATAAACTTGAAAAACATTTTAATAAACGTGTATGTCTGAGAGTTTTAGGAGTATTTAATCTATATAAGCAGTTATAATAGTATGTTCTAAGACCCCCCCACTGAACTCCTAAAACAATATGCCTTTTTTCCTATCTTTGCATGCTTATATAAAGTTTAACTTGGAAATTAGTGACAGTTCTTACTTAACAACAATAACTAATAATAATAAAAAAAAAACAGAACGGTCCTAAATAAAACACAGGTAAATGCAGTCTCCGCTCTCAACATACCATATTGTGTCCCGGTGTGAAGATGGGAGACAAAACCCAACACCTACCTGATGGGATGATCTGAGGTGCACAGAGGTGCACAGCACAGGTTGTTCGCTGTAACGTGAGGCCGCTGCTTACCTCCATCGATCCCCAGGTTGTTATTCTGTAGCCTGATGAAATCTCATGCCTTCTCGTTTGTCATGCCTAGGATGTGAGTCTTCCCTTCATCTGGTGTATCCCGTGTGTGTATGCCACCCACTCACTGGTTACCTAGTAGCCATCTCATTTAACACACCAACTGTTACCGTTTTACAATATTTACGCTCAAGTAACCGCCCAAAAAATATATTTAAAATTCGATGAACTGTTTCTTTCTGGAAATATCCAGATATTGATATTTTGGGATTTTAGTTGACTGTCAGTAGCTAAAATTGTAGAAAGTGAGCTGGCAGACAAAAAGAGACAAGTATACTTTATCTAAACCAGTTTGAATACAACTGTCTTAGAGAGTTTTATAAGTGAATTTGATAGTACCACATAGAAGGGTACCACATATATATGACAGGCATACATGAGTACGTAAACAGACACAAATTGACACTATGGTTTTGCTTAAGTCTCAACTGTAAGCTGTGCAAACGTGGTGATGTAAACGCCTTGGTTTGTGCACTATAGCTGACCCTCGACTTGGCTTCATTTTCTGTTCGTCAGAGCTGGTTTCTGACAGATGGAATGAGCTAAGGGTGTATGCTTAGCACTCAATAGGAAGACCAGAGCTTGCTACCAATATTAATGGAGAAGCCTTTCAAGATTGTCTTACCATGATATACAGTTGCTGTGGCTCCCTCAGGAGAGTCCAGAGACTAAAGTTCAAGTGTCTGAGGAGTTGGGAGACTGAAGTGGGGGGATAAAGCTGAGGCGAGGAGGGAGGGGCTGACAGAGGAGCATGTGGCCAGACTGGGGGAGTCAAGCAGAGGCTGCAAGGGGTACAGGAGGAAAGAGACCTCCAAGAGAAGCCGTTAAAATTCAAAAGTTGCCTTATCTAATTAATCATGCCAATAAAAGAGAAGAAGGCGGAGCTAGTGCTGTAGTCTTGCTTGGAGCTGGAGCATGAGGTCAGCAGGGCTGAGGTGGGTCAGCTCAGAAGCTCAGCTACTGATACCTCCCAAACGAAGAAGCCCTGGCTCTCCCTCACCCTCTGCCTTTGAGCTTCTCACTCTAGTGGCTCTGCGTTTGCCTCTGACTGTGGCACAGCTCTGGACTCAGTGCCGCACGAAAGAGTCAGAAGCTCCTGCTCTGGAGAGTGGGAGTAAATCGCCAGGGAAGATGGGAGATATTTCCATCTAGAAAGGTTTGTTTCAAACAAGAACCTTTTGGTCAAAGAACTTTGGAACTCTAACCTAGCCTGGGGGAGTATTCTCAGAAACTTAAGGATAAAAATACAAAAATTTACCCTGAATGTGTCTCCGAGGGCAGTCATCTGGAGCTCTGTATTGGATCAGCCGTGGATCTCTCTGGTCACTCCATTAAAGGAGAACTTGGGGTGCTGGGTGCGAATTTGGAGGTCAGAACTGAATGTGAGTCTGAGCTGATAGCTTTAAAGAGAACGGTTATTCATACAGTTGCTAAAATGGCCAAGAAAACCCTTACTGGGGGCTATTGCAATAGGGTAGTTTTCCCCTTCTGGCTTTGATTATAGTTGAGCCTGGCTGCAACAGGAGAGAGACTGGGTTCAGCTCTGAACGGTGAGACACAAATGGAGTGGGGGTGGCTATGGGTAGAAAATAACAAGAGAAAGCTTCAAATTCTTGCTCAGCAAGCTTAGGACTCTCCCAGAAGGCGGCCAGAGTGAGTTGATATCAGGAATGGGGTAGGCAACATTCTTCCCAGACTTAGCAGGTTTCTGTTCAAATTGGCCAAGGTAGACCTAAGACTGAGTTTAATGACATGGCCTAGTAAAGCAGGCTTGGAGGACCATGCCTAAAATTTACCTAAGGGAATATTTCTTATGTCTGCAGGGTCCTAGTAACCTAACTGGGCAATGGGAATTCACAGATACAAAGGACCCAGAGAGGGCAGGTCAGATTTCACCATGTCTACCCAAGGGAGTGTGGGTCAAGGCCAGAGAGCAGCAGCTGGACCCCCTGGGAGCCTGTCTTACCCAGCAAATATTCATTTAATGTTAAGCAAATTCACAGCTTGTCTAGGATGAAGTTCTTTCTTCATTTTTTTTTTATTTTCTATGTACAAATGTTCTTTGAAAGAGATATTGTCTGTAAGAAACACAGAGTTAAGCCTTGTCTGCTAGGGAAGAGGGCGGGCAGCAGGAACACTGGGCACGGAGTCAGACCTCCTCCCAGGGTGACCTTGAGTAAGTCACCTTCCCACTCTCCAGCCCATTTCTTCACTGAACAAGGGTGTTATAGTTCCTGCTCTGCTAGTGTCCCCGGTGGAGGATCAGCCAGGGTGAGAGGTTTTGTGCTGTGGAAGGGACAGGGAGCTGACTGGCCTCTTGAGGACTTAGTAGATACTCACAAGTCTATTGTCCTTCTGCTGGAAGCTCAGCTCTTGGGGGGCAGCATAGAACTTTGTTGTCATTTTACAGCCAAAGCCTAGGTCCTGATGGGAATGGGGATAGGGAGCAGGGTAGTGCATACCTGTGAAAAAGCAAGGGGAAGAGGGAGGATGAGGGAGTAGGAGGAGAGTGAGGTGGGGAAAGAAGGGGAGCCCACCCACCCCCCAGCTGATGCCCCCCTCTTTCTGCTATGGCCCCACCTTAGCCAAGGTCTGACCTAGCCTCCTCCTACCCTCTGCTACCAGCCTGCTCCGGTGGTGACAGGCCCAGCCCCACCCCAACCAAGCTTAGCTCAAGCTCCTGGTTGGCACCCTTTCCACCTCCTGCCCCAAGTGCCATACAATGCCAAAGGAAGTCAGACCTTGGGCAGAGGGCTAGGACACTGCTTCCCCCACCCCCGCGCGCCCCACCCCACTACCCACATAGCCAGCCAGGCTCAGAGCCTCTCCTTGTCCCCGTGGCAGAGTTCTTTTCCTCACTTCCCCAAGGGCAAACTCTCCAGCACCTATGCTTAATCAGCTCCTCCCCTCAGAGGCTCCCTGGCCCCAGACAAGCACCAGCTGGCCCAGGAACAAGATGTGAGAGGCAGTCTCCAAAGACATTCGGTCCTTCCCCTTGGGGCCACGGTCCCTCACCCTCATCCTCCAACTCCCACAGGACAGGGCAGCTAATGGCCAGGCAGTCCCAGGGGTCTACTTCTCTGGATGATTGCCGGGTACTTGGAGAAATGGAGGAGCTTGGGGAGGTTGGCAAGGACTGGGTCTGCTGCGAAAACACAGGGGCAGCTGGCAGATTCAGATAAACTGGGCGACCACACACAGGGTTGCTGAGGTGGAGCCGAGACCAGCAATGGCTCCCTCTCTATTGATGCTAAACGGCGATGGCTTCTTATTTCAGGACCTTTAATACGCTTGACTGAGCGCTGGTTGTGGCTCAGAGGGAGAGCATAGGATGATTGCAGAGACCACCAGAGCTTCAGAGTTGAGGTCTTGTCTTGTTAAAGTAGAACCTGGAGAAGCTACCGAAACAGGCTGGTGGGGTCCTCTGGGTGAATCTTTGTGGGAGGGGCCATAATCGTCCTATTGCTCCCATTCCTGGGGCTTCTGTCTCCCTCAAACTTTGATTAAATGTTTGTTCTTCACCTAACAAGTTCAAGGTGGGCTGTTGTCAATGAAGACGACATGAAGTGTGGGGCCCTCCAGAGAGCAAGAGTGGAGACCACAGATATCCACCTGTCTCACTTTGGGTGGCCTCCCTGGTTTCATAAGTTTTCTCTAACATGGAAAAACGCCAGATAAATTTTTGGTAGATCCTGAATCTCACTAGGAGTTTTCCTTATCGGTGTCAAAGGGCTCCTTTTTCTGCCATTCACTTTTTAATCTGGGCCTGGCTTTCCTCATCTGCAAAGGGACCCAGGTCCTTTTAGGGCTATTCTCAAAGACTATCGTAAAGGCCTAAGTAAGACACCACGCTTAGGACTGAGGATGGAACTCAGTGGTAGAACAGTTGTCTAAAGTGCAGAGAGCCCTATGTTTGATCTCTAGCACTGCCAAATAGTAATAGTAACAATAACAGCAACAATAAAGATAGCCGGTTTAGAACACCCCCGGAAAGTTGAAGTGAACACTTTCTGTCTGTGTATATACCAGTTGTCACCACCATCCGTCTGGACCCTCAGAGTTGGTATACCGGGAGCAAATGGCTGGAGAAGGCAATTGCCATGCTGAATCTCTCTCCAGAAGAGCTCAGTTTCCAAGCGTGAGTGGCTTGTCCGCAATGGGGTCAGGGTAGCATTGCAGACCATTGCCCAGTCTTCTATCAGGGATATGATAACGTTTTCAGTCCTCCAGTCATCTCAAAATGTCTTGGACCAAATGTCTAGGGTCTAAACAACACAGCCAGACCCAGAGCACCATAGCCAGAAGGCTTCCTGTTTGTCATCCCCTTCCACTGGTTCTCCCAGGACCAATAGGTCTGGATCCGTGCACTGAGTCTCACCCTCAGCTTCACATCCACGCTCCTCATTTACAGAGGCTGAGGCTCTGGAGAGGCACATGCCATCACCAAGGGCACAGAACATCCCCAGGGGTGCATAGCTTACCCATGGCAAAGCCCTGACCAGATCCAGTGCGGTGCTTCCCAAACTGCCAGTTTTGTCTGACAGCAGCCATCACACACAGCAATCCTGTGCGTGCCACATGCCAGGTCCCGGCCCTGGGGGAACCTCCGTTCTAAAGGAGGGACAGTGAAAGAATGCAATCAACAGATGATATAAAATAAAGTCTATCAGCGACGTGGTGCTTTGACCAAAGACCTTGGACAGAGGACAGGCGGGAAGGGGAGCTCCTGGTTTATCTGTGAGGTCTGGAAAGCCCTGTTTTGAGAGGGGTGACATTTCTGGGAGACCTGAAGTGGAAGAAAGCATTTCAGGTCAGGGAATGAAAGCCAAGGAAAGGGAATGTGACCTGCCTGCCTATGACAAGAGTATGGGGCAGGAGGGAGGCGATTTGGAGAGAGCAGCTGGGGTTTCAAAGTGTCTGTGGCCTTGATACACAGTCCAGAGAGCAATGCAAGTGTCCTGTACACGCTGATTTCTTTTATTGTACTGGTGATCGTACCTGGAACTTCGGGTATGTGAGGCAAATATTCTACTATTGATATACCAGGACTGGATTCGCGTTTTCATCAGATTCTGTGGGTAGTCACGTGACATGGGGCTAATGAGCCAGGTAGGGATGGGTCAGAGAGATAGGCTAAAATGACTCTACAGAGACAGGCAGTGGTGGTGCACACCTTTAATCCCAGTACTCGGGAGGCAGAGGCAGATGGATCTCTGTGAGTTCGAGGCCAACCTAGTCTACAAGAGCAAGTTCCAGGACAGGCTCCAAAGCACCAAAGCTACAGAGAAACCTTGTTAATAATAATAATAATAATAATAATAATAATAAGAAGAAGAAGAAGAAGAAGAAGAAGAAGAAGAAGTCTCAATAGAGTGATTGTGAGGGTTTCGGGGGGGAGGTGACATTGGGAATCCAAAGGGGTAGCTGGAAGAGATTTGTAATCTGTTGTGGAAATAGCTTGTGGCTGATTGGTTATGGGCAAAGAGGGGCCAAGAAAGAGACAGAGACAGGAAAGTTGACTCATCCCCAGCTTGAGTGACACTAGTTCCTGTCACAAGGGCATTCTCTAGGGCTACAGCCAAGTCCAATCTTTTGTGTAATAATACCTTCTGGGGTCAGTAAGAGACATTGCACTCATGTTCATCAGGTGGAGAAACTGAGGCACACAGGAGCCAAGCCCAGCTCTATAGAGAACAAACAGTATGCCTAGACAAAGATCTAGGACTTGAACTCCATCCAGGGCAGCCCTCGGGCACCAGAGCCATGGAGACCAAGTTGTGGCCACCAGTTTTATTACGTATCGTGCTGTGACCTTGACCAGGTCCTAAGAGCTCTTGGAGCCCCAGTTTCCCCATGGATATGACAGTGAGGCAATAGGAGCTGCCTCATGGCATCCATGTGAGGTCTGAATGGGAGAGTAGGCCCTTGACAAACGTTCTGCCGTGTTTTCCCTGGGCATAGCTTGAGTATGTGTCTTGTTCCTTATGTCTGCATGTATGGACACTGTGCTCCCGTGTGACCCATGTATAGAAGCTGTCTATGTTGCCACATCACAGTGACAAGCAGGCCCTGCCTGGGTTTCCTGTAAGGACAGCAGGTCATTTGATTGTGGAGCTTCGACATACCCTGCCCCATGCCTGTGTCTGAGGTAGGAGCCCTTGCGTCACTAGATTGCTAGAAGTGACTTGGGGCCAGCAAGAGTCGACGCGCCTGGGCATCCAGCCTGCTTGCCAGGGCTATGGCTGACGTGACCTGGGAGGACATGGCAGGAGTCAGGGGTGGGGGGACCAACTGATGGAGGGCAGGAGGGAGAGAATAAAAGAGCTGTGTGAGTAAGAGGGAGGGGCCGTGGAGAGCAGGAAGGAGGAAGGAACCAGCCTACAAGGAAATGGGCAATCACAGATCTAGAGTCTGCCCTGCCCAGAGCCCCTTCCGTGGGTAGTTTGGGAGCCTCCCTATGCCCCTCTGCCTACCAACCCTCTTTGGCTTGCTTTTATTTATGTTCCTGTTCCCAGGAGGCAGCTGGCACAGAGTAAGGCTAAAGGGGCGGTACTCCCCATTTTTTTCCCCAAAGCTATTTCAAAGGGAGTGTCCCAGCAGGGCACACACAGTGATTAAGAGGGAGGGAGGCATGACACCGACTGTCCACTACAGGACCCAGCGGGTAGACTGGACATTAGCCAGCTCTCCTCCTGGCTCTTGGCTGTAAGTTCGGTGGCCCTGACACCACCCTCTGGCCTTCCCAGACACTCCTTTCAAAGCTGGCTGGAGTCCTGTGAGGAAGGGCTGCTTGGGATAGGCAGCCACCTCCCCTCTCCCACCCCTTCCCACATCAGCCCTCCTGCAGCCTTTTGCCCACCCTCTTTGCACACCCCGCTTCAGCCAGTTTTAAAAAAAAAAAAAATGCTCCAAGGCTCCCTGTGTCTGTCCTCCAAAAGGCAGGCCCTACCCTGCCCTGAAACTGTGTCTGTGAACTGGCTTTACCCCGTAGACCCCCCACCCACTGACCCACTAAGAGGACCCTCAGAGCCAGGCCAGCTGTCTACTTGCCCGGGACTACCCCTCCCGGTCTTCACTCCCCAACTCTCCTCCCACATGCCCGCCTTCCCACAGCTGCATAAACTTCTGGCCTGCCTGTGCACAGAAGCCTGGCTTCTACCCGCCATGGTCCCTTGGCACTCTGTAGAAGTCACACCCTGCTCTTTAGGAGTTGGTGCCTTATGCCCTTTGCCCCACACTCTCCCATCCTCCCATCCCCCACCCAGTGCTGCCCCACCAGTGGCCCCCATCGCACTCTCCTGCCTGCAGCTGCTGAGGCAAACCTTGGGTACATACACACAAGGAGCATTTCTGGATGAGTACCAACCCCACTGGGATCTTGTTTTGACCCATTTACCTGCCCGGGTCTGGGAGTGGAGCGCAATTTCCCTGGTTATATATTTGCATAACCAGTGACTTTGTGGGCAAACTTTTCATTCTTTGGATTTCTCCCGGGAGTATGCCATTTTGATAATGATAGACTCACTTGATCTGATGATGCGTCCCCTCCCCTCCCCTCATCACCCAATCCCTCACGCCGCCTCCTGGGCTGCTTGGAGAAACTGACAAGTTCATTCCAGGCTCCATGGGAACCTGTGTCCCGAGCGCTCTGGCTTCTGCCAGAACTCCAGAGAGACCCTTTCTATATGCCTGCCTGGATGGCTTCTACACAGGACACACTCCAAGAGGACATGAATTTAATATGGATTTTAGGCAGGAGTGACAGACATATTTTAGTGGGAGCATCTTCTGGGGGGTTCTGCAGCTCACGGCCCCAGTGCTAATTCTTTGTGGGTTCCTGTGGTTTGGCTGCAGGATATACTAGGGCTTCTGGCCTGCCATTGGAAGAGTGATGTAGAAGGCCAGGCATCGCAGGGCCTCCTGTGGTTTGTGACACATGGGACATCTGGTCTGGTCAACAAGGACTCTCCCTGGCTCCTCCCTGATTCCTGAGAACAGCCAGCTGTTCAAGAGTTAATAGCCATTTCCCCCAGGTGACCAGGCAGCTCTAGGGGAAGGAGCTCTGAGGAGTCAGCCAGCCAGAGACTCCCTCCCAGATGGCAGTTTACAAAAAGGGTGTGGTGTGGCAGACTGGGGAGAGGGTGCTGGGCCACACCTCTGTGATGGTGGCCAGCCCACCCCAAGTGGATGGCATTGAGTCAGACTGTGAAGTGAATACTAGCTGATGGCAAGGGTGAGTAGTGGGTGCCCCTTTAGGCCTCGTGACCCCACCTAGGCCAGGCCCAACGACCCCAGGATCTGCAGTTCCATGCTTAGCCCTGGCACACCCCCCCCCTTTTTTGTGGTTTGAGTGATTGCCATACAGTGTTTGATTTGGTTAAGTTACAATCACGACCCTTTAAGGAGAAAACATATAATTCTAGTAATTTTATTGGGCTCAGGTTTCAGGCAAATGGAAACAAAATTGCCTCTAAAAATAAAACACAGACACAGAGGATTGAATAAAACAATAATAATAAAATGCCTCCCTTGCCTGGAGATAAGTGGTAAAGCTTTTTGTGAAATATTAGAGAAAGGGTGGGGTGGGGTGGGGGGGAGAGACCCGGGTGAAGAGAGGAGGAAAGAAAAACTCCACCGCCCTTGCTTTCATTTCTGTATTGCCTTCCCCAAAAGGTTGATTTATGTATTCTAAAGAAATGTAGAAAAAGCCACTAGAGCAATTGGTCCTTGTCCCGCTTTTAACAGTACAGGTGGACGAAAGGGGCTGGCTGCCAAATACTTCTGGTTGAAGGGAGGGGTGGGAGTGCTCGCTCCAAACCACTCCTGGAATGGCTTAACTCGCCCAGCGCAAATCAATGACAACCTCTCCCTGGCAGCGGCAGGCTCCCGGAGCAGCGCTGCCTCGTGGACTCCCAACCTCGGACCCTGGTGGAGCTCAGGACACGGCCCGGGCAATAGTGCGACGTCCCCGGGGCGGCCAGGTGGGTTTGCGGAGGCCTTGGTCGGCGGGGAAGGGGATGTGATCAGGGCTCTGGGACGCAGGGTCCGTGGGGAGGAGGTGGGACTGAGGCCGGCTGAGAGCCCGGGGTGAGCAAGGCAGGCGCCTAGCTCGGCGGGGACCCGGTAGCCCGGGTGGCGCCTCCGAGCACGGACAGGCTCCTGCTGGCGCTAGCAGGCACCGCGGCTAGGTCGTTTCTCACCCTAGCCTTGCTGGATGAGAGTGCGAAGGTATGGGGGCCCAACCTGGGACAGAACCTGGAGAACTCTGCGGCACCACCCGTGGCCTCCCTTCCTGGCAGCTTCCTTCGAGACCGCTAAAGGCTGTTACGGACAAATACGACCAGTTTAAACTGCACACTCCGCGTCCCGGGTTTAAAAAAAAAAAATCAAGTTGGTCTGCCCGACTATCAGATGCAAAACTTAAGGACCAAAACCATGGCATTTTGGCAGAACTCTTGGTCCCAGGAGGTGAGCAGAGAAATAAACGGGGATCCACAGACGTCCTTAAGCATAGTGGAGGGTGTACTATCAGGGACCTAGAGCTCCAATCTGGAACTGAAGAAGTGGAAGAACGGCCCAGCCCTCCATCCTAAGCGGGCAGATGGTGAAAACTTTCTGGTCTATGAGTCAAGATGGGGTCTTACAGCTCTGGCGGTGTGGCAACCAGGTGCGGGGAATACAGGGATACCTTCTCATAAGTCGCCTGTCTTTGTCGTCCCCAGCTTTCCCCTCTCCCCCGCGCGCGCCCCTCACCAGCCCTGCTTGGAGCGTCTCAGTGCTGGATCCCATAGTCTTCATGCCTCATAGAGAGGATTCCCTAGGCGCCAGACTCCTATCTTGGCTTCTGCTGACTGGCCTGTGGCTGCCTGGAGGACAGACAGGCAAGGGGCAGCTGCCCTCTTGGTTTAGCAGCTGGTCCTGGCTCTGTGTAGTTCCGCTGCTGGCTGGGGCCATGCCACTTCCAAACGTCTTTAACTGCGGAATTTTAAAATGGGAAGGAAGTGATCAGTCATTCGGCAGTTTTCTCCAGATCAGAAGGATTTTTGGAAAGGGCTCGAGGATGGGAGTGGATGTGGTGGCAAAGATGCTTGCGGGATAGGGGCAAACTTGCAAAGCTTCAAGTTTTAGCTCCACTCCTCCCCTGTTTTCACTGATGAGAGTCTCAGGAACCCCCTCTGGGTGGAGTTCCAGGAATTAAAAGCAGCCTGGGTACTGGCACCATGACTCCTTAAAGCCCACCATGAACTGAGAAGAAAGCTACACTTTCTCTCTGGTCAGGAATGGCATCCCTTTGGTGCTGTTCCCTAAGCTCCCCCAAGCCACCCCCAACCCGATCCAGTCCATTTTACAGGTGAGAACCCGGGTGGGAAACACCCTCCAGAATCACACTGGAGACAGCAGAGGAGTTCAAGGTCCTTTACTCAGAACTGTGGACATCTCTACTGACCGGGTCCTGTAGACCCCGCCCTCCCCCCACGGAGGTGGCACACTTGTTATAAGTGGTAGACACGGAGCACCCAAGACTTTTTGGAAGCCTGCTGAGAAAGGCAGAATTCTAGAATTGGATTCCCCCATCCTCCCCTCGGGAGCCTTGGATGAGACAGTAGCCGTTCCTTGGGTAGCTCTAAATGAAACCCAGAGATGTGAAGGCTCTTCGCTGACTGAAGAGGAATTCAGAAAAGACTTCAAAAAAGCAGAGGGCATGGGGGAGGGACTTTATGTAAGGAGACCTAGAGAGCAAAGGCCTGCAGGTTGCAGAGAAGGAGCCTTGACCTGCCGGGTCAGGTTCAGCATTGCAGATAAAGTGGAAACTGGAGGCCAAAGGAAGAGGTGGGGCTCAGAGAGACACAGTGTGCCAGAGAACACTCGTCCACATCTTCTCTTGGACTCAGCCAGCCCCGTTGGGTTGGAATCATTAGTACCACTTTGTAGATGAGGAAACCAAGGCTCACAAGGATTAAGTAAGCCATCCACGAGCCTGAATTCAGAGCTACCCATCATCTCCTCTACTTTTTAGAATCTTATGCTCTAATTGAGGAGACTGTTTCAGTTACAGTATAATATAAGATAGTATGTAAATGTTACAGCTAGGATTAATTATTTTTGAAAACTAGATTCTCTTCCAGTCAGACCAATTCAGTAGCTGTTGTATTGTGTGCCGTGCAGTTCTGAGCACTATGATAAATTCTGAGCATCCCTCAGTAAATGAAATCAGCCAGGCCCTGACCTCTGCCAGTGGGAGTAGTACCAGGAATGCCCGGCTCTCACTGGGAATTGGTTGAGTAAGGAAGGTCGTGGGTGGGAAGATGTCATAGGAGGCCTGGGTGAAGAGGAGGGATGGGAGAGGGCAGGGAGGAAGGTGGTAACAGGAGCTGGACTAACAACTGTCCCCACGCCAGTCACAAGTACTTGTCTCTGGCCCAAAGAGTGCACGCAGCATGATCAATCCCTGACCTGAAGGCCCAGGAAGAGAATGGAGCCCCTGCTGTTTAGCTGGTTTCTGGCTTACGGTTGTGGGTTCTGAAATGAGCCTGTCATTTTGAGACATGACAAGGACAGATGAAGAAGCAGCCCCGTGCAACTGCTGAGAGTGCTGGCCTCTCTCTGGAGCAGTGCCAGGCTGGCTAAGAACACTCCTGAGATACCAGTCATGTCCCGCAGTAGCCGGGATGATATATCCCACACTCTCGGGGCTCACAAGCTGTTTTAAGCCCTTGACATTTACCATCGGACACAAGCCTGCCCACCGTCACAGGACTTGGTAGTAAAACCAGAGTAGCTTATGCTAGCCTACCATGGAGGCTTATGGACTTAACTGAAAAGATTCTACATCAACTGTGTTCCTGATGCTCTACCCTCTTTGTGAGCTGACCGGATGGATCTGTCCTAATAGAATGATGTCAGATGGAAGATACAGCAGCCATACATGTTTCAGGACCTGGTTTGCTGACTCTCCTAGCATAGCTCCTGCCTGGCTGGGCGGTGCTCTGGGATCGTGCCTCAGTGGAATTCCCAGCACTCTGGCCAGGATGATAGTCGCTTTTTCTGTCATCTTCTTTTTCCTAAAGGAGAAAAAAATATGAGTTTGAGGCTACTGGATCAGATTTCATTCTGTTTTGATAGCCCACTGTCAGAATATAGGCATTTTCTTTCTAATATCGAGATGGTTGGTCCGACGAGCGCGGCTTGCACCCGGCTGGCTGTCCTGTGTTTACAGCAATTACACAGGTGTATAATTGCATGGGGATGTTTGTTGGCTCAACCCTGCTCAGCCGTGCAGCCCCACAGGTTGGGCCAGGGAGAGGGCTGTTCAGTTTGTTTTCCTTTGGCTGGGAACTGAGGAGATGAATAGAGGGAAGGGAATTGGGTTGAGAGATTGTTGCCAAGAGCAATTTGGAGTCTCCTTCATATTAGTCAGAGATGTGTTTTCCTTTCTGAAGCCACCACATAGAAACTTCCACGAAGGGCTCTCTCGCTCTCTCCCACCCCGTGTGTGTGTGTGTGTGTGTGTGTGTGTGTGTGTGTGTGTGTGTGTTAGTTAGCTTTTGTTTTGATTTCTAACTTGCTAGACTTCTCATGACTAAGCAAAAAAGAAAAAAGAAGGAAAGAGAAAGAAAACAACTTGGAGGATGGCGTGATGAAACCAGCCTTTGATAACATACATTCTGCATGTCATGACTTAATAAATTTGAAAATGATCAATCCCAATGTACTGTGATGGAGTGCAAGGAGTAATTCCTTTGGAGAGAGAATTGATCTTTGTGGATGCCGTTTTGGGATTGAAGCATGATTTCCCTCTGTGCGGCTTGATCCTGGCCTTGGATAAGGAGGGATTCTGGTGGCCTTTGCTTTCGCTCCATCTGGAGGGTCCCTCCATCTGGGCCTGGTGTGGATCCATCTAGGTTCACTTTTCTATCCTGCCCTTACCATGTTCCTCTCCCTTCCACCTAAGACATGACAGGATACTCAGGGAGCCAGGAACTGAGCCATCGCCTGCTGGCCCTAAGACAGGAATCTGGGGACACTGATTAATAAGCAATTCATGTACAGAACAGAGTAGAACAACTCTGATTCCAAACTTGAAAAGTAGCCTAAGAAGGTGTGCAATCTCTGTGGGCTTTTCCAAGTTACATACAAACTAAAGGCAGTCAAACACATGACCCTCCCAGTGATATCATGTGACTTGCCTTGACCTTTGACAATGTCTGCATTGCCTACATATGTGTGGGAATTTACACATATATGACTTCCACGGGTTTTTGTTCATGGATTCTCTCCATTCCTCTTAAAAATTTTATTATATTTGTTTATGTGTGTGTTTTTGTGTGTGCGCGCATACATACATCCGGGGTAGGGCACAAATATGCCATAGAGCTTATGTGTGGTGATATGACAATTTAGGGAGTTGATTCTCTCCTTCCATGCAGATTTCTGGGATCAAACTCAGGCCATCATGGTGTTGGGAAACACTTTTTCCTGATGAACCATCATGCTGGGTTTCTGACAGCTATTGCTACTCGGTTATCCAGAGATAACCAATTATCCCAGTGACCTTTGTGAAGCTACTAGTATAGGCCACTGTAGAAGGGACAAGTGGGTCCAGCTCCTGTTGACATTTCATTTGACATGAGAGAAGTGTAGCAGAGGCCACCTCTAGGAGGCAGAATGGAAATAGGAATTTTGGTTTGGTTTGGTTTGGTTTGGTTTGATTTTTTGAGACAGGGTTTTTCTGTAGCTTTGGAGCCTGTCTTGGAACTAGCTCTTGTAGACCAGGTTGGCCTTGAACTCACAAAGATCCGCCTGCTTCTGCCTCCTGAGTGCTGGGATCAAAGGCATGCGCCGCCACCGCCCGGCTTAGAAATAGGAATTTTTTAAAGGATTGTTTTTAGATTTGGAGGTGGTGATGTGGATGGATTGGTCTGGATTTTAAAGATTCATCTACTTTGTTCTTATGTATATGAGTGTTTTGCCTACATGTATACCACATGTGGTCTGGGACCTGCAGACACACAGAAGAAGGCATCAGATCCCCTAGAACTGGAGTTACAGATGCTTATAAACAAAACCCGGGTCCTCTGTCAGAGCAACAAGTTCTCTTAACTGCTGAGCCACCTTTCAGAGTGTTTGCCTTTGGTTCTGAGACAGAGATTCATGTAGCCCATGCTCTTCTCAACTTCCCTATGTAGCTGAGGATGTCCTTCAGCTCCCGATTCTCCTGCCTCAGCTCTGAAATGCTAGGATTACAGGTGTGCTTTTGTTTTTGAATAGCAATTCCACTAAATTATAGTTCACATCCATATACTTTATTCACTTAAGATGTGTAGTTCACTGATCTTTTAGTTTATATATAGAGGTCATGCAACTATTACTATAATCTATTTTAGAGTCTTTTTATCGTACTAAAAAGAAGTGCTGTGCCCATTAGCAGTCACTGCCCCTTCACATGGAGCAGTCTTTCTGTCTCTCTAGACTTATTTGTTCTGAACATTATCATAGATGGAATGATATCATATGTGAGCTTCTGTGATTTTTTATCTCATGCAATGTTCTTCAGAGGCATCTACTTGAAGCATGCATTGACACTTGATTGCTTTTTCATCGCCAAATAGTATACCTGCCCCAGAGCTGCCACATTTGGTTTATCTTCTCTCCAGTTAAAGGATATTTGGGTTGTTTTCACATTCTTATAAAGGTCACTGTGTATAAGCTTTCGCATGGCCCTGGGTGTATTTCATGCTCATGGGTGTATTCCTAGAAGTGGAATTTCTGGTCACATTGGGAAACTGCCGGGCTGTTTTTCACGGTGGCCCTATTGCACATTGCCATCTGCAATGTAAGAGAGCACACAACCTCAATACTGCTGGATAATATCGTTCAATTGCAGTCTTCCTGTTTTCTCTGTTTTGTCTTGTTTTGTTTTCTGAGAAGGGGAGAGTGGTGCTATGTAGTCTACGAAGCCTTGACCTCTTTCCTCAACCTCCTGAGTCTTAGGATTACAGATGTGTGCCTCCCTCCATTCCTGGAGGCCATCCGATTTACCAAGGGTTTATTTGTCTAAGGAAGCAACGTCCTTAAGTCTGGAGTAAGCTCGGCCACATTTGCCATAGTTATTTATCCTGAGAACCATTTGCCCTCTGGGATGTCCTATTTATCAGTGTATCCTCTGAACTCATGCCAAGTGTCCCCTCTAAGTTTCTACCTAACAATTCTGTGATTTCTGTGTGGCTGGGTGCTCTGTTTTCAGTGGCATCTAAGGTCTGCAATGAAACAATTTTTGTAATTGCTGGGAATGATGGGAGGGCTGACTCTCTTGGAACAGAAGTAACTGAGACCTGGGGTATAGGGAACCGCTTTATTTGAATACTACCAAAGATTGTAAAAACGTGCCTTTCATCTGAGCGTACTGAGTGCAGCCTGTTAGACAAACTGTGGCTTTGTGAGCCAAACCTCAGCACTAGAAGGGGATGCCAGGAGCTCCTTGGGGGAGTCGCTGTGTTACAACTTGGCTGGGGTGGTCCATGGACAAGCTGGGGCAGGCTTTGTCCCTTCAAACCATTGCTTAGTTCCCCGGCCCCTTGCTTGACCGACTGCATGTCGCTCTCATCTTGAAGCCTTTTAAGAGCTGGCAGGTGCTGGTCCCACCTGAGAGAGAGGGCAGAAGAAGCATCGGTGGCAGCCAGGCTGCAGGTGATGGTGATGAGGTTTAAGAACCCGCAGGATCCTCTGCACCTTGGTTCCCTCCTCTTAAATGGCAGTAGCTTAGGCTCTATCTCCAGAGGGGTCGGCACAGCTGACTCAAGCTGCGAGTGAAAGGAGTTTCCTGCCACTTTGAGCAGCCCAGAGCCCTTGAATAGAAAGAAGCCCCTGGAGTTTAGCTTTGACCATTCAGGGTGTCACATTTCGGAGAACCATTGTTCCAACTTCTTGGAGCAGGAGTTATGAAATGGAACTTACATGCTCGGAGTCACGCTCTCTGAGGACAGGGACCAGAGGACCACATGATCTACTGTAGTTGCTCTGGCTGGTCTGGGGGTGTCAACAGCTGTGATGTGACAGAATTTAGACTTGGTGCCACTTTCTTCTCTGTCCCCTCCCCGTGGTAGTCTGTCCACTCCCTTGGGAAGCTTTAGAACTTTCCCTACCTTATTTGACTAATAAATCTAGTAGCGTCCTAGAGCGCCATGCATTCATTCCTCCACCAACATTTCCTAACCCTGTTCTATGAATAGCAAATCAACCAAAGCTCAGTGCCTGCCCTCAAATAATGTACCAGCACATTTTAAGCAGTGAGCCATCCTGAGACTAGTTCCCACAGGTGCGATTTTAGACATCCCTGACTCAGATGCCGGAGAGTCAGGGAGACCCGAACTCCTGGCAGAGGAAAGCAGCTCTGCCTGTAAACTTGTCTTCAAGCCCTACTTTCCACCCTTCCTCACTGTAGCTTGGCCCTCTGCAGATTGCCCAAAAAGTGCTTCTGCCTGTTGCAATTTGTTGCAATTTGTTAGCCCTTCTGCGTAATTGTGCAGTAAAGCCCAATGCCCAAGCATCTCTGTGCTAAGTTACCCTGGTACAAACCCCGGGCAGTGCAGCTGGGTTGTTTGGTTGCCCTATGTTCTATACTGATCTCCATAGTGGCTGTACCAGTTTACACTCCCACCACCAGTGCCGAACACCATTCATTGTTGTTCTTGGTTTCCTTGACCTTAGCCATTAGGACTGCAGGTAGGGGATAGAATTTTAAAATGGTTTAAGGTTGTGTTTCCTAATGGCTAGGATGTTGAACACTTTTTAAAATATGTGTTGGTCACTTATGCTTTTTAAAATTTAATTCCCAGCCAGGCTGTGGTGGTGCACACCTTTAATCCCAGCACTCGGGAGGCAGAGGCTGGTGGCTCTCTGTGAGTTCAAGGCCAGCATGCTGGTCTACAAGGCAAGTTCCAGGAAAGCCAGAGCTGTTACACAGAGAAACCCTGTCTCAAAAAAGCAAACAAAGAAAGAAAGAAAGAAACAAAACATATATATCTATTTTCCACTAACTTTCAGAAGCTTTCACTTACTACATTTTTGAGAGGGTTGTGTGTGTGTGTGTGTGTGTGTGTGTACGTGCAGTATAGATCATGTGTGGGGGTCAAAGGACAATTTGTAAGAGTAAGTTACCTCCTTCCACCCTGTGGATCCCAGGGATTGAACTCAGGTCATCAGATTTGGCACCAAGCACCTTTCCCCACTGAGCCCTCTTGCCAGCCCCCATTGATGTCTTCTTTTGAGAACTGTCTGTTCGATATTAGCCCATTTGGTGATTGGAAGATTTGGTTGTAGTCAGTCTTTTTCCAATTCTTCATGTATTCTATATATTAAATGTTTGTCTAAAGTTTATTTGGCAAAGACTTTTCTCCCATTTTGCCGCTGTCTCTTCACTTGAGTGTTATTTCATTTGCAGGCTAGGAACTCTTTAACTACATGTCATCCCCTCCCCCCAGCAATTCTTACAGTTGCTTCCTCTGTTTCCAGGGTCCTTCTCTATCTGCACCTGTCTGTATCTTAATGTGTTTCCTTCTAGTAGTGCCAACATTTCTGGCCTCATATTAAGACACTGATTAATTTGGGGTTGATTTTTT
Organism: Microtus oregoni; assembly: GCF_018167655.1. Classification (NCBI taxonomy): domain Eukaryota; kingdom Metazoa; phylum Chordata; class Mammalia; order Rodentia; family Cricetidae; genus Microtus; species Microtus oregoni. The sequence goes on along the minus strand of NW_024543833.1, from coordinate 983,249 downwards.
GTGTAGGGTGAGAGATTTAGATCTAATTCTACTCTTTGGCTTGTGAATATCGGTTTTCCCAGCGCTGTTTGCTGAAGGGACTTTTTATCTAATGTATATCTAGGATATGTTTATCAAAACTTTGGTGGTTGTAGCTCTGTTTGTTCCTCAATTCTCATCATCAGTTGGCTACATGTCTATTTTTGTGTCCGAATCATGCTATCTTTGTCCCTACGACTCTGTGGTATACATTGAAATCAGACATTCTGATACTTCCAACATGGTTTCTTCTGTTTTGGGTTGCTATTGCTATTTAGGGTGCTTTGCACTTTCATAGATATTTTAGCATTTTTTTCCCTAGTTCTATGAAGAATGTTATGGAGTTTTCATGGAGATTGCATTGAGTCTGTATATTTGATATTATAGCCATTTTTTCCACATTAATTCTGTCATGGAACAGTGTCTTCTTCCACATTTTTCTTTGTTGTCTTTCAGTTTTAATCGTAAAGGGTTTTCATCTCCTTAGCTTTAGTTCTAGACATTCGGTTTTATTTTTTGAAACTGTTGTGAGTGAGACCTTCTTTCCGAACTTCTCAGCATGTTCATTATTGTTGCGTAGAAACGTTACTGACTTTTGTGCGGTTTTGTATTTGGCTTTTTGCAAATATTTATCATAGCTAAGCATTTTCTGGTTGAATCTTTCAAGTCCTTTAAGCACAGAACCATGTCAGCCCCAGTTGGGACATTTGGCTCCCTGCTTCCTGTCTGTAGCCCCTTTTTACTGCTGCAGAGAAAATTTCAAGTACTATCTTGAACAAGAGCGGAGAAAGTGGGTACTTCTGTCATGGTCCATGTTTTAGAGGAAATTGTTCAGCTTCCTCCTGTTTGGTATAATGTTGGCTATATGTTTGTCTTATGTAGCCTTTATTATGTTGAAATATGTCCATTCTATTTCTAATTTCTTCAGGGATTTTATCCTTAAGGGATGTTGAACTTTGTCAAATGCCTTTTCTGTGCCAGTTGAGATGGTTGTGATTTCTGTCTTTAAGTCTACTTCCTTGCTGTATCGCGCATATGTGTTTCTATGCTGATTTTGTGTATGTTGAACCACCCTTGCATCCCTGGGGTGAAACCAAGTTGGTCATGATGGATGATCTTCCTAATGCATTCTTGTGTCTATCCAGAGATAAATGGATAATGAAAACGTGGTACCTGTACACAATGGAATTTTATTCAGCCGTAGGAAAAATGATGACATTTGCAGGAAAGTGAGTGGAACTGGAAATTATTACGTTAAATGAAATAAGCCAGACCCAGAAAGACAAATATCACACGTTTTCTTTCATATGTGGATTGCAGATTTTAAATTTTATATTTTCATATGCATATATGAGAGTGGAGGTTATGAAACGAGAAAGAGGGGAAGAAGAAGAGCGCTTAGGGGAGCGAGGCCAAAGAATTCCTGTGATATGGAAGCAGAGACAGGGGGATGGAAACAGGGTAGGGGAGTAGGAGGAGAGGACCAGTAAGAACAGCATGTAGATAAAACTAGTTTTTAAAGAGTACTTCTGCCATTCCGACCTCAGCCACCAACTCTCCGCTCCCTTGCTGGGCCAAGTGGTGGTGGAGCTGAGGAGAGGGAAGGGGAGGGGAGAAAAGGGGAGGGGCGGGAAGGGAGCAGCTCTGTTCCCCAGATCTGGGCTCTGTGCTTCTCAGTCTTGGCTCTCACCCTATAACCCTGACTGGACAATTCACAGGACAGCTGTGCTCCGAGGACTGAAATAATCAGTATTTATTAAAGCTCTTGAAGGGGGGCCTCAGGGAGGAGGTAAAGAAGGGTCGCATTTCTGCTTTGCAACAAGGGAGAGCCAGGTGAGGAAACCTGAGGCAGCTTCTAGGAGCTGAGCCCTTCCCTCCCTCCCTTCCTGGGAATGCACATGGGACTGCAGCTTTGGGAGGTGGGAGATATTTTTCTCTTTTTAATGAAGGAAGAGCCTTGAGGGTTCATTTGAATAGGGATTAATATCCCTATGGCCTAGACCTGCCCAGAAGGAGAAATTCTAGAAGGGTGGAAGTTGCAATAAAAGGAAATGGGCTTGGTCTTCTTCCAACTGATGAGGAGGCCTCACGCTTGGCAGGTTTGAAGGGAACATGTATGGGGTACTTACCTGGGCATGGCTGTTACCCTCTAGACTGTATGCGCACACGCCTGTGGGTGCATGTGTGTGTGCATGTGCGTGTGTCCTCATATGTGTGCCTGTGCTTTAGGTAACTAGCTAATCTAAAGGTAACAAGATAAAGGAGACACCGGGAAGTTATGAAACCACCCCGAGTGTCGTTGGCCCTGGTTTGATCTTGTTTATCATCACAAGGTTGCACTCTACAGCCCGAGCTGGTCTTCCTGCTTCCCCCTCCCAGGTGTTCCCCAGTGTATGCACCTCTATGCCCACCTCTTGGCCCTTGATTTTGTCTGTTTGATCGATTTGTTTTGTTTTGGTTTCTTTTTTTTGTATTATTTTATTTATGTAAATATGTGTGTGGATGCCCATGGGGATCAGAAAAGGACATTGGATCTCCTAAAACTGGAGTTATAAGTGGTTGTGAACCACTTCATGTGGATGCTAAGAGCCAAATTCCGGTCCTTTGCAAGGACAGCAAGTGCCCTTAACTGCTAAGCCATCTTTGCAGGCCCTGGCCCTTGGTATTTGAGTTTTCTCTCCCCTGAGCATCTTCCTGGGGAGAGGGAAGCAGGCATCAATGCAAACTTTTTATTCAGCTTTTCCTCCATGGCTCCACTGCCCTCCGCCCACAGGCACCTGCCCACCCAGGCATTATTCTGTACCCCACAGCTTCTCCCTGCAAACTGAGCAAACTCCTTATCCCCTGGCCCTGATGAAGCCACGTGGTTCTAGGAAAACCCTCTGCATCCTTGGCCACAGGATACAGCATCCCTGTTGAGATGTCATGGTGTTAAGATAGTAGACTGGGAGAACAGTCCTCAGAGCAGTTGCTTTGGACAGTATGGGACCAGCCACGCCTGTGAGGAGGGAGCCCCGGAGCCACGTGAGTCACAGGATGTGGGAACTGCTTAGGAGACCTGTGCTCAGGCTCAGCTGCAAGAGGCTGAGTTGGAAAGAGGATGGTGGACCCTCGTGAGAGCACAGGGAGAGGACAGCCGTAGTGGGCCTGGCCAGGAAGACCAGCAGTCGCTGAGAGGACAAACTGTACTATAGAGCAGTGACATCTTCTTCTAGGAGGTGGGTTTATTCCAGGTATACTGGGTGTGGCCTCAGACAGGTAGGGGTCCAATAGAGCCCAGCAGTGGCTCCCATTCCAGATGTCTGGGGCCTTGGGAAGGGAGGTCTCAGTGGGCTCTTGGCTGTGGTGAGTGGGATGTTTTATGGTGCCGACTCTTTTCCACTCCCTTCTCTGCAGGCCTTGCTCCATGCTGAGAGGCAACTCCCCACCATGCTCCCTGCCCGTCCTTTTCCACTCCCATGGTGTAGCCTCTGAGTGAACCTGGCCTCTAGCTCGTGGAAGCTGGTCCAATAACAAGAACGTGGTGGAGCTCTGTAAACACAGGCAGAGGAGGGGGCTGAGCACTGGCCAGCCTGAGCCCTGACTGGGAGGAGAGGCCCAGTGGCCCTGCCTTGAGGGTGTCTGAGGAGAAGACAAAGCATGTCCTAGAAGGAGGAGTACAAGCTTTTAGTCCCTCCCACAGCTATCAGAGCCAGCACAGGAGGGACCTGGTCCCTGGAGACAGATCAGCTCCCACTATTGTCCAGGCCTCTAATGACCCAGCAGACCCAAGATGCAGGGCTCTGTCCTATCTTCTCAGTGGCTGCCATCTATCTAGACAGGTATGATTGAACTCGCAAAAGAAGCATGAATCTACATAGCACTCCTTCAGCTGACTGGTCCAGGAAGGAGTGCTGACCAATCAGCGTATGCTGAGCTGAGGGCTCAAGGAGGAGCTCTGAGCTGGAATGGTGATGTTGATCAAGGCCAAGAGACATGGGCGCTTAGCCCATAGACTCCCGGTCAGGGCCTGATTCCAGTCTCTGCTCTGTCATTAAGAGGCTCTGTGACCTTGACCTAGTTATTTGAGCTGTGTAAGCTGAGGTTTCCCTATTTGCAATGAGACTGAAGCCTCTTGGAGAGGATGGGCAGGGCCTCTCACCGCCTTGGCCTGTGAAGCTTGTTCTCTTCATGGCGCCCTTCATTGTTTGGAAGGACCTCGCTGAGCTGAGTGCATCCTCCCCCCTACTCTCCCTTGACACTCCCCATCTCTCCCTGCCCCTCTCCCTTCCCGCCAGCCTGTACCATTACCTTCTTTTTGTCTGAGGTGACTGCTCTATCCTGCAGCCAGACAGGAGGACAAGTGTCCCCTCCTCTGTGTCCTGGGGCTGGGATGTCCAGATTCTTCTCCCAAGGGTGCTGCATCTGGCTGCACAGCTCCAAAGACTCAGTGTGAAGCTCTATCTACAGCCACAGGCCCCTCAGAGTGTCTTATAGAACCCAGAGGCATAGAAAAAACCCACAGAATTCTCCTAAGAAAGCAAGAGTGGTCACCAGGGACCATTCAAGCAGATGTTCCCAGGAACATGAAGTCAGTGAGGGCTCTCATTTGGACAGGATCCCCCGGGGGCCCCGAACTGTCCGGAATTTTGGAAATAAGCTTGTTTTGGGACTCAAGGTGGCTTGAGCTCAGAGTCAGTTCTAGATAATTGAATTCGGAGGGGCTGGGAGTCACACTAGCCAGGGCTGGGCCCAGAGCCCATCTCTAATGCGATGGACAATACTCAGTGGCATTCAGAGCTCACGTTGTCCAGCGTAGTATTTGAAAAGGTGGAGTTAATCTATCTGTGTGACCAGAAACTCCCTAGATCTGACATACCTGGATCAGCACTTAGACTTTCAAAACAGTAATGAAGAATTACCTAATAATGAGTTTCCCAAAGTAATTATTGCCAGGGACTAAATCACAAAAGATAATACTGTGGGGGGAAATCAGCATGAGAGCCAATAAAGGAAATGGGAAACATTAGTACCCGAACGTAAACTTTAGAAATGATATCCTTTGATAAGATCAAATGTTATGAAAATAGCACATCGCCAAAGACTAATCTGTCCAAACGTGTGGCCGTTGCACGGCCCTATTGCAGGTGCTCATATGTTCATACAGTGCGCTGCAGCTGCCATGCCTTTCCTCTGCTCTTGGCAGTGCCAGGGAAGGGGTCATACAGGATATCCCACATTCTTAGAATGCACAACCTGCTCCTGTCTGGCTGCCACCCCATGCCAGAGGACCTTCTGCTGGACAGCACCTCTCCTTTGGCAGGGCTACTGCCCTGAGTCACCTGATCTACCAGGGCCACCAAATGAAGTGACCGTAGCATTTTTGTTGCCACCATTGCCACCTTGATAGCATGGGTCACCAATCGTAGCAGGGGAGCCTTAGAGTATTTCCTAGTGATCCCCATAGTGGCCACTGCTGCTAGAGGTTGGGAGAGGGGGTGGCAACTAGGGTCTTCTTCCAAGTAGTACTTATAATTCTCCTGTGTCCCCAAGAGGTGTCTTTGTTTGCCCTAGTTTCTTACTCTTCCCTGGACTGGCTCAGCCCTTAACACACCAAGATTGCCTTAGAAAGTGAGTGCCCACCCTTAATCCTGAGACCCCGGGGGTCATTTGTAAGCCCTCGGCATCACTGTGTCTGAAGACCCTGGACAGCCAGGTTCACACCCACCTCCTGCTGGCTTCTCTGTAGTAAACAAGATAGAAAAGAATTCAGTAGTCAAAGTATCCAAAAGGGTAATTAGCAACATATTGTAAGTCTCAAAAGTTGGCTGTGCTTAGTTACTCTCCAGACCATGGTGCCAGACTCTATTCCAGGCTGTGCCGCTGGCTTCAGTGAGGGTGTGTGCTTACTGTGTCTCCTAGAGGCCGAGCCAGCCCAGGGAAGAGTAAGAAGCTAGGACAACAGAGGCACCTCGTGGGGACACAGGCTGGAGGATTTTAAGCACTAGTTGGGAGAAGGACACTAGTTGCCACCCCCTCTCCCAACCTCTCTGTGAACAGCAGTGGTCACTATGGGAATCACTAGGAAATAATCTAAGGTCAGGCAATGATTGATGGTGTGTGCTATCATGGTGGCAATGGTGGCAAGGGAAATGCTACGGTCACTTGATTTGGTGGCCACGGTAGATCAGGTAATCTCCCCTGGGATATCCATTCCCATTTCAACACCTGTTTGCATCCCTCTCATCCCAGCCTCACGAATCACAGTCAGGAGTATAGACTGCAGCCTTTTCTTGGGCTCTTTCATCAATCCAGAGGATGTGGCAATTCCAGGTAGAGATCACCTTGCCCCGAAGTAAGTGATGGCAATTAAAGGGTCCAGTCTGCCCAGAGAGATTGAGGGATGGCAGTCTGCCTGTGATTCCCAGGTTGTAGGGTTAATCTGACAGCTGGGTTGATTCCTTGTAGACAGGTTTGCCTTAAGTGGTAGTTTTCCTGGATCACTGAGCTCTGCAGGGAAGAAACCATCACACTGTCCCCTGGCTACGTCACTTCCTGTCCATCAGCAATACCAACGTTAAGTCACACACATAAAAAGCAAGGGAACAACTCTTCCTATTAATGAATGAGGCTGCAATGGACACATGTTTTTCTTACAGATTCATTAAGAAAAACACATTAACATCCCAAGAGCAAGCTGTATTTTAAGGCTGTATCTTGAAGCCTTGATTTCTATGTCTGACATTCTTACAGAGCTTAGATTTGGAACCACAGAAACTGTGATGCTTTGAATGAGAATGGCCCCCACTGGCTCATATGTTTGAATGCTTGGTCATCAGACAGTGGTACTGTTTGAGAAGGATTAGGAGTTGTGGCCTTACTGGAGGAAGTGTTTCACTGGAGGTGGGCTTTGAGCTTTCAAAAGCTCACACCAGGCCAATAATCTCTCTGCCTACTGATCAGCTCTCAGCTACTGCTCCATTGCTATGAGGGCCACCATGCACCCACCTTGATGACAATGGACTAACTGTCTAAAACTGTAAGCCAGCCCCCAGTGAAATGCTTTCTTTTATAATTGTTGCCTTGGCCCTAGTGTCTCTTCCCAGCGATGGACCACTAACTAAGACAGGAACCCCAGGTGCCACTGTGTGGATTGGTTTCCAATGTTGTGTTTCCTGTTTCCCAAAGGTTGAGAGCCTCGTGCAACAGGCCTGGAAACAGTTAAATTTATGGGGTGTTTGAGGGATCAAGTCAAACACAGAGCAGTGGGCACAAGAATGAGAGGCCAAGGAGAAACTGCAGGGGTACTCACCAACTCAGCTAACCCTGTGGGGACCCCTGAAACAGGTATGGCCCCTCAAGTTTGTCCCAGTTTGGGGCACAATGCAGTTGTTGAATGTGATCAGTTCATGGAAAGGAGTCACTTTGGGCCAGATGGTGTTCTGCCTTGGGACTCTCCTGACCACCGACTTTACTCCTAGCAGCTGCATTTATGCCTGGGTACCCCCTTTCTGTGGCCACCTGCAGTCTGTTTGCCTCTTTCTCAAAATTTTCTTAAGTCTTTGTAGGCAGGAAATATCCCATACTTTCTCCCTCTGTTCCCCCTTCAGTTTCCAGCCTGCAGCTGAGAACTTGGAAGGTAACCACAAAATTGCTGGTGATCCAGGTCAAGACATAGCATGGGTTTCAGGCTTCTGGCTCTCTAAACCTGGGGACAGATGATATAGGCACCCACAACTGCCAGAAGTGAGTAGCTCGGGTATCAGCCTTCTCCAGACAGAGCCCCCAGGGATAGGCTCCCCAGAACTCTGGAACCATATCCTTCCCATGAGGGAGCCAGAACCCTGACAGAAATACTGGTTGTCCTTGTGGCCAGGGTAAGAGGGTGTGGGGGATACAAAAGCCTTTCCCATTCATTTGTTTGTTTCCCTAACTCCCAAGCACCCCCAGCAATGCTGGTGCAAAGCTGCAGACCACAGGAGGACTCCACACAGCTTGCCTGGAATTCTGGAACCCCACCCACTTGTCAGCCCAGAGAACGCTGGATCCTTCTGCCTGGCCTCTAGTTCCCACAGGGTCCTCTCATTTGAGATTCCCTCCCCCTCTTCCCGTCCCAGCTCCACCCCCTGTGCCCTTTGAGGCCCATTTCAGGCATTTCATGGAGCTGCTGAAGCATGTTCAATCGCTCTAATCCCAATAGTCCCAGCTCCTCTGGGTCTTCTCGGTAGAGTCTGCTGTCACTCTGGCACTGGGGTTTCAGTGGTACCACTGGCTGCCAGGCCTCCAACACCAGGAACTTACACAGGCAGGACAGAAGTCCTTGCCCCCACCCCCGACTTCCTACATGCCTAGCTCAGGCAAACTCTATGCCCATAAAATAAAAATAAAGCAACCATTTCATTTTCATAGCAAATGAGAAAAAAAAGAGAGTCATTTACAATCAATATATGTATCCAGAAACGAGAGCGGTGACATCAGTTGTCCCTGTACAGTGAGACACCTTTGAAAGGGTCAGACAGGGTGGGTGTGGTGATACATGCTGTCATTCCCAAACTTGAGAGGTTGGGAGGATCTCAAAGTTTGTGGCCAGTCTGGACTATATCATGGGTTTCAGAGCAACATGGGTTGCACAGCAAGCCCGTGTCTCAGCGCACCAGAACTTTACAAATGAACAGCCAGTGCACATCAGGAAGTGGCCATTTGCAGAAGAGACAAGCTGGGAACGGTACAGCCTCCATGGCTATGCCCACACTGGCATGCTGCTCCTGGTGGGCTTGATTTCCAAGATCTCCTGAAGAGGCTCACTCACAGCAGCATTGAGAGATAGCTTGGGGTGGTTCCAGCTTGGCTTGCCCAGCTCTAGGGGGCCTGGCACAGCCACTGCTCCTGCAGAAAGCCTCTAGCTATGCTCCAAGTCCTCGGGGACAGAAGTTTCTCAAAGGCCCCAAGTACCGGCCAGCTCCGGCTTTAATGCCTCACCCCATCTTCTGTCCTAGTGGTGTTAAAGTGGGAGGATTGCGGTGTGAACATCTTTTAAACCACCGTTTAGTTTCTGTTGGTGATCGCTTTTGTTTGTTGAGACAGGTGGTTCTTGGTATGTAGCCTAAGTTGGTCTTAAGCCCTTGATCCTCTTGCCTCTGCCCCTGAAGTGATGAGGTTATAAATTACCTTTTAACTTTCAAAGGAGAATGTAAGAGCAACTTTAAAGCGACAGAAAATAGTAGAAGACTCAAGCTATAGAGCAAAAGCAGCCAGAAAAGCCTCCTGCCCCCGACTCTGATGACAGAGGAAGGGCAATGGTGACCTGGGAAGATACAAGCACACCATGTCTGAGAGCTGCTCATGTCCTGGTTTTTGCTGCCACATGGCTGCTGGATCTGATCAAAGAATGAGCATTTCTTTCTCACAGACAATTTGCTTATAGAAAATTAAGAACATCAGAAAGTAAGAGATAATGAAAGCATCAGTACCTTTCACAGTAGAAAATCTCTCACTCATACTATTAATACTTTGGTGTGCCTTCCAGCAAACTTTTAAAAATCATATATATATGATTTACCTTTTAAAAAATTGGAATTACCTTGACCCCTAAGCTGCTTTTGTCCTAGCACTTTATCTTTGAGCTAGTAATTTCCAGGAAATCACTTTGATGACTACTGGCTACATACCTTTCGCTTGTGAAACGTAATAGCTATATATTTAGATCATTTCCCAATTCCCCTACAGTATAAATGGCATGAGAATAAGTATCCTATTCTGGCCTGTACACGGATTATTGTATTAGACAAAGACAAGTCAAAGACCAATTTTCTAGGTTTCTTAAGAAACATTTTACCATTAACAAAAAAATTAAAGCATATGCATTTACAGCATATACAAAAAAGTTTCCATATAAAAAGAACTTTTAGAAGATTAGACTAGAGCCTGGTACTTCCAGGGCATAAAGAGACAAAAAGGAAGCGATGGTTTACAAATGCAGCAAATGACTGTCAGCTATGCAGATATGAACAGCAATGTAAATACATCCAATGACCAGTTTGTATATGAGTAAAGGGTATAGTCCAAACTGGAGAATTCCCCCCTACACACGCTTTTTTTTCCGAGACAGAGTTTTTCTGTGTAACAGCCCTGGCTCTCCTGGAACTCGCTTTGTAAACCAGGCTGGTCTTGAACTCACAGAGATCCTCCTGCCTCTGCCTCCCAAGTGCTGGGATTAAAGGTGTGTGCGTTACCAGCACCTTGCAGGATTCCCCCCTTTTATAACACACCCTTTTGAAGCCCTAATGTCCAGACCAGAACAGAAATAAGAATTTGGTGGATAACACTTTATAGCAGATATTAGGAGCTGGCATGGCATCTGATTGATATTGGACCAGCTCTATGGGATTCCTCTGAGAGCTGGGCCCTAGGCTGTCCACCCTGGGAAGGATGTACAAAAAGAGCCCAGAGAGAGCAGAAAGGGCTGAGAATGCGGAGTGCTGGGTCCGGGGCTATTTGGTTATATTAGAAAGATTAGTTCCACATGACAGGCAGACGGTGCCCTGTTCCATGTTGCCAGCAGCAGGGGAGGTAAGGATAGAAGCTTATTTCTCCGTCTCCTCATGACACACAGGCTCCTAGCACTTAGCGCCTTACTCACCAACCATGTCATAGGCTTCATGGTCCCTTTTGATGTCTGTCCCTATCTATCATACAAAGGGGCGTGCCCCGAGTCTAAGTATGGGTAGAGCACAAAAGCAGAACCCACAGAGGGCCTAGTTTAAGATGGCCAGAAGCTAAGACAACTGATAGAAGGGAGAGGTCCAAAAGGGGCACCAGAGGCCCTGGTCAATGACAGGTGTACAAGACAGGTACGGGCATGAAGGGAATGGTCCAACCATGTACAGGCAGCCAATAGATGGCTTGTCCCAACACAAGTTGCTCAGAGATAATGGTGACAGAAGGTCGCAGGTCAGTAGCTGCCTTTGAACATGCCCTGAGGTCACATTGTGTGTGGCCTGGTGGTGGGAACTGTGGAGCGGCACAGCTGGCTGATCCTGCATTCATTCATTTATCCACCCAATGTGTGCACAGCAAGTACTGTATTCCATGCAAGTCCAAAGGTAACCAGGGTCTGTTACTGCCCTCCAGGAGGGTGCAGAACAGAGAGGCAACACAAAACTGTTGACCAGGGTCTGCTAAGATGCTCAACAGAGTGGCAGCATCCCCTTCTTCCACCCAGTGGCACCAAGGAAGAATATCTGTACTGCTGTCCTGTGGAGAGAGAATAAAAATTTATTTTTCTAGATTTAAAAAAAACCAGCATCTGTATATAAGTAAAAAGATACATGTAAGAGAATTTTATATATATGTAGCAACAAATGTAGCAAATGGTTCTCAGCCATGCAGATGTGGACAGCAATGCAAGTCTGTAAATAAACCTATTGGTATATGAGTAAAGGGTGCAACCCAAACTCCGGGACTCCTCCATTTTTTTTTTTTTGGTCTTTTGATTTCTTTTTTTAAATTGTTTTTATTGAGCTATACAGTTTTCTCCACTCCCCTCCCTTTCTCTCCCTCCCCTTCTACCCTCTCCCAAAGTCCCCATGCTCCCAATTTGCTCAGGAGATCTTGTCTTTTTCTACTTCCCATGTAGATTAGATCCATGTATGTTTCTCTTAAGGTGCTCTTTGTTGTCTAGGTTCTCCGGGGTTGGGAATTGTAGGCTGGTTTTTCTTTGCTTTATTTCTAAAAGTCACTTATGAGTGACTACATAGGATATTTGTCTTTCTGGGTCTGGGTTACCTCACTCAATATGATGTTTTCTAGATCCATCCATTTGCCTGCGAATTTCAAGGTGTCATTATTTTTTTCCACTGTGTAGTACTCCATTGTGTAAATGTGCCACATTTTCCTTACCTATTCTTCAGTCAAGGGGCATTTAGGTTGTTTACAGGTTCTGGCTATGACAACCAATGCTGCTATGAACATAGTCAAGCACGTGTCCTTGTGTCTGTGCTAGTAGGGTTCTATTTAGGAAATGGTCTCCTGTGCCAATGCATTCAAGTGTACTTTTAGCTTTCTCTTCTATAAAGTTCAGTGTGGTTGGTTTTATATTGAGGTCTTTGATACATTTGGACTTGAGTTTTGTGCATGGTGATAAATATGGACCAACTTTCATTCTTCTACATGATATCTAATTATGCCAGCACCATTTGTTGAATATGCTTTCTTTTTTCCATTTGCTATTTTTTGCTTCTTTGTCAAAAATCAGGTGTTTGAAGTTGTGTGGATTGATATTCGGGTCTTTGTTTTGGTTCTATTGGTCCTCCTGTCTGTTTTTATGCCAACACCAGGCTGTTTTCAGTACTGTAGCTCAGTAGTAGAGTTTGAGTCAGGGATTGTGTGACTTCAGTTTGAAGTCAGGGATTGTGATGGCTCCAGAAGTTCCTTTATTGTACATGATTGTTTTGGCTGACCTGGGTTTTTGCTTTTCCATAAGAAGTTTAGTATTGTTCTTTTGAGGTCTGTGAAGACTTTTGCTGGGATTTTGATGGGCATTGCATTGAATTTGTAGATTGCTTTTGGTAAGATTGCCATTTTTGCTATGTTAATTCTACTTACCCAAGAGCATGGGAGATCTTTCCATTTTCTGGTATCTTTATCAATTTCTTTCTTCAAAGATTTAAAGTTCCTGTCATACAGGTCTTCCACTTTTTTTGGTTAGAATTATTCCAAGATGTTTTATGTTATTTGTGGCTATTGTGAAGGGTGATGCTTCTCTGATTTCTTTCTTCAGCTGTTATAGGTCTGTTTAATTTGTTTATCTGGTCTTGATTTAATTTTGATAAGTGATATTTATTCAGAAAATTATCCATTTCCTTTATGTTTTCCAAGTTTTTAGAGTACAGGTTTTCAAAATATGTTGTTATATACCACTTTTCATTTCATATTTTGTTAATTTGGATATTCTCTCTCTGTCTTTTGGTTTGTTTGGATAAAGGTTTGTCTATTTTGTTGACTCCTCCATTTTTATAACATACCCCTTTGAGGCCCTGCTCTCCAGACCCATACAGAAATTATGGTACTCTCTGTATGTGTATGTGTGTGTCTGTGTGCATATATATATATATATATATATACACACATATATATACACATACATAAATACAAATATACATACAAAGGTCACCAGAAGACAAATGAAGAAAAATGGATAATTAGTGCTTAAGCAACACCAGGTCTCTGTCTGGGATGATAGAAGGCTAGAGATAGGTAGGGATAATTGTGTGCATGTTTATTTAAAATTTAAAGTTAAAATTAATCACTTTAAAAGTGACGAAGATAGCAAATTTTATGTTACATATATTTAATTTATTTATTTCCTGGTTTGGGACTGGACATAAGTCAAGTCAAACTGCTTTCTTTTGCAACCAGCTTTTCTCGCTGCATGTCACTTCTGCAATGCATCTGTGGTAAAAGTCAGGCAGCTCACCATGTGAACTAAACCACAGCCCACTCATCCTTTGTTCTTTAAATGAGTGACAATGGAGATGTTTCCAGGGCTTTTGCTTCTGGGAACATCGGTTTCTGTTCTCTCATGACACATGCCTAGGAGTTTTTCTGTTCTGCATCAGGAGTTGGGTTGCTGGATAAGAGGCTGTGCATATGATCAGCTTCATAACACAATCCCAGGTTGTTTTCCTCAGGCCGGTACCATTGTCATCTCCCATCTAGCTGTGCGTGAGGTCTGGGTTACCCCATGTCCTTATTTCTTGAGCCCCAGGTCTGCCCTCCATGAGTCTGCAGTATACCCATTGTTGTGGTGGCCACTGTCAAGCATAGAAATGCTTCTTCCCGGCCAAGGGACCCAGGATTTCAAAGACAGGAAAGACCTTTGTGGGACAACACAGCCTTTGCTTTATAGACAAAGAATAAGCAGACCTGGTCAGGGTGTTCCACCAGCAACCCCATGCACTAGTGAGCAGCCTGATTCTTGAGATGCCTTCTGCTGATGGAGGGCAGAGCCTCGCTTCAGGTAGCAAGTAAAGCTACTGGTACCACCCGGCTATGGCGGAGTTCACACTGCTGGTAGCCAGAAAATCCCTTGAGACGAATCTCTGTCCATGGCTGAGTCTGGAATGAGTTCATTGTTTGCACATGAAAATGCTAGACTTGGGGATTTCCTCGGCATTCCCCTTGACTTAGAGCGAAATGAAAGTGGCCACACCCCAGTATCTCCGATGAGGCCAAGTGACCTAGGCCAGTTGGGACACCTTCTGGCCGGTCCTTTCCTCTAACTACTACTGAATAGAGTAAGTTCCAAACTGGCCAGAAATCAATTTCTCTCCAGTCTCGCATCTTCTTGGTTTTCCCACTACCAGAGCACCAGGGCTGGAATCTGGTGGAGTTTCGCTTTCTCAGGTGCAACCACAGCTCTAAAAAGAGAGAGCACCATCTCTGTTCAACAGATAGAATAGCTAGTTGTTTTGTGGGGAAGGGGTCCTGTCACTAGAGGGTCTCACAAATGAGTCTATTGGCCAACAGGCCCCAAGATTAGATCCTCTTGTCACGTCCTATCCTACAGCAAAATGTCTGTCCAGAAGACAGGGACCCAAAGATTCTCAAGCGTCAGGACCTGCCAACTCTGGGCTCTGCAGGCAGATTTTTCTAGGTTGGATTGATAGCCCTGGATTACTCCCTCAGATGCTCTGTGTCTCGCAGTCACCTAGCACTTGGTCCCACACAGTTATGAAGTTCAAAATCCTGGTCACTGAAGTGCACATCTTATAAATCACAATTTCAAACAAAAGAAGAGGGGAAAATAATTCCATAACTTAGAAACATATCCCTATTAGTTAGCCCTTGTGTGTTCTCTATTTTTTCCCTGTGTTTATAACAAATGTGGTATTTACTACATGGATACTTCCCAAACTTTTTTTTTTCTCTCAACCATTTATAGTGAACTTTCCCCACAAAAACCCGGGCATAATTTTAAACTGTTTTAAGTTAGAAAAGTGGCACATTGTCCATTGTAAAAACGAGGAAAGAATAAAGCAAAGGAGAAAAGATGGAGGGATAAACAAGAATGAAAATTAAACTCATACTCTTATAGTTCTTTTGAATGTTTTATACACACACACACACACACACACACACACAAACATCCAAACATTACATCTTGTTTTTAAACACTATTTTTTATTGGTTCTTTGGGAATTTCACATCATGCACCCCAATTCCACTCATGTTCCAGTCCCTCCATATCTGCCCTTCACCCTTTGTAGTGTCCCACACACACAGTATCTCTTTTTAAAAGACAAATCGACAGTATTTTATACACATTCTGTTTATACATGTCACAACTTAACCCAGCATATTGCTATGTCAATAAGACACTGAGCTATGTTATTTTAATGGCCACAAGTCATTTCACTGTATAAATGTACAGCCCCACACTTTCTATTTAACTAATGTGCGTTTTTGTTAAACATTTAAGTTTTTTCCACAACATACCAACCCTGAGGTTAACATTATGTAACAAAACATTGCATACAGTTAACTGTTTGGATAAACAAATGTGGAATTGTTTGCTCTAAGAAAATGTAGCTAATGTTTTGAGGTCTTAAGCTACTTAATTGCCTAGCCAAAAAAAAAAGAAAGAAAAGGAAAGAAAGGAAGAAGAAAGGAAGAAAGAAAGAAAGAAAGAAAGAAAGAGAAAGAAAAAATGTGTTTATGTTTCGCCCCTCTCTTCGTGGATCCTCCTGCTCCCTAAGCTCCCCATGTCTGAGTTTCTGCTGAGGGGTGTGGGGGTTCAGCCTTGGGCCCCTGTTGTGCTGAACTGCCTCTGGGGTGACCTCACACTCAGCAGAATGAAGAGAAACAGAGACTGCCTCCCATGGCCCGCTGTTGCCCGCCACACTTCAGGCTCCTGGTTTCTCCATCCTGATTTCTCCCCTCAGTCTCCCTCCTCTAGAAAGCAGCATCAGAACAGCCCTAGGTTGCTGTTCACTGTGGTACACCCGAGTGTTTAGACATGGGGGGAGAATCTAAAGAATCTTAAACGTATCTTCATTGACTTTTAAAATTTGGAAGTAATCGTTTTTTCACAAATGCATCATGAGTTCTTTCCACTCCTAAAAAAAACAAAAAACCAAAAAAAAAAAAAACTAAAGCATTAATGATGGCTGGGAAGTGGTGGTGCACGCTTTTAATTCCAGCGCTTGGGATACAAAGGCAGCCGGATCTCTGTGAGTTTGAGGCTGGCCTAGTCTACAAGAGCTAGTTCCAGGAAGGCTCCAAAACTATAGGGAAACCCTGTCAAAGAAAGAGAGAAAGAAAGAAAGAAAGAAAGAAAGAAAGAAAGAAAGAGGAAGGGAGGGAAGAAAGAAAAAGAAAAAAGGAAAAAACCAAAACATGAGCAACTCATTATGTCCTCTGACATTAAACCCAGTGCAAATGTCTTCTTTGCATGTGAGTGGGACCGTGATCATTTTCAATGCATGTGGAACCATGGTCATTTTCTATGGATGTAGGTCCATGATCATTTTCTATGCATGTGGGGTTGTGATCCCTTGAATTTGAGTTTGCTTTTATTCTGGCCCAAGTTCACAAACATTGTGTGTTCTGGGGCTGTGGAAGGTGCTGAGGTCATAAGCAGGAGGAATGAAACAACCTCTAACTTGATGGAAGTGGGGGGAGGAGACTAAAGCTGGGAGCCTGCAGCTAGAGGCCAGTTTGTCCCCCAGACAGTTCAGATGGTCCTGGACATGGCAGTAATTGGTAGAAGGTTATTGTGCAAAGCCTTCCACACAGCCTACACATGGGCTGTCATCTGTGCACCTGAGCAAAGGAAGAGAGCCTCGTTTCAGTTTCCTGGGATCGCCAATTCTGCTATTCCCCTCTCACAAGGTCCCACCACACTGGCCCCTACACTGTGGTTTGCGGCCCCCTATTCTGAAACCTCCTCCTTGGGCCTCCCTTTTCCCAGCACAGGGCCAGCTGGCACAGGGACTCCCAGGCCTCAGCTGAATCTGGGCAGAGAGAATGGCGGCTTGGCTACCTGCAGCAGCTCTCCTTGTTGCCCCGGAGAGAAGTGTGAGTTCCAGGAAAGCCACATGATGAAGCAAATTAACTCTCGGGAATTCTGATTGGAACGGAGTGATTAAGGGTCGTAATTAATAATTCGATGCCGACAAGAAGCGTGACAGCAAGGAGCCGTCAGGCGCGATTGTTTCATGGTCTCTCTGCCTATGACTTAAGCTTTTCTCTAAATGTACTAATTAGGTAATTAACTCCCTGAAGATCACTTAGGAGTGAAGACTGAGCACCAAGCACCTTTCCAGCATTGTTCTCGGAGCAGCTGAGGGACAGAGTAAGGCTGTAATGCGGGTGACAGATTCCGACATGATGGAGGAGTCCCTGGACGTCCTTAGTGAGACTGTGCCACCCTCCGATCAGTCTGCACAAGTGTGCAAAGCGCAGGCGTGCAGTGAGCACTCCTCGGCCCTGGGCGGACGATGACACTGATATTAACACATGTCTTGGGGACCAAGCCTCCAATTCAGAGGCCTCTGGGGACAATTCCACATCACAGCCATTATGTAGAGCAGAAAGAATGACAAGCTGACATGAAAGGGCTGGTTTCTGAGGCTATATTCGTCAAGTTCCTTCACCTCTCTGTACCTCCGCTGCCTTGTTTGTAATGGGTCCTTCTCCAATTCACAGTTCCTTCTGGGCCGAGTACCTTTAGTAACACAAGTTTCTGAGAACTGTCCCTGCTAGGGGAAGGTTCCAGGCTCCCCAGGTGGGTGGGGAGAGGTAGAAAAGGGATTATGAGCCCAGGGCTGCTGCTGGTTCAGTTGCTCTAGCAATGTCTTCTTTTGAAAAAGTACAGTACTCCCCCCCCTTTTTGTAAGTTACGTTTATTTGGGTCCACTAACAAGAAAGCATGCTATAAGTTCTGCCCTCACCCTCCCAGCCCCACCTCAAACAGCCTGCCCTCTGTCCCCTCTTCCGCAGGTCTTCCTATGCCCGCCTTGGTTTCGGTGTTTGTTTGGAGCAACCCAGAGGTTGCTTACAACTTCTGCTTACAACTTCTCTCTCTCATACTCTAGTTCATCTTTGCTCTTTGCTTCTGGTGTTGCTGTTTTTATAATTGAGTGCGGAAGACAGAGGTCTCCGAAGGATCAAACTCAGGCTGTCAGGCTTGCAAGGCAAGCGCCTTCACTGACCGAGCCATCTCACCAAAAGCATGTTCAGAAGCACAGCTTTTCAGGACAGAAGGTACCTTGGAACTTCCTGTTCTTGAATGGGACAGGCTCCAGCGAACCCACACACATTGGAAAATCATGGATGGGTGGGGGGAGGAAGGTGCTGACAGACCCCCTCTATTTGGGGACCACAGGACTTGCCTTTCTTCCCATTTTCTCTCTCCCCTTGGCCCCCTGACAGCTCACTCCCTTCCCCCCATGGCAGGTTCCCAGTGGTGGAAATCCTGGGGGAACTATTCTCCCACTCCACACTGGGACATCCTGGTGTTCCCTGTTCCTCCTTCCTCTCCAGAAAGCCTCCTCACTCCAGTACCCACTGAAAATGTGTTCCACTAGGCACCGGCCTGCCAGGCTGTGTTCATCCTTGCGAACTCCCCTCTCCCTACTATTTCACACAGAGATATTTCCTAGCTCCTGAGGCATTCAAGGCAGAGCTCAGAGAAGGACAGAAGAGAACCCTTTCCACCATCTAGTCAGTCCGAGAAAATTTGCTTGGAGAGGCAGAGCCCTCGGTGCTCCTGAGCCTAGCCCTCAGAGATCTCCCACAGGGTCCAGCTCACCATCCCAGGCCGCTGCAGCTGTACCTTTCTTCCCTGCCTCTGCCCTCCCCTTCCTGCTGGGCTAGGTAACCTCCTGCCTCCACTCTGTACTGCAGAGTTTGCAGACTTCGTCCCACCTTCCTGCTCCACCTGCCCCACAGAAGAAAATGCCAGCCCCTTCTCCCATCCCTACCACTGGACTTTCCATCCTCAGAGTGCCCAGATAGACCCCACAGAAAAGGGTAGGGGGGGGGCGGGGCTCTGGAGACAGATCGCTGTGACCATAAGTGAGTCACTTCCCTCCCCAGCTTCAGCTACCACTGGAATAGTCCTGCTGGGATTTTCCCATGCCCTGGCAAATACTTGAGGGGTGAGGCTAGGCATAGGAGTGAATCCTGAGAGTCTCTTGAGAACAAGGGAGATAGAGGTACTCACAAATAGTTCAGCCAGCAAAGGTTTCTCCTATGGTGGAATCTAAATAGCAGGACGTGCAGTTCACCTAAGGGGTAGAGCCAGGAAGGGGAGGGGGGATGTAGGGAGGAGGCGGTGAAGAAGGGTTAGGCAAGATGGAGGGTCCAGGTTAGACCTTGACTCTCCTGGGTACCTGTGGTCCTGGGCTAGACTTTTTCTGGCACCTGAACCAAACTTATGACCCCAAACTTTCTTGTATACTTTCCCCTGAGTGACAAGGGGACCTGCAAGGGGGATTCCCACACAAGTGGGACTGTGGGTCTCCTGAGTGGCTCCTGCCAGCCTTATTCGTCTCCACCCATCTCTAGGAAAGACCTCCTCCGAGCTTCCCCTTTGTCTCTGCCTTATGGAGGATGTCAGTGGCCTATAGGAGTTCTCCCTGGGAATCCAGGGGCAACCTCCTGGACCCCCTGAGTCAGCGCTCCCACCTCTCCCCCTCAGTGTCTTTTCCACCTTTCGTCCACTCCTCCTTTCTCCATCTCTTCTAGCTGGTTCTGTCCTCCTCCATCTTGCCTAACCCATCTCCGCCGCCTCCTCCCTCCTCTGCCCGGGCCTCCACCCTTCTTCTATGCAGTGTTCCTCCCTACATCCTCCCCCTCCCCTTCCTGGCTCTACCCCTTAGGTGAACTGCTGTATCCTGCTATTTAGAGTCCCCCTCCTTTCCTGGTTCAGCTGGAGCTCTGATGTCAATTAAATCACCTTCACCCAGCAGATAGTTCCGGGCAGCCTGACACTTGCTGGGGTTTGCTGGTTTCTGCAGAGCTGCATTATGTAACTGGTTCCTGGCCTTCCCCTTTCCAGCTCCCAGCCCCTGCAGTATGGAGGTGGGATTCCAAGGAGATCCCATCCCCCCCACTGCTCCAAAAATCCCTTCCCTGTCCCCTCCCCAAGGCCAGAATGGCTTTGTTCCAAGCCAGTGGCCGCCCATCTCTACAGTTTGAAGCAGTTTTATAGGTGTAATTGATGTACAATAAACCCTTGCATTTCAAGTGTAGTTTGATAGGTTCTGGCTCACGCAGACTCCTTGGAAACCATCGCTACCATCAGCTGGTGAGGAAAGCCAGCAAAGTTTCTGCCTGCCTGCCTCTTCCCACCCTCCACACCCTCACTCCCTACCTGTCCTCCCCACCTGACTCCCCTCCCTGGGCAGTGGTTTCGAATCTTCTGTTTTGGAGTTCTCACTTTCTTCCCTACACAACCTACCCTTTTAATCCTGTCTTCTCGTAGCAGGCTTCTGGCCTCCTGTTTCTACGACAGTTGGCCCTCTCTCAGAGGGACCAGCTTTATGTGGCTGCTTGCCAAACTGGCATGTGCAGACTCTCTGGGCCATCACCCTCCTCCCTCACCTCCTTTGCCACTTATGAAAATTCAAGCTCCCTTTGAGGCGGTGGACAGTCTGCATCCCCTAGGGATAAGGCAGCTTTAGGACCTTTCTGAAGGCTAGAGGCCAAAAGGCACGGAGGATTTCCGCCCAGGCAACTGGCTCCATGCCAAGGCAATGAACCACTGGGTGGGGGTGGGGTGCTGAGCCTGCTTCTTCAGCCCCTCCCAGAGTGTCCCAGTAGCCACCAAGGCCAGGCTCCAGGGTGGACTGGAGGAAGCAGGAAACTCCTTGGGGGCTGAGTCCCTGCCCCTTATCTGCCTGGCATTGACAGTCTTGCCAGTTGCTAGATCCTTTCTCGTGTGACCAGAGCCTGGCCCAGTCTCGGGGTGGGTCACCAGGATTTTTAGTCACAGTAGTACTATTCGGTTCTGAAACATGAAACCACAAAAAAAAGATTGCCCCAAAGGACTTCTTCAACCAGCCTGCCTTTTAAATCAGTGCTTAGCATGGTGAGGTAGAAATGGCATGCTGGCCAGTAGCTGGCCTGTAGCAGCTCTTCAGCTGGCCAGCTCAGCCAGTTATTGCAAGGCTGTGAACCAGTTGTGCCAAACAGCCATGCTTACAAAATAGCTGGGCCAGGAGCGTGTATCCCAGGGACAGGACCCCTGGACCTTCCCCACCATTTATTCTAGTCATTTAACTTTCACTAGCACACCAGAATCAGCGCTCAGAAGCCTCTGGGATGGTCAGGGGTACACTTCTACACTGGCCTCTCCCTGGAGCCATCCTGCCCTACCTGGAAAGTGGAAGTGGAGTTTTGCAGTAGTGGGGGGCACTGCGGGTGTTAAGTGGGAAAGGCCCATGGGTAGTAAATGTTTTTACCGTGGTTCATCACACATCCCTAACTGATAACACTGTCGATGGAATAGTGCTTGTGTGAGTAGCATTGAGAGTCTTAGGGAAGCTTCTAACGTTGGAAATAAAGAGCAGAGATCTGAATCAGTGCCGAGTGTATTAGACCCTGTATGGCCATGACAAAGATGTATGCTATGTGGCTCTGCCTGGTACCACTTTGCTTTTTGATGGTCTGTCTGTGGGGGCCTCCGGACCCAGGATCACCCACACCCTGAATTTCATTCTCTGTGCTTTCCCTGCACTGGGGGCTGCTGTCCTGACTTTGTTTGGAATTACATAGGAGACACACTCGGAGCGTGGTGGTGTGGGTGTTTCCAAAGAGGTTTAGCGGAGTAAGGAGAACCCACACTGAAGGTGGGCAGTGTGTATGTGTGGGGGTGTGGTAGTAGAACCCCCAGTCTGAATAAAAAGTGAGATAAGCAAGATAAGCAACAGCATTCCTTCCTCTCTCTCTCTCTCTCTCTCTCTCTCTCTCTCTCTCTCTCTCTCTCCTTCCTGGTTGTGCCCAGCTGCATAACACTCCTGCCACAGATGAGCGGCTCTCTCTGCCATGGTTGCTCTGATACTGCCCCAGATAAGCGGCTCTCACTACCTTCAAACTCCAAGCAGAAAGAAGTCCTTCCTTAACTTGCTTTTGTCACTTATTCTGTCATAGCAATGGGAAAAGTAACTGATATATATTCCTCGGCAGCAGAACTGGGCCCAAAAAGAGGGGCCACCTTTTGAAAGGACAGAAAAAAAAGGGTGGGGCGTGCCATCTCTGAGGAAGACTCCACAGAGCTTAGCCTTGGGGCAGCACAGCCTCCACTATGCAGAGACATTCCAGGGTGAGAAGAGCTAGGAGAGTATGCTTAGCCGGCCAGGCTCAGTCATCCTGAAACAGTGGGTGGGAGCTCCTCTTCTAGAAGGCCCATGCCCAGCCTTCTGGGACTCCAGGGCTCACCTACACAGGAAGGTGGGCTACTTGGGACTGAGGGTCCAAGGATGTCACACAGAGGGAGAGAAGTAGCTGCTCTGGTTTGGTGTCACTTGCTAGCTGTCACTGGGAACTCCGCTAAACTTAGTGATAAGCCCACAGCTAGACGTGAGTTATTTCCTGAGTCTGTACCTGCAGTGCGTTCTCTTCGGTCTGGGAGCACCTATGGCTTAACCCCCCTGTGCCTCAGTTTTCTCATCTGTGAACAGGGCAGTAGTAGCTCAGTGGTGAGATCACTGTGGGTGTTAAAGGAGTTAGCACATGTAAACTGTGACAACCAGAGCCTGGCATGACATAAATGTTTATTGATGATTATGAATGTGGAAAATCAAAGCATAGGTGAGATCCGAGGGTGTGTCCTTTCCAAAGTGAGAAAAGGCATAAGACTTAGGATGAAAAGAGGAGAAAGTAAATTAGCTTATAAACCAATTTAAACTATTGATTACATATTTTAAGGAGATTTTGGATATACTGCTTTATGTAAATTTTCTTATGTATTCTTACTTCTTTAATGTGGCTACTTGCATATTTGGGTTCACATCCTCTCTCTTGTGGACAGTACTGGTCCGGATCAACAAAGAAGAGCAAAGATTACCAAAAATCTTGGGTATTCCACCTGCAAAGGCTAAGGATGGAACCTGGAGCTGAGTGTGTGGGCTGGAGTCTGAGGAAGGGTTGCGGTGTAGGAGGGTTGAGTTCATTCAGATGGTGCGGGTCATGGGGGGGAGGGGCGCAGGGGGGCTCAGAGAGACCAGGGCCTAGGAGGCATCTGCTGGCTGGATCTATTCAAGGCAGCAAAGAGGAGCTGATGAGGGACCAGGAAACTGTACACAAAGATGCGGGGACAGATCAGAACACTCTGCAGTGACGGACAAGAAAGCCAGAACTCCCAGGACCACTGGCCTTCCCTAGTCACCAGCAGGGACTGGGATGCTTCCAGCCTTCCATCCCTTTAGGCAGGGCCCTTCTCCCTCTCCCACCTCCTCCTCCTAGGGCTCCGGCTTGATTTGCGACCTTGTTTTCGAAAGGCAAGCCTGACTCCCCTCCCCCATTCCCCACGGGGTTGCTTCCGCCTCCATTACCAAAGCCTGTGACAAGAAATGCGGGCCCCTTATTAAAATAATGTAATGTCTAACTAAAATAGAAACCCCAGATAACAGTTTTTGATGTTTTAATGACTGGGCTCATTAGATAGACTTCCCACTTAAAGTGTCTGTCTAGCAATTAAGGCTAAAAAAATCATAAATGATGACCACACCTTTTGTGGCTTAATGGTTACTCTGAAGGCTGGTCTTATTATCTCGGCGATACAGTCTGTGATAAAGAAGAATTTAAGATACTCTCCCAAGATTTATTTCCCCATTAGCAAGCTGGAGGAGGAAGGTTAAGAGTACTCTTAAGGTCAGAACTGGAAGGGAGCGAGTGAATAATAAGACTGCCTAGAATTTTCCTCCAGCGGAACCAGCCTCCTCCTCAAGCCACGGGGAGGTCCCGCTCACCGAGGGGGCTTCACTTTCGCCAGCGACAGGAAAGTCTGTGAATTGTTACTGCAAGTGACCCCTAGCAGTTTATTTAGCTAATTGTCAAGCATGCAGGCTGAACTGTAGAATCACCTTCTTCCACGTAAATGATTTTCCAGCACTAATCTGCTGACGCTCGCAGAACAGAGCAAGGGGGAGCCTGATGAGAAAAACCTGGGAGGTAGCATCCAGCTCCCCCAAACCCACATCCCAGGGGGAGTGTGCTGATGGAAAGGAGTGAGGGAAGGCACAAGGGAGGGGCGCACGTGTGTGTGTGTGTGTGTGTGTGTGTGTGTGTGTGTGTTGCATGCTCACACTCAGTGCTTCTCCTGGGGTGGTGCTGGGCTTGGCCTTTTGGAAAGACACTTGTGAAGGCCACAACTAGCAAGTTAAAGGAGACAGGGATAACTTTAGGTGAAATGTGTCCAGAAATAGCTTTGGGGGAGCACTGTTACCCTTTTATTGTGTTTCCCCTGGGTGATAGATGATATTTGTGCCACTGAGGTAATGGAGCCTTGGTACCTGTATAGTTGTGGGGCGGGGAGGCTGATGGATGCATATGGATGAATGGGGGGGTGACAAACAGCTTCTTTATCCAAGCAGTCAATTTAGAGGAACCTGCCAGGAATACCTGACCTTTCTCCCTACCCTATGTAGCCTGCAGAAGTAGTTAGATGGGAATACTCTATGGGTTTAATGTTAGGAACCACAATAAAGTGGCCACACCCAGTCTCTCAACTGAATGTACAAGCTGGGCTCCTTTGGGCTGGCTGTAGGTGTGGGTTGCTAGGGAGAGCCTACAGGGAAGATAGTGTGGACCAGTGGAGGTACCAGTGGAGGTGTATGTGTTTAGTGCCTCTAATTGCAACCATATTATTTCTTCATTAAGCACCTCCTATGTGTCAGGCCCTAGGCTGGAATAAATTGTGTGAGAGACGAGGAAACAAACCTCAAATTCACTTTTCTTTGGAGAACACAGACCCCTCATCCTAAAACCATTTACTGGACGGCAACTGTAGGCACTCAGTTATTCCTGGCAAAAGCTCCCTGCGAAGGAAATTGTTACGAGCACCATTTTACTGATGTGATAACCAAGGCAGAGTACAACAGGCTGTTTTTAGATGCAAGGGAAAATAGACCTCATCAAAGGAACCTGGGCAAAACAAAATGATACCGGCTATGCAATGCAATGATCCTATCCATCAAGGCCAGACTCAGCTACCAGGGCCGCAGGTTCAGCTTTCACGTGGATGAATGGTTCAGTCTCACTGTGTGCTCTACGGAAGTGGTAAATGACAGCATCAGAGACAACCTCCCAGCCTCTCCCATTCAAGTCCTGGAGGAAGAAGTAGGGAAAAGTACACTACTTGCTGATTGTTTAAAACCAAACTTGGTGGTGGGGGGGGGGGGTAGCTATGGTTGATCCTGATTGGCTATTTTAGGTCACATGTCTATCTCTGAAGCAACTATAGCAAGAGAATGGAATTCATTGCTTCTACCCAGTCACATGCTTCACCCTAGAACCAGATATAGAGTCCTTCCTGCAAAGTTTAAATCCCCCGGTAGTAACACTGCTGCTGATGTAATAATAAATCAGATCAGGCCGAATTAGTAAATCCAGGTTTAATCTGAGCAGAGCAAAGCAACTCCTGGGTGACCCTTGAGAAGGCAGGGGAGAAATCACATGGAAAATTACCAGGCTTTAAATAACCTGTAGGTGTGGTTTGAGCAGCCCCGGGGGGGGGGGGGTGCTGACTTTTGGTGGGCATTCTCAGGGACCGGTTTTAGAATGGGAAGTATGAGACCAGAGCGTGGAACAGGGTCCCTAGCTGAAGATCCCCAATATTCCAACCTTTTTGTGTCTATATGGACGGTGGTAGGGTGTCTACCGAAACACTTCCCACACCATAGTTTTACAAGACATCATCAGGAGCTGAGGATAGAAAGGTGGAGTGGATTCTGGGTAGTCAAAATACAGCCTCCGCTAGAGAGGGAGCTGAGCACAGAAACCCAAGACGGCAGGAATGGTTTGGCTCTTCCCCAAGCCCCACAGAAACTGGGAAGGAGAGAGAGAGAGAGAGAGAGAGAGAGAGAGAGAGAGAGAGAGAGAGACAGAGAGACAGAGAGACAGAGAGAAGCAACAGTGAATCTCCAGCCAAGCCGGCTCTTGCATTTGCTTGGTATCCCTTTCCTAAGTGGATCCTTCTAGAGTCTAGATCCTAAACAATAGGAAGGAAACGTCCCAAGATTTGGAGTCAGGTTGGTGAAAGAAATGTGGTTAAGAGATGTTGGGGTGAATTCTGGGCCTATTCCCAAGCAGTGCAGTGAGCCATACTGGCTGCTGGTGTCTCCCTTGGCTGATGTGCACCCTGGCCAGCACTGACTGATGTCCATAGTTAGAAAGACCCATCAGACCAAGTCCCATCCTCCCATTCGCTTCTCTTGTACCCTTCTGTATTCTCTGGGCTAGTCAGTAGTTTATGGAGGTTTTTATTTGGTTTTTGCAAGTAGATTTTTTTAGCTTGCCTCCTAACATTTACTCAATTGGTAGTGGCTGCCAGATGAAGGATTCTGAGGCTTAACAGTAGGCTGTTGTGATTGATTAGTGATGCCTGCTGAGAGCCAGGGTGATGACACATGTATTGTGTTCGTTAAGAAGCTTTTCCCTGTAAGTATAGAGTGGCCGGACTCAAACCAGCTTAAGCTGAAAATGCCATTTATTGTACGGACACAGAGGTTTGTTATGGGTCTTAAAAACAGGAAATTCGCTGAAGCGGGGGCCTCTCAAGAGACTGGAGCCAGGAAAGCCTGGTGACCAATTATTTCCTCAATATGCTCAAGGGCCATATGCTCCTAGCTTCTCTGCCCCTTCCTTTCTATAGCCAATGCTTTCTTGGTTCTCCTTGTACACGAGAGAATGCACAGGGTATTCAGGACCCATGTTTACAGAGCCACCAGGTCAAGCATTGTAGAGAAAGTCTCAGCTGGCCTTTGCCTAAGTCAGTTACCCACCTCTGAGCCAATTAACCTGGGGTAGCAAATAAGGTTAATTAACGAGGAGATGAACCCTCATGGGGAGAGTGGGAACCGTAAAAGAGGGCTGTGTTAGTTACTTTTCTGTTGATAGGATTAACGCCATCGCAAAAGCAACTTACAGAAGGGGAAGTTTATTTTGGGCTACGGTTCCTAAGGGAGAGTCCATAATGGCCTGGTACGTATAGATGCGGGTGGCAGGGGCAGGAAGCTGAGAGATCACATCTCACTTGTGCACAGGAAGCAGAGAGTGAGAGCAGGAAGTGGGCAAGACTATAAATTCTCAGATCCTGCCCCCCCCCCCATGATGTACTTCCTCCAGCAAGGCTGTACCACCTAAAGTTTTCTCATCTCTCCAAACACCCTCCCCCCTCCCATGATGTACTTCCTCCAGCAAGGCTGTACCACCTAAAGTTTTCTCGTCTCTCCAAACACCCTCCCCCCTCCCATGATGTACTTCCTCCAGCAAGGCTGTACCACCTAAAGTTTTCTCATCTCTCCAAACACCACCACCCATTGGGGACCAAGTGTTCAGATCCACGAGCCCATGGGGGACATTTCTCATTCAAGCCCCAAGAGCCATCGGGAGTGATGTTCCAACGGGAGACTCCTTTGTGTGTGCTCTGTTTATTTGCTGGTCATTCCTTGGTCATAGCCCTGGTGGACAGGCTAGCAGCAATGATGGCGATGATGGTAGCAGGAGCAACATAGAGAAACAGGAACAACGCAAGGGCTGTGAGGGACTTGTGGTCCAGTACAGGCCAGTGACCCATACCCAACCAAGCCGTTTGATAACTGATAAGAGATTGCTGGAGCTGATACGGGGATTCATTGAGTTGACCTAGGCATTGCCCTTGCCCTCTCCCCACCCGTTCCTCTCCAACCCTGCACAGGATTAGGCAACATTTGCTCATTGGCTTCACAGCCTTGTTGGAATTCCGACTGTTGACCGTAGGTGGAAATGTGATGTCACCTGTTACTTCCCACTTTTCTGCAGCCTGTGCAGCAGTGTTGCCTGTGACACACACAGCAGTGTGGAGTGTGGCACCTCGGTGAGACCAGCGAGTCCCAGCCCACCCTGCCGTCTTCTGCCTAACACTCTCGCCTCCTGATCAGTATTTGAAAAGAAAGTATGAAGTTGTGCAAGAGCACAGAAAGCCTCCAGTGGCCACTCGTGCCCACAGGAGCCCCATTTCCTAAGTGTCCTGCCCAGGGAGCATCTTCACTGTTTGTGACTTGTACCCTGAGCAATTCATTCAAAGTTACTGGGGGGCAGGGGATAGAGAGATGGCTCATTTGCTGTTGTGACTTGAGGACCAGAGAAGCCTGATCCCAAAACCCAAGTTAATGCTGAGCAGTTATGGGAACTGCCTGCAATCCCAGCACTGAGGAGGCAGACAGCAGATGCCAGGGGCAAGCTGGCTACCTGGAATTGGAGAGCCCCAGCTTCAGAGAGAGACCAATAGAAGACAGCACTCAAAATCAGTCTCAGGCTTCCACACATATGCATGCACTCTTGAACTCATATACACTGACACACTTGAAACAAGCATACACACACTCATACACTGGCAAAAAAAAAAAAAAAATCCCAGAGCCAAGAGCAGTGACAGACACCTGTAGTCCCAGCTCTGGGAAGCCTGAGGCAGGGAGATCTAGAGTCTGGTACTAGCCTTGGCTCCATAGGGAGATCCTGCCTCAAAAACAAACAACCACAACAACAAAAACTCACTTCAATTCATCCTCCCTCGTTCAGGATGAAATCCATTTCCCTTTACCACCCTCCCTCCCTCCCTCCTTCCTCCCTTACTTGCTCTTAAGACACTAAAATGCCTGTCTACTCTCTGGCTTTCCAAGCTTTCCCACAGCAGTTTGCAATTGGCCCTTTCCTCTTTTTTATTTTCCTGACCATATGTACGTACCTTCTCAAACTAAAGCAGACATCTGTAAAAGGATGAAGGCATTAGTGGGACCAGGAACACGAACCCTGTTAAAGGAAGAGCTCCCAGTGCTAGACAGACAGTGACTGACATTTCTATTCTTGAAGAGAGGTAGGTACTTGCTGGAGCTACCTCAGTGCCACACAATCGGCCTGGGGAAAGGGCTTCCACAGCTGTTTACCAGCTAGAAACCATGGGGTTCCCGTCTCTGTCTCCTCAGCAAGAAGCAAGGGCAGGAGTCAGCCACCTGCTCTGCAGCTGTGGCTCAGGACATCTTGGTGAAGTGCAGTCATCCATCCGGTCTTCACCAGATAATTCTTACCATCCCTGTACCAGGGCTGCCCTGCCAGGCGAGTCTCTGCATCCGGCCTCCTTTAGCTTCCACCACTAGGCCTCAGGGAGGATGTAGATGCGGGACTAAACATGGCTTTATATCCTCAGACCTTTGCTTACTTCTCAATAACGATGGCCACGTGTTGCTTGCTAGAGAGGTGCCTCCAAGTAACCATGATCATTCAAGCACTGCTGTTTTCTTCCAGACCTCAGCATGTACCTGAGGCCCGATGCCCAGCATTTTGGGAGCACAGGGGACATCTCTTCCATTACTTAGGCAGCTAAAGTTAAAATACAGTCACTACCAAGAGGGAACTGGGGGTGGGGGGGTGGGATTTTTACACCAAACACCTGCCCCAGAGGAAGCGAGATCATCCAGAAATGCCTCGCAGGCTGGAAGAGCTGTGAAGCCTGGGTGAAATACACTTACTGCCTCCCAAGCAGGGCAGCTGACACTCCTGGGTTTTGCCTTTAATCACTCTGACTGCCGTTCCCCTCAAGCAGTAGCCAGGTGGAGGCATTCTGCACCATGCTCCTGCCTTCATTTCAGGGTGTTCAATTTTAATGAAACACATATGAGGTCGGGGAACAGAAGTCACTTAAGTAACTGCATATGCAAACCCCTGCATAACTCACCTAACTGGCAATGCGGGAAAGCCTTGATTAAGCATCCCCCAAGTCACCAGACCCCTCAATTACATGTGATTTAGTTTTTAGAATTCTGCTTTTAGTAGGGAAACTATATGAATGACAAGGGAGGGTGTATCTTCTCTCAAGAGTTTATTTTCAGAAGTGGGAAACCCCAGTACTGTGAAACCCCTAACCTAGGATCTCGCACCTTGGGCAAGTGCTCTATAACTGAGCTCTATCCCCGGTCCCTCTGAAATATATACTTACTGTCTATCAGCCCTTTCAACTTTGGCCCTTCCTGTTCCAGGTCATGGACATCCCTGGGTCACAGAGCAAAAAGGACTCTGTGAGGCAGGTGCACAGCACCTACAGGCTGCAAGACTCAGCAGCAGTAGGGATGCTAACTCTGGACTGTCCAGGGCCAGCTGCTCACTGCAACTTTCACTTTATAGTTGGCCAAGAGGAGCAGAGAAGGGAAAAATGAGCATTGGGTGGTTGGTAGCTCAGACAGCAGGGTGTGGCTGCAGCAGCAGCTGGAGCCAGAGAACGGGGCATTCTCAATGCCCGAGACCTTTCCTGGACCTTTGTCTAAGCTGAGGCAAGACACTGGGGTGCCGTCAGCTACAAGTAGACCCCAGCCCCGTAGACAGCCCAATCTCCTCAGAACTGAATGTGTGAGCTCCCTAGGAAGCAGACTTGGTTTGGACGCTCCACAGAGTGAGAGAAGCTTAGCATTTAGATATAAGGAGAAAGAAATGAAAAATAAATAAACTTGATGTTGCCGGTATGAAAAGAATTTTTTAAATTTGAAGTTGTCCAGGCTGGCCTTGAACTTGTTTTGTAGCTCAGGTTTTAAATTTGCCATCCTCCTGTCTCAACTTCCCAAGGTAGCTTAGATCTTAGGCATGAGCCACCAGGCCCAGCTTGTCTTCTGAGTGTGCCTGGAACTCATCATCTATTCTGCCCCCCCCCCCTTTCCTCTCCACTTGACACCATGAGGGATGAAGAGTGACAGCTTGGTACATGGTGTCAGTTCAGTTTCCTCACTCTGCCAGAGAGGGCCCCGAGACCCCAAGAGGTGCAGACAGTTGCTCAGAGACACAGCTGTGTCTGCAGGCTGGGAAGCCCGAAGGATGCTAGTCAAATGCTACTGCTGTGGCACACAGGCACCCCCAGTCCAGGCGGCCTCATTTTGGGAGAGCAGTACAGTAAATGCTGGGACTACTGGCGTGAGTGACCTGGACTGGTGTGTATGGCTGATACAGATTTACTTATTTTATGTGTAAGAGTGTTTGTTGTGATGGGAGACCGCTTGGTGGTTCCCGGCTGCTCAGCCCCGAAATAATCACACAGAAACTATATTATTTAAAACACTGCTTGGCCCATTAGCTCTAGCTTCTTACTGGCTAACTCTTACATTTTAATTTAACCCATCTCCATTAATCTGTGCATCACTACAAGGTCATGGCCTACCCTTTAAAGTTTTCGGCATCTGTCTCTGGCGGGTCTACATGGCTTTTCCCTAACTTCTCCTTCCTTCTTCCAGACTTCAGTTTAGTTTTCCCCGCCTACCTCTATTCCCCGTGCAGGCCCAAGACAGTTTCTTTATTAACCAATGGTATTCACAGTATACAGAGGAGAATCCCACACCAAGTGTTTTGCCTGCATAATTGTTAGTGCAACAATCATGGATAGTAGCACCCACATGGCAGCTCACCACTGTCTGTAACTCCACTTCCAGAGTAGCCACCCCCTTCTTCCGACCTCCACAGGCACCAGACACACACATGGTGCACAAATATACATACAGGTAAAACACTTACACACATAAAATAAATAAATCTAAATCAGCCGCATTCACCAACCATGGCAATGTATGCTGGTAACCCTAGCACTGAAGGATGAACTGAAGTGTGAGTTCGAGGCCAGTCTGGGTTACATAGTGAGACCGGGTCTCAAAAAAACCAAAAACTAAACCAAGTGGGTCAGGTGGGCACTCTTTGAACTTGGGTTATCATAAACAAGCACCCTATTGACTTTAAAATTTTCTCATAAGAATTGAGACATCGTCTAGAAGCCCCTCCCGGTGAGGCCTTCCCCTTCCCGGATGCAGTTTGCCGCCTCTGCCTTCCTGAGCTCCCATACTCTCCCCCAAATTACCTCTAGCCCACTTTCCCTTCTTTGCCATCCTCCAGGCCAGCCTTAGTCCAGCAGCCATTCACGTCGCAGTCCTGGTGCTCCGAGAACACAACCCTCTCCCTGCTCTGGCCTCAAATATTCACTTTCCCTTGCTGAGTTCTTAAATTCCACTCTGAGTCATTTTGAACTTTTTGGATTTCAGGAGATCTGGGACAGGCCTGTGCCTGTTAACCCCGGATGCCCTCACATTTTCCCCTACTCTGTAGCCTGGGGCCTTCCTTGCCAGCTGTACAACCCTTGCCAGTGGGCTTCTAGCTCAGTTTGCCCAATACGAGGACGAGATAAAGGCAATTGAGTAGCAACCTGCCTAGCAACTGAGGTGCCATTGCACATCCGATCTGTGTTCGGTGGAGACTGGCTGTGTGCCACAAGCTTTTCCTTAACCCTGCAAACATCTGACAAGTCAGCCTTTGCCTGATCAGCATCTACAGTGGCCCATCCCCAAGTGTCACTTAAAGCAAGGATCAGAAACCAAAATTAGCCAGGTATAGGGTTGCACCCCTTTAATCCCAGCCCTTGGAAGGCAGAAGCAGGTGGATCTCTATGAGTTCAAGGCCTGCATGGTTTACAGTTCCAGGACAGTCAGAGTTACATAGTGAGACCTACATAGTTGTCTCAAAAACAAAACAAAAGAAATCAAAGCTACCTGGTGGCACATGCCTGTAATGAAGCAAAAGCAGAAAAATCCTGCATTTGAAACCCATCTGGGCTCCATAATTAGACCATCTATCAAAATACAAGAGCAGAAATCAAGGGTACACAACACTGTAAGAGGTTATTTGGCATAGAGCTGGTAAGCACAGATGTTGCCATCAGTCTTTTGGGGTGACTCAAGACTCCTGTTTGTATATAGATCTAGTGATTGGGGTACTCCACTATTGTTTTTGCATGAACTTCTGTATAAAGAATCTTCTGTTGGTTTCTAGAATGGATTTGTTGAACTGATGTAAGAATTTAAAGGCATATGCAAAGCATATTTGGGTGAAAAAATCCATTCAGGTTTCCAGTTTGCTTCCCAGTATTTTATTGTCTCATTCGCTCCCTATTCAACAGTATTTTCTGGCAACTCTGTTTTGAATCAGTGTACTTAATTTTCATGAAAACATCAGGCCCTCTCTGTGAGTGCTTCCGTTTACATTGTGAAATTGCACCAGTAACAGGAATGGCAAATATGAACAGTCCGAGGCCGCTTTGCTCCTTCCTAAGCACGTAGCTCAACTGCTGGGTCCAGGTGCCTAAGCAAGCCCAGCAGCGGCTGGTACCTAGACTGTGTTTAGTAGGTTTTCCCAAGGCTAGTAGTTTTCCCTGGGGACTAAGCTCCATGATACCTGAAGGCACCATGCAAGCCTGCTGGACGAGACAACAGTCAGCCTACTACTGGAAATCTAGCCAACTATCCAGGGCTAACGAAGTCACAGATCTGCCCCACAGGGTGGAGAGGCAATAGTACTAGAAAGAAGGTGGGTGAGTCTAATTCTGGTTATAGAGAGAAGGCTGTCCCTCTGGTTGGGAAAAGCCTGGGTAGGAAACATCCACCCACAGCCAATGGTCTGGTGGATCAGCCTTTTTGGAAATGAAGACTTGGAAGGGGCCGTGGAGATCCAAAGCCAGGAAGCCAGGCCTATGTCTGGTAGAGCATTCATAGTCCCAACCCCCTCTCCACTCTCCCGGTTCCACTGCTCAGCTCCTGTCTTCTAACTCCCGCCTGGAGGCTCCTCACAGCATGCTCAGCCCATCTAGGAGTTTTGGGCATAGAGAACTAACTTGGGACACAGGGGACATGGGCCACGGGGACTTGGCCATCTCATTCTGTGCAGCTTACTTATGAGGCTGGATCAGCACAGCTCACGTGGAGACTGGGACCATTCTGGAAAGTTCAGACTTGCACTTGGAACCTTGTAGGTCCATTACAAAGATTTCTCTTTGATACAGCTGAGATCCGTCCCCTCCCCCAGGACTGGTCATCAAAACCAAAGTTGCTGTGGGTCGCCACTTCTCCTGTCTCATTTCTCCATGCCATTTCTCCCATCTCCGCACTCACCCTTCATACGTGGGGCTGGCTAGCGCACGCGGCCATCTGACCTTTGACTTTTCTGCTCTGACAAAACCCAGAGACACATCCTTCCTCTCATGCTTTCTCTGGGAGGCGTAGGAGGAGGGGTGCAGAGCTGGGTGGTGTTCCCAGCACTCTCTGGTCTCACGCGGTGGGAATATTTCTGGGCTCCAGCTGTTGGTCAAGGGTTATAGCGGTAAGGCCTGGGAAGATCTCCGGGTTTCCGTTACTGCCACAGAATGAGATAAGTAAAGAATTAGAAATGTATTTCAAAACACAACTATGCACTCAAGAGTTGAGTGTGGGTCTCCAGAGTGAGGGTGTCACTGGGATTCTGGAGAGTTCGTTTTATGGGCAACTTGAGCAAAGGGGAGCATTACTCATGAATCGAAGCACGGAAAATGAGGGGAATTCCGAGAATGAATCAAGATTTTCTTAGAAGCATTTACACCCCTTTTCTGTCCTTATATAGGGCTTTGGGATGTGACGTGGCACCAGATTTGTGATGGCAGCAGGCAATCTGACAAAGCTAATAATGTAGAGATGTCATTGCAATGAAGCAAGGGACAAGTTGTCGAGATGGCCCTGTTGGTCCCAGGGCGATTTGGTTCCTTTACTGCTTGCATGACCACACAGTGTTCTGCTGTAAGACTCTGTGACTGTCAGCCTCCAACCATGGTTTAATTATCTCCTTAGACCTATGCAGCCTTCCCCAGGCATAGGGATGCTAACCTCGCCACTCAGTTTGCTGGCCCCACCCACACTGGGGCTCGGGGCTGAATCATGGGACTGTTCCTGACAGTTTTGTGAAGAGAGACACACCTACATTGCAGAGCTCCAGGATTCTGACGCTCATTCCGAACGGATCAGACTTGCCTGGGAAATCTTTTATTTAAACCATGCCCCAGCCTTGAAACCTCACCTCCAGAGAGTCTGATTCATTAGATAGGTGGAAATATTCTTGTTTTAATTTGGGGTTTGTTAATTTGCTTGCCTTTACTTTCCTGTAGTGAAGAACAAGCAGTTAGGAAAAAAAATTTATCATTATCTTTTTTCTACTCCAAGTGTAGCCCTTGAAGGGATAGCACTTGCCTGACCAGGGAGCTGATAGAAACATGAAGCCCTACCCCATTACCCAGTCAGTGTGTAAGTAGCGATGTCTGGGGATTAATGTACACAGTCTCCACATGGCATGAGTCAGTCATCTGGGGAGCAGGGGTTGGCTAAAATTCTGAGCCCTCCTCTCTGAACCTGGCTCTTAAGTCTGGGCAGGGGAAGGGATCCTTGCTAGATAAGTATCCAGATGATGCTAATGAGTTGGGATAATGAGTTTAAGGCACTTTTTTCTCTCTGGAGAAGGTATACACTACCAGGTGGACTGTCTTCAATCTCTTCTGGCACCCAAATACTTTCTGCTGAGGCTACTGCTGCTTGACAAACTCAAGTCACATCCCTTGGCCTGGCATTAAAGCATCTGCATCATCATCATCATCTCCTACCCTTCTTCCTCTTCCCCTCCTCCTCTCCCTCTTCCTCTTCTTCTTCTTTCTCTTCCTCCTCTTCCTCTTCCCTCATCTTCTCTTCCTTCTCCTCCTCTTCCTCCTCTTTATCCCCCTCATCCTCTTTCCTCTCCTCCTGCTCCTCCTCTTCATCCCCTCTTCCTTTTCCTCCTTTCTCCTCCTTCTCTTCTTTCTCCTCTTCTTCAACCTCATTTTCCTCCTTTTTCTTCTTTAAGACAGGTCACATTCTGTGGCTCTGTAACTCACTATGTTGCTAACCTGGAACTAATAGCAGTCCTCCTGCCTCAGCTGCCCAAATGCTAGGATTCAGGACATGAGTCAATACTAACTGTCCAGTTCTTTATCTGCCTGAAAGTTTTTCCGTCCCTAAGTGTTGTCTCTCAAGGCCACTTTTTTTTTTCTGGAAGCCTACAATGTGTCCCAACTTCATGCTCATGAAGGACCAATTAGGATAGCATCACTCACTAGGTGGAAATGAGTTCTGTCAATCACCCTACGGGGTAGTAGATGGAAACATAGACTGGAACCTGGACTCTTTTCCTGAGCATGGATTCTTCAAGCTCTGTTAGAGCGTGAGACCATAAGAAGTCTTCCCTGCCACCACTTCTAGCTTTTCGTCTTCTATTGCTGTGAAGAGACACGCATGACCACAGAACCTCTTAAAAGAGAAAGCATCCAACTGGGGACTTACCTACCATTTCAGAGGTTAGTCCATTTCACAGCAGGGAGCATGTGACCATGCAGACAGACATGGCCCTGGAGCTGAGAGCTTTATATCCTGATCTGAAGGGAGGCAGGCAGGCAGGCAGGTAGACAGAGAAAGACAGAGGCAGAGACAGACAGACAGACAGACAGACAGACAGACAGGGCTTAGTATGAGCTTTTGAAACCTCCAAGCCCAACCCAGTGACACACTTCCTCCAACAAGGCCACACCTCCTAATCCTTCTAATCCTTTCGAGCAGTTCCACTCCCTGGTGACTAAGCCTTCAAATCTGTGAGCCTCTTGGGACCTTTCTTGTTCAAGTCACCACATTTCCCGGCATTTAGCCCTGCAGCCTCTGCTCAAGTCATGTTTATCAGTATCTGACTGAAGGTGGATTTCAGAGTAAAGCCTTGATGAGGATGAGGATGGCGTCCATCCCACAGTTTGGGTCTCTTCAAAACGCACTGGCTTCAAACACAGAAGGGGGAGAATAAAGTGAAATGGGGAAAAGTTAAAGCTGTTTCCGGGAAAGCACATCCTCTGGGACTCACCTGTCGCTCAGCCGGAGTCCCATGTCAGCAAGCACCAGGGAGTGTCACAGCTCAAACTGCTTTGAGTCAAAACTCGAGAAGGGGCAGCGTGATGGGAATAAAAACATAGTCCCTTGTGGGAGTAAAAGATTTGCATCCTCCACCTCAGGGGCAGCAGGAAGTGCATTCTAAGGGGTCATGATGTCCACCCCTCCGAGTCACCTTCACATAGAAAAGCCAGTGTCTCTCTGGTCTCCTGAACACACTGGAGCACTCCAAGCCTTCTTGCTGTTGATATAGAACTAAAGCATCCTCTTTGCCTTTGGGCTCCAGACCTGGAAGCAGAGTCTCATCACAAAGTCCAGACTGAGGGGCCAGCACTAGAGGACCTCAGGTTGGTCCCAAGTTCTGCCACTAGTTACTTAATAATCCTGGATGGATCACTTAATATTTCTGACCCTCCATACTCTTATCTAAAAAATGTGGATAAGTTTTGGTTTTTCTTTTTTCTCAGAGTAGTTAGGTGGAGCTCTTTAGAAAACACGCCAACACAATAGTGCTGTGCCTCATGTGGAGTTGGCAGTTAACAAATAGAGATTATTATTATTTTATTATTTTAAAATATGGGGATAACGCAGCTGGGAAATGTGTGCTTGCAAAGCTTAGAGCCTGTCACGTTAGACCAGCATCATAGAGGCTTAGGGGAGGAGAAAGAAGGCAGGCTGTGGAGCCTTAGCTGCTGGGATTCAGTCCCAGTTCCCCTCTACTGTGTGGTCTTGAGTCCCTTTCCATGAGGCCTAACAGATATAAGCCCTCTTCTTTTCACACCATGTCTCACAGCCAGCAGGGCCCCAGTGCTCTTGTTCTTAGCTGGCCTGAGTCTTCAGCATCACTGCCCAGGTCTTGGCGGGATGAAGGCCCAAACAGCATGCCTGGCAGGGCACAGGGGAGCTGGTGACTGCCTGTGTAGGGGCTAGTGTCTGATACCAGGGAGGGCCTCAATCACTCTAAGCCAGTGGTTCTCAACCTTCCTAATACTGGGACCATTTAATACAGTTCCTCATGTAGTGGCGACCCCCAACCATAAAGTTATTTCCTTTGCTACTTCATAACTGTAATTTTGGTGTTATAAATCATAATGTAAATCTCTGAGGTGTAGTGTTTGGTTGAAGGCGTCACCTCAGCCCCTAACATTGGATATCTGATATGAGACCCCTGTAAAAGTGTTGTTCGACCCTCAAAGGGGAGTGCGCTCCCTGCACACCTGTCCACCGCCACACTTCAGCCCAGGTATGTAGATCACAGAAGCTGGTTACAGAAGAGGCCCCATCCCATAGAAGATTCCAGAAAGTCCCTTGTATAGACACTTGGTGGGAAACAGGGTATGAGGTTGTCCCTGAAGCAACCCTGAAGGGACCAGCTACCTTCTGTTCTGTTTAAAGGTCACCTTCAGTGGAAACTATTCACAGTGTGTTGTGTGTAATCCGGGTTTCCCACCCTCATCTTCAGAATGCATCCTTTCATCAGGACAGTATATGAGTATATGAAACTGAGTTGAAGAAAATAAGAACCAAAAATGGATTGGTAGAATAAGGCTCTTTATAACTTCTTCATCAAAAGGGACGATAGGGTTTCCTGCTGCAGGCACATTTGCAGCCAGAGGAACTTCTTTTATTTCATCTTTTCCAGGGCTCTAAAATGTTTTCACTACTCGATTGGGTAGGTAGTAAAGCCCTGTTAGGACAAATTCTATTACCGAGAAGTGTTCAGTCCTAATGGAGAGATTCCCATGTCAGCAGTCGGCCTATAGAAGGGGGGTTCTGTTAGAGGGGTCGAAGGCAAACACTGCCCTGTGGTTCCTGCTCCCACCTCTGGCTCCAGTGTGACCTTCCATGGAGAGGAGTGTGTGTGATGATACAGGTTGGGCCCCTCAGGGTGCTAAAGAGAGGATGGACGGATGCTGAGTATGCAGGAAAGCAGGGTGAGGTATGGTACTTCAGAATACCAGTCCCCCGTGGTAGCTCTGGAGAGCCGATCAAAACCCCAGTGTGTAGGTAGTGGTTCCAGACTACAGGCGTTATGGGCAATCTGATTGATCTAGCAGGCAACAACCTCCAAGTTAAAAAAGAAAAAAGAAAAAAAAGAGAGTAAAGAAAGAAAAGCAGAATAGAATAGAAAACATCAAAGTGCATCCCAGGCAGAGTGGAAATTGGTCAGTAAAATACCTTTCACTGGCTGGGGAAATGGCTCAGCTGGTAAAATGTTTGCCGTGCCAGTGTAGGAACCTGAGCTCGGATCCTAGCACCTACAAGTCCTGCACAGCAGCAGCCAGTGTCGAACTCCAGCCCTGGGGCAGCAGAAAGCAGATCCCTGAGCTCACCAGTCAGACAGGCTGGGCTGTCGGCAAGCTCTGGGCTCAGTGAGAGGCCAGATGGAAACTGACGACTGAGGAGCACACTCAGCCACTGACTTCTGGCCCCCATGCACACATGCATATACCTGTACAGGCACATACACATAAACATACACACACATAATCACACGAACTTGCACACACGCACACACACACACACACACACACACACACACACACACATACAACTGTAAATAGGAATTTTAAAAAGGTCTTTCAGTTTTCCAGATGTGGAGGTTTCTGTACCAGTTAGGAAGAATAGCGTATGTAGTGTTTGGATTGGCCCAACATTGGGAATTTCTTGTCACAATCACCTACATTTTGATTTTAGGAACCCCGAGATTCAGTGAGGGAAAGTTACCCAACTTGTGGGATTCAAACACAGCCCCTGGGCCTGGTTTCTCAGCCAGACCTCATTCCTCCAGCTGCCTTTGCCATTAGATCCCTTTCAGGGTGGGGATGGGGTGGGTGGGGGAGTACGAGGCTCCACAATCAAAGCTATCTGCTCCAGGAGCTGTAAAAGTAAGTCCCTCAATCCCTGAGCCTTGATGTACTCATCTGTGAAATGGCCTGTGCTCACCCATTGGAGCCGCTGTAAAGATACGAAAACACACAAAAGCTGGCATCTCTGTCCTATGCCTGCGGGACAGTTGTACCATCTGGCTATCTTGCTATTCTATTGCAAGGAGGTATTGAGGTAGTCGTAGCTAATGTCCCCTCGAAGAGGAAATATAACCCTTCCTCTCTGTCCCCTAGAAGCTACAAGCTTGAGGTCCAGGACCTCCCGTAGTGTCTACAAAGTAGACAACCTGACAGCCATAGAGTCCCATGATTCAGATGACCCATCAAGGGGGACTTGAGCCCACACCTCCTGGTGTGAGACATATTTGCTGTCATGTGGGCCTGGGGTGATTCAGGCTGCCCTCTCCTGGGTCAAGGAACTCCCAAGAACCAATCACTTTCCCCCTCTGTTTAGGTGAGGAGAGTGGTAACATAGCCAGGAAGGGACAGTTGGGAAGAGTGGCAAGCAGCCAGGTCCCCCTGAACCTGAGGTCCTCTGATTTCCTCTGAGCCTGTTTATCCTTACCCTCTGGTCTGCCAGCGCTTTGAACCCCTGAGCTGGAATAACCGGCGCCTCCCTTTTCAGAACAGATAATACAGAGCAAAACGGGGTGTAAATGTTTGCTTTCTTTCATTCGCTCTACAAATATTTGGTGCTGAATAAGCTCTGGCCATTGCAGAACGCTCACAAGGACACTGAGTCGTGATTTACCTGAGCTTGAAACAATGAGCCTCTGGGTGCTGCCGGCTTCCGCTTTCACCAGCCATCCAGCAGGTGCGAGGAGGGGGAAGGGCCAGAGGGTATTTCTGGGCCTGCGTGCCAGGCCCCTCTTAGGGCATGGGAATGGATCATGTGTTCACTCTAGAAGAGCTAGGGCTCCTGAGAGCAGACTTGGAGGAGGATGGGTGTCGTCAGCTGTACTTAGTTCTGCAGGTGCTGAGGGATTAGCCACCAGGCAGGTGGGCCCCTGAAGGCCCTCTGCTTAGCTCTGCCATTCCCACATGTTCAGACATCCAGATGGCAGAAAGGACAAAACTAAGGCTTGGAAAAGCATTGAGGAGCCACCTGGCCCTCTGCTACCTGAGGCAGATCTGAGGATTCTCGGGCCTCCTGCGCGGGCAGAGGGCCGGTCAGGGAAATCAACTCAGAACTACAGCTTCTAAGCCCAGATTTGGTCAAGCCTCAGGTGGTAAGAGGGGTTCTTTGGGGTTCTCTGGAATCCCACACATCAGAAGATCTTGAGAAGGATGTTCTAGAATATTCTTTCTCTTTAGACTTGCTGCTGCCACTTCCATCTTGCTTCACATTGGGTTCCTGAAGAGAAATCCTTAGTCCATTGCCAGTCTCCATGAACAGACGTGCAAGTGGTTGGGAGCCTCTCTGGGGCTTGTGTTTTGTCTCCCAAGGAAGAAGATGGAGCTTGGAAGGGAGAGATGTTGAGGGGGAGCCGAGACCTGTTGAGTAGACTATCCAGCCTGCAGTCTGTGGCAGCTCACACGTCTGACTGTGCACTATACATGTGTGCCTCTTCTTGACCATGCCCGCAGCACTACAGAGTTGTAGGGTCAGGATAGAGACAGCAGAGGCCTGGGGTGGCGCCACGCCCCTCCTCTTCCCATACCCATGATGCCCTCTTCCTCTTTGAACACTTCAACGGAGGGATATTTGGATGCAGGCAAAGATATGAGTTTAATTAATAAGAAGGATCAAAATGTCAAGGGAAATTTGGGAATAATGAAAAGGGGATTGTGTGTATATATATATAGTGTGACCCATCGGGAAGGTATCACTGGACAGGGAGGACTCTGACAGCAAGAGAGCCTGGAGTCTTTTGAGTCCAAATGTCCTTGCTCCCTCTTCTTCTGTCTTCAGGGTGACGAGCTCTGTGTTTGCCATGGGGAGCATAGAGGGGAAATGCCATCGCTCTCCTAGCCCATCCACCTCTAGAAAGTTCAGGAAGTGCTGGGGGAAAAAAAAGCATAAGATCACTCATCATCAACCATTCAGATGGCCCTCCTCTTGACCCAAGGATTCCCTGAGGCATCCCCAATGCATTGGGGATGTGGCCCTTGAGTACTCACTCACAGTGCTCAGCTTGGTCACCCAGGGGTTCTCCACTGTTATATGATAAATATGTGCTATCCTCTAAGCCCCTCCTACCTACCAGTCCTCGGCTGGAGGGCAGGAGAACCGCTAAGATGGAAGTGACCCCCCCAGGCCCGCCCCACCCTGCCCCGGAAAGCTGT
Organism: Microtus oregoni; assembly: GCF_018167655.1. Lineage (NCBI taxonomy): Eukaryota > Metazoa > Chordata > Mammalia > Rodentia > Cricetidae > Microtus > Microtus oregoni. Next base: position 941,092 of record NW_024543833.1, on the reverse strand, counting down.
CTTCCGTAGAACAGTGTTACAGGGATGAAGAGGCGCTGCTCAGAGAACTGCCACAGGTGGAGAATGGTTTTGGAAAAGACTGAGGTGGATGGAGCCTCAGCACTTCCTGCAGCTGGGGCCTGGCAGCCTGCACAGCCTTGGCCCTAAGGAGTCAATGTTTCTGTTGGAGACTGCAGGAGACAAAGCAGAGAGTGAAGGACAGCTGAGGAGAGGGATAGAGTATTACCACAAAGTGGCCTGGAAGCCCGGCAGAGCTGGGCAGGGTCTGAAACTCCCACACCAAACCTATTCTGCCAGCCACTGGCTTTTAGGGAGTGGTGGCGGGGAACAGGGCTAGAAACCAGGGCAGCCGCCTGCTACAGCCAGACTTAGCCCTGGATAGAAAGAGTGGCACCATCTACCCGAGTGGGTGCAGGGAGGCAGGGCAGGGGAGGGAAAGACCTTCTCCCGTTCAGATTTGGGGCCTGTCGTAATTCTTGGGCCTTCAGAGCCGACTGCCAAGATCCTGTTGGTACCTGCCCAGCCCCGTGCCAGTCCCAGCTCTGTGCCTGTCCCAGCCCCGAGGACTCTTCTGTTTGCATTGTTTCCTGCACCCCACACCCAAGCCCGAGAATAAAGATAGCCAGCCCTGCCCACCCTGCCTGCCCTCCCCACCCAGTGACTCAGGCTGGGTGCCTGGTGGCAGCCGCTCTGCTCTCTGGCCTGCTCAGTTGCCCGCATCTGCTCTCGATTTGGTGTCCATGTCTTCGTGACCTCAGTGGGGGTGATTCCCCCACACTGGATTAAAAAGAAACGGTACCTTTCTTCCCCTCTGTGGTATACAGATTATTATAGTGTCCGCCTGCTTTGGGGGGGAGGGGTGTGAGAAGGAACGTGAACTTGGACAAGGCCAGTTTAATTGCGATGTACAGCTGCCCGAGGTCCCCTGTCCACTCTGGCCAGTCCTGAGCCAAACCAGTTTTCCCTGGCCAAGCTGGGCCTGGTTTCCACACGGGTTCCTGTCAGGAAGTTCCTCCGCCCAGTGTGTACTGTTAAATGGGATCCTTTTCATTCCTTTTCCTCTTATAAACCTTCCTTTCAGGTCACTCTGACGGGAGAGTGGGGATGTGGCAGAGGGTAGGGGGGTGGCAGTAGGCTCCAGTCCCAAAAGGGAAGTGGTTGGCAGGAGCCTGGCCTGGGTCAAATACCTAGGGCCCTAGTCCAAGGACAATGCCTAGAGCCACTTCCTCCTCTGCACAGTGTGCCAGCTGAGCCCCCAAATCATCTAGTGCCACCTCCCCTCTCTTCCCCACAGGAGGGGTAGTGTCATGGGAAGAATGGCCCATCCTAAAATACTTCTACCACACCATCCCCACAGAGGATGAATTCTCTCTTCCTCTCTTCAGTCTTGTTTGCCTGTCTCGGGCCCCCACACTGAAGGGCCCAGCTCTTTCCAGCTGTGCCCTTGGCTCAGCTCCACCAGGATGGGCCAACCTTCCTCCTCCTCTTCCCTCTGCTACCTCTGATCCTGGACCAGCAAGCTGACTCCACCCACCCCCACGAGCTACACCGTATATTCACTGTGGCTTGGATTGTTCACTGCTGTAAGCCTGGCAATGCCGGGCACACAGGGCATGTGCTGAGGGATTGGGAAGGTGTGTCCCTTTTCTGCCTTTGTGATGTGACTTTGAAGTCCCTTGAAGTCACCCGGGCTCCTCTTTCTACTACCCAGGAGCACTGATGGATCGGGTGAGTTACTTCGGCTCCGCAGGCCTCTGTTTTCTTGCCTGTGTAATCGCCTCAGGATTCCAGGACTCTCCGGGTTTCATCTAAAGGTCACTCACGGAAGGCTGGGGGAGCCTGGGGTATCTCTGTCCTCTGTTCCTGGTGCAGATGCTGTACCTGATTCTCTCGTCATTTCCAGCTACTCAGACTCAGGCCTTGTTTGTCATTGTTTCAGAGAGAAGGGTTTGTTCAAGCATATTAGCAAACCTGTAATAGAGTCACAACAGAGCAGGAACATTTGTTGGCTTTAAATAATTTCTCACAAAAGGTTGAATTTAAAATCTCTTTGCAAATCTGGGATGAACTTGTAGCTGGGAGGGCGGGTGGCAGAGTCTTCCCCCGTTTGAAGTTTTATTTCATTTTTATTTCCACATATGATTGTACATATTTATGGGCTGTGGTGTCATGCTTCAACCCATGCATGCCCTGGGGGATGATCATATCAGATGTTTAGAATGTCCGTCGTCAACATTTGTCATTTTTATGGGGAGACACTGAAAACCATCTCTTCTTGTTGTTTTGGCATACACAGAATAACACTGTTGACTCTAGTCATGCGGTGTATCATGCTCTTTCTGACCCATGCCCTTGGTACAGTGGTACCCTACAGCCTGCCGATGTCAAGGTCAGGTCAGAGTTTTCCTTGGGACCCCCACTCTCAGTGTGTTAACTGTCTTGCACTTTGCACTCTGGTAAAAGTAGAATTCAATTTGATGTACATGGAGCACAGAGCTTTGTCCCCAACAGCACAGGATGCATAGAAGTGACTGGCTTCCTGGTACTTCCACTGACCACAGATGGGGACCCTCACAGCCTCTGGCTGTGTGCCTCCTATGGCTAGGCTGTTCTCGGTCCAGAAAAGACAGGGCAGCAAGGTGACAGGACTTGGGCACCACTGTAGGGAGTGCCCCCGAGCTGGTGGCATCCTGCTGCTGTCCTGATGAGAGCCAGTAGAGGAAAGAACAGATCCAAAGGCAGTGGTAGCTCCCAGGGCCTGCACAAAGCTAGGGGGTGAGGCAACAAGGAAGGGAAGGGCATTTTCTGATGGAGGCAGGGGAGAGTTGGGCAAGACCAGAGGAGTGCCACCCACAGAGACACCTGGATAGGGCTGAGCCTGCTGGCACTAGAACAGTGTGGGCATGGATTTAGTCAGGCAGCAGAAACGCACGGGCCCCATCTCTAGCTTCTGCAGATATTCTAACTGAAACACACGTATCCAAAGCTAAGAGCTAAGATGTACACATAAGAGGAAACAGGCGACGTTTGTCTTTCTGAGTCTGGGATACCACGCTCATGATGATAATTTCCACCTCCTTCCATTCACCTCCAAATTTCATAAGTTTATTTTACTTCATAGCTGAATAACATCCTATAGTGTAAAAGTACCACATTTTCATTACCCATAAGTTGACGGACACCTAGGCTGTTTCCAGTTTCTGGCTGTTTTGAACAGCAATGAACATGGATGTGCAGGTTTCTCTGTGGTAGGATGTAGAGTTCTTTGGGTGTATCCAAGAGTGGTACAGCTGTCTTTGGTGGTAAATATATTCTCACCTTTTTGAGGAGCCTCCACACTGATGCCATAGTGGCTGGAGTATTCCCTTCCCCCACATGCTGGCCAGCATGTGCCATCATTTGTCTTATTAATCTTAGCTATTCTGACTGGGGTGAGTTGAAATCTCAAAGTAGTTTTAATTTGAATTTCCGTGATGGCTAAAGATGTTGAGCTCTTTAAGTGTTTCTCGGTCATTTGTGTTTCATCTTTTTGAGAACTCTCTGTTTCTAGACCCCATTTTAAAAATTGGATTGTTTTCTATATGTTCTGGTTTTTATTTGTTTATTTTATTTAGTTCTTTGTATATCCTAGATATTAACGCTCTGTCAGAAGTTTCATCAGTGAAGGTTCCCCCATTCTGTAGGCTATTCTTTGTCCGAATGATGGTGTCCTTTGCTGTACAGAAATTATTTAGCTTTATAAGGTCCTATTTAGTTTGGTCTTAGTATCTGTGCTAATGGGGTCTTGTTCAGAAAGTCCTTTCTTGTACCTATAAGTTCAAGCCTATTACCTACTTTCTCTTCTATAAGATTCAGGGTATCTAGTCTTGAGATCACTGATCGATCCATTTAGAGTTGAGTTTGTACAGGGTGATACATATAGTTCTATTGTCACTGTGGCCTAGTATGACCAGCACCATTTGCTGAAGATCTTTTCTTCTGTGTATATTTTTTGCTTATTTGTGGAAAATTGGGTATCCATAGGAATGTGAGGTATGTCTTGCTCTTCAGTTCTATTCCATCACTCAACCAAAATGTTAATCTCCTCTTTATAAAAACAAGACACTCTACCGCTGCATCTGTTTGTATTGGACCGCATACCTGGGTGCCAAGCTAAGTTAATACAGAAAACTGACCACTACAGCCCTTAATGTACAAAGCAGTAGGACCAGCCCGTCATCTGTTGGCCCCTAGTTAGTTCAGTCACACCAAGAATGGACTTTCAAGGTAGAACCTAACTCCTTCATGTACTCAAGGAAGCTGGCCACTCTTTCCACACACATGCTGGCAGAGAACAGAGCTAGGTTTTAAACCTGACCCCTGACTTTCAGTGGCTGCTCTTCCACACGGCTGAAGGAGGCAAACCCTTCTTTATCAAACATGTAACCATGCCCAGATACCAACCTCCATCCTCGCCCTTTATCCTCTCAGAAACAGGAACAAGGCTCTACACTGAATGGCTCTGAGTAGAATGAAGAATTTGAGCCTCTCTATGGTTGCCAACTCCTTGGATTAATACCCAGGTTCTGCCAGCATCTATAATTTTGTAGCTGCTTCATTTACGCTTGGGTTCCCATACTTAATGCTATGATCTCCCTACATTCACCTCTTTCTCTGCATTAAATATGACGTGTGAAGTCATTTTTCTTTAAATCAAAGCCCAATTATGATTCTTAGTCTTGTTTGTAACACATCAGCCCCACTCCCCAAGAGTTTGTCAGCACTCCATCAGTAGATATGTGCATGAGATGTGCTATTGGCCAGGGATTGATCTAAAGAGACAGGATGAGGGGGGCTATAGGAAGATGCTGGCCTTTAGAGGCAGGACCACAAACCAGGGGTGGTGGGGTACAGGCTCCAGAGATGTCCTGTGGAAGTTGTCAGTGTCCTGGAGATGTGTGGCATGGGTACCAAAGTTGAACCCAGCCAGAAGGTGGTGCCCAGCTAGTGGGTGAAGGAAGGAACCAATATCATATGTGCAGGCCTGATCACACAGGAAGGGGCTGTGGACTTGTGGACAGAGAGTATAGCAGGCAAGGCTTTACACTGATATAACCCCAGAGAAGGAAATGGGTTGGGAGATGTCCAGTCCTACTCTCTCACCAGCCCTGATATCAAACACACTGTCAAGTAGAATCACTTCTCCAGGAGCCACAGGCCAGCTGTGCATGGAAGTCAGGGATGTGAATCCGAAGCACATCTGGCAGCCATATTATAATATTATAGTCTTCTTCTGCTCCCCCTCCCAAAGGGGCCTGCCATGACTCTGACCCAGCTTCTCTGTCTGACCTCATATGTGGCCCGTGATATGACTGGTGGGCCCAGGACCAAATGTTTCTGTGGCCTTCTACAGAGGCAAGCCATTGATCTGATGAATTCTTGTGTTTGACTCTGAGATCAGCCCAGAAATCCTGGGCTAACTAGAGTGCCCTGTTCAGATCTCTCCCGTTGGGAATTCCCAATGACCAGAAGGCAGACGGGGTAGCCTTGTCAGGCTGCTGGAGATTGGGTTGGGTGGAGCTCAAAAAGGTGCCCTCCAGTTACCTCATCTAGCACCACCTACATCTGGATGAAGCCAGCCCTGCTTCTCCTTCCCAAGGGATTGGGCCACCTTCTCGTCTTCTTGACTAGGTTGCTCAAATTTCCAAGATAATTACCCAACCTGGTGTTGACATTGACGAGGAAAGACCTACTTAAGAGGACGGCATTGCCAGAGATCAATATCACAACTGTCACCATCCTTATTAAGGAACCCTTATGCTCATGTCACATGCTAGGGACCAGGGAAGTTCTCAGAGGCACACCAGAGTCCCTCAGGACTGCTGCTGCGAAGGTCCTCACCTTCCTCTGCATGAGCTCCAGAAGGTCAAAGGATAATACTAACTCTGGTAACCCCACAGCCCCAGAGAGCACCCATGGCCCCCATCCAGTCCCAGCTTCCGCCATACCTGTGTTAGCCACATTGTCACCCTGCCTTTCTCTCCTCTGGTCCCTCCTCATTCGCTCCCCCTTCTCCATATTTCAGCTTCATTCATCTCCCTCCTCTCTCCCTCCCATTCTCCATCACACACTGTCTTCCCATCTTCTGCCCCTCGGTGTCCTTTTGGGAGCAGACAGAGGACTGTCCCCCTCACAGCTAAGGTGGAGAGGTGCCAGAGTTGAGCAATGTAGGTGGCAGAAGTTCTTTGGCATCAAATGGGGCAGGTAGGAATTCAAAAGGCCCACTGTGTTTCACGGAACTAGAGTCACGTGACCCTTAAAGGCCAAGAAGGTGGGTGGTGTGCATGAGAAGGTAGAACCTGTCTTGGGTGATCAACTGTCACAGTCCTGATGAAGGAAATTCAGGGAGTGTGGGACATTCGATGTACAAGCCAGGAGAGTCCTGGAAACATGGAAGCTTGATCTCACCTCTGTATTTAACCAGAGAGGAGAAGAGGTTGTTTAATGGTGAGGGTGCTGTCTTTAGAAACCTTTCAGGGGCACTGGCAAGCAGAGACCCTAATTTCTCCCACCTCTTGTTGGCTGGGCATACTCTTTCAATAAAGAGCTGAGCAGGGCAGACAGCAAGGCCCCAGGGGGAAGGGGTGTTCTGGGCCAGCACAAGCATCCTGGAGACCATGGGGAGAGCATGGTGTACTCTCTGCTTTAACCAGATAGGTGTGTCCTGTCTTCCTCTGAACCTCCACATCTTCAACTGTGAAAGGTTGCGCCCCACCCTGACACCCCCAGGCCACCTGATGTTTATAGTCAGCATCCTCAGTTCTCCCAGCAATCCCTACTCTCCTCTGTGGAGTTTCTGAAATGGCTCAGGCCTTGACCTGCTGCAGCAACCTTAGTCCTTGCAGCTTCATCCTTGATGAAGGAAAATGGAAATGAAGCACCATCCCATAGTATCCACAGGAGGACTGAGATAATAAAGACAAAAGAGCCAGATCACTAGCTGGCACATAGTAGGTGCACAAGATACTATGGTCTGTGCCCTCCCAGGGAGTCAAGCCCCTTCCGCCATGCCCCCTCACACCTCAGACTCCAAATGCAGTAATGCTGAGGTTTCGCCTTCTGCAGTGTGAGTTACCCAGGGTCAGCCACTGTCCTGAAATATTAAATAGAAGCATCCAGAAATGAATAATTCATACACTTTCAGTAACTTTTATTACGACGTATTGTTACAATTATTCTCTTGTACTGTTATAGCTCATCCCTCGCTTGACTAGCTTCAGAGCTGAACTCTAATACAGGCCCATGCGTATAGGAGAAACAGTGTGGGTCCCTCCCACGGTCCTGACATCCTGGGTAGGTCTGGGCTTGTACCCCCCCCCCAGGATAAAGAGAATACTGTGTTGAGGAACAAGGTGGAATGTTCCACAGTGGCTGCTTTGGAATTATCACCGTATTAAAGCATTGTTGGGCCCCAAAGGCTTCCGAAGAAATCCCTTCTCTACTGATTTACAAGGTGTTGAGTGGGAAAATTAGACTCTTGGTTTGTTTGTTTGTTTGTTTGGTTTTGTTTTGTTTTTAGAGATTTAGTTCATGTTTCATAAATTCTCTGGTTTAGCATGCCCCTTTCTTTTCACATGTCAGCAGATAGACCGTGTGTCGGGCTCAGCCTTCTTAGGGTAAAGCCTATGCCACACTTCCTATTTCCTCATTACCTATCCTTCCCAGGCCTTCCCTCCTCACTGCTGCGGAGGTGAGACTGACTACTTCAGGGAGAACCGCCAAATGTGTTCAGCTACTCAGTTCCCAGACATGGGTACCAGCTAAGGAGGAGCCACAGATCCTGGCCTGGAACAAACAGACTGAGAAAAGTCACTGTGAGCCCATACTTTAGATAGAGGAAAGGACAGGAAGCTGAAGGATAGGCAGCTAGTTCCACCAGGCTTCCTGGTGGCGGCAGTACGTGGGGAAGTGTTGAGGAGAGAACAAGGGTTAGGTGTAGGAGGTGAACGGGGACTGCCTTTTGATGGACAGGACAGTAAGTGATGCTAAAGTAGGAAAAACTGGGTCTGGTAGTGATCCGTGGAAACGTCAAGTGGAGCATGGGATGTTCTGGGAGCCAGGTGCTCAGGAGAGAAGGACGGGTAATGTTTGACACCCAACCCTGCAGCAAAGGGCAGCTAATTGGACAGCAAAAGCATGGTTGACGGAAGTGAGGGTGACTGTCCCCAGCCATGCCTGTGTACAGTCCACTCCCTTTGCCCTCTCTTTGAAGAACTGCAGTATGTTTGTTTATTCCTGACCCCCTCCTCCTCCCCTCTGCTTTTCCCTCTGGCAACGACTCCCCAGAAAAGAGCTAAAAATTCATTTCATCCAACCCAAATCAGTGGGCGGACGAGCTGGCGCTTTATTCCCCTGGGATAAAACCGTCTTGCGGGAGAGGATGGGCTCCGTACTAATTGCATGTGTGGTCACCTCCACCCACCCGGCCAGACCTGAGCCTGAGCTGCCTCTGTTCAGTCCTCCTCCCAGTTTCTCCTGTGTCCATCAGTCTAGAAAATAACCTCCCACCGGCTTATGAATGAGCTAGAGACCCAACAGGAAGGGTCACACACTCCTGCGTTTTGTCTTTAGGAAAAAGGCCTAGGCCGGGAGGTGTGTCCAGGGATGGGGCAGGTGGCTCCACGAGGTGCTGGACCAGGGCTCTTTCAGGAGCTGCAGCAGCCCCACCCCACCCGCACCCCACCCACCACCACCCCTGTCACCCAGCACTTTTCTTGATTCCTAGGTTCCTAGATTGTTGTGTGGGGTTAAGCATACCGTCTATTTAGAACTGACCATCAGGAAAGCTGAAAGGGGGCTCGTCACTCTGGCTTTAGGAGAAATATTTTTGGAAAGGGTGTGGGGTGGTAAATAACTCGTGAAAAGCACTGGCTATCATAGCAGCCCTCCCCAGGCCTCCTCTCCTTTCCTTTCTAACGTCCCACACGGACATGCGTGAATGCGATAGTGAGTTTCATGTCTTAGATGTGAACCTGTAGGTGTCTGGTATGTAAACAAACGCAGCACACTGTCCACATACTGCCCTGGGCAATTTGCTGTTTCTGTAACCAAATACCCGAGTCTGGGTGCTTTATAAAAAGGCTTATTTAGTTCTCAGATCTGGAGCCCTGGGAGCATAGTGCTGGCATTTGGTTAGGTCTGGTCAGTCCCTCTGACTATTTCACACAGTCAGGGTGCAGTCGTGATGAGCCAGAAAGCCAGAGAGACTTAGGGAACAGGCTCCCTTTCTTTCTTTTTTTTTTTTTTTTTTTTTTTTTTTTTTTTTTTTTGGAACAACCCACTTTTGTAGGACTGAGCCAGAGTCGCTCAAGAGCTGTGTTAATTGCTTCAAAGAACGGCACCTCAGATGATCTCACTGAATCGCCTACTCTAGGCTCCACCTCACAGGTCCCACCACTCCAGTGTCACCTCACTGGAGATCAAAGTCCCAACACATGGACATTTAACAGCCTCATGCAAACCGTAGCAATGCCTAGAGGGCATTGGACAAGCAAGCGTGTGTGTTTGCGTGTGCAGGGTCTCTCTAGAACTCACCTTCTTTGCACACACAGTGTGGTAGGACATAGAATATACACAAAGCACAGCTGTCTTTACTGTCTTATCAGAGAGGATAGATTATACACACAAAAATGTAGACAAGAGAGTAGATGGGCAAGTTAAAAAACAAACAACAGCCACAAAATCCTGCCTATTGGAATTGAATTGACCAGTGTATATTGTCACCTATTGCTGTGTAACAAAATGCCCCTAACTCTTAGCTGCCTACAACAGGAAGTATTTACAAAATCAAGGATTCAGGTCAGGCAGTGGTGGCATATGCCTTTAATCCGAGCACTCGGGAGGCAGAGGCAGGCGGATCTCTGTGAGTTCGAGGCCAGCCTGGTCTACAAGAGCTAGTTCTAGGACAGGCTTCAAAGCTACAGGAAAACCTTGTCTCGAAAAAAAAAAATCAACTATAGAGTTCTCCTAGAGATTGAGGCTATAGTCAGTCATACTGAGTCTACAGGCCCTGTTGGGACAGAAGGACTAATTATCATGAGGGACCAATCATTCATTATTCAGGCCAGCTGGTGTCTGTTGGTAGTTCAAGAAAACCTCAGCTCTTCTCCATTGTGTTACTCAAGGACCACTGGGCGGGTAACAGGGTTCTCTGCAAAGAATTCAAAGACAAAGCTTAGTAGAAGTGGCAGTTCTCTTGTAGCTGGGTAGGGAAGTTCCCCTCCATCACTTCTCGAGGGACACACAGCCATTCCAGATATACTATAGGAGAAACCCACACAAGGCAGGAACATCATGAGGTAAAAATCGCTGGGCACCACTGAGGCTGGCTGCCCTGACACAGGGTCACCTGGATTAGAGAGGACAGTCACTAGTCCAGGGAAAGAGAGGCTGACTCAGCTTGAATCTTGCTGAAATTGAGAGGAATGGAAGAAGTGAGGGGGGAGATGCTCAGTGGTTAAGAACACTTGATGGTCTTGCAACAAGACTTAGAGATTCAGTTCCTAGCACCCACATGGCAGCTCACAACCATCAATAACTCTAGCTCCAGGGGATCTGGTGCCCTCTTCTGGCCTCTGTGGGCACTGCACACATGTGGTGCTAATACATACATGCAGGCAAACACTTGTACACATTTTAAAAAGAAATCTTTTTAAGATAGAAGAGGGACTGAAAGGTGTAACTAAATCTAAGAAACAAGTACCCACAGCAAAATAGATACAGTATATTTGAGGGCAGTTCAGAGACCTACTTTAAAGAAAGACAGAAATGACATTGAAACTAGATTTGGAACAGGTGAGATAATGGAATGTCTTTCAAGAGACTCACGGAAAAGAGTAGAGAAGAGACAATATCCAGGAGAGTCACTTCAACTTTATAGAGCTCAGTAACCACATCTGCAAAAGCAGGACAATGAGCAGTCCTGTCCCACAGGTGGGTCACTGGAAGGCAGTGAGACTTTCGTCATTGCAGCATCACCAGCCGTCAAAACCTCCGGGACCTTGACAGTCAGATGGTGTTAGAACAGTCTCCTGGCTCCTCTATCCTGTGCCCTGTATAGCTACATAATAAACGTGGAATCCTGTGCTGCGGGCAGCCAGATCCGCATGGCCCACCTGTCCTCCAGTCATGGGACTGTTGCTTGGGTGGTGGACAGGCGCTGGGAAGAGCACGACCACCCAAATATCCTGTTAGGAGGTATCCTACAGGATGTGCTCAAGGCCAGAGCCTGGTTTCACCGCAGATATCTCCTGGGGTACCTAAGTTATCCTGTCATTCGCTGAAGTTAACAAACAGAAAATATAAGACAGAACCAACCAACAGTGATCAAATGCTGCAAAAATGCAACAAAACCTCTACAGATGACTTACCAGCTTGTGAAAGGAGAGTCTAAATGATTCAAAATTTCCAATTGTAATGTCCTTAAAATCTAAATACTACCAAAGAGCATATATAGAACAATGGTTTTGCCTTTTGTCCCCTCACTGGCAGCTCTCCAGCACCCTTAAACACCACTAACAATCAAATGAAGCCATGCATTCACAAACCAGTACCTGTATGTGAGCATCTTTCTCTTGCTGGATGTATGAATGAGCCCTGGTCTGAACACCATGCTTTGTAGTTAGAGAAAAAGCCAAGGTGTGTACCACATGTGTGCAGGCACTACATCAGATCCTCAGACTGGGCTTACAGGCAGTTGTGAATGGCCAGATACAGTGTTGAGAACAGAGCACCAGGTCCTCTGCAAGAACAGTATGTGCTCTTAGCCACTGGGCTTTCTCTACAGCCCTGAACACTTATTTTTTGTTCTTTGATGCTGAGTAATGCTAGCATCCTCACACATTTGAAGAGTGTTTTATTTGCTTAACCTAGGATTCTGTGTTAAAACCACGTTAAAGCCAAATTTGATGTTCTATCTTTACAGCATGCTTGATTTTTACATATATGAATCCGTGTGGATTCATGATTTCCCACCGGCCTCTCCCTACTCCTATATGGTCCGACCTGTCAGCTTTTCTGTGACAGCCTACTATTCTACTATTCCTATTGAGCTTCTGTTTCAAAATCTTCTTGGCTTCCCTTAAATGCTTATTTTTCTAATGAACTTTAGAAAGGGCTTATCTAATTTCAGTAGAAATCCTGGCGGCACCTTTATTAGGATCACATCACACTTAAGGGATGATTTCGGGTGAATTGGCAACTCTTATGCAAGAACATGATCTATCTTTCCGTTAACTAAACACACCTTTCAAAGTGCTCCAGTTGTGCTTGGAACTTGCTTGCTGTGGACCCTGCACGTTGCTTTTGACCGTTTTCCTGGGTGTTGTTTCTGGTTTGGGTGCCGAGTCAGGGAGTTAGTTGTCTGCATTTGTGCCCACCTGCTATTTGTGTAGGGAAGTACCCTGTCACACTGCAGATAATGGTTTGACAGCTTGTTTCTAACTCCGTCGTCTTGCATTCCTTCAACGTTTCTGATTTTGAGACATCGCAGGGAAGCAGCTGCCCTAGGTTAGAGGAAACGCTGCACCTATTCTAACTCATGGGTGGATTGGATTGGGCAGGTTCCTTTGGGTTGGGTGGGTTGGGGAAAGTTCTGTGCCTGGAGAATATTTTCACTGTGATTTACGACTGTCTGAGGATGGGGTGGGAGTGTAGGCACTGGGGGCGGCTTCTGTACGATGGCAGCTCTCTAGATTCCAGACCCTGTTGCTAGAATATCAGTCAGAGAGAAGACTGGCATCAGGCATTCAACTGGGCACCACCCTGGCTGTATACTGTCATGCATCTCCATGACCATGACCAAGGGAACCTGCCTAGACAGCCACGTGTGACTAGTCAGCTCTTGTATCCCTGATTGCAGGCACTGCCTACCTGGCTTCCTTATTGTCTCCTATTGGTCTGTCATATTTTGCCATGGGTTAACTTTCCCTGTTATCTCTGCAGCAGCCGCTGGATGTTTTGTAGAGCATCTCACATAATGGAATTGGTCTTTGACTGGAGTCACTCGAGACAGTCTTATTGCCCTTTCTTTAGAAAGGGTTCCTAGCACCAAATAGCCCTCAGTGGGCTAGGGTGGAAATTACAGCCCGGGAGAGGCCGGGCCTGAGTATAAATAGGAAGAGGAAATACTTGGACTTCTTGGGGCAATAAAAGTTCTATATAATAATATTACACATAACTGTGCAATTAAGCCTGGAAATTGCAAGCTTCCAGTGTGTTCTTTCCTGGCCAAATACTAGGCGGTTCTCGTGGTAGAGGGCATTTACTTAGAAGAAAAATGCAAGTTTGGAGGCAAATCTGAGGTTTCACTTCCTTTGGAAAACACAGGCAGGGTTGGATCTTACAACTGTCCAGTTTCACCTCTCATTTGGGTCTTGTCTCAAAATTGAGATGACAATAGCAGGGGGCAGGAGTGTTTTCCAAGAGACGAGGTGTAACCAAGACATCTCGCACCTGTGGCAGGCTGGGGCCGTGATTCTGCCCTCCTTCCTCCCACGGCTGTTGCCACCGAAGGGGCACTCCCTGACCAGATCCTGCATGAGGTCCAGGGCAAGGGAAGGGCAGGTTCCTAAGGCTGTGAGTAATGGGATGGGAGCAGCTGCCTGGGCGGGAAGACGGCTCTGTGTTTGGCTGCCCTTCCCTCCCCCTGCCGGCCTGTCGCCCATCCCTTCCTCAAGCGCAGCGCAGTGCCAGCCACATCCCTGCTCTCCAGAACCTTCTGTGGCCTCTTTAACAGAGTCCAGATGTTTGGAGGATCCCCTCACCCCCTCCTTCACTTTCCCATGCTGACTCTTGCTGTACTGGCCCATGGCTGTCCAAATTCTTCTGCCTAGACCTGTGTGTTCCTGAGCCCCCCGCTTTCCACTTTGCACACAGAACTCTCCAGAGTGCCTGCTGTTCCAGTCTGCACGTCCTTACTCTGCCTCTGTGCCTCACCTTGCTTGTGCTTTCCCCCCTTCTAGAATGTTCCACTTCCCTGTTCCAAGTCATGGCTACCTGAGAGCTTCATGCCTCTGATATGGCTCCCTGGCAGGGTCCCTACTCTCTGCCTAAAACCCCAGCATGGAGAGGCAGCCTGGCCACCTGCATAGGAAATGCAGAGCCTCGCCACCTGTCTTAAAGTCCCAGCTTGTCTGCAGTGCCTCACTTGAACAAAGACGGCCATGGTGACAGTAATTACCTTAAAGAGGTTTTGGTAAGGATGAGCCGAGACCCCAAGTATATGACCAGCACCAAGCAGGCACAGGATACGTCCTGGTCATCCGTTGGATTCAATGGAAGTGGGAGGAGCCTCTGAATAAAACCCTGTTTCCCAAAATACTCCCCTACCATTCACATCTGCAGTCAGCATGGGGTCTGGATGTTGCCCCCATCTGCGCCTCGACCCACACCCTTGGTCTTGTTCTCACCAAACGTTTGCCCATTGAAAGCAGCTTCCCCAGTCCAGCAGCCACCCTTGGCCACCATGAAGAGAAGACACACCCAGAGTGTGCTTCCCCACCCTTCCTCCAGGCAGAGGAAGGGATGTAGCTAGTCTTTACAGCACTTCTGGAGCCCCAGATGTAGTGTGGTGTAATGATACCCGCCTTGACTGTGCAGGTGCCCTCATCTGAATGTCCCATGTGTGTTCACACTTTACAGCTTTGTGTGGCCTGCCTGCGTTCCTAAAAGTCCTAGGGTGAGAGAAAGGGCAAACTCAGGAAACGCACACTCGAGCACAGAAACACTCCATCACCACCATCAATCCCACATCTAGAGCTGAGCTGCTCATGACTTTGGAATGAAAGACTCCATCTTGTAAACAAAAAGGTGGGTTATCTGGAGGGCGCCCCTGGGCTGCCGAGTGAATGGGAAACCTGCACCTCACAACCTCCCAGATCAACACAGAAGCTGGAGCTTCAAGGGGGACTTGTCTGGTCCAAAGTCACAGCATTAATCTTCTGCAGAGCTGATCTGGGATTATTAACTGTGGTCCCTTCCCAAAAGGGATTGGGTGCTTTTCCGCTAAGTGCACAGCTGGACTTGTAACCCCGCCTCCTCAGTCTCTCTCACTTCCTCTGCTCTGCCACTGCTGTCTCTTCTGTCTTCAGAGGTGGCAGAGGGGAGTGGTGTTCCTAGGTCCAGCCAGCTGGACAGCTGCACAGCCTGCTAGAACAGACAGGAAAGTATCCTGGGATGGGTGAGTGCCACACAGCCGGGACGAGCTGGGAATATTCATAGATGTGGGTGATTTATTTCATTATCTGCATTTCCTGTAACTTAATAAGGCTTAAAAAGCCTCCCGGAGAGATTTCTGGCTCAGGAAGTCACCTGTAATAAGAGCAAGTAGCGAGTTCTTTATTCCAGACGTAAAGAAATCAGCGTGCACTTTCTCTCAAAGAAAACGAAAACAAGTGTCCCCCTCCACCCTACCCTACCCTGTAATCAGTAAAGGCTGAATAATAATAATAATAATTAATAATAATAATAAAAGCTCAGTTTGAAGGGGGACCACTTGATACGCAAGGCAAGGCAGTGGGGAGGCGGAGCAGGAGGTGGTGATGGTGGAGTATGGATTGACGGGAGGTACGGCGTGACACAGCGGACAGAGCCCAGAGGTCTGTGATCTCTGTTAGCGTTCATTAGTTCTCTGACCTTACATGCGTCTATTTCTCCTCAGTCACCCTCATCTCTATCTCCGTCGCTACCTCCTTTTCTCTTCTTGAGGCAGGACTGCACACTGGCTTGAATGCCCAGTGCAATGCAAACCGGCCTAGAACCTGAGATCCTCTCCCCTCCACCTCCCAAGTGCAAGGATTACAGGAACTTACAGGTCTTATCAGAAAATAATCCTCCATCCAAAGAGGTCCCAGGAAAATCCATAGGAATTGTGACTATGCCAAGGCTCTCTTGTGTGATTCTCAACAATCTATAACTGGTGTTAACAGAGAACATGAAACAAGGTTTGAGTGCCTGTCCCGGGAGGTAAACCCAAGGACTTCATATGAGACCTGCTTATGGTTGGGATGGAAGCCCTGTAGCACCTGATTCCCAGGGCTTGCCTCTACTATAGCCCTGGGCATGCAAGGGGGAAAGGCGTGTATAGTAGTAAACGAAGGGAAGGCTCGTAAGGAAATGTGCATGGCTTTGTCTTTGCATGGAAGAAACCTCCGAGCCCACTGCAGAGAATCCCTCAGGGAATGTATGAGCCTAGCTGAGCTGGGGGCTGCTGACTCTAGGCATGTCCTGGCAAGGTGGCAGAGCAGGTGTGGCTGGCTTCACCCAGTGTGGGCACTCTGCCCAGGGTGCTTGCAACAGGTGGGGCACAGAATAGAAGTTGAAGTAACCCTGCCCAGTCTCCCAACCCACATGTCTGGCCCCAGCCTCTGGAGCATCAGAGGCTCAGGGGCATCCTGGGGCTAAGGGGTGTAGCCACCCTGCTTGGGGAATCTCCCAGAGACAGGGTGAGGCATACCCAGGACAGATGGCTTGAGCCAGGATTCCCCATCCTCCTTCCCACCTAGTCCACTACCTACTTAAGTTCCTGAAGACCATGGAGAGTAAAGACCTGCTCAAAGGACACATTCGTCACTGTCCAAAGTCATCCGTGGGTCTACAGAGGAAGCCTGTAGTCCACCTACCTCCAGGGCACCCATCCCCTGCACTACAGTCGCTAATCCCACCAGGTGGCCTTCATGCTCCAGGCATGGAGGAGCTAGGGGCTGGAGACCAGGGGGAAAGGGGGGTATGGGGAGGGTGCGTAAAGGAAACCTGCTGGCTGGGCCACATGCCTAGGGATTTTGACAGAGGGAAACATGATCCTGCACCCTGGATTTGCTGAGCTGAGCAGCCCTTGGGGGAAGCACTTGCCTTGCAGATCCTAGTAACAGAATTGTTCTTAAAGTCACACCACGGAGGCAGCCACGGAGGACAAGAAAACAATGGTACTTCACTGTTTTCTAGCTGAGTGGTTCTCAAGTCCTATCAAATGGGGATCACAATACCAATAGAAAATGTGACTAGAATCAATAAAAAAAAAAGATATCTTAAGTGGCAGACACGGCTGTGCTCAAGTGTCACGTGTTTCCAGGCAGAATGTTGAGGCTGCCCCACCTCCATTAATGACATCTGCACTATCTCCTCTGTTTCCCTGAGCCAATCTTTCAATTTTTTAACTTTAATATAGTGGTTTGATTCTTTGAGACTGTCATATATGAATGATAATACATATTTATCATATCCCCTCCATTCCTCTTCTAACTCTTTCTAGAGCCCATTCCCTCCCAACTTTGTGTCCCCTTCTTTTTAAAAATCATTCACCAAGTCCAATGTGTGTTGCCCATAAACGCATGGGTGTAGGGCTATCCACTAGAGCATGGTTAACCTACCAGGAGCGGCACCCTGAAGAAGAGCTATCCGCCTCCCACAGCCAGCATCTGTCAAAGCTCTTCAGTTAGGGGTGGGAGCTCTTGAGTCTCCCCCCACCACACACACACACACACACACACACACACACACACACACACAGGCTAAGCTGATCTCTTCATGCAGAATCTCCCCAGCCGTGGCTTGGTGAATCGGGATGATTCAGACATAGAAGCAACAGAGTCTGCCCTACACGTCATCTTGGGGTCTCTAAACTCAGCGTTGCTGCTGCCCTAGGCCAGCTTGTTCCCTTACACCAAGCCGTTGGATCTGCACACACACTTCCCCATTTCCAAAATGAGCGAACCAAGCGTAGCAGTGGGTGCAGTGTGAGCCTTTCCGAGAATACCGACAAGGGTCCTCTGTTCGCTATCACAGTTTAATGGGGGTCATACATGCTTATGCATTAAAGTACCCCACTTCTGGTTCTCTCGGAAGCTAAATTTTCTGTGTGCTCCTTGGCCTAAGTGCCCATGTGTGCCTTATTTTCATCGTCTATAAAATGGACATGTTTCTCTAAGCCCTGCCTGCCTTGTTGGTTTAGGAATCCCTGGAACAAGAGATAGGTTATGGGGCCTGCTGCATGCTGGGAAGGGTGTGGGCACTCACGGAGGCTGTTCTCAATCTTGTCAGGAGGTGCCTTAAGGGAATAGGCCTCTACAAAGCTATGCAGGTATGTTGGCTTCTGGTCCCATCTGGCCAAGACCCCTGTTTGGGGCATTTGTCCTTCCTGGATTCCACTGTGCTGGCACTGGCAGAAGACTGGCAATGCTCCAGAAGGCAGGTGCGCATCCTTGGGGTCCTCACAGCAATCTGTCTTGTGGGAGGAAACCACTCCAGGAGGAGAGTTGAAGTCCTAGAACCTATCTGCCATAGAGCCATGATGTAAGTTAGACCAGGCCAACTCAGAGCCCAGTGAGCTCCTGGTATTGGACTCCTCTAAGAACAAGCTGGCCGAGAACCTCAGGATCGAGGTTAAACACATTTTTGGAAGGAATTCTAGAAGTCCAAAACCTTCCAGATTCAGATGAAGTAGGTTATTTTGGGGTACCATAAAACCCCTCCATCCCCCAGTGCTTAGATAAGGCCTGGATCCTGGAAAGATCCTGCTCATTCACCCACAGGGTCCCATGCCTTTCTTTCCATGCCTCTCGCTTTCACAGGGCTCTGAGCCTCCTATCTCTACCGTTAGCTCCCTACAAGTGTGGGTCTCAGCCATCTAATGCACATCCCTCAGGTCTCAAACTGTTGGGCAAGAGACAGCCGCCCTTCAGAGAGAAGAGCGCAGATTTCTCTGTCTCCCAACTAGATGTGGTAGGCAGAAGCATGGCAAAGGACAAAGGCATGCACTTGCAACATGCCCAGGTTCAGATCATGCTGCCACCTGTGTGGCCTTGGGCTCATCTCTCCCTTTACCTGTGCAGCCGCTCCTTTACCTGGGCATTTGAATGATGCTAAGAGCACACACCTGTAGCCACTGTGCAGCTGAGGAAGGGCTAGAGGTGCGATGATTCAGATATGGCAGACACTGGATAATGTTAGCAGTGGTACCTGTGACGGTCAGTGCTGGCTACCAGGGATGCTTTCGGCCTTTTGGAAAGGAGCCTAGGAAGCACGGTTCTCCCTCTGAAAGAATAAGCATTCACTTGGTAGTTGAATACCGGTTATTTGGACCCACCTGAATTCCAGGAACCTCCATTGGAGCAGAGAGCAAGGGCCTGCGAAGTTAGGCCTGGTGCTCTCTGGAATGGTGATCATACCTGATTTCCTCTTTCCTCCATGCCCGAGCTCCCCTCCCACTCTCTCCTGTGCCCTTTATTCCTAATCATCTTTGCCATTTCCTTCCCACTGGAAGCTTACAGTCCTTATCAAGCCTCTGCTTGTGGCTGGGAGTTTGCATGCACGTGTGTTTGCTTTCCCTGGGTGTTATTCTTGGCTTTGGTCTTCACCCTGGCTCGGGTCAAGGGAACAGAGGGAAGGGATGCAAAGCTAAGGCAGGAAAGAGGGGGAAGGAGGCATCCACTCTGGGACACTGCTGTCCCAAGGCCTGGGGATTTCAGGGTCTCCAGGTGAAGCTCCCAGATGCTTCTTCCCAAAGAGGCAGCGAACAGACATAAGATGGGGGGGGGGGTAAGGGGCTCTATCTGCTTCCTGAAGATGGTGTTCCCCTCCCTGTCCTCACCCTGAGGTTAGTCTTCTGTCTAGAATAATATCCCTAAGCTACCACGATTCCATCCCTTCCTGGAGTGGAGCAGAGGTCAGGAACCAAAACACAGAAAGAAGCGGCTGACAGAATAGCAGCCTTAGCGCTGAGGTCACCAGCCTGGTGACCCCTTCCCAAGGTTTTCACGGTCATGTCTATTAGCAGATCTCTTCGTAGCCATCCAATGACACAAGGAGAGGTGGAGAGGCCTCCTACAGCCACATAACCATAGCTTCCTCTTCATGATTCCAGATCCCAAAGGAGGCATCGTGAGAAAACGTGGCAGGCTGGGGGCTTGGACCAGCTCACCACACTGTGAGACACAGCAGTATTACCTGGTCACAGGTTCTGGCTCCTCTAAGAGGGCGGAGGAGGCTATTCTCCCTGAGAACTGATGAATTTATATGACCAAAAAATAGTCTTCGAACAGATAAGGCAGAATTTAATAACACTGTATTAGAAAGTGATAAATCTCCAATTATTGTGCGGGATATTCCTATGCATTTTATCACATATTTACCTATTATATACAATATTACTATGAATGCAGAACATTTTGTAGGGCCAGAAATGTAACTCAGTGATAGAGCCCTTTCCCAGCATGTCCCAGGCCCTGGTTCAGTTCTTAACAGAGCCACAAAACAAAACAAAAAAAGGGGGAAAGAATTAAATAATAATTAGTGCCTAAACCTAGACAGCATAAGATTTTTCAAGTATGCATGAAACATTTGCAAGACTGGCTGTGTCCTGAAATGGCAAAGAACTTGAGGAGCATTTCCAAGCACTACTAAATGTAATAGTGTAGGTCTTTAGTGGACAGGGAACTGTGGTTCTCTCTAGCTGCTCGTTCTCCAGCATCCTACCGACCTTGGCTTTCACTTAGAGGAAAGACTGTGCATCCTTCTGAGGCTCAGGGCCCAATTACTCCTAGGGTGGCTTTGTGGGAATGAGAACAAGGTATCAGTTCCTCGGTAAATTCACTCTCCCATGGACTTCTTGACGCTGACACGTACAATCGTCCTCTACCAGAAAACATCAGAATAAAAGTCCCAGACATAGAACGTCTGTAACGCAAACAGGGCTCCTCGATCAGTTGTCTATGTAGCAAACAACTCTGAAACAGAGAGGCTATGGTGTGTGAAGGCTTACTGTTTTTCATCTTCTGTGGGTCATGGCTTCAGGAGTGGCTCTGGTTCTATCTCCCATGAGGCTGTGCACAGTCAAAATGTCACCGGGGCTGCCATGGTAGAAGGTCTGAGGGAGGACTGGAAAGGCCGCTCTCAAGTTGGCTCACTTGTGTGGCTGTCAGGTAGCGCTGGCAGCGACCGGAAGCCTCAGTTCCTTGCCATATGGCCCACTTCATGGTGCTGTTTGAGCATCTTCCCACCATGGCTTCCTTCCTAGAGCAGCCAAGAAAACAAAGCTGAAACAGCTGTATCTTTCATGACCTCATTCAGAGGTCAAATGTCAGCCACACCGGCCCGAATCCTCTTGAAATACTACAACACAGCTGTGTCCAAAGGTGAATCAATGGTGGTTCAATTGACAGAGCGCTTGCTTAGCGTGCACACAGCCCTGGAGTCAACCCCTCGTACTCCATAAAACTGGGCATAGCAGAACGTGTCTGTGGTCCCAGTACTTGAGAGGTGGAAGCTGGAGAATTCAAAGTCAAAGCCAGTGTGGGTTACAGAGGACTCTATAAAAAAGGGGGGGCTTGGAAAGCCTGATGAAGCTTCAAGCCTCATCTCCTATCTGTTTTACTCTTTCCCTGGCAGAGCTTTGCCAAAACTACCTGGAAAGAACCATGGGAAAGAGCTGGGAGGCTGCCTGGAGAGCTAGCAGGTTTCTTCCCAGGGATCATGAAGAAGCCCCTCCCCTAGACTGTGAGAAAGGCAGATTCTGAAGGGGCCCATGCTCCTGAAGCTGTTCCAGCCTGCCCAGCCTCCCTAGAAGGCGGCACCACTCATCCCTGCCATCCCCGGGGTTTCCCTCCATTTCAAATATCCCTGCCGTCTCTGAATGTGGCAGTAAGAGATCCTGCGCATGTGTGGTTACCTTTGCTGCCTGAGGCAGGCACATGTGGCTAACACAGACCAGGGGAAGCCAAGCTGCCAGTGCAGATTTTGGCACCTCCCTCATCTGTGTGATTGTCTTTGCATGCTCGGTACTCTTCATCGGTGACACAGAAGTCACGATAACACTCAGAGGAAAGCCAAGGCCTGAGGAAAGATACGGGGCCTGAGTCCTCATCCGAGAAACCCGTGGTTAAGCTCGAGCCAGATGGTCCTCTCTTGGCCTTCCAATGTTCTCACGATCCTCAATATCTGAAGAAGGGAGCTGGGACTCTGGGACAGGTGTCCTCAGTTCCCCTTGCTGGTACACAGAAGGTCACACTAAACGTACCTCCACGTGGTTAGACTTACATACAGCACAGCCTTGAGGCCCCCATTCTAACCCATGTCTCAGAGACCCTGCCCTGCAGACACCATCCAAACTGCCCACAAATCCACCTTCCTAAAGCAGGGTGGCCTTGAGGGACACACCTACTATTTGGCCACATAGACAGTCCTAGATTGTTTCCTATGCTTTTTTAAATTAAATTTTTCTTTGGGGATCCTTTCGCACATGCTTGTAAGAGATCATATAAAGGACTCCACTGTACCCTTCCCGTGGCTTCCCATCCTGGTCCACTTTCAAAACCATTTTCAAGGCATCCAATATACTGACCTCTATGGACACAGAACAGTTCCGGCACACAGGGTCCACCCTGCTAGTGTTCCTTTATAGCCACACTCCCTCTCCTCCCACCAGTACCCCCTACTTGCTGCTGGCACCCTTCACCCATTCTCCGCTTCTGTGAAGTGGTGGTTTCAAGGGTGCTATACAGGAAGCCTGTGTTTGGGGATTGGCTCTGTGCAGTCCTTAAGACTCCCTGGAGACGCATCCAAGCTGCCTGCCGAGTGTAGCCAAGTATCAGAGAGCTCCGTTTCACTGCTGAGTGGGGCGCGGAGGATCTGACACTCTAGAGTATGCCCAGCCGCCCACCTAATGAAGAATATCCGTGTGGGTTCCGGTTCAGGGCGATCACCAGACTCACTCTCGGTTTTCCCTTGGTTTTACTCTGGGGCAAATGTGCCTCTGCCAGATCAAGTGGTTGTTGCGTAGCTAACTCTTTAAAAACACTCGCAGTGCTTTGCAGACGGGGTGGACCATTCTGCCTTCCCTAGCAGTGTGTGAGTAACCCATTTTCTTCCCAGCCTTATCTGCTTTTGCAATGGTAGCTATTTTTCATTTTAGCCTGGAACCACATAAAAGTAGAAAGGGAGACAACGTAATTGTCCTCTGACCTCCACGTAAACTCGTGGCATGCACACCGACGCACACAAACACAGTAATAATCATTATTTTAAATTTAAAGTGTATTTAATATGCTTGACCTTCTGCCAAAGCCTGCCTTGGACGTTCTCAGAGCACCTACATTCGCCTGTGCTAAGCCAAATCACTGAATGCAAACCAAGTTTATAATAAAAATACCAAATATCTCATAGCTTGTTGAATTGTTGTACTAGAAGAGGTAAACAGAATGACTGTATGAGTGCCCTTTGCATTATTATAAAATCAGAAGTCCCTATATCAGATCATCGTCAGTCAGGGGCCATCCATACTGTCAGGAAGCCTCGGCCAACTGTCTCCTGCAGGCTTTAAAGGGCTGTGAGGTCAACCGACAGACATGAGAAAGTAATCAACAAAGTGCTACATCTGTATTGACCTTAAATACCTGCTTACAAGAGAAACGGCTCACATATACATATGGGATGCTAGGGAAAGAATTGCTGAAGGCAAATGAAAGAAACTCCGTCAGGCATAGTAAAAGCCAGCAGCAAGCTCAGGGGGCAAACTATGCTACTGTGCCCCTGTTCAGGACCACCAAGTTGAGTTGAGGCTTCTGGTAGCTTCTGTAAAACATGAGAATGCTTCACCAGCGGGGGCCTTGTGAGCATCCCTCAGCAGAAGCACCAAGCAGTCCCATGTGAGAGCAGAATGCCACCATGCAGAGGTTCCCACCCCTACGTTCGTGATGTCCATCATCCCAGCATTCTCCAAGTCCGTATTAACAAAGCAGAATTCTGCAAATTACGCCCACAGAGGTTTCGGCGGCTTTTCCTAAGCAGGGATGTGCACCGCCTGGTAAGGTGCTGACTCCAAGGGTCTTAAGGTGCAGGAACCCCAGCCTGAGCTGGGTTGTGACTTACAGGTAGGGCTTGGTCCTCAACCAGCCGCGCCCATTAACTGATCTCCCTTTCTGTGTGTCCCTGCAGGGCTCTGGCTGAGAACATGGCCAATGACATTGATGAACTTATCGGCATCCCTTTCCCCAACCACAGCAGTGAGGTGCTGTGCAGTCTCAACGAGCAGCGGCATGCGGGGCTGCTGTGCGACGTACTGCTGGTGGTTCAGGAGCAGGAGTACCGAACGCACCGCTCGGTGTTGGCTGCATGCAGCAAGTATTTCAAGAAGCTCTTCACGGCCGGCAGCCTGGCCAGCCAGCCCTATGTCTATGAGATTGACTTTGTCCAGCCAGAGGCTCTAGCCGCCATCCTGGAGTTTGCCTACACCTCCACACTCACCATCACCGCCTCCAACGTCAAGCACATCCTCAATGCTGCCAGGATGCTGGAGATCCAATGCATCGTGAATGTGTGCCTGGAGATCATGGAGCCCGGCGGCAACGGTGGTGAGGAGGACAAGGAGGAGGAGGACGATGACGAAGATGACGATGATGAGGAGGATGAAGAGGAGGAGGAAGAGGAGGAAGAGGAGGAGGAGGAGGATGACACAGAGGACTTTGCTGACCAAGAAAACTTGCCTGACCCCCAGGACATCAACTGCCCCCAAAGCCCCTCCAAGGCGGACCATCTCACAGAGAAGGACTATTCAGACACACCCAGGGACTTCCCCGACGCCTTCCAGCCTGGCAGCCCTGGCCATCTGGGAGTGATACGGGACTTCTCCATTGAATCTCTACTGAGGGAGAACTTGTACCCCAAAGCCAACATCCCTGACAGAAGACCCTCCTTATCTCCGTTTGCCCCAGAATTCTTCCCACACCTCTGGCCAGGGGACTTTGGTGCCTTTGCTCAGCTGCCCGAGCAGCCCATGGACAGTGGGCCACTGGATCTAGTCATCAAGAACCGCAAAATCAAGGAGGAGGAGAAGGAGGAGCTAGGCCCGCCCCCGCCCCCTCCCTTCCCTAGCGATTTCTTCAAGGACATGTTTCCTGACCTGCCTGGTGGGCCCCTGGGCCCCATCAAGACAGAGAATGACTACGGTGCCTATCTCAACTTCCTGAGTGCCACCCACCTGGGGAGCCTCTTCCCACCCTGGCCGCTGGTGGAGGAGCGCAAGCTGAAGCCCAAGGCCTCTCAGCAGTGCCCCATTTGCCACAAGGTCATCATGGGGGCCGGGAAGCTGCCCCGGCACATGAGGACCCACACCGGGGAGAAGCCGTACATGTGCAGCATCTGCGAGGTCCGCTTCACCAGGTGCGCAGCCGCGGGAGACAGCGGGCAGCAGGGGGCGAGGGACCGGAGGCTGTGGGCGAAGGGTAGAGAGGAGTGCAGAGGCCAAGGGAGGGAGAGCACACGCCCGGCTCATTGCTCAGCATGATGCTAGGCACTACTTGGTGCAATGATTTCAACCCCGTTTTAGGAACTAAACTCTTGTGTTTTTTTTTTTTTCAAATATGGTGTTAGGATAAAGCCCGAGACATAAAAACAGGTCGGAGCAGGGCTATGCTGGGAAGAAGAACCCAGGAGCTAGGCAGGGCCCATGACAGGTGGGCCCTGCACTCCATAGGAACAGCAGCAAACTGTAGTGAAGTGGTTTCTGTGTGCTTGGAGCCAGTGTTTCCCAGACTCTGCCCCTGGCTAGCTGGCTGCTCGTAGGTGCAGCTGGACAGTCCCAGAGGTGGGACTGGGATGCCAGGGCTTCTGCGACAGTGAAGTCTACACATAGGAGACTGCAGAGGCCCGCATGGACCCTTTCCATCCTCCTGACATGACGGGCCTCTTATCAGGTTCCTTCCTATTTCTCCACATTGCCAGAGGATAGCTTGCGATCTGAAATCATCACATCGTAAGCCTGTCATCTTTCAGGAACATCATCCCATTCAGCAAATGTGTGTTACGTACTGTTTTGGGCCATGACTTTTGTAATCAAAACCAATAGGCGGGGGGAGGGGGGGAGCGAGGGGGAAATGGATTCACAACTATGCCCGGCTAGGTTTCAAAGGCTACTTTTTTGTATGGCCTGTTGCCACCATCAGTGTCCCTGTATAAGACAGATCTTCTCAGCTAGAGGCCACAGTGGAATCGTTCTGATGAGTGGCCCTCGCGCCATTTCAGTGTGACTTGTGTGACAAAGCCTATTGCTGCCGCCGTACAGCCATGGTTTACCGAACTAGGCCCTTTCCCACTGTCACTGTGGGTTTAAAGGACTTGTCTTAACAGACCCATTTATTCTAACAGCGCTTCTTGGAATTTTATTCCTTTGGGTTTTCACAGGGAACATAAAGCCTTGGCCTCCATAGATGGCGTGAACTTTTGAGTCCTGCACCATGTCACCCTATTAAATGTGCCTCTTTCAGGAGAAAACAAGGCGAATCCTAGAAAGTGACAGGGGCTGCTGTCGTGGGTGGCAGGAAACTCTATTTGAAATAGCTGAGGAAGGGCTTGAGAGATGTGTTCAGGTGATCGTGGCTTTGCTGAAATGGTGAGGCAGGGAATCTGGTGACCGCACTGAGGGACAACACTGAGGGTTTCCAAGCTACTTTGGGGAAGGAAACCACAGGAGAATCTGTCCTGGATTCTTCCAGGGTGCTTAGAGGGACAGTCTTCCCCAGTTGTGTGTGCTTCCTCTTGGCCGATTGCCACAGCAGCCCTGAGATCCGGACGTTATCTCCCTGGGCAGCTGGAATCCAAACTCCCAGATCCAACTTCCCCTGGCTGTCCCCGATATGTCCCAGCATACTGAAATCCTGTTGAGTTACACTGTCCCTAACGCCGCTCCTCTCTTCCCCTGAATTCACTGGGCTCCACAGGGCCAGCTGGCCTAACACCTGGGAAAGGCTTAGCTAAAGCGTGGAGCAACAGAGAGATAAGCCAGAGTTCACAGGAAGCTAAGCTCAAGTGGATTCCCCCACCTTCTGCAGGGTCTTTGTTCCTGCCTGAGAGTCTGGTCCCCAGGGGAAGGTGTCAAAGCCTGTGAGCTGTTGGTTCCCAGTCCTACTATGTTCTTCTGCCCTAGCTTCCTGTGCCTGTCCCTGGGCAGAATGACCAAGGGAACAACCCTCCCTTCGAGGAGCGCAGGGTTCCCCACATTGAGCTACTAGGATCCCAAGTCCTCTTCTTCCTTCCTTGCTGCCTCTCCCTCTCATCTCTCACAAGACAGCCTTCTCTCGGGGGGGGGGGTGTCTCTGCAGGTCTAGGCCAGACTACAGGCCCTGCCTCTCCTAGCAAAAACGTTAGACTTGTTCAGTCCCTACAAACAGACTTACAGCCCTCCAGACACAAGCGCGATCTCCAGGGGAGATTCCTGGGTTCAGGCAACAATGCTGTTTTTTATAGAAGAATGAAATTCCAGAATGTTCCCTCCCAACAAATTCCTGGAGGCCACTTTGTGTGGCCTCTGTGTGTTCAGTCCTCCTATCCCTCCAGGTCAGCTCAGCCCTAGAGTTTCTGGTTATCAGGCTCCAACCCTGCCTGCCCTGGAGTTACTCCTCCTCCTATGCAAGATGACAGCCATCTGGGCTGGAGGCCTGTTTGTAGCAACTACATTCCAGCCCCCATCTCACCTCCCCTCTCTTGGTTCCCACTCCCCTGACCCTTCTGAACAAGATCAGACAGGCTTTGGGAGCTGCTCTCCAAGGTCAGGGGCAGGAACTGCAGAGGAGATGTTGCTGGAATCCAGACTCCCATCGGGGACTTTCTCACATGGACTGAGACTCCCAGTCACATTCTTCAGAACCACCGGGCCTTTGCTTGCTGCCCTCCCCAGAGCTGCCCTGAAAGAATCCTTTCCTGCCCAGCCAAAAGCCATCCATCCAATGCCCTGGCCTTGACCTGCCAGGGTGAGATTTTCCTGTGATCCTCTCTGTAGCCAGTTCCCCTACAGCCTTTCCATGAGGATTTGTTTTGGGGCTGAGGTCCCTGGCCACCAGTCATTACACCTTCCCCTCCTCCCCATGCAGAGGTTCTTCAACAGGGTGGCTGCCTCCAGAACTGTAATTCCCAGAGTTCCCGCAAGCTAAGCCACCCCTTGGTACTGAGAAACTGAGTTTGCTCCTCGGAATCCACATGATAGAAGAGGAGAAACTGGCTCCCAAAAAGGTGTCCTCTGGCCTCCACATGCTCACAATATCAGAGGAAGGATCATCCAGACATGCACACATTTGTGTGCAGACATGTACACACACACACACACACACACACACACACAAATCAATATTAGAAAACATTGTGTTCTGAGAGACTGAGGAGTTCTCGTCACTAATCAGTCAACAAAGGAGTGACCACCAGGCTCCTCAACTTGCAGGTCATAGCACTTTGGAAAGAGCTTCGGGTGGTCATCAGGATCATCAGGAGGCCTAGGGTTGGACCAGTTGGACCTCTGCCCAGCTGTGTGCCCTTACCCAATCTCCTGCCATCACCAGGCCATGCTTCCCAAGGTGTCACTCGAAGTCATAAAGCAGGTATTCCCTAAGGCTGCTGCCAGTTTCCCAGATTCCATACAAATAGCAGAAGCAAGGGAGCTGTGGGCCCATTGCTGCTGTCTCTGCCCTCGGTGCCTGGAGGGTTGGTCTTTAATGGTTTCAGAGAGACCAGGAGGGATAGACGGTCCACTGTGAGCACACAGCCATAGTGATGATTGGCGTGGAGGCTGTCCCTTATCGTGTGTCCCTTCCCTCACACACCAGGACGTGTGTGTCCGTGCACATGTGTTTTCTGGCTCCTAGCATGGGGAGACACTTCTGTGTGCACACTTGGAGGGAGGCCCTTGACGGGAAATAGCACATCCATGCCACCACTAAACAGGTGTCCTCCCTTGCCAGCAAATGCAGGGCCTTGCAGGGCCATAGACATGCAAGTGTGAATCTCAATCTCCCACAGCGGGAGACATGCAGCCAGGTGTGAGACCACCAACCAGAAGAGCAGCTAACTCTTGTCTGGTTCGGGGCTTGGGTTTAGATTTGTTCTTTCTTCCTCCAGTGCTGAGAATTGAACCCAGGACCTTGGACATACGAGGCCTTGCCTTCTGTTGTCACTCTCTCTTTGTCCCTCAGGGGACCTACCTTAAAGGGGGTGTTCAGCTCACGGGTGTCTCGGGTCTTGGTAATGACTCTCATGCTTGCTCAGGAGAGATCCACTAGCCAAGTGTTCCCTGGGTCCCCTTCATACTGAACACTCAGCCACTTAGGTGGCAGATACCACTGGGCATATGCTGCTGGTGGCTGGGAAGTCACAGCAGGTAACTGTGCAGGCCAGGGTTGTTGGAGGTTGTAGAAGAGAGGAAAGTCTGGCCTGAAGACACTTGGAGTACCACACCCCTTTCTTCCCTGCCTCCCCTGCTAGTCCCACTTCCCACCTCTGAGGATCTCAGCCCCAGGGAGCACAGAGGGAGGGCTGACTCTGCACATGTGGTGTACACACACACACACACACACACACACACACAACAGCGCCCACAGCAACTATCTTTTTCCTTGCACCCCCTCCCCTGCAAACTATTTTCTAAATGCGATCCCATGCGACCTCTAGTGGCCAGAAGAAACCCTGCAGTCCAGGATTAAAGCTGGACATTTTTAGGGAGGGCTCCTTGGACTCCCACATCTGCTCTGACCTCAAAGCCCAACCTGGAATTAGAGCAGAGGCACCACCCAAGCCCCACCTGCGAGAGGTGGTGGAGACGGCGCACAGTGCACCTGGCCTCCAGCCACTTTGGGAGAACTGGAGCATGAGCCAAGAAGGACATGCTACAGCCCGCCCCAGCTCTGCGCCCCAGTCAGTCCAAAATGCTCCCTATACTGGTGTCCTGGGTGCTCAGACCTTAGACAACAAAACTGGAAGCTGTGCTTTCATTTCAGGACTCCCAGGAGGGCCTTGAACTTCCGCCCACTCAAGCACACCCTGAGTCTGACCCTAGCTTCAGCTTTGCCTAGGGAGTTTACCTAACTCACCTCAGGTCACCCAGCAAGTGGATGGCGAGGCTGCAGCTGGAGCCCCACCCGGTCCCATTGCCTTCCCTCTGAATAACGCTTCTAACCCCAGAGCTCTACCCCAGATCAGGCTACATTGTTACTGCACCTGGTTCTTTGAGAAACCCTGAACCCTCTGCAAAGAGCAGAGCCTGGGGCTTAGGTGAGAAACCACACCGAGGTGCTCTCAGCCAGGTGTGCTAGGCTTCTGGAGTCTCCAGAAGACTGCGGAGGACAAGGGCTGGTGTGGACCTGGGGGCAGAGGTCCAAGGGCATCCTGCTTCAGGAGGCCCTTCACCATGAAAGGACTGAGACCAGATTGCTGACCTCTCTCTCCAGCAAGACTGTCTTCCAGGATGTGAGGCCGGCCCCTAAAAATCAATGGGAGATTCTCACTTAGAACCTGTGTAAAGGGAGTGGCGGGATGTCTTTCAGGAGACGACTCTGTCCTGCTTTAATCCAGAGGTGAGGCAGATGCTCGGGCAGAAGTTGGAGGTCGATTTTAAAACGAGCCCCGCTCCTGGATTGGCAGCATGGATACAGGAAGCCCGTTCCAAAGTAGGAAACAACGTGAAGAGTGGGCACCTGCATCCCACTCATGGACTAAATCCTGGCTTCTGTGTTGCAGGCAGGACAAGCTGAAGATCCACATGCGCAAACACACGGGGGAACGGCCCTACCTGTGCATTCACTGCAACGCCAAGTTCGTGCACAACTACGACCTCAAGAATCACATGCGCATCCACACGGGCGTGAGGCCCTACCAGTGCGAATTCTGCTACAAGAGCTTCACGCGTTCCGACCACCTGCACCGCCACATCAAGCGACAGAGTTGCCGCATGGCACGGCCCCGGCGCGGCCGTAAGCCCGCCGCCTGGAGGGCCGCCAGCCTGCTCTTCGGGCCAGGTGGTCCCACGCCCGAAAAGGCCGCCTTCGTGATGCCACCCACGCTGGGCGACGTGGGGGGCCACCTGGGTGGCGCAGCAGTGTGCCTCCCGGGCCCCAGCCCTGCCAAGCACTTCCTAGCGGCACCCAAGGGCGCCCTGAGCCTGCAGGAGCTGGAGCGGCAGTTCGAGGAGACGCAGATGAAGCTGTTTGGACATGCGCAGCTGGAGGCCGAGAGGAACGCAGGTGGCCTCCTGGCCCTGGCACTGGCGGAGAACGTGGCCGCCACACGGCCCTACTTCCCACTGCCCGACCCCTGGGCCACAGGCCTGGCCAGCCTGCCTGGGCTCACTGGTCTCAACCACGTGGCCTCCATGTCTGAAGCCAATAATTAGGCTGGTCCTGGTCCACACCAGTCCCAGACCCTGTCTCAAGTTCCTCTAAGGCCCGCCCTGCCCCACCCAGGGGATCTGAACTTTCTAGTTTGCAAACACAAAGGGAAAATAAGAAAATACATTTTAGCTACGTTGCTCTTTGCCTGTTCTGTGAGAGCATCGCCTCCCTTTTGCTGGAGTCGGAGCTGGACATCTCTTTCCTAAGGGTTGGGAGACCCTACCTCTCCCTGGCCGACTCTGATTCACATAGAAACACACAGGGTGTCTTGTCTCAGAAGTCTCCACGCTGGTGCCGGGAGCATTGTGCTCCAGTATGGGGCTGTGAGGAGGGGAGCTCTCTGCCAGAAGGCAAGCCAGGGGAATCCAGCATGAGGACCGTGTCCTGGCCAGGCGCCTTGGTTGAGCCATACTGCCCTATGGGGGAGTCCCTCCCACCCCTGCTTTCATCCCAGTCAGGTTTCAGCTTAGAGGTCCCGGATCCAATTGAGCAATGCTTTCCAGCCACTGGGAAAGACCATCGCACTGGGCAGAAAAGCCTCCTGCAGCTAGAAGCTGGCGTAGAGCAAGCCCATTTCAAATTGGCTTGTCCTGTGACCGTGGGCAGGTCAACCCTCTGTGCCTCAGAGTCACCCTGCTGTGAAAGGGGGTGGTCACATTCCCCTCCCTCTCCTCCATATGTAGTCACACCTGTTCCTAGAAACAATGTCCCCAGACAGGTAGACGTTTAGCACCCTGGGAGTCACCGGGAGACAGTCTATCTGACAGGACTTGGTTCCATCGCTCCACGTGAAAATCAGCACTTCAGGTGAGACCTGGCAAAACTAGATAGGGACGACATAGAAAGATAGGTTCATGGCTTTCAATACCCAGAGGCAACTCCAGGAACCCCAAATTCTGTCCCATTTACTCGCAGGCCACAGTCATATCTGGATACCCCTGGGCAGAGCATTTGCCCACCCCCACATGCCCTCTGGAGTTCAGTCTCCTTGAGTTAACACTCGAGGGATGGGGCCAGCTCCTAACAGTCATCACCTACATGCCTCCCCCATCCCTGCAAGTGTCGTGGCACCTAGCCATCCAGGGCTCATCTGTTTGGTTCATTGCGGGGGCGGGGGGGTGTCTCCAGGCCTGGGGTTTGCTGGTGACATCCTTCTACTGTGCTTGAGTCGCTGATCTATATTTCACCAAAGGGAAACCTTTGGGTTGTGGTGCCCTCTGAGTAGCAGGTCACAGTCGCCTGGCTCTGGGGTTGGTCGTAGCTAGACAATTTTGCTGGCCCATATCAAGAAAGTATGGCATTGGTTTCTTGAGATCCCAGAGAGAAGAATCTGCCTGTTTGGAAGGCTTAGGCCTGGAGTTCCAGAGCCCTGTGCTGTGGGTACATGAGACTCAGTTCTTCCTGTATTGATCGCCTTGGCTTTATCCTGTACAAACACAAACAAAAAGGCCAGAGAAGACAGAAGACTCTGTCCCTCCGGAAGCTCCCAAGAGAGGCCGTGGACTGCCGGCACCACCAGACCACAGTCCATCGGGTGGATTTTCCTCAGATACCTCATCCTCGTCAGTCACCTGCTGGGGCTGCCGCCTCTCAGATCCCTGTCACAGCTCAGACTTGTTTCTGGACCCATCTGCCAATATGCACTCTCGGTCCCATCAGCCGGGGGACAGCAGCGGAACCAGACTCAGGCAGCAGAGGAGCCCAGGGGAAGGCAGTGGTGTCAGGCTCTGGTTTTTATTTTGTAAAGGTAACGACTTCTTATAAATTCCCTTTTTCAGATGCCCGCTTCAGTTCCTTTTGTCGTTTGTCCGTTTGCCTTCTGGGCTGCAGCTTGGAGTTGTACATTGTAAAATATCCAAAGATGTGGAGTACTGTATCATCGAGCACTTGAAACAAATGGGCTGTGGGGGAGGGACGGGCGTGTTCTGTTTTAATTTCTTTATTATTTTTATTTTTATGTTTCTGACGTCCCTGTCTGTCTGTGGGAGAACTTTGGAATTTTTTCTATTTATGACTCTTTTTATGTGACGCCTCTATGTATAACGACACACAACAGTTTGCCTTAGTGATTCAAGGGACAATCTTCCATGACTTTGGTTGCACGCTGCATCCTGCCCAGAAATGCTCAGCTAATTTTCTGGCCTATTTATTAAATGATATGAACTGGTATTGACTGAATGCTATAGAGAGTGGCATGCCTGTGAGAGGTGGCCACCCGAAGGTCACAGGACAGTCTACAGAAGTTCCTTGCTTACAGTTTAGACCACAGGGCGGGGCAACTTGAATGTCAAAGACATTTACAAAACACAAACCTTTGACTCTTTTTTTGAAAAAAAAAAAGTTTTTTCTATGTGTATGAGTTTTGCCTACATGCATGTCTGTGTACCGTGTGCATACCTGGTACCCATGGAAGCCAGAAGAGGGCACTGGATCCCCTGGAACGAGAGTTAAAGATGGTTGTGAGCTGCCGTGTGGGTGTTCCGAATCAAACCCAGGTCCTCTGGACCAATTGCTGAACCATCTCTTTTGGCTCAAATTCCTTGAAGGCTAGTGAGGGAGGTTGCTTTGTTTTTTGAGGAAGGCATTCACTAGCCTTGAACTTACTGACCCTCCTCTTGCCTCAGCCTTCAGACCTGAAGTGTTTAGAGGAAAAGTGAGCTTGGTTTGTCTAATGTCATGGTTCAGACTGACTTTCCACTGACATCCTCATCCCAGGGGTTGGGGGTGGAGAGAAAGACCAGGACTCAGTTCTCCAGGCACCAGAGTCTGAGCACAAGGTGGATGTGTACACACAAGCATGTACGGATGGAGCCTGTGGTATATGATGGGGGGCCATCCTGAGGATGCTGGCTGTGGCCGTGCATCTGGTCCTACCAGCTCTCTGGATTCTGGCCCAGTAGCCTCCAGCCAGTCTTGTTGTCCTGCTGTTCTTGTACCTCCCTCTCCCTGCTGAGGATTCCGGCTTCTCTACTGCCCTTCACCCAAGCCTTTTCCAAGCAGAGACTCTGGATCCTGCCGGGGAGAAGGGATATGCTCGTCATGGGACGAATTCTCCCCTGTTCAGACCACAGACCCAGGTCTCAGATTCTTTCAGTCGACTGCATTATGGACAAACTAAAGGTTAACCCAGAGCTCTTTGTGGATGGGGTAGGCGCTTTCTGTGCAGCAGTTCCCAGGACAGGGGAAGGATCGGGTCTGGGTTTGAATCCCTTCTCCTCTGAGCTGTGTAGTCCCAGACTGATCACTTCCCCACTCTGGTTCTGACCTTCAGGACCCTAGGAATAAAGGAACGTTCCCATGTTCTCTACCCAAACAGCGTTCAGCAGAGGACCCCACCCAGCCTTCCCGACAGGAGGCTAAAGCTAAAGAACTAACCTAACGTCCTTCCTGCAAGGGTAGAGAGCTTCTGAAGTCCCCTGGCAGCCACAATTTACACCTCTACACTCTGTTACATGTAGGCATTTATCTTAGCACACAAATAATATCCACTCTATTTGCCAGGCAAATGGCTTACTTCACAGAATTGGCTAGTGACATCAAAAGTTTCTTGGCTACCCTGCATCACTGAGAGGTCAGTTCACAGCTGAGGGCAAGAGCATAGGCTACGTGTTCCCAGGGATTCGGGCATTCTGGGATTGTTCTGCCTTCTTCATGGAGTCGTTGTCTACTAACGGATATAAATCATGATGGAGCCGGAGTAGGGAGTAGGGCCCAGTGGACTCCTTCCTCCTGGAAGTAAAATCTTCTAGCCTGACCATGTGGGGATTCCATGGCGCCCCAGGCTCAGCTGCCCATTCAGGCCCGATAGCACCAAGAGAGCTAGTGTGTTGGCGGCCAAGGGCCTTCAGGGATGGAAGGAAGCAGGGTGAGTCCTCTGAGAACAAGCCAAGGAGCATGCACCATCAGCTGGAGGAGAAAATGTAGAGAAAGTACCAGAACAGGCCCCGGGGCTGCACTGGATGGAAGAGCTGTTTCTCGAGAGCTTGGCCAGCATGAGCCAATAAGGAAGAGTCTAGGTGTCCAAACAGAAGTTAGCTTCCTGAATCTGGAGTTATCCCGAGAGGAATGAGGCTACTTGTGAGGAGTGGGCTCTGAACCTGGCACCATGACTTACAGGGATGGTGGGGTGGAGAATCAGCAGGGGAGGAAAAAGCTCCAGCTTCCCTTCAGCCCCTTCCATCTAGTTGGTAAGCCACGGTAGCACACAGAAGGACAACTGCCACGGAGAGTAGTACCCTGCAAAAGAAACCTGCTTGGTCCAGGTTTGCTGGGACATCACTCTACTCTGCTGGTACCCTACAAGTTGGGGCTGGAGAAACATGAGTGACAAGGTGATTGGGCCCGCACGCTGTCACCTTGGTTGGTCACCTGTCCCCAGGACTTTCTCCATCCTCTCCCTTCCCTCTTGAACACTTCCCTCCCGGTGGCCCTCTCAGATCTCTCAAGCAGAGAGGGGCACACTAGGGACCAAGGGCTTTCGGGGTGACATTTGCTCTGGGGGTCTAGTAGAGAGTTGGGACTTTGTGGAGAACACAGGAGCTGAGCCTGAGGCCTTGGCCAGGATCTTGGCTGGGACTCTAGGGAGGGTATGCAGCGGTTGCCTGTTGAGCAGTGGAAACAGGAATATCCTGGGACGGTTCTGCAGTGAAGTTTGGTGATCAGTGATACCCCCACTCTCAGCCCCCGTGCTCTCCTCCCCTTTACTCCAGGGCCCTAAGACTGAGCAACTGAGGCTATTCATAAGCGGTGGCAGCTACAAGCTTAATAAAGGAGTTTATTTCAGGCTGGATGCTGGAGGCGCTGCCGTGGCTCTCAAGCTCCCCCTGCTGTCCATTGCCGGCACTGCTCCTGCCACACGCCAAGAAATCTAAGGGAGTTTCTTCTGGTCCTTCTAGGATTCAGGGGTTCTGAAGACCAGCCAACAACTGATGTTCCCCAAACATCAGTCTT
Organism: Microtus oregoni; assembly: GCF_018167655.1. Lineage (NCBI taxonomy): Eukaryota > Metazoa > Chordata > Mammalia > Rodentia > Cricetidae > Microtus > Microtus oregoni. The sequence continues at coordinate 904,967 of NW_024543833.1, read as the reverse complement.
GTCAGTGCTGAGTGGTTTCAAAACATGCCACGATCCCATGCTGTTTCTGACTCACAAGAAACCTAAGGCTCAGCTGACCCATGGTGGGGGACAAGGCTTCATGGCGAACTTTGACACAGACAAGAGCAGTCCTGGCTTACCCACTCCCTGATCACTGAGCCCTCTCTGTGGAAGTCAGGGGCCAGAATAGGCAAGGCTACCAGAAATGATCTTCTAATTAGACAACGCTCACTGCTGTTTGTCTCCTGGCTCCTCAGCCCTCTGCAAGTCTCACCAAATGTTTGCCACAGCCCTAGCAGCCTCATTCACCACTGTCTCAGCTGTGAGCTCTGGGTAGCAAGGCTGGGGCGATCCACACACCTCACTGTTCCTCAGACGTGGCTGAGGAGGCGGTCCTGTCATCCCAGGCCCTTCCCTCTAAGGTGACAAAGTCTGAGAAGCCTCCACATTCAACCACTCCAGCTCTCTTCAAAGTCACATTCCCTATATCAGACAACCTGTGCCAAGGGCTAGCTGGCAGCTGTTTACCAGGGTGGGGGAGAGGGATACACAGAGCTTGGTGTGCAAGGCTGCTCACGGTATCTGACAGAGCCAGGGTTGACATTGACCACGGGCTGGGGCTCTCCTCATCCCTGCATCTGTCCCAGAACTTGGAGGCTCCTGGGCATTCGAACCTGAGCCTGGCTTTTGAGTATTTCTGAAGGTCTATCTGCCTACATGAGAAGACAAAACACCTCCATAAGCAGCCTGTTGGTGTAACTAACACATTCAAATATTTTAAGTCAGGCCTGGTTGTCACCACCCGGGGCAGTGAGGCAGGAAGACCGAGAGTTCAAGACCAGCATGAGCTACTCAGCAAGCTCACTATGTGGACTCCTTTGCTCTTTTTTCCCAGGTCCTGTGAATGTTCAGGATTTGGACCAAACCATGGTGACCACATAAGTCTGTAGGAAAACTGGGGGTTACAGAAATCTGGCGGGGGCAGTAGGCATTTACAGTCTTGCTTCAGGTAAAATGTTCTGAAGGAGCTGGACCAGGCAGAGGTGATTTCCCTCATCTCTGTCCTGCACTCATACTCCATTCTCCAACACTTTACATTTCTAGAAGATTCCATACTTTCCCTGACCTTGTTCAACTGTAAGGAAGTCTCATTTTCTGTTATTTTGACAGTCTGGCTTCTCTTACAGCCTCCAGGGTGTCGCTAGTCACACTCTTTCATGCAGCAGACCAAAGCAGGCTCGAGTGTGTGGAAATGACTAGAAACTATACTTTAGAAAAATCATGATTAATATATTCTTGGAATTAAATGAGATAGAGAATTTGGGCAGAAACTTAGAAGCATTAAAGAAAGGATCAACCTGCAACTGCAATATAAGAAATTAAGATTTCAGTGAATGGGCTTAGCAGCAGGTCACAGTCAGCTAAAGGGAGATTAATGAACAGGAAAACACAGAGAAGAAAATGTGTGGCTAAAAGGCAGATTCTGAGGAACAGAAGGCATACGCAAGATCAGAAGAGACAAAAGGTATGTGCTAAGGAGCTGGGGAGAGGGCTCAAAGGTTAAGAGCACTCAGCAGTCTGGCAGAGGACCCAGGTCTGGTCTAGCACCTACCGGGCAACTCACAACTGCCTGAAACTTCAATTTTGTGGGCGCCCTCTTCTGGCCTCCATGGGTTCCTGCATGCATGTAGTATATATAAACTTAGGCAAACATACACAAACAGATAAATACATGATGTTTAAAGAATATCCTGAAAAAAATTAGCATGTACGTACCTTATACCCTCACACAAGAGGAGGAAAGGAAGAAGTGAGAAGTGACCACGGAGAGGCACCCAGAACTAGATAAGGACGTGAGAAATCCTGAGCAGCCCAGGAGCGATGAGAACACACATCCATCACTAGGTGCACATATACTGCAGACAACCACAGGACAAGTCTCTGAAACACCCACAGGGAAAAGGAAGCAACCGTAATACAGACAAGAGACTCTGGTGTCAAGTAGGAATTAAGTAGTTTAGGTAGCAAGAATTCAGTAGCCAGCCACCAACAAACTAATGCCTTCATAGCTCTGTAAAACCCAGCAGCCAGCTCAGGTTAGGGGATATTTTTGTTTGTGTTTTTGTTTTTAAGAAAGGACCTCACTATATAGCACAGACCTGGTATCTTAGTTAGGGTTTTTATTGCTGCAATGAAACACTATGACCAAAAAGTAAGTTGGGAAGGAAAGGTTTATTCTGCTTGTACTACTATATTGCCGTTCATCACCAAAGGAAGTCAGAACAGGAACTCAAACAGGGCCGGATCCTGGAGGCAGGAGCTGATGCAGAGGCCATGGAGGGTGCTGCTTACTGGCTGCTCCCCATGGCTTGCTCAGCCTGCCTTCTTATGGAATCCACAATGGGCTGGGCCCTCCCTCCTCAATCATTAATTGAGAAAATGCCCTACTGGCTTGCCCACAGCTCTCAGGTGAGGTTCCTTCCTATCTGATGACTCTCTAGCTTGTGTCAAGTTGACATAAAACTTGCCAATACAATGGTCTAGAATTTTCAATCCTCCTACTTTAGCCTCCCTAGGACTGGAATGACAGGCACATGCCCACATTGCCTGCTCCCACTTAGAATTTTATCTTCCCAAATACCTTCCCAATAAAATATATTCCTCAAGTGAAGTTGAGGTAGATTCATATCAGACATCAAAAGAGAAAAAAGTAATCCCTAGAGCATGCTGAGCAGATACCAGGGAATTATTCATCGAGAATAAAATGATCTGAGAAAGAAAGGCTGGGGCAGCAGGAAAACCACAGACAGCAAGGTCATCCATCGAGGCCAATGCAAATTCACATCACCTGTGCAAAGCAGTCACGTCTAAGAATTGTCAGTGGGATTGAAATGTGAATTAAGACATAGAACAATAGAGAAACAAATCCGAGGAGAATAAATGAAAGTATTGTACAAGCAGCACATGGCCTGGGGATATTAAAGGCATCAGTTAGACTGGCACATGTGTCTGTCTCTAAGAAAACCAATGTGGAATTTTTTTAAAGATTTATTATATATACAGTGTTCTGCCTGCATGTATGCTCCCATGACAGAAGAGGGCAGCAGATCTCATTATAGATGGTTGTGAGCTGGGAACTCAGCACTTCTGGAAGAGCAGCCAGTGCTCTTAATCTCTGAGCCATCTCTCTAGTCCCCTCCCAAAAAGATTTTTTTGTTTAAGTAATGCATAACCCAAAAATGAGTTGCAGAGAAGTCATATTGAACCAAAGACAGCAACAGACAAAGTATGAATGGAGTAGCTCAGGCAGGCTTTGAACTTGTGATCATCTTGCCTCCTGAGTAGCAGTTTACATCAGTCTGTCTCAAAGAGCATTCAGAACCTATGTTCCAACATCCGTATTTCCCTCCACGGTATCCAGTGTCTCTGCCCTAAGCCAGCACTCTCCATCCCGCACCCCCCACCACCACCATGTGACAGTTCCTCCGCTGCCCTGAGAAACTACATAGCCATGTGGACCCAAGGTCAGGGCAATTCAAGTCATGATAGCCAGCGTGGAGACCACCTTCTGTTGCTCAGACCACCTGCCCTGGCCCTCTCTGTTGTAATTTAAAAAAAAAAAAAAGGCAGCACGTGAGAGAAAGATACCATGAGACATCTCAGGTGGAGGGGTTTCTTATCAGAAGAAAGTAATTGGGAAGAGGGGGGAGAGAAGAGCGGAGACCAGCCTCTGGGGACAGCAGTGGCAGGAGAGAAGTGAGAGACAGGCAGAGACAGAAAGAGGGAAGGGTGAATGTGCACAGGTGCCGCTCTCAGTGGCTACAGCTGAGGCCGTACACCCCAAGGTCAGGTCAGTACAGAGGCCTGATCACTATCAAAGCCTGCCTGGCTCCTTTGCCGTCTCACTTAGGATGCTAACAGGACCATTTCAGCCACAAAGGCAGGCCTCACATGCCTGCCACATCAAAGACTTGCTTCCATTTGTTCCAGCACATTCTCTCACCCTGGGATCTCCTTTCTCCGCAGCCTTCTCCAGCTTTCTTGGAAAGACACTGCTGCAAGCTCACATACCTGCCCCTCCCACTTCCACCGGCTGCTTCTTCCCCACCCTACACCCAACACGAAAGCATTTCAGAGGCTTTGATAGTGGATTCACTGTCAAGCTATACTGGGCACCCTCTGAGGCAGGACCCTGTCCCTAGCACCTCTAGAATTCAGAACCCTACTGCAGTTTCAGAATATTAAAGCTGCCACAGGGGATGCCTTAGTTCAGGGGCCAAGTCCCCATCCTGGGTTATATATCTTCTCGCTATGTCTCTCCTCATGAGTCAAGAAACTACTGGGCAGGGTTGCCAGATAACATATAGGATGCCCAGTTAAAGCTGAACTTCGGGTAAACAAATCAAGGGAAGGGGTATCATGCTTTTGGCATATGACTGGGTTTGGACGTTTTCATGTTTATCAGAACTCAAAATTGAGCATCCTGTGTTTTAACTGGTTGTATCTAGTTGATGGGCATGCCCACCTGGAACTCTGGTCATCCTTTTATATCATGTGCTGGATACCCGGGACTAAGCCTGAAGCGTGGGAACTCACTTGCCAAGCCTTTGCAAGGCCTCTCTATCAGTAGTTGCCAGGTTCCAGCAGGGGCTCTGAAGTGGGAATGGAGCTCAGGGTGAGGATACCCACATGGTGAGGAGAAGATGGACAGGAGGGACCTCTCAGAGGAGTTCTCTGGGAAGTCTCCGTGTTTGATGGACAGGACAATTTGGTGCTGGGGAGTCTGGACATCCTTGGTGAGCTGTCAAATCATCACTGGCTTTGCTACCCAGGAGGTATCCCAGACCGGTGTGCAAGCAGAGAGCCTGGGTGGCCACAGGATTAGAGCCCTGCCTGGGTCTTGGTCATTGTTTCTGGATCTCAGGTTCTTCTAATACCTTGTTGGGTATGGAAATTAGGCGTGACTCTGCAAACCTAGAGAGGGTATGAACGTCCCAGGAGTTAGGGCTGTGAGAGGAGAACGTGTGTGAGGCAGCAGAATGCCCTGTGATACCGCAGCGGTTAGCACCGGCACCACACGCTTGTCGAGTTCCATGAAATCCACAACACCCACATGTAAGCCTTAAGAACCGGGTAGCCATGCATCAGTATGGATGTTGTAGTTGCCTGGTTACTGGTGCATGGGGACTGGGAGGATACGGTCACTCAGTGCTTTCCACTCCTTCTTGTATGAACCTGAAAAGGCTGGGGGAAAAAAGTTTTAAAAGGAAAGAGAATGTGTGCTTAGTAAGCTCTTTAAAAGATAGTCTTCGAGTGCCTACTATGTATCCATTTCCAGATAGCCAATAAGAGTAAAGTAGGTATTGCTTATAGAAAGAACAAAGACAGTTCTTTCCTGACCGGGAGGTGGCAGGAAATCTCACCAAGGAGAGCAAGATCCGCGCGTGGGTCACTATGACTAGAAGGAAACTGTGCCAGGGAAGTTCCAGTGTGGACTCTAGGGAAACTCGGGGAGGAAAATAAGCTGGTGGAGGTAGAGGCGGACAACCCGGGCCCCAGCGCCCCCGCGTGGCCACCTTGCGCATTGCGTCTTCGAGAAACAAAGCCGGTCGGCGCGGGGGGGCGGGGCGGGGCCGGGACCCTCAAAGGTCCCACGTCTGCGAAGAAAGGGGCTGAGCTCTGGACTCGCTACTGGAGATTACTGCAGGTGGCAGAAGAGAAGGTAGGAGAAGCCCGATCCTTTGGGAAAGGCGACCAGCCAGAGCACCATCCAGTCCCAGTGCTGAATAGCGGAGATGCGACTCGCGCCAAGTAGGAAAGCGAGATCAAAGGGCACTATCATGGGGCTGGAGCTGCGGCATACAGTCAGCCACTGAGCTTCCCTTTACCATTCGGAGCCTCCGGCCGCTACCAGCAGCCTCACCAAGTTTGGTGCTTCTGTGTTTCCTGGTTCCACGGGTAAAGGCCACCTTGCTCTGCAGCACCACCCTAGGGCCAAAGGAGAATTTGCAACCAACGCCTATAAAACAAATTGAGAGCCGCCAACCTTGGCAAGGACAGGGGACCCTGGTGAGGACAGGCTATGGTGCTGCCACTGCTGTCCCTTGTTCTGATCCAGAACTGGCCCAGGATCTTTCTTCTGCACCCTGGGCCTGGCTAAGACCAAGCCGGACAGTCCATCAGGGCCCCAACAGTAGCGGAGAATGCTGGAGGAAACAGATAACAGAACTCTGAATCTAGACTCTCCTTCCTCAGCTGGCCGCTGTAGCTCTTCTCTGTTCTAAGGTCCAATCAAGACTTCTTCCACCTTCCAAGTTGAGCTCCAGGAAGGACTGGTTTGGAGGCTCCCTTTTCCACAGAAACAGACACTTAAGAGTGACCTTGTAGACACCACCCCCTGCCCAGACACACACACACACACACACACACACACACACACACAGTATGCTAGCCATCTTTTGGAAGGGTTTAAATGCCTTCTACTCAGTTGTTAATCCTCGGTCAGATTTCCCCTTCACCAGTCCTGCCCCACCCGCCATGGTCAACATTTTCAGTCAGGATGCTAACGGAAATACGCTTAAGCTATTGGCCAAGCAGTATTGCAATTAATACAGATTTCTGTGTGGTTATTTCTGGAGTCTGGGCAGCTGGGAAATGAATGAACAAGCTCCACCAACACTTCTGTGTCATTTCCTGGTGACCTTCGAGTAGCAGAGGTTGCTAGGTGGCACAGGCTTTCCAACGGCCAACCTTGCTGAGGAGCTGCTAGTAGCATCTGTGGACGGTGCCAGGCAGCTGCCCTGGAACTGGTGTTCTCATAACTTTGCCCTTTGCCTTTGCACCAGGGGCCCTGCAATCCTGACAGACAAACCGTCCAGAGGAGGACATTAGGCCAGGGAGGAAGTGGTAACTTTGCTGGGCAGTCAGCACCATTCCGAGAAGGGATCGTCCTGAGCTACCAGCACAGGAGGCTTCCCACATCAGTCAGTATTCTTTCATTTTCTGTTCCCCCTTCCTGCCTTCCACATGCTCTGTATCAATGGAACAACTGATTAGACCCTCCTGGAAGAACCCCAGCCGGGCAAAGGTTCAGGGCTATTGGCAGAGCCTCAAGACCTGGGGCTTCCCAACAGGAAGGCAGAGGCTCTGTCATCTCCTCCCAGGGCCAAGTTAGGGCCCACAGGGAAGACAGAGAAAGGTTACGCCAGGAACAGCATCTTCTGCCTGGACCTGTTTGTTCTGTTGCCCCAAGGAGAAGCAGTAGAGTGTGTCAGCTACCCAGGGAGCCAGCAGGGTCCGGCCCCAGGGCCTGGACACGATGACCTCATCAGGCATTTCCAGCTTTTATGATCTGCCAGCAAGGCCATCGGATGATGCAGGCTGACCTCGTGGGCAGTGGATGGTGATCTCATGCCCACTGGAATGAATGCCGCTCCCGTTCCCATGCTCTTGGCCAGACCGCAGGCTGCTAGGCCCAGACCAGGTCACAGAGCAGGGACCAGAGGGAGAAGGGTGGTCTGAATGCAGAGGACAAGTCAGGTGATAAACTGTGGTGTCATCTAAGAGACTGGAAACTGGGCAGCAAGAGTGCCCGGGGCCTGGACTACGAGACGATGTTGGGCTGTATACATACATGTCAGTCAGATCTGTATCTGGCCTCCCAAGTGGGCACCCGTGGGACACCATCAGTGCTTCTCAGTGCCCATTGCCTTGCCTCAGCCTAGAGCTCTGACATAGTCTCTCCCTCCCCATATACCTATCCCACACAGCCAGTGTCCCTCTGCACAAACATGGCACATGTATCTGGGGACATTTATCTAGCATCGACTTTAAACCGTGCACCAGTCACTTGATAATGGAAGGACCTTGGACAGGTTTCCTTTCTTACTGCCTGGACACTTTGCCTTCCGCCTAGACAAACTGTCCTTATCCTCCCCAGCAAGCACCTAGCCCCAAGAATCAAGCCTCAAAACATCTTGCCTTGCTGCATGCTTCCTCCAAGGGTGACTGGTCCCTCTACTGCTTTAGATGTTTGCATGGATGAAAAGCATCCTCAAGTTCTCTACCACAACTTAAAACAAGAAGCAACTGTATTCTAGAAGAAAGGGGAGAAGAAGAGGAAAAAAAGGAGGAGGGAGACCGGGGAGCAAGAGGGAAGAGGAGAAAGAAGATGAAGGAGAAGGAGGAAGAGAGGAGAGCAGCAAGAAGGGGCTGCAGGGGAGGAGAAAGAAAGGAGGGAGAGGAACAAGTTTGAAAGGGAAAAGAAGGAAAAGAAAGTGGAAGAGAAAGGAGGAATAAAAAAACTCATACCTATTGAGTATCAAGCTGTCTGTGGGACTTCTCCAACCTGAGAGGTGGGCACTATATAATTTTGTTTGTTTGTTTATGTGTTTATTTTAGGATTTCTGTTTGTATCCCTAGCTGTCCTGGAACTCACTCTGTAGACTAAGCTGACATCAAACTCAGCTCCACCAGACTCTGACTCCCAAGTGCTGGCAATGAAGGCTTGTGCTGCCACCACCCAGCTGGCTATAATGAGCCCGTGATTCAGAGAGGGCAATGTATCCAGGTTACACACACTGAGTAACTTGTGCCTGTCCATGTGGCTCCCCGCCTAGGAGTGACAGACAGCTAATGACATTGTTTGCCCTACTTTTCACTCCGTGTTATCCATATTATTTCTTCCTGTCACTGTTGGTGAAGTTCAGAAAACACTTGTGGTAATACTTAGTCACCAGAGAGTGGAAGGATTAGAAAACCTGGCCTTGTTGGAGGAAATGTGTCACTGGGGGTGGGCTTTGAGGTTTCAAAAACCCACACCAGGCCCAGTGTCTTTTCTTCCTGCTGCCTGCAGGATGCAGAACTCTCAGCTTCGTCAACGCCATGTCTGCCTGCATGCCGTGCTCTCCGCAGTGATGATGATAATGGACTAAACCTCTGAAAGCGCAAGCAAGCCTCCAGGCAAATGTTTGCTCTTCTAAGAGTTGCCTTGGTTATGGTGGCTCTTCACAGCAATGCACAGTGACTAAGATGCTTCTGGAGTCAATAAATGGTAACAAGCACCAGGAATAGTCCTGGGCTAAAGGTCGGTGGCCTGGTTTCTGGTCCAAGTGTGACCAGCAGCAGAATGTATAAATTTAGGTGAGATCATGGTATCTTTGTGGGACTCGACTTCTATATCTGAACAATGCCGGGCGGTGAAAGTGCCGTCCAGTTCCCCTTTGACTTGAAGAATCTATATAAGTCTAGGAGGCAGCCACCCCTTCAAGTCCTGACTCGATACGGATGGCAATCTAACTACGCACCCATACATAAAACATTAGACAGCAGCGGTTTCGCTGGGCCATCCATTTAGCCAGCCCTTCCAGACAGCTCGGAGGGCAGCCCTCAGAAAAGCTTCGGGATGTAAAGGAAGCAGCTGTGACATCCCCAGGAGGACCAGATGCACTTAATCCAGGGCTGGTTATTGGGTCATTTCTGATTCATAGCTCTTGTCTGGTCTTAATTGTTAATAGCCTCTCTCATTCTGCTCCACTTCCCCGCTTCCCACTACTGTCCACTCTTTGTTCCTCCGGGGAATTAAGATCACCAAATGTCACTCTTCGGCCCAGCCTCCCTTGGGTCTCTGGCCTCCTCATGCCAGGCTGGTACCTGAATCTCCCGCTCACAAGCTGCTTCCATCAAAACAAGTACATTCTAGGAGGCATCGTTGAGTGGATGGGATACAAGTCTTATTGTCTCCTCTGAAGCCAGGTATTGCCGTACTGAGTGGAACTTGGAAGTTTTAGGTCTCTGTCATAGGCTGAGTGGAACTTGGAAGTTTTAGGTCACTGTCATAGGCTGAGTGGAACTTGGAAGTTTTAGGTCACTGTCATAGGCTGACATTCCCATGACTGTCACCAGCCCATTTCTTGCTTGACTTTCATTGTAACGTAAAAACAAAAATCAAATAAACTAACTATAACTAATGTGTGCACGTTTTTAAGATTTGTTGGCCTCGGTGACGACAAGGGAGTGCTGAAGTAGGAGCTGGTAACCGCTGCCAGTGAGAGGCCCAGCAGCTTCACTCTTCGGAAAACAACTTGATAGCGGAGTTAGTTCAAAACCAGGACTACGGCAGAGAAGAGGGCAGCAAGCAGCGTTCCTCTGTGGGGGCTGCTGGGAGTTCCCGCTTAAATTCTGATCCTGACTTCCCTCAGTAATGGCTACCTGGGAGTGTGAGCTAAATGACCAAAAAGTTCCAAAACAAGCACCCTTCCATTTGAGCCTGTGGTTTTCGGTTTGTTTGTTTTTGTTCTTGTTTGTTTGTTTGGTTGGTTGGTTTTTTTGCTAGAAAACTGAATATGGAGAAGAAACCGTCACAGGCAGAAGCACAGAGCTAGAGTGAAGTACAGAAGACCGTCTTTGCGATTGAAAAGCATCGGCTACAAACAGAACAGGGGACGCGATAGATAAACGATGCATTTAATAATGATATGAATTTTAATGGCGAGAGAGATGGCTCACAATACTATATTATCTGCAAGAATTGGGTTCCAGAATTTCTGTGTGGGCCACACCATGAAACCTATACAAATGTTAGAGTATGGCTTATTAATGTTTTTAAGAAACCTCGGATATAAAGCAAAAATATGAACAGCATTTAGTTCTGCATGGTGGGATAATATATGTTTCTTTTTTTTTTTTTTTTTTGCACCTATTAAAATTTAGCTTTCTTAACCAAGGGAAAAATACACATAAAATACGCACTTAAGAAAAAAGAACCAGGGCACATGTAATAAATAGTCCTGCCCCTGGATGGACTTAAAAAAGAACATACATACATACCTGCTTATAATACACTAAAAACAACAAATTGGACAAGGCAGGCCTCAATCAACTCTGCCCGCCCAAGAGCCAGTGATTAGACATTTAATAGGTCATTGTTGCTTGAGCTTTAGACACCTCCTCGGCTCCCTGTCACCTTGTAGCCTTTGGAGCCTCCAAGCAGCTGTAGGCCTAGTGCCTGCACACTCTGCTCACCTATGGAAATGATCCTCTAACTGTGTTCCAGTACAGCCAGCACCAGCAGAGATGTGAAACTTCAGGAACTCTGGGTCGGCTCAGCTCCCCGGATCCAGCAAGGATGTTGCAGGAGATGCTGACATTCTCTAAGTGTGCACAGCAAAAGACATCTCTGGCCCTATGTAAGATAAGTGCACAGGATGTCGACTATTCTCTTTAGATAAGGCCTGGTTTAAGGGGAACAAAAAGATTTACTCCAACCTTCCAGACAGGAAAGGGACTCCCACAAATTGTTAATGTTTCTCCCATCTTTTCTTCACCCTTCTGTGAAAGAGACACCCACAACTACTAAAGCCTTCTATCCCAAAAGACTGTGTGCTGTGCAGCCCACTCTACATACACATCTGCTATCATTTAAATGACACGGAAGCATCAACATGCTTTAATGCTCTCTTGGCACTGAATAACCAGTCCAGCCTAGCCTGGCCCCAAGCAAGGGCACACTTTTTCATTCAAGGCCGCCCAAGCAAATCTTGGCAGCTTAGGTTCCCAGGCACGTTCTTTGTGCCCAATCCAAGGGGGTGGGTACAGAGGATCTCTTCTGATGTCAGGCACTCGCCTGGGGCAGCCATCCAGTAGACAACTGTAGTCTTAGTTATTCTGTGACATGCCACAGAATAGAGGGGACTTTGGAACATGCGTTTTCCCTGTGTTAAAAAGAAAGTTAGAACTTCAAAGTAAGCCTAGCCCTTCGTCCATCCAGGTATGCCCTGGCTTCCTTTCCTCAGCCTTCCTGGAGGCATAAATGCTGCTGCAATAGGGGATCAGGCCTCTTCCAGCAGTTATCTCCTGGCTGTCAGGGAGGGACCCTCACCTCCCATTTGGAAGGCAGTTGTCTTTACTCCTCGGCACTAACAGAAGAGAGCAATCACATAAAGAACGTGCGTAAAAAATCAAAACCCTACTTGGCGCTGCCGTGCACAGCATGTTCCAGAAGCAGCAGATTTGTTCCTCTAATTTGCTTTGGCTGCAATTAATATTAAAACGAGGTGGCAGGGAGTAGGGACGGAGCCTGGTTTCAATGCTATGTCACAGCAGAAAACTGACATCAGTCAGCAACTGGAACTGAGCCTTGTGACTATGAATGGCTGACTTGGGAGCTATTGATAGCCTAGAGAGTTCCCCATAAAACCACCCAACCCTCTTACCCCAAACAGGGCATTAGTTAGGGCTGTTATCGCTATGATAGAATACTGTGACCAAAGCAGCTTGGGGAGGAAAGGGTTTATTTGGCTTACATTTCCACAGCACTGTTCATCACTGAAGGAAGTCAGAACAGGAACTCACACAGGGCAGGAACCTAGAGGCAGGAGCTGATGCAGATGCCGTGAAGGGGTACTGCTTACTGGCTTGCTCAGCCTGCTTTCTTACAGAACCCAGGACCACCAGCCCAGAGATGGCACCACCCGCAATGTGAGTACTCCCCGCAACAATCGTTAATTTTAAAAGGGCCCTACAGGCTTGCCTGGAACCCAGTTTTATAGAGGCATTTTCTCAATTGCAGTTCGCTCCTCTCTGATGACTCTAGCTGTGTCAAGCTGACGTAAAACTAGCCAGCACAGCCACCACCCCACCCAGACTGATTCTCGAAGGCTCCATGCTGTCCTTTAGCCAGGCACAGAGGAGAAACCACAGGCCACAGGGAAGTTCAGCCCAGCACGGTCACAGCACCCCTCCATCCGGGATCCCCGAGGCAGGAAGGGCATATTCTAGGGATTGATCCTCCTCTCCACAGCTCAAGAAGACAGGAACACCAACACAGAAGAAGGGGGGGGGGGGGCAGATGTCATTTTGTGACAAGCTGCTAAACTTTATTCTACAAAAGAAAATTATCTTCATACCTTTAGCACAACCTCTCTATCATGCACCCCCCCCCCCCACGACTAGCTCTATCCTAAAGGTCTCTAGGGGCTCTGCCAAGAGTTCCCTTCATCAGCATAAACTCAGGTAATATTGGGAGAGGCTCACTATGAATAACAAAGTACATTTGTATCACTCAGGAAATTCCAAGGGTTTTAGAAATCTCTGTGCCAGGAAACTGGGCAAAGATCAAATGTATCTTTGATTCCAAGCCAACTTACTTACTGGTTCCCCTGGAGGCCCCACCTTAATAAGTTATGGGCACATGAGTCTTCCTGCCAGTCCTCTGCTATCAGACAAACCCACAAAGGACAGAGACTAAATGAAACCATGCTAACAGCAGCCTAAAGGCTGTCCAGAGGTGCCTATTCATTCAGTCTTTCAGAGACGGGTCGAGTTTTCAAGCAGCATGCTAGGTTCCACATATGCATTGGGAACCAGCCAGATACACTCCCTGCTCTCAGAGGACTTTTACTCCAGCTAGGAAGACTGGCATATACACATTGCTGCTGTTCTGCATGCTGGGTTACCTATCATAGTGTGCTGGGAAGCCGCACTCACGGCAAGGGAAAGCCATGGCAGGCTTTGCGGAGGACCAGGGATGAGACTTGAGATTAGAGCGTTGCTCTTTTCTTTTTCTTTATTAATGTATGAGAGACAGACAGACAGACAGACAGACAGACACAGTGTGTGTGTGTGTGTGTGTGTGTGTGTGTGAGAGAGAGAGAGACAGACAGACAGACAGACACAGTGTGTGTGTGTGTGTGTGTGTGTGAGAGAGAGAGAGAGAGAGAGAGAGAGAGAGAGAGAGAGAGAGAGAACTTGTGCTATTGCATTTGCAAGGAGATAAGAGAACAACTTCCAGGAGCTGCCTCTCTTCTTCATCTTCACATGGCTCCTCAAGCTCCAACCCAGCTTGTCAGGATTGCACAGTCGGCACCTTTACCTTCCGAGCCTTCCTGTTGGTGCCATAGTTTTGCTTTTCAAGGGGAGCCCTCGGGCTGGGAAGACAGCTGTGCCAGCTGCCACAGTTTGGATATGAACGCTTCCCAAAAGGTGTATGGGCTGAAAGCTCAGTCCTCAGCTGGTGGATCCAGAGCTAAACGTGGAGAAATGTTTGAACAGAGAGGGCACTTTCTTCCTCATCGGATCCCTTGACAGGTTCCCAATTCAATGGAGCTGTTGGGAGGTGATAGAAATTAAGAGGTGTGGCCTGGTTAGAGGAAGCAGATCATTAGAGGTATATCCCGGAAGGTATGCCTTTGAATGATAGTTCTTTCCTGTCTCACTCCTCTTTCTGGCCAGTATGAGGCGAACAGCTTTCCTCTGACATGTATTTCTACCATGATAACTCTGCCTTGCCACGAGACCTAAAAGCAATGGGTTCAAATGATCATACACTGAAGTCCATGGGTAATATAAATAAAGCCTGCCTCCCTGACATCTTTTCTGTTAGGCATTGTCATGGTGATGAAAACTAAGTGAGAGGCAGGGCTACACAGAGTCACTTAAAAGGTTCTTACAGTGGCGTAGGGTCCCAAATATGGCTGGGACTAGACTAGTGGTCATGTTAGACAGACGAGAAGGAAGAAAAGAACTACAGAGTCGATCACTAAATCAGGAGACGAGAGCCGCTCATCAGGTTCTAGAGATGTGTCTCAGTGGTAGAGTGCAAAGCCCTGGATTTGATTCCAAGCATCAAAATCAAAGCCCTTCATGTAGAAGACAAGCAAACAGCACAGTAGATATAACCACAGCCCAGGGCACCTTCGAGGGCAACTGAAAGTCAGAAGTAACTCTGGTGAACCAAAGTTGGAATTCAGGATGGCTGCATGGAGGAGGAGACTCACACACCTTTAAGGGACAGAAAACACTTAGTTCAGCCTAAGATTTGCCCATACTCAAATCAGAGCCTTGGGGTTAGGGTCTGGATAGAAGCAGGACCTGAGTGTTGTGAGGTTGAAGACAGCTAAGAGATTCCCCCAAGACACCTCATGCTGGGGAGAAAAGAGTCCTGACTACATAATAAGGCTGATCCAGAGCGCGCTCTCTCTCTCTCTCTCTCTCTCTCTCTCTCTCTCTCTCTCTCACACACACACACACACACACACACACAGAGAGAGAGAGAGAGAGAGAGAGAGAGAGAACACAAGCAGGATGGAGAAGACCACCTGGAGCTCTCCAAGTGTGTATGAACTGTGAACTCTCTTCTTGAACGGTGGATTGATCCCAGCAGACCACCTCTAGGGAATATGTGACTTCTATGCAGGAACAGGGGACTGAAGTGGGAAGCTGCTGGTATCAGGGCCTAACAAGACAGGTGCCTGTTGAGTTCCTCTCAGACCCGGGGAATCTGACAAATGGGTTTCACGTCTCCTCAGATCTCAGCATTCCAAAGTCACAGAAGAAGGAGAAGACGAAACCAAAGGTCTGCCCTTGCAAATGGAGCCATAAGCCAGGGCCTGGTCAATGCAGGGGTGAAGCCCTCTCAGGAACCAGAGTGTTGTGGAAATATATTTTAACTAGGCAAAGATGTGTTACATTTGTTTATGCTGTGAAAGTTACTTTAACTGTGTAAAGGTGTGTTACATTTGTTTATGCTTCATTTCTTTAATTATGTAAAGCTGTGTTGCTGTTTCACCTTGCCTGCCTAAGGCACCTGATTTGTCTAATAAAGAGCTGAACAGCCAATAGCTAGGCAGAGAAAAACTTGCTCAGTTTGTGGTTGGACGTGAGGGAATTCAGCTCCAGGAAGAACTGCTGAGTATCTTTTCCAGGCCTGGCTCGGGGATGCATGCTCTGTGGACATCCATTTGTTTAGAGTTTGTGGAGACAGACATGGGGCCTCACGTCTTCGTACTGCTCATAGCATCCCTACCTGGCAGCTGTTAAAATCCCGTTGTACAGGTGAGAAACAAAGCTGAGCTCTATCAGAGAAATAATCTGAGATCCCAGTCACGGCAGTGCCACAGATGTACCCACAATCCAACTCCTAGAACCTTCTCTTTTTCCTCCCTCCTTCCCTCCCTCCCTCCTTCCCTCCAATGACCTAGTCCCTGCCTTTAAAGTTTCTGGTCTCCCCAGAGAGAGGAAATGACAGTGTAAAACAGTGATTAACGTGGCAGTGGCAAAGCTACACTCAGGATGAGTTGAAGGAAAGAGCTAGCTCCGCGGCTGGAACCCAGCGTTTATCGGCACATCTCTTCCTCCTACATCTGGTGAGAAATGATAAACAGTACCTCTCTCTATCAATACCACCCAATGAAAGAGCCCATAAATAAATACAGCCATGTTCCATTTCATGGTGTGATGGATTGTTAGAAATGAGTTAGGCTAGCCCCTCCGTGCTCATTGATCCAGCGTCATAGGGCTAACCTAGACACCTCTGGATGGGAATCACCAGTCACTCCTTGTGGCCTCTTGACACACACACAAATGGCACTGGTATTGCTATAAAGCTGGGGGTGGGGCATACCCGTATTTCAAGCTAACAAGGATAATGTGTTCATTCAAGACCAGGAGTTCAAGAGCAGCCCGGACAACACAGAACACATCTCGGAACACAAGACAGGGGTGTGATGATGCGTACCTGCCATTCCAGCACTCAGGAGACTGGGGCAAGAGGTTTGTCTCAAGTCCAAGGTCAACCTGGGCTACACATAAAGACCTTGTCTCCAAACAAAGTAAAAACCTCAATGAGCCATTGTAACATCATTATTTTCAATTGAATTTCAATTTTTTTTTTTTTGGATGCTGTCTAAAAACCTGAGCTCTCGCCTCCTGCAAGAGAGAGAGAGAGATTAATACCAGGATAGTTCTCCGTTGCCTTGGAGACGTCTGCAGGACCATACTCCCTTCCATCAACCTCACATCTCCAACCTCACAAGCATCCCTTAGCCTGCCCACCCTCCTCCTTTTGTTCACCACAGGTGGCCCTGTTAGGTTGCCCATTTTCACACATCCTCAACCGCCCCCTTGTCCCTTGCCTCTTTTCTTCAGAAAGCATCTCTTGTGCTTTGTTCTCTCTCCTCTCGCTCCTTTCCCCACCACCCTGCCTCTTCCTCTCCTCGTCTTCCCTGCTTTTCACTGTCTTTGTCTCCTGGTTCCAAGCCTCCAGACGCATCGTCTAGGTTGATAAGCTAGGTGCTGGACCACTCAATCTCTTCCTCTAGGGCATCGGTTCTCAACCTGTGGGCCGCGACCCCTTGAGGTCACATATTTGATATCTTGACTATCAGATATTTATATTAGATTCATCACAGTAGCAAAATTATAGTTATGAAGTAGCCATGAAATAATTTTATCACGGGGCGGGGAGGGGGGTTACCACAACATGAGGAACTGTATGTTAGTAAAGGGTCTCAGCGTTAGGAAGATTGAGAACCCCTGCTCTAGAAAAAGACATGTGTGGAGTCTTGAAAAGAAATTAGGGTAAAGAGCCAGAGCTGTCAGCATGGGGGCCTTGGGTCATGCAAATGCTGCCTTTTGCGTAAGCATCTGTTGCAGCCTCTACAGGGGGCGGGGATCATCTTGCTTGTCACCTGACACCTTCTGGGAAGTGCCAGAGTTGGGGACCATGAAACACAGCCTGCTTCCCTTTCTCTCACAGGGTAAAATATACAAAAAACCATTTATTCCCGAGTAAGCTGATTCCTGTGACTAAAAGATGAAGTTGTTTCCATCGATGAGCTGAGTGATTTCTACTTGCGAACACGTTTCCCCGTGAGACTGAAGCAAGTCATTCTCATTGGGGATGAAAACTGGCAGCCCGGAATCATTTTTAATCATCCTGGAATGGGCTCTCATGCAAAAAAGAAAAAAAAAAAAAACAGTGTGCTAACTAGTATCTGGGGCCCCATGGTCTTTGATTCGCTCTTGCCTCCACTCCCGGTGACCACCAGTGGAACCCTAGGCAAGGGCTCTTAACGCTTTGCCTAAAATGAGGTTTGAAAACACCCTGGTGAAGCAATATGAGGTAAATCCAGGAAGCAAGTGACATCGGTGTAGCCAGTGCAATCATTAATTTCGTATGTCTGTTTGGCTGGACCATGGAGCCTAGGTGTTTGTCAAACATTGAGCGCCTCTATGAAGAGGCTTTGGGATTTCAGTCAGGTCCGTCTGAGTAGAGCATTTTGCCCTATTTCATGTAAGTGGACCTCACCCATTCAGTCAAAGCTGGACAGAACAAAAGAATCCAGCAACAGAGGGCTCTCCCTCAAACAGCCTTTGAAAGTCACCTGTAACATCAGTTCTTCCTAATTCTAGAGTTGGTTAAGCATCAGCGAACTTCTCACTGAGTTTGGGCTTGCCAGCCTCCATGATGACCTAAGCCACTTCCTTGAAAAATCCATCCCTGTCTATATATGCCCTCCCAAGTAATTCTAATTCAGCACCTATTTCATAGCGAATATCTAACAAGACTGTGGATCTTGAAATCCTCATTGTCACCATCTTTTCGGTAATGATGGCCAAGGAAGAAGAAGGAGAAGGGCCTGGTTGGAAGAGACAAAGCCTCACATTCTCTGAGACAGACTCGGCCTCCTCACTAGTAACCTGTGGCCTTCAGGAAAGATGGGATGCTTCAGCCTTCAGAGGTGAAGTCAACACAAAGGACCAATGTGCAGGAAGCTACTCTCCTTATGCACCCAGAATGCAACACCAACATCCCAGCCCTGAGCCAAGGTCCCCAGGCTGAAGCCTCCCCTTCCTGGTGCAAGCATTCCCTCCAGGACACTTCCCCTATGTGATTAGTAAGACCAATGAGCCTCTCTGCCTGGACTAGCATCCTGATCGTCTTGCTATCTTCTTTTTACTCTGCATACCCCTGGGTTCATCACAGCTCACTGTAGCCCGCCCCACCATTGGAAATCTACTTAGGAAGCCCATCCCTGGGCTCTCACACCTCAACAAACTCCAGAACTTACTATTCCTGGACGGCCTTGTAAGGTTTGTATGAAATGTCTATCGGGAGAGCTACATAGAAGGCCAGGACCTGTATCTACCTCATTCTCTTCCCTCAGAGCTCAGGACAGCTTTGAGTCGAATGCATGGTACATACTCAACATTCAATAGAGAATGGCAAGATCTTTTCCACCTCAGCTCTAAGACTTTGTGTGCAAGAAAGGTTCAAACAGGGCTGGAGAGATGGCTCAGAGGTTAAGAGCACTAGCTGCTCTTCCAGAGGTCCTGAGTTCAATTCCCAGCAACCACATGGTGGCTCACAACCATCTGTAATGAGATCTGGCACTGTATCCTGGAAAGTGTATATATAATAAATAAATAATTAAAAAAAAAAAAAGGTTCAAACAGCCTTTGGCAACTAGCTAGAGCAAAGGGACCTCACAGTGAACTTCAGGGGTCCCTCAGAAACCAGCAAATTCCTAGGCTGATGGCTGCTAGCCCTCTGCGGTGGATGGTCTTTAGATCTAGAATCTTTAGATGTGCTGGAGAATTTCCTTCCCACGTGTTTGCCCACATTTGCAGATAGGATTGGAGTGGGTTTTAGACCGAGCCTAGAAGCAGAACGGGAGTCAAGGATTCAGCATGCTTAATTGATGGGAGAGTGCACACAGGAACAGGAGGTATGGGGCAGCCTTGGAAAGAGTTCTGTGACTTAGCCCAAGGGCAATCTCAGCTTGATCCTTGGGAAGCTTCAAACTACAAACTTCTTGTCACCATGATTGGCAAGGCAACCAACCACCTTCCTTGAAACTGAGACACCTCAGTGTGGAACAAACATCATTGTTGGGGATTCAGCCTTTCAATTACAGTAAATTATGTCTTTGAGTTGTCCCTTAACAGGAAGGAGCCAAGGCCAGTTGGTGCTGGTCCATCCAGGACTGGGCTCTAGGGAAGCTGGATGCACACCAGCCCAGAAAAGGAATTTGGAAGGAAAGGGACATCATCCATGGGACAGGCAAAAACCAGCGAAGCATCTCTCTGTTGCAGCCCACACAGCCTGGAGGCCCTGGTGGCTGTATACCCACCCCTTCCAGAGCCGCCTAAAGAAGGCCTCTGCTCAAGTCAGCCTGATTTGAATAGCACCTGACTGACTCCCTCCAGACTCTGCTGGCTTGCTGCTTGTTTGTGACTCAATTAAATTAACAAACTGCTTTCCCTGCCCAGACTCTTTCTGCTGCCTGGATTTTAGCATATGTCAGTCAGGGTGGCCCAACTTCTCCAGATGGCTGTGAGCATGCTCCACAGACCTAATGCCAGCTCGTGGTCGGGGTGTCCCAAAGACTCAGACATAGAATCATAGGCATGCAGGGGAGAGGAGAAAACTGGGTTAAGCAGGCGAGGAAGAGAGAGAAGAAACAGGGCGGGGATGGGGGCAATAGGGCAAAATGTTCTTCCCCTTAGGGACACCAGCAGCTGCTAAGGAGTCCATCTTCCTGTAGAGAAGCTCTCAACTCCAGAAGATTGGTAGGGACATCTAATAGTCTCAAGTTTATTTGGAACCTGAGGCTGAGAGTGGTGATTGTCAAAGTATGTTTCCTGGAACACAAATGGTAACATTTTGTAACTCATAAGAAACCCAGGCTTGGTCACACCCTGGACCCACATGCTCTGACTCCCCAATGGGCACAGCAATCTGTATTGTTTGTTTAATGTATAAGGATGTTTCACTCACATGTATGTCTAGTCTGTGTACTGTGTGCATGCCTGGTAGGTACCCAAGGAGGCCAGAAGAGGGCATCAGATGTCCAAGGACTGGAATTACAGCAGTCATGAGCTACCATGTAGGAGCTAGGTATCCAACCTGGGTCCACCTAGTGCTCTTAACTACTGAGCCATTTGTCCAGCCCCAGTAATCTGTTTTAAGCAGATCCGATGCTCACTCAAGTGTGAGAACCCCTCCTGGGCATTCAGCCTTCCTTCTGGGACATCATGGAGTTGACTGCTTCTGGGTCAATTACAGGATGTTGTCAAGCCCCAAAAACTGAAACCAGCAACCAGGCTTCAAGACTCCAAGGATTCTTCAGTTGGCCTGTGATGACTCAAAATGACAGGCTTTAAGTTCCCATTGTGGGAGGCCAGAAGGGAGAGGAGACACTTAACTTCTCCTTGAGAACATCAACAACCCAGTAAAGACATGGCTAACTTTCCTCTTGGAACCTCCAAGCTTCAGCTCTGATCTTCTTGTTGCTATGTCTGGACATCTGCATATCAGCCTCCTTCAGCTGTAAAGCCTTGAGTTTAAGGACCCCAGCTGTGATAGTTTGAGTGTAACTGGCTCCCGTAAGCTCATTGGAAGTAGCCCTATTAGGAGGAGTGACTTTGTTGGCGTAGGTGGGACTCTGTTGGAGGAAGTGTGTCACTGTGGAGGTGGGCTTTGAGGTCTTGTATATGCTCAAGCTTTGCTCAGAGTGAGACAGACCACTTCCTGTTGCCTGCACGATATAGGACTTTCAGCTCCTTCTCCAGCACCATGTCTGTTTGCACACCTCCATGTCCCACCGTGATGATAACAAACTGAACCTCTGAACTGTGAGTGAGTCACCCCAATTAGATGTTTTCCTTTGGAACAGTTGGCATGGTCATGGTATCTCTTCACAGCAATAGAAACCCTAACTAAGACACCAGTACATTAAGAAAAGTAGTTCCTTTACTTTCAATTTTCAATGGAAGAACTGGGTTTTTTTTTTCTCTTTGTATCCCTATATGATTGAAAGTTTTGTTGTTTTAAATGAAGAGTGTCATTTGAGTATTTTTTAAATGGTAAAGAAAAAAACTAAAAGAATTTCTAAAAAGCCTTACTTGGGCCAACTTTTTTTTCTGATTTTTATTTCTGTGTGTGATAGTGTTGGATTTTAAATGGAAGAAATGAATGAATTCCTCCCTGGGGTCTGAGCCCCACTCAAAGAGCTCACTGTCTCCTGGGGGCTCTGAGCATGGGGGTGGGGCAGGAGTGCTTCTGGGTTAACCACTGACAGCTGAGCAGCAGCAAGGATTGATTTTTCCATCTCGGTCAAATGGGGTGGTGGTGGAGACTAAGGAGGATTAACTGATTATGTTAGGGAATATGTCCTCCGGTGCCCAGGATGCCCAGAATTGACACAGGGATTGAAGTTAATAGGATGTTTCTATGAAATCCGGTAATTACTTGAGTGAGTTCCCAAGCAATACAGTGGCAGACAGCGCTGGTTTACTTATGACGTCTGCACATTTCAATGGTGTGAATATAGAATTGCCAACAATCACTTTAGAATGACCCAAATCTTCTTGTGAAAAGCAAAATAGATATAGCTTGCCTCACCTTAGAAGAAAGAAAAAGGAGAAGCTAGCTTTGGTGATGTCTCCTACCCCCAGTTTCACCTCCCTACTGGAATGGGACGTTAACCCCTCCTTTCTTAGAGTTCAGAGGCCATGCACAGCTGAGAGGTGCCATGGAGGATCCTGGGCTACAGAATTGGGATGAAGGAGGTTTGTGGAAACTGGAGGGAGACCAGGAGGGTGACCCAAAAGGATGGAAGCATAGGAACTGCGTTGGGGAGACACAGTGCGCAGAGCCTAAGCAACTTCTGCCTGCTTCCTCCGTGTATTCTCGTGGTTTGGGTAGTGTGAGGACTGGACGTATTGACAGTCACAGAACTGGGAGTCAGTCTGACTGCCTATTAGAGGCCAGGAGACGAGAACTGGATCAGACATGGCTTCAGAGAGTTGGTTCTGGCTTAGTGAAACCACATAGCATCAGGGAACAAGTGGGCCTGGAAGTGGAGCCCTGCTGGGGCTCTCACAAACACCCTGGATCCACATTGTCAGCTGTCTGAACAAGGGAAGTGCTGGAGGAGATGGGAAATGCTGTAATGGGCCCCCCACCTCCTCCCCCCACCCCCCTCCCCAGGAACCTGGAAAAAAAAGGATAGTATCAAAGAGCCTAGAACTGTTTAGGGTTCAGGTGTGTTTGATTTGAGGCACAGAACCCAATACGAAAGGAGAGCACAGTCATGTTAGACTGTTCTGAAGAGGGCTTTAGTGATTGCCTTGAAGGTAGGGCTGCTAGATAAGATACAGAATCTGCCTGGGAGCCAGCAACAGACAATCAGGAGCTGGGCTTGAGTCCATGGACCCCCTAGAGTTGCCTTCTGGTTTTTCTTTGTTAAATTTTGTCAATCCTGGCTGTCGGAAACTTGGGGGTGGTTTTTGTTTCCTTCTCAGACTGTGGGTTTACGTTATCACGAACAAATATTGTTTGGGTATCATGGAGGAAAATCCTAATCCACATGCAATGATTCCTGAGTAAGCAGCTGTCTTACTGTCAGGTTGGGGTCGTGGCTCATCTAGAGACAGGGAGGGACCCTAGAATGGCACAAAGTCACTGCAGCTCCATTCCCAGGTTCAAGACCCCAGACTGCAGCAGCTCAGTCCGTGCCCTCACAGTGTGCATCAAGTCCTGTCACGTCCAATCTCCCTAAAGCTCCAGGTTCCCTTCCTCCCTCCCTCCGGGGTAAATCCATTAACGGCCTTAGAACCTTGAGGCCCCAGGTCTTATAGATCTTGCCTGTCCATCAGACCTGTCCTGGGAGAAAAGGGGCCTCAGCTCCTTTGTCTGCTGATCTTTCAGGCTGAGCACTTCCAAGTCTCTCCTGTCCCAGCCAAGGAGTGCTGGAACATTCTCACTAAGAGATTCTGTATCCAGCCCAGCCCTCAGGATAGAGGGGGAAGGGTTCTGGGACCTCACATGTACGAAAATCCATCTCTTTTTATGATTATTTACTAGTAACCTGCACAGATTACCCCAGACACTTTAATCCATCTTTAGATTTAGGGATAATGCCTGACACAGTGTTAATGCTATATAAATAAATAAGAACTGTGGTTTTGTTTGCACTAGTTTTTATTGTTGTATTGTTCTTTTCTATTGGCCACATTTTTCCCAACATTTTTGACCCAGGATTGGTTGATCAGTAGATTCAGAACCTGTGGCTATGGAGGGCCAATTGCAAAATCATATAGACACCAAAATTCATCATCTTATACCAATGTCAAATTCTTGATAAATTCTAACCTGTTAAAAAATCTTAATAAAAGTTCGCTTTTAAAAATACCTATATAAATATATACATGGATATGCAAATATTTACCTTGAGAGCATCTTCAAATATTTAAAATCCGAGACTATTATCCTGGCACTCATCTGAGTCGAACTCTGTAGCGCTAATTATAAACAACCCAGTCTGGCCCTTGTCTTTAATGGCTTTGTAAGTGCTAGGCTAGCCTTTCCAATTAGACTCTAAACTGTCTTTTGCGTCTCTAAGACCTCTCAGAGCACCTGCTCCAGAGTGGGCCTTGGTAAAAGTTTAATGCTATGTCTGACTCCACAAGGCTTGGGTCTTCATTTTGCTCCTTCTTCTCGCAGCCCCCCACCCCGCAACTCCGGTCCCATCCCCCAACCATTAAAAACAACCACTTTTCCTAAACTCTAACTCGATTTTCCTCCCATTACTCTTAACACTGATATCCCCCGTGGACGAGTTACACACCAAAGTGAATTGGCGTCGAATTCAGCATCACACTTTGCCTTTTAAGTACAGCCAGAATAAATCTCCACCTACCTTGAAACGGAGCATGGCCAGTGTGAGCTCCCACCGTCTCAGAGTGTTACTGTTCTTCAAACATCATTGTTGCTATAACTTGAGTAGGCAGGTGTGGTCATGATGCCCTTCAAAGGAACGAGAGAGATCTTCCTCTAAACACAAAGCAAACACAAGCATTAAAACTGAAGAAAAGCCCACGGGGAAAAGTGAAAACGTAGCTTTTTTAAATTGAAGAATTTGTTTTTATTTTTAATTATGTGTATGCATGTGTGTCTATGTGTGCAGGTGCCGCCAGGGGTTGAAAGAAAGCGTTGGATCCCCTAAAGCTGGAATTGCAGGCAGTTCTGAGTGCTGGGAACCAAACTCAGGTCCTTTTCATTAGCAGCAAGTGTTTTTAACCAGTATGACTCTTAACTTCCGTGTTCCAACCCAAAACACTAAACTTCTAATTCTTCCTACTATCATTCTGGATATATAGTCCCAGCATCTTGCTATGTGTGGGTTACACACATTTGTGCATGTGAATCTGTCCAGGTGCACATAACTAGCCTCATACGACAAGTGATTTTGTCTTCCTTTCCTTATGAAGCAACGCTGAACAAACCTTTTTCCTGGCCGAACACAATTTCCCTGGTGCTTGTTTCCAGCTTTCCTGTTACAGTGGTGGATGGCCCTGTGTGTAACCCAGGAGTTGGGAGGCAGGGGCATCATGAGCTCAGGGTCAGTCTGGGAGACAAAAGTCAAAGAGTTCAGTAAAGTTCTCGGTCATTGCCTGACTTACATGCTGTGCACGTTTAGGAAAAGGCTCTTGAGGACAGAGACTATAGAGAACGCAGACTTATAAGGCTTTGAATATTTAGATAAGCCACTATCCCAAGACGTTGGACTGTTTACACTGACCATGGGGAGTTCTAACAGGATGAAGAGGGGTCTTTGCCAGCCCCTCACTGGGAATGGAAAACAACAGAAGTTTCTTCTTTAGGCTTTCAAATATATCGGTGTTTCTAGCCATCAAACCTCACCCCAGCCTTTCTTTCAAGTGCATTCATTCATCCAACAAAAACTGAGAATCTACCCTTCAGCAGACCATCTGGGTCAATGGTTCTCACCCTTTAATACTCCTCATGGTGTGGTGACCCCCAACATGAAATTCCCTTCGCTGCTACTGCATAACTGTAATTCTGCTGCTGTTATGAATCATAGTCTAAGTATCTGATATGCAGGATATCTGATAGGTGATCCCTGTGGAAAGATGGTCTCTCCTCCCCAAAGGGATCGCGACCCACAGGTTGAGAATTACTGTTTAAGAATTCTAAGTATAGTGAATAAGTGGTGATCTCGCTCGTGCATCAATTAATGAATTAGCAAATTTATTAATGCCTATTGTGATAGGGGCCAGCTATAATGCCCAGAATGAAGCAAAGCTGGCCTAACTTTGCTGCAGTAGCCATGATTGTGCATCTGTCTCAGTTTGATATATTCTCAGAGCTGGATGCTAGTGACATACAGGAAGGGAAAACAAGCAAAGCAAGGTTAGGAGCAAGTTTCTCTACCTCAGAAAGTCCATAGGATAATGCCCACATTTAGGAGACATCTCCCTACTTCAGGTGCTTCTGTCTGGAAACCCATCAGACACACCTAAGGACATGTTTAACCAGTGTCCTATCTAATCATGTTGACAAAATTCTTTAAATATTCTGTTTTTATTTAAAGTCATACACACGCATGTAATTTACACACAGTCACATTATTAACATAAATTACACTTACTTTCTCTTGCAGAACCTATTTCCAGTTTCCGACTAGCTAACAGAAGCCCATTGTTTACTACTCAAATTTCTCTTTCCAGAAGTGGCCCCTTCTAGCTACTGAACACTTCCGTGTTTACATATTTGCCTGTAGGAAACATCCCCATCCTGTGTGTTTTGCTACTTCCCTTCACAGGTAACTGATTGTGGTGGACGATCCTCAGCAGCCCCTCTTCTGTGAGACCCCATCCCTCCTTCTTAGTCCACTCCCACTGCTGCGTATCTCTGTTGAAGTCCCACAGCCTTACAGTGAGGTGAACCTTCTCGGCGGCTGGTTGTGTTCACATCCCTCCACTTTCTGTTCCCGCTAGAACCGCTATCTCTTTCTCTTTTTATATGATTGTCTTTGTTTCAGTAATCCAGCCCCCAATTTTCTCTGTAGTTGTCTGTCTTCTCCTAAGAAGATCATGTGCACAGGTTTCTCTAGCAATTTAATCTTTGTGGGTAGGCCCTCCAGAGACCCCCTCTCCTGCCCCAGATCAAAAAGGTTCCTTTCTGCCACAGGTCCACTATCACTCTAGGCTGCTCTATTCAATATTATCTGGCCCCAGGCCTCCCTGCACCGTTTCAGTTGGTGGTTTGGTTTGCTGCATTCCCAGTTTATCTTCTCTGGGATTTACCCCCTCATTTTGGTGAAGCATGTCCTTGAGTGACCTTCAGAAAACGGTGCAGGAGAGATTCAGGCTTTGATTACAAGAGGACATCATGGTTAGATGCATAGCTGGGCAATGTCTGGAAACTGTTTTCTCTAGGATTCTGAACGTCTTGTCTTCTTCCTTTCAGTGCTGTTGTCGGGCAATCTTCTGCCTTCCTGATTCTTGTTATAGCATATCTGAGTTTTGTCTTCTTTCTGGTGATGGCAAGACCTGCTTGAATCTCGTGTTCTGAAATTTCTGGTTCTCGGCCTCTGTGTGGGTCCGTTAGGATACTCATGGGCTTCCCATTACAAAATGGATGTTGGGTGTGAGACTTTTACAGAATGTTTTTAAAAAAGGATTTATTTTATTATTATTTATGTGTCTATATGAGTATCTGTGTGCATGTATGTGGATGTCGTCTCAGAAGCCAGAAGAGGGCTTGGAACTCCCTGGATCTAGAGGTTTGTGAGTTCCCAGTATAGGTGGCTGGAAACCAGACTCCAGTCTCCCCAGAGAGGAACAAGTGCCCTTGACCACTGAGCTGAGTCTCCAGCCTTGACAAGAGTCCCTAATTGTTGTTCTCCACCTTTAAGTTCTCCTTTATCTTACTTCCTGGAGTTTCTATAGTTGGTTCTCAGAAATCCTGGACTGGCTTGGGCTACTTATCTTTATTTTGTTCAAATTTTAACTTTTTTACTTTGTTTTCTGGGAGAGTTTTTCAATTTTGACTTCCAAGTTTTCAGATTTACTCTCTTAATTTTAAATGCCAAGAATTCTTTATGCAGGCATGTACACGCACATAAACGTATCTCTAATATGATATTATATATTTCCATGAAGATATATGTCTATAGCCAAGCCAACATAGACTGTGGGCTTAGTGTGGCGGTGTTTCTTGTTCTAAGTTGCAAAGTCTTTTAAAAAGTCCATTCTTTGGGGCTGGCGAGGTGGCTCAGTGGTTAAGAGCATTGCCTGCTCTTCCAAAGGTCCTGAGTTCAATTCCCAGCAACCACATGGTGGCTCACAACCATCTGTAATGAGATCTGGTGCCCTCTTCTGGCCTGCAGGCTTAATAAATAAATAAATATTTTAAAAAAATATAAATATTTTTTTTTTAAAAAAAAGTCCATTCTTTTGCTTGCTTTGCTCTGTCATTCATATGTGGAGATTTCCTTCTGACAAGTTGTGTGTATCTCTTAGAAACATCTATGTTTATGTATGTGTACATGTATGTTTGTGCTCGTGACAGGAGTGCAGGCGCACGTGTGTGAAATCCGGAATTTCTGATGTCTTCTTCAGGAATGTGGTCAGCTTTCTCTGAACCAATCTCTCTCACCAATAAGGCTACACTGTCTGGCCAGTAAGCCCCGTGGATCCTCCTGCCTCTGCCTTCCCAGCACATTTTCACATGGGTGCTGAGGATTGAACTTGGGTCCTCACACTTGTGACAAAATCATTTTACTAGCTGAGCTAGCTCTCCAGCCCTATCCATCTATCTATAGCAAAAAACAAACAAACAAAAACAGCTACCCTAACGTGTGTGCAGTGCTGTTGCCCACTGTGTTATTTACTCTACAAACGTGGTGTTTTAATCCTAACCTAATATTGGGCAGCAGCAGTGTGTCAGCCCCACTTTAAGAAGGTGTAAACATGTTACTTAAGTCCAGGAGACAAAGAAACTTACTGCACACTCAGGACTGCAGGGAACTTCCCTGCTTAATAAGCCTGGCCCTTTTCCTTGGGGAACTCCATATTGGTGTCTTTAAGTCTTTCCTTTGGGGCCATCATGTTATCAGAGGGGACTATTCCAAGTTCCTCCCTAAAGAGTAACAGTCTGACTAATGGACTGCTAGGGGTGGGGACCTCAACACCCCCCCCCCCATCTTCCGGAGCCCCTGCCTCTCCCAGGCTTCCATCTTTGGTGTTGCCCCTCTGTCAACTTCTTCCAGGTTAGGGGAGAGGCTGCCCCCCCCCCGTTATAGGCACACAGGAAGAGTATGAAGACTGCTTCACGCGTGGGCCCGCAGCCAGCCCTTCTAATTTTACCTCTTCTTGCCCTCACCTCCACTTCTAGAAGTGCCTGCTGCTGCCAACTCTGGAGCCTTCTGGGGATTCTGGCTTACAAGTTGAGTTAGTTTCCCACATTTTGTACTGTTGGCTTAGGATTCGATTTTGTCTCCATTTTTCTGGGTCTGCTAAGCAAATTACCCCTTATCTAGTTGCATCGCGGGTTTCCAGTTTTACTGCTGTTTTCTACTCTTCAATTTCCCCTCCTGATGTGGGTTTGGGCCTTGAAGAATCCCTTGCTGGCACTCGAATGGGGCTTCAGTTAAGGAACGGAATCAAATGTTTTCATCTTTACACAAACCGCCCTGCTGTTCAACTTCTCCCGTTCTCTTTCTCTCTATTCTTCTACCTAGAGATCCCCATAGAGAGAACTGAAAGCAGAGAAACGCGTCGTCAGCATTCTCCCGGAACACAGGGCCTTCAGTAAAGGAAAGGGGGAGGAGCCGGGATGCGGCTTTAGTGGTCAGTGCTTGCCTGGAAAGGCGCCCCCCATACACACACAACTTCAGACGGTCCAGAAGGGACTGCTGCAGGATGCGCATGCCAGGAGTGAGCAGAGCATGAGGCTCCGACCTGGGAGGGCTAGACAAAGCCTTGACTGTTGAGATGACACTAAAAACAGCATCTATTCCTTGGCGGTTAGCCCCCACTGGATTTTCAGGGAGAGCTGAGAGTTAACTTTTGAACTAAAGAGGGCATGGGTTAAAGCCCGGGTACAACATGAAAAATTGCCCTATTCAGCTACAGTAGCCACAGTGACACACCATCCTTGCACGCCACGGGTTGAATGACCTTTAGTACAGGCCCGTGGCCAGGTGTCTTTCTTTATAGGCCTCCTAGAAGTGGCCATATGGAAGTTCTTTCCTTTTTTTTTATCATGTGGATTATAAAATAAGATCCTTTAGGCTGGGGGTGGAGGGCAGTGTGTCTCCATGGTTAAAGAGCTGGCCTCCATGCACAAGCCCTGGCTTTTTATCTTTGGCGTAAAAGCAAAATAAAGTGCATCTGTTAGCACAGTGAGAGCAACATTGCTTTACTCTCTTTGCAGCATATGCATAAGGACTTTGAAGGGTACAAGCTCTTCCACACAATTTAAGCCCTACTAAGTCTGGCGGTGGGGAGCAGTTGCCTGCGTGTTTGCTTTCTTTCTCACCCACTGTATTAACTGTGTAAACTCTGGATCTTGTCAGTATCCCCAAGACAAACAAATTCTTTTTCCAGCTTTAGATATTGGTTAGATGGGTGAAACAACGAAGAACCGAGAGGGCTCAAAAGCGCCCCTCCACCCCTAGAGAAAAAGCCAAACTCTCTTGTGTTAGAGGATGGGAAGAGCTGTGTTCCCTGTCGCAGAGGCACAGGGTTCAGTTGGACGCCGAGAGATGCCAGCACGTGAGCGGCTTCAAAGGTCATGGGTGCATTCCTGACCCTAATCTTTGACCAACTCTACCAGGCCGCACTCCTCCTGCTTCACTGTGGGGAGTTTCCCAGCACTTGTGATTGCTGGACCCTGTGGCTCTCTGCCTTTCTTCTTACTGGGAGTCTTATGAAACCACCCTAGGGACCCTTATCTCTTAAGCAAACACACACAGCCATTACCCTGCCCCCACAGAGATCTGGCCTGTGGCTTTGTTTCCTAGCACCAAGCCTTGCTGCTCCCGCACAGCCTACTTTCACCTGCTGCCAGACTCACAGGGACTCTAGTCCGCTCTGTGAGGTGACAGGAGAGGTAGGGACAATGGTCAAGGGGCAGCGTGAAAGAAGCAGTTTGACCCAGAATTCTGAGGCTAGGGATCTGAGCATGGGGGTGTCATCTGAAGGGGCTACAATGGCTGCCAGAAACACAAAGAATGACAGCGAGGGCAGAGGTGACACTAACCAGATCACTTCCTCTTGACATGGCCGTTTGGTTGGAAGCATCACCCCAGCCCCCTGGCATCCATATATAGCCAAAGAGTCTAAAATGTTTGATTGGGAGCTTCACCCAGCCCCCTGGCATCCATATATACAAGGAGTCTAGAATGTTTGGCTGGGAGTCAAAGCCCCCTCCTCTAGGAGTGGTCACAGTTCAGACTCCACCTCTAAGAAAGCCCGCCAAAGGGTGACCCCTCCCCAGGGAAGGTCAAGACCACTCCCACAGGCTATTTAAACTGCCCTCCCAGAGAACAAACCTGTGGGTGCTCTGGTTCTCTTTCCCCCCCTCTCCATGTTTTCCCAGGCGACCACTGGGGAGTGCTGACATCCATTAAACCTGGGCTTTTTCTAATTCTGTCTGATTTGGTTTAATTTGGATTATTGCATTGGCAGAGAGGCTTGTCAGTCAAAAAATACTTAACAATGGCTACCAGTCTTCTCACTTACTGCCCTTAAGAAGTTCTCAGTGACACCCCTGCCTCATGGGCACCATCCCTGGGTGCCTTAGAAGGACATAGGACTTGCTATGTAGCCATGGTAAGTCAGAGCCTGAGGACTTGGTCTGGGGGCTGGAGAGATGTGAAGGGCTTCTAAAATAAGACAACCCAGCATGCCTGGTGGTAGGGTGAGGAGGGGCTGCTCCTACCAGCTGCTGCATGGGAGAGAGGTTGAAGACTCCAACTCCCCCCCATTTTCATTTTCCAAGGTAATGTCACACAAGGGTGGCTCTCAAGATCCTTGCCAGGTCTGTGCCCTGTGAGTGTGGCTCAGTTACATGGCAGAGATGAAAATATTCCGGGACACTAAGCAAACTCTCTGGGACAGCCTTGCCATCAGTGGGAGTCCCTTCAGCAAGATCACCCACTGTGGGTCCTGAGAGAGCCTGCTGCCATCACAGGACCACATGGTAGAGGACAGTGGGTAGCCCTTAGGACTTCTCAGCTCTCAGCTCTACAACCACAAGGTACTAATTCTCCCAACAGCCATGCCTAAGAAGAAGCCTGGGATGAGATGGAAGACTGGGCCAGCTGAGTAGTTTCCACCTGGTGATACCTGGAGGGGAGGACCCTCTACACTGCAGACTGAGTCTACAGACTTCTGGGACAACCAACCTTCCCACCCTCTCATTCATAACTGGTGTGTGTGTGTGTGTGTGTGTGTGTGTGTGTGTGTGCAACGCCACTGCACTGTACTAATTTGTTGCCAAAGAGAGAAAACAAATACAGCATTTATCATGTATAAGGGCTTGGATTTTTGTCCCTAGCACCACAGGAAAAGAGAAGAAAGAAAGAAGAGGAGAGAGAATAAAAAAATGAAAAAGTGAGAGAAGGCGAGAGGGTGGGGTGGAGAGGAAGGAAGGGTTGTGTAGTTTTTGTTCTAGTTGTGATGTCATCCACCACCACCACCCCCATTAAAATCTCCCCTTTTGAGGGAAACTACTTAAGACAGGATTTTTCAGGAAGGTGAAACAACAGGTCGTTCTAAGTGAAGATGAAACACAACCAGGAAGCTGCTTAAGATAGAAACTGAACAATTCCGAGTAGCTGCAGGAAGTCCCTGAAACTGACAAGATTCACTAACTCCTTCCTTCCCAAGTGAAAACTGTTAGGGCAGCTCAGCATCTTTCTCAGAAAAGCCAAGCTACAAAGAGGATTCTGAGAGCAAGCAAGTAGCCTGGAAGAAGCAGAGAACAGTCAAACTCTCTAGAAGAAACAAAGAACAGTTAAGCTGCCTGGAAGAGGCTCAGCCCTACAGAGCCACCTGGAAGGAACATGCTCCAATCTGTTGAACTGCCTACAGGCTGTTCAGCAGGTTTCAGGTTCCCAGCTTTGTGAGCTGTCACCATGCTGGAGTGGGCTTTGGTAACACATCTGTCTTTGGGTCATTTGTGCTCCTATATGTAACCCCTCACCCGTATTCCTGTGAGTAACCCCAATAAAACAATGGTTCACCAAGTCAGACTTTGGTATTATCCATATGCTGGTTTGTTGTGAGCTCCCTATCTAGGGTGAGTTAGACACATGGGCGATATCTACCCAAGAAAAATCTTCCACACAAGAGGAAAGAGAAGGAAAGAAGGAAAAAAAAAACAAACTCTGATATGGTGCTGTGTATCTATAATCTCAGAACTTGGGAGACTGAAGCAGGAGGATTGCTCAGAGTTTGAGCTCCACAGTAAATTCTAGGTTAGCCCGAGCTACAAAATGAGATCCTGTATCAACATACCTTTCCCACTCACACAAAAAAGAAACAGCTAAATGACTCCTCTCCAAAGTCCATTTTAGTTAAAGTATTGTAATCATAGCTTGTGTAGCCGGGAGGAAGAAGTCAATGTATCTATGGACTCACGCTAAGATGCTGCTGTTTGGACCATAGGACCACTAACTGTGCGAACATAGACAAGTCACCTAGCCTCTCTGTGTGTCGGCTTACGCATGCTAATGAGAGTAGCTCATGGAGCACAGCAGACACTCATGTTTTGCCGGCTGTCATCCACCTAGAAAATGACCCAGTGCGTAGCAAGTGCTGAGTAATAGTGAATCTCACTCTTGACTCACAAATGTGATGGGAGCTCAGGCACCAAGAGCTTTGGCTGAGCAGCTCCTTTGTGATAAGCTGTGTTAGTGGTTCCTTCTGGATCCCTGAAGAGGCGACTGTTGTCTCCGTGTCATCTTAGTTATTGGGTCACATGACACCTGTCCTGTGTATTTATTTATTTTCAGACAGAATGTCATTATGTAGCCTGGCCTTCAACTCAAAATCCTCCAAAATGTACCAACACAGCCAGTTAAAAAGTACTTTATGTACCTCAACAGAAACTACCCTCGGAAGCTGTAGTATTCAGAAGGCCCTGGAGACAACAGCTGGGCAGTCTGTGCTCCATAGGCAGCATGCAATAAGCCTCCACTGTCAGAGAAGAGTGGCGTCAGAGGTGTCATCTGGGGGGTATTCCAGGGGTACCCACTCCAGCTGATCCTCACATTTTCCCCATCGTTCTGTTCTATTCTGTCTTTGAGGCCAATGGATTTCTGACTTACCATGTCACCCCAGGCAGGCGGCTGCACCATGTCCCTGATAAGGGACACTCGCTGTGTAGAACAGATTCGTTAGGAAGTCACCACTTGCTGGTCATTTTTTCAAGGAAAAAAGAACCAAGGCATGTGGCTGAGAGATGTTTCAGAACTTGGGAAACATATATTCTCTGAGGCCATTTCTGTCTGTCCATCTCAGGTAGACAGGTGACTCAGTATTCCTGAGTTGCCTTCTTTGTCTGTAAGCCAAGAAGAGGGCTGTCTTTGCCAAAATGGCATCTCTACTCTCTGAAACCCATCAAGGACAGAGTCAGTTGCCAACTGCGACATCATAAGAAAGTGACCACTGTCTTACACCAAATAAAAACTTATTCATTCACAAGTGTGTGCATACATCACTCAATACACATGCTGGGTAGATCCGCCACTATTCTGAATCCTCAGAGCTCCGCTGTCAGCTGGAAAGAGAACTGAGCCAAAAGGAAAAGCTGAAGAGCACCGTGGTCTGATATCGTTTGCTCTAGTTGATAGGAGGGTCAGAAATGTGCCTTACTGTTCACGGGGCTCTGTAGTGAAAAAGTTATCCCTGCCTAAGAAAGGGCTGGTCTTTGGTCTGCTCGCGGGGAGGAAGCGCCAAAGCTCCTGGAATGCCAGGCCTGATAGGAATGTTTTTGTTTGTCTGGGAGCCCTGCGCCACTCCAGATAGTAAGAGCTAAGGATTTGTGTCCTGTGGTATCAGCACCACATATAAACGGAAGCTGGGATCAGCCATGAAGTCAGCCATGCCTGCTCAGTGTCAGGGTTCTAACGAAGGGTGTCCACTGAGGCTGGGACAAGCTGCTCTGGCTATCCAGAGCCCTGAGTGCATCAGGCATTGCTGCTGGAAGAAGCAGCACTGTCCCTAACCTCTTTTGGAAAACACAAGCAGAACTCTATGCTGGGAACTCTCCTACCCAGGGCCTCAGATGCAGCTCCCTGGTTAATTTTTCCCTGAGTTCATTCTGTAACTCCTAACTGTGTATCTCTGCCTCCCAAGAGCAGGGCACAAGAGACATCATTTGACCGGGTTCCTTTACTCCTCCCTTCTCAGCCAATCTCCAGTCAAAACCGCCTCACCTCCTCCTTTGCCCCCATGATTTTCATATGTATACAGTTCTCCCCTCCGCTGCCCTTGTGCTGGCTCCATAATAATCAATAGCATTAGTAGGAAGTTTTCTGGTTACTGTTTTTTGCCTTTGTTTTGAATTATTTTGTATTGTTTTTATTCTTCTTATTTGCCTTTTCACTCATACTCAAAGTAATTTAAACATTAGTTTTCATATTATCAGTGACCTTTTGCTTCCTAATGAATTGGCATTTAAGGGGGGTTATTTTTTTATTTTAGTACTGTTATTTCATTGTAGCCTTATCCTCTGACAATGCTTGGCTTTTGAGACAATATCCTAACAACACACGATTATGCCTGGTGCCCAGATAACTGTCTAACTGAGGAAAAAAAGCAAACACTAACACGGCATTGTCCCTCCTGAGCAGTATATTCATTGCCCTTGAAAGAATAAGGATAATTTAAAATAAACAAATCAATACAGTCAATCACTAATGCACCTCCAGGTCAAGGCAGCACAAATCTTCTATAAATGAAGAATTCCACAATAATGACCTCCAATGAGAGTGAGTTCAATGAAATCACAAAGAACTTAAAAGATGATCATCATAGATACGATCAAAGAAACCAAAGAAGATAATAAACTCTTGAGCAAATCACAGGAGAACACAGATAAACAGCTGAATAAAATAATCTGATACAAGACGTAAAAGAGGAATTCAATAAAGACATAGAAATATTGAAGATAAACAAATTAAAATGCTAAAAATGAAAACCATCATAGGTTTAATAGAAAAGCTCTATGGAAAGTCTCACCAATAGAATGGATCAAGAAGAGGACAGAATGTTTGAGCTTGAAGACAAGATGAATAACTTGGACCACCCTATCAAGGACAAAGGCATATTAATGAGATCAAAATTTAAAACCACAGGTATTAAAGAACAAGACTTTCGTTCTAAAAGCATAGAAAATGCTTTCAACACAATTAAAGAAAAAGTTTCCCAAAATTAGGGAAAGATGCTAATCCGAGTACAGGGGCCACTTAAGACACCAAATGCACTGACCAGAAAGAAGTTTCTCTTGACATGCAATAATTAAGCTACCCATTATGCAGAGTTATGAAAATATACTGGGGCTGCAAAGCCAGCTCAGGGGGTAACAATGCTTCCTCTGCATGAGTTCGAATCCCCAGCACCCATTTTAAATCTGGGCAAGGTCACGTGTATCTGTTGAGGAGAAGAGATACGCAGATCCTGGGAGCTAAGTGGTGAGCTTCTGGTTCCATGAAAGACCCTGTCTCAAGGCAATAAAGCAGAGGGCAAAAGAGGACAACACTCCGTATCCTGCTCTGCCTTCCTCATGTGCATACACACCAGTACCTCACATGAATGTCCCCCCCCACACACACTGCAACACATACAAATACCTCAATACATACATGTACCACACACCTACCTGCACACTCAAGTGCATATAACTCACCTCAACCCATACAAATATCTCAATACATACATACATAGATACACATCTCAACACATACACAAATACCTCAGCACACACATACATTTACACATACACATGTCATACGTACATACCTATACACTCAACTGCATATGACACACATATACACACACACAGAGCCCAAGAGAGAAAGCATATTGAAAGTGGCAAGCGAGGGCTGGAGAGATGGCTCAGTGGTTAAGAGCATTGCCTGCTCTTCCAAAGGTCCTGAGTTCAATTCCCGGCAACCACATGGTGGCTTACAACCATCTGTAATGAGGTCTGGTGCCCTCTTCTAGACTGCAGGCATAAACACAGACAGAATATTGTATACATAATAAAATAAATAAATAAACATTTAAAAAAAAAAAGAAAGTGGCAAGCGAGAAACACCAAGTCACATACAAAGGCAAATCCATCATAATAACCACAGTTTTTTCGACAGAAAAAAAGAGGGCTTGAATTGATGTATTTCAAGTTCTGAGAGACCACTGCTACTAACCCAGACTACCTGTTATAATTGAAGAAGAAAGAAAAATTTTCCATGATAAAAACAGGCTAAAGGCGGGTGCTGTGAGATGGCTCAGAGGTTAAGAGCATGGGCTGATCTTCTAGAGGTCATGAATTCAACTCTCAGCAACCACATGTATCACAACCATCTATAATGCATTTCCTCTTATACATGCAGGCAGACCACTGTGTACATAATAAATAAGTAAATTTTTTTTTTTTTTGGTTTTTCGAGACAGGGTTTTTCTATAGCTTTGTAGCCTGTCCTGGAACTAGCTCTTATAGACCAGGCTGGTCTTGAACTCACAGAGATCTGCCTGCCTCTGCCTTCCGAGTGCTGGGATTAAAGACGTATGTCACCACCGCCCGGCAATCTTTTTTTTTTTTTAAATCAGGCTAACGGAATTTGTGACCGGTGAACCATTTCTTCAGAACATACTTGGCAGAAACTTTTGGATATAGAAAAAGAAAAAGAAAAGTATATCTGTGAGGCTGCAGGAAAGAATATTTCAGGCTTCAGCTGTAATTAAGCAAGAGAAGAATAGGAAAACAACAAAAACATCAGAATGCAGCCATTAGCACACACCTTTCAATAATAACTCTGAACACAGATGGCTTAATTCCCTAATGAAAAGACAGATTAGCCAGAATATCCTGGCACTCAGGAGGCAGAGGTGGATGGATCTCTGAGTTCAAGACTAGCCTGGTCTACACAATGAGTTCCAAGCCAGTCAGGGTTACATAGTGAGACACTTTCAGAACAAAACAGAACCATACCAGCAGAATGGATCAAAAGGCAGGATCCCTTTTGTTGGTTCCAAGAAATATACTTCTCAGAATAGCAAAAAGATGCTACTCAAGGTTAAAAGATGCTAAAAGGTATTCCAAGTTCAGGGAGCTAGCAGACAGGCAGGTGTCGCTGTTTTAATACCTAGCAAAATAGACTTCAAGCCAGGACTAGACAGGGAGATAAAGAAGGTCACTTCATGATGACTAACGGAACAATCATCTAGGGATGTTACAGTTCTAAATATATGTGCGCTGGACATGGATGCACCTGATTTGATAAAACATAAAACCACAAATTAGCGCCAGCACAATAATAACAGTGGCATCAGTACCCTACATTCATTAATTGACAGGTCTATCTGGGAAAAAATAAATGGAGAAATACCCGGATCAAATGGCACTTTATCTAATAAATATCCACAGAATATGCTGTGTGAACACTGCATAACACACATTTTTCTCAGCAGTCCATGGAACTTTCCTTAAAATAGAGACACAAAGTAAGTCTTGATAAATAGAGGAAAATGGAAGCAATGCTTTATAGTCTATCTGATCACAGTGGGGTAGAATCTATAGTCCAACTTACAAAGGTGAAGCTGCATACTGTTGATGATGACTGGACCTTTAAAGAAATCAAGAAGAAAATAGAGCTTTGTGGGAGCCTAGACAGTTTGGATGCTCACCTTACTAGACCTGGATGGAGGTGGGTGATCCTTGGACTTCCCACAGGGCAGGGAACCCTGATTGCTCTTTGGGCTGACAAGGGAGGAGGACTTGATTGGGGGAGGGGGAGGGAAATGGGAGGCGGTGGCGGGGAGGAGGCAGAAATCTTTAATAAATAAATAAATAAAAAGAAGAAAATAGAGAAAAGTGCCAAGACTTGAGTGAAGATGAAGACTCAGCATATGAGACCTATGACCTTATCCTAAGAGGGAACTTTATATCTCTAAGTGCCACCATTAGCAAGTCAGAGAGTAGCAAATGATTTCCCTTAGGGTCTTGGAAAAATAAGAGCAAGCCAAACCTAAAACCAGTAGACAAAAAGAACTAATTAGAACCAGTGCAGAAATGGATGAAAAGGAAATAACCAAATGCAACACAAAGAGTAAATAAAATAGTCAATTCTTCAAAGAAAAACATAAGCAAATCAACAAACGCTTAGCCGAACTAGCTAAAAGAGAGAGAAGATATAAACTAGTAAAATTAGGAAGGGGGAGAAGGAAATTCGTAACAATGAAATTCAGAAAATTATTGAGACATGCCTTAAAACTTAGCTCCACTAAATTAGAAAATTGATAAGGAAGAAATGCATTTCTAGAGGCTTATCACCTGACAAATTAAACCAAAATGAGAAAAATGTTTTAAATAATTCTTAAAGATCTACAATTAGCATTAAGATTAAAGCAGTAATAGTAATTTTAAAAATGTCCAGACTAAAGCAAATCCAGAGTCAGACAGATACTCTAGTGAATTCTACCAGAGCATCAGCGATGCTTCTTCTATTAGATAGAAATGGACACTTCCAAGCTGTGTTAGCAAAAAGGACACAAAACCAGATAAAACACAGCTACAAGAGGAAATTACTGCCCCACGAACACAGATGCAAACATTCTCAACAAAATACTTGCAAACCAAATCCAAGAATACACCAACAAATATCAATGACAATCAAGTTGGCTTCATTCTTGAGATGAAGGGGTGGCTCAACATACCAAATCAATTAATTTGTCACATAAATGGATGCAAAGATAAAAATCACATGATCATTTTAATAGATGCAAAACAAACTTGATAAAACCCAAGTCCCTTCCCAATGGAAGTCCTAAGATGGGGCTGAAGAGATGGGTCACCAGTTAAGAGCACTGGCAGCTCTTTCTGAGGACCTGGGTTCAATTCCCAACACCCACGACAGCTCGCAACTGTCTGTAACTCCAGTTCCAAGGGACCTGGAACCTTCACACAGACATAAATGCAGGCAAGACACCAATGCACATAAAAATAAATCTTTTTTAAAAGTTCTAAGAAGCTGGGCATCACATCTGAACATAATAGAGGCTACAAACAACAAATCTATAGCTAACATTAACTAAACTTAAAGCAATTTTCCCTGGAATCGGGAAGAAGACAAGAATGCCCACTTTCTCCACTCTGGTTCACCACAGAACTGGGAAGACTTGGAGCAATAAGACAAGGAAGCTAAAACGTTACAAACAGGAAAGAAAGAAGCCAAAGAACCCTTACTTCAGGTAATATGCTTCTCTATATACAAGACCCTAAGGGTTCCCACTAGAAAACTCTAGAACTTGTAAGTAAACCCTTCCAGCCAAGTGGCAGGAAACAAAACTAACACACAAAAATTTTTTTCCTCTATACCAATAACAAAAGCTCTGAGGAAGAAATCAAGGAACCAATCTCATTCACAACTGGGTCCACTCCACCCCCTCACTCTTCCTAAACTCCCTTGGAGTAACCGTAACTGAGGAAGTAAAGGACCTCTATAAAAAAAACTTTAAAATACTCCAAGGAGAAGTTGAAGAAGACAACAGAAATTGGAAAGACCTTCCATGCTCATGGTTTGGAAGACTCAATTCTCTGAAAATGGAGAGCCTACAAAAAAAATCTACATATTCAACACATCCCCATCAAAATAACAGTGACATTCTCCACAAATGGGGAATGAAGGAACTTTAGAATTCATTTAGAAGCATAAAAATAGTCAAAATAACCCTGACCCAAAAGGAGTAAGATGAAACATTTTGCTATGCTAGCTTTTAAGTTACATGTTTTTACCCTTTTTATTTATGTGTATGTGTGTCTACTTGCCAGTTTGTGTGCATGCAATGCCCATGGAGGCCAGAAGAGGGCAGAAGAACCCTTGGAACTAGAGTTACTCTTGGTTGTAAGCCAATGAATGTGGGTACTGAAACCTGAACTCAGGTCCTCTGTAAGAGCAGTAAGTCTTCTTAACTGCCCAGTCATCTCTTCTGTACAAGTCTCAAGTTATCTATAGAGTCAGAATAATAAATACAGCAGGCACTGACACAAAACATACAAGTAGATTGAAGGGACAGACTAGAAAATCCAGACATAAACCCATGCAGCTATAGCAACTTGCTTTTTAACAGATACGCTGTGGTGGCTTGAATGAGAAATGTCCCTCATAGGTTCATGCATTTGACACTTGCTCTCCAGCTGGTGGCGCTGTTAGGGAAGGGTATAGAACCACTAGGAGGAGATGCCATGCTGGAGGAAGTCCATCACTTTGAAGTTTTATAACCTGGCCCCACTCCTGTTCTCTCTCTGTTTCCTGTATGCAGATAAAATGTGACCAACCAGCTTCGGGCTTCTCCTCCTAGGCTTTCCCTGTTGCCACACCTTCCCTACTGTGATGGGCTCTATCCCTCTGGAAGTACAAACTAAAATAAATCCTCTCCTTCCCGAGTTACTTTTGGGTGTGGTATTTTATCTCAGAAACAGAAAAGTAACCAATGCAGATGCCAAAAGACTCACAGAAGAAAAGACAGTTTTTTTAGCAAATGGTGCCGGGGAAACTGGGTATTTGTGTGTAAAAGAATAAAACTGAAAAGCTTCATCTCTCACTGTGTGAAAAAACAAAACAAAACACCAACTTCAATTAGGTCAAAGACCCTAACTGTGAAATTCCTAGGGAGAGCATGGAGGAAACACTTCCAGACTAGGTTACAGGTGAGGAGTTTCTGAATAAGATTCCAGTAACTCGCAGCTAGAGAGATGGCTCAGGACTTGAGAGCATTAACTATTTTTTCAGAGCACTAGGATTCAATTCCTTCCCAGCACCTTCATGGCAGGTTACAAAGGCCAATAACTCCAGTCCCAGGGGATGACGCCCTCTTCTGACTTCTGCGAGCAGTACACACGCAGTACAGACACACATTCAGGCAAACACTCACACACAAAATAAAAATAAATATAATCTAAAAGAAATTTAGCTAGGCAGTGGTGGTACACACGTTTTATCCCAGCACTAAGGAGGCAGAGGTAGGTGGGTCTTTGTGAGTTCAAGACCAGCCTGGTCTGCAGAATGCGTTCCAGGACCGCCAGGACTACACAGAGAAATCCTGTCTCAAAAAAAATCAAAACAAAACAAATTAGAAAACAACAAAACCACACACACATACAAAAAATCCAGTCACTCAGGAAATAATGCCAGCTACCAACAAACAAAATCTCAAACAATTAAAGACCTCTGGAGCACAGGAATCCTTTAGCCAAGTGAAAAGACAACCTATGGACCGGCAGAAACTTAGCTAACTGTGCATCTAATGGGCAATTAACCTGAATACACAAAGAACTCAGAAGGTAAGTTCAGCAAGAAAACAAACAGTCTAAACAGAGACTAGGAACTAAATAGAGAGTTCTCAAAAGAAGAAATACACATGGCCAACAAACAGCTGTAGGTATCAGGGAAGTGCCAATTGAGACTACATTGAGATGCCTTCTCACCTCGGTCAGGATGGCTTTTATCAAGAAAGCAAAGGGCACCAAATGCTGACCAGGGAGAGGGGAGGAAGAAGCTCTTGCTCAAGGTGGACGCGCAAACTGGTGCAGCCACTGTGGAAGTCAGTGTGGAAGTTTCTCAGAGAGCTAAACCCAGCACTACTGTATCCCAGATATACTATCTGGGCATATACCTAAATACTCCACATCCTGCTATAGACATACCTGCTCATACCTGTTCGCTGAAGCTCTATTGTAACAGTAAGGAAACAAAATCAGCCTGGATGTCAATCAACTGATCAACAGGTAATAAAAATGTAGTGCACATATCCAATGGAATTTTATTCAGCCATAAGGAAAAATGAAATAATGTAATCTGTGGGGAAATGGATGGAACTGGAAAATTCTATATCAAGTGAGGTCCCCTGGTTTAGAAAGATAAACATTGCATGTTCTTACTTGTATCTGGACCTTAACCTCAAATTTTATGTATTGATGGGGAATGAGTATGTATAGAGGCCAGGAAGCTGGAAAGAGACTCGGGAGAGGAGAAAAGAAGCCTCAAGGGAAAGAGATGGAGAGGGTTTGAAAGTGGAAGGATGGAGACAGGAGATGAAAGGGTCCAACCAAGGATGTGGAGGAGGGTCAACCAAAAACAAGTATGTTTGGAAATGCCATAAAGAAACCTTCTATTTTGTAAGCCAATTTTAAGAATGTTTAATTTACAAAATAATCTTTCTTGCAACACACTCAAAACATAAGGCATTAATTTCCATTTTTGTGTAAACTATGAACTCAAAAATTCTTTTCAAGTCCCTCAGATTCCAGATAGATACCCTCACTTCTCTATGTTCCTTTGCCCGCTGGACAATGACCTGTGTTATCCCAGGCAAGGGAATGGACACGTTCACATCTGCTGTCAGCATAACTTCGTAAGGAGAGGACTTCGTAAGGAGAGGACTTGTCAGATCCATTAAACTTAAAAACATTTATACTCACTGTCAGAAGCCTTCTTGGCAGCATTGTCTGTAGTTTCACAAAATTGAACACACTAAAAAAAATGTACCGATATGGCATCGATGAAACAGATCCAAGTCCATTAATCCAACCAAATATGGATCGCCTGCCATCTATGAAGCTTGAGTTTTCCTGTGAGGAAATGGAGAGCCAGCAACTCACCAGGGACCTGTGCGTGGTCTTCAGCACATGGCCCGCAGGAACTCACTGGGGACCTGCAGAAGGTCTTCAGTGCGTGCCTGGCGTATTCAGAGCTAGGGTTGGTGAAACATGTGTAGACAAGGGTGAGTCTGACCTGCCTCTTCTTTTAGTTTGCCTTGGAAATTCAATGATGATTTTTATACCTTTAAATTATTGGGAGAAGAAGATGAATATTACTTCACAGCCTGTGCAAATCGTGTTAAATTTCAAATCTCAGTGTCCATAAATCAAATCTAATTGGCATGCAGCAGGGCTGACTGTCTGCTGCTCTCATGGCAGTAGTAGTGTTTGGTTATAGTGGTATATTAGTTGTGTTTTAATAAATAAAGCTTGCCTGAAGATCAGAGCACAGCAGCCAAACT
This sequence comes from Microtus oregoni, assembly GCF_018167655.1. Classification (NCBI taxonomy): domain Eukaryota; kingdom Metazoa; phylum Chordata; class Mammalia; order Rodentia; family Cricetidae; genus Microtus; species Microtus oregoni. The sequence continues at coordinate 861,086 of NW_024543833.1, read as the reverse complement.
AGTCAGCCATACAGGCAGTGGTAGCACACAGCTTTAATTTCAGCAGCCACACTAGTTAGCCATAGAAGCCGGGAAGTGGTGGTGCACACTTTTAATCCCAGCACTAGAGAGGAATATATGATGGGAGGAGACAGGTCTCAACTTAGCCTCAATCTGAGGATTTGTGGAGGCAGGATCGCCCATTTTTAGTCTGAAGTAGAGGTCACAGCCAGTGGCTGGCTGCTTTGCTTTTCTGATCTTTGGGTTGAACCCCAACATCTGTCTCTGGGTTTTTATTTCATGCTACATTTGGTCATTTCTACAAATTATCTGTTCCACATAGCCAAAGAATATTTGCCATCTTGCCCTGTGCTGTCAAAATTAGCTAATCCTTAAAGGAGGGCTCCAAAGAAGTGAAAATGTTATATCTATATATAATAATAATATAATATATAGTGCTTCTACAGATATTTTTATACGATGTATATTATATACATCATATGTATATACATTGAGATAAATATATAATATACATCGTATGAATATATATATCCCGATGTACAAAAACCCAATTTCCATTAACTGATGAATAAATAAAATGAAGTATATCCATATGGTGGAATATTATTTAACCATTAAAAGGAGGGATGTCATGATGCAAGCTACAACATGGAAGATTCTATATTGTGTGATTCCATTTATAAAACTAGAAAAATGGTCAAATCTGTAGAGATATACTGTAGCTTGGTGGTTAATTATCTAGGCTCAAAGGCTGAAGTAGGCATGATGGGTTTGACAGCTAATGGAGTTCATTAAAAATTTCTGAACCAGATCACGGTGACTCTGGATATACTCGACGCCCCTGAATTTGGTCGGTGAATTGTATGGAGGCAAAGGCATCACAATGAAGGTGTTTTAGGAGAGAATGGAGAGTGTGGATGGGGTCGTAGATAATTTCAGATAGTTTTGGGAGAGCTCCCCCTCAGGATGCAATGCTTAAATTAAGACTTCAAAGAAAAGAAAAGTCAGGAGAAGAATGTCCATTTAAAGAAAGCGACAGAAGCAAAAGTGCCCAAGCAGAAAGGCTTGTCTTGTCCTAGAAACAAGACGGAGTGTGGCTGCCGTTGCCCATCCTAGTGAGACAGTGAGAGGTCAGAATACAGGGGGAGATTGCCCGTCCTGTGAGTTCACACGGGGCTTCGGGGGGCATCTAAAATGCAACAGAGAAAGATGCTAAACCACGAAACAGGGAAGGACACAAACGGTACACGCTGCAGAGGATGAGCTGGCTGCTGTGTAGATGACAAACCACACTGAAAGAAGCAGCAGCAGCATGTAGGGTGGTGAGGGGCAGAGGTGATCTGTCCTACCCCCCCCCCCAGCCTCTCTTGATCCTCTGCGTAACCACAGTACATGGTCCAAGCCATAAAGTTAGCACTGACACAAAGCTGTTGCTGAAACCACAGATTGCAGGATCCACCAGCTTCATTCGTGTCCCAGGCCAGGGTGCCACCCAAAGCTCTTCATTATCTTTGTCACTTCTGAGTTGCCAGTCTGCAATTACCCCTTGGTCCTCTGTAATCTCACCCACAGATTTCAGCCCTACCCCATGAAAAGACCAGGATGTGACGAAGGAGGGGACCGTGCTTTGGAAGGGGACTGAATGCTGCTGTGGAACATTATTGCTAAGGTTTAAGGTGTCTCCCCCGAACTAGTGCATATGCTACACGCAAACCATCCATTGCACAACTGTGCTGGGAGGTGGGACTGAATGGGAAGCGTTTAGGACATGAGGGTGGAGGCCTCATGAACAGGTTAACGCCATCATTACAAGGCTTGAGGCTACAGATTCCACCTTTCAGTCTCTCTCAGCCTTGGGGAACCTTGGGCCATATTCTGCTGCAGCCAGAAGGCCCTTACCAGAAGCCAAACAAATGCTGGTACCATGCTCTAGGACTTCCCCGAATCAACAACCAAGCACATTTCTCTCGCCTAATCAGTTTCTCTGTCTGTCATCTAGCGACAGCAGCACAGAACGGACTAAGACAGTTACGCCTTTGTATCCTCAGTGTATACAAACGGATGTCAAGAAAGCATTTAAAGCCAGGGGACAGCAGTATAAACAGCATGACCCATCCATTTTTCAAAATGACATATATTCGTATAATTATATGTATTTTATATTCATGAAATGACGCTGGAAGGATATAAAAAAATCGGCTCTGTCTGGGCATGGAAACCGAGTGGCTGAGTGTGTGAGAATTGGTTGTTTTGTAGGGTTTCCCCTGCCTCGCACTCTTTCAGATTCATGGCCTCTTTTTCTTTCTTTTTTTTTAAATTTATTTATTATGTATACAATATTCTGTCTGTGTGTATGCCTGCAGGCCAGAAGAGGGCACCAGACCCCATTACAGATGGTTGTGAGCAACCATGTGGTTGCTGGGAATTGAACTCAGGACCTTTGGAAGAGCAGGCAATGCTCTTAACCTCTGAGCCATCTCTCTAGCCCTGGCCTCTTTTTCTTTAATTGTACACACACACACACACACACACACACACACACACACTCAACTGTCATGTAATGAGTTGCATTACCTCCAAGATAGTAAAGATGATAACAATGATAAACCTACCTGCATTGTTGGAAAACCCCAGGTAAGGGCAGGTACATGGAGGTCCTAAAAAGAGCAGTCTCTGGGAATCTCCCAGAGGAGAAAACCTGCAGTTAAGCACAACTCAGCCCTGCCCCAGTTTGGAAATCGTTTGTGTTGAGTCCCACGGGAGATGAGATTAGCAAGCGGATTATAAAGATGAAAGAGGGGTCATAATAACTGTTGATGGATAATAAGCGCTCATCTATTATCTAGGGATGTACGTTCCTCGAATATTCTAGAACTGCAGGCAAGCAGTTTGGCTGCTGGTTTTTGTCTTCATCGTGTTATTTTCTAGCAAGAACCTCCATTCCCCGGGGCCTCCCAGAGAAGCAACAAGCGTACACATTCAGTTTCCCTTCTTGCCTGATCCTGGGTGTTCGTGCACCAAACCAGAGCCACGAATGCTCCGAAGGCTGGCTGGGGAACCAGCAAGTATGTCAAGGGAACCACAGCAGAAGTGGGCGAAGCCTCACGAGAATTATTACCATATCCTGTTTGTTGCGGGAGCTTCGCCAGACTCTTCACTGGGTTCCAGTGACTCATAGGATCCTCCCAGAACCACTCACTGCACCACAGATGGCGCCAGGGACTGGGGAGAGCCTCGCAGGGCCGTAAATCTAATCCACGTCAGCACAGGCTTCATTAGGTAAGGGTGTGTTGGACTTTCATGCACACATAATTGATATCCGCGCAGGAGATGCCTGGATTTTGTCTTTAAAAATGATGAAATAGACAAGTCTGGAATTTTTATGGTGCTCTTCACTTTACAGAAAGTAAGTTTAACCATGATGCTACCCTTCTGATCTTATCTAATAAAAGTATTTATTGTGTCTTTTATTGCAAAGGTAATGCATGCTTTTATACACAGGTAATTTTATATACCTTTTATGGAAAACACAGAACAATATAATAGCAAAAGTAAGATCCATGAAATACCAGGTGCGGTGGTACACATTTGTAACCCCAGCACTTTGAAGGCTGAGACAGGAGGATCACAAGTTTGAAGGCAAGCTTGGGGTGAGCCTGTCTTGAAAACAAAAAGTAAACAAAACATAAACAAACGACATAAAGAAAAACTTCTGGAAGAAGGAGAAAAGGAAAGAAAGGTTGGATTAATCTGAGCACTGGGACCCTGAGGCAGGAGGATGGAAAGTGGAGGGAAAAGGGAGGAGGGGAGGCTGTCAGTCGGATCGCAGACTGTTCAAGTTGCACTTTGCTATAGTAAGAAAAAGTAATATTGCTGAGGCTTTGTGCTGAACTGATTAAATATGGACAGTCCATCATCATACCCTCGGGCATCCCTTCAGACTGGTCAGGGGAGAGCTGGTACTCCCCTGGGGAGAGTACCCCTGCCTCCTTTGATTTAAGTGCCAATTACTTCCCAGCAGCAATCCCCCCCCCCCCCACACACACATGCATACAGTGTCAGCTTCATGGAAACGCAATCTAAACCTGGTCCATTTGGAGGGCACCTGACCTCTTGGGATTGGCTGTGTTGGTGTTCACTGCTGAGTGTTCTGGGCTCTATTAGGCTCCTGACCTCAGCACAGCGTATTTCCTCCTGGACATTGGGCTTCAAGTGATCCTTTGCTAGGTACAGGGAGGACACGGAGAACCAGAAGCTGATGGCCCATGCATCCGCCCAGCTCCTGCCCAACTGCCTCAGTCTCCTCTGGAATCACTATGTATCCATGTGATGGGCTTCCCCTAAACTCTGAATGCTGAAATGTTTTCCTGGCATAGGATGAGAGGAAAAATAGGGGTGGGGGGTGGGGTCCTGGCACCTGACCTTCTTGACCCAATCAGCTGTTTTCCCTCTTGGTCCCATGGGAGCAAGATGGTTAGGTCTACTTGGGGCCCTCCACTGCAGCTGCACCACCTCCCCCTTGTTCTCAGGTTGTCAGTGCTCAATAGTTCCAGCGCCATCAGCAGAGATGCTTCCCCAGAGCTAGGGACTGCAGGTTCTGAGTCATCCAGAGCCAGCTTCAGTCATTCAGAGGCGGAGCTTCAGGAATTGATCTGTCTTCCTTCTCCTGATTAAGTCTGCCTCTCAGGCCTTTTCCTATGCTATAAAACCCCATTGTGGATATCAAAAGCAAATTATGGGCTCTTTCTTTTAGTTACAGTAAAGCGATCTTATCTGTTCTGTCTTCCCCTCCCCCATGCCATCAGTTCCTCTCTAATTTTATAGGCAGATTAAGGCAAAGTTGAAACACAGAACAAAAACTCAGTTTTACCTTAGCTATAGCACTTTTTTCTGTATCATTTTGTGGGAGCATTTAGTAAGAATAAAGAGTTTATGAGCCATGCCCTATTTACTCTTTGCATTCAATATACTTTTTTGGGGGTTGGGGTTTTTCGTTTGTTTGTTTTTTGGCTTGATTTTGTTGTTGTTGTTGTTTGTTTTTTGAGACAGGGTTTCTCTGTGTAACCCTGGCTGTTCTGGAACTTGCTCTGTAGACCAGGCTGGCCTTGAACTCACAGATCTGCCTACCTCTGTCTCCTGTGTGCTGGCTGGGATTAGGCATACCCAGATTCAGCATACCTTTATCCTATAAATGTTTTTATTCTTAGAGTGTGCTTTAGGTAGATCGACCATTCATGCAATTTTGTTTCTTTTATGCTTAGAAAATGAACTCCAAGGCTATTTCACATATGTTGGTTATCTTTTTGATCATATTTTGATAACACTACAACTTTTTAATTTGTTTTTTCCCTTTCATACACTGGGGATTTATTTTAGAATATCAAGGATAGTAAAGATCAAGCTTGCTCAGTTCTAAATTGCCACTTTCCCAGAATCCTTGGTGATTTCCTAGGAACTAATACATCACTGTTAGCAGAGCAGTTGGGTTACTTTGTGCTTTTTGTCCCTTGGCTTTTCCTGGAGGCAAGGGCCCTTGCCTCTTATGTCTAAAGAATGGTTTCCCTTCTGAGCAATGGCTTTAGAAGACTGGCAATGAGTCTAAGAATGCTTATGTTGCTGGAAAGTTCTTTGCTAATTTCCTTTGGAGATTGTTTTTGGAAGCAGCTTTTGGGCCACATAGGAAACCAGTCTTTCAAGTTAATAGCGCTTTCTCGGACCCCAAATTACATCCTGCGGCTTGATTATACCCCTTTTCCCAGGTAATGTGATTCAAATGGCTCCTTCCTGTTTCCAAAGAGGAAATATGCTTGGGAGCATGCTACCTCTGTTCTATATGTTCGTTTAAGTTAGTCTTCTTATAGCTATGTTTGATGGCAGGAACAGGATACACACACACAAAGGAGGTGCCACTTTTTGGCTCTGTATTATGACTGTAACCATGAAGAGAAGCAAAAGAAAAAGACACGTGTCTCTGTGAGGAAGATAGCCTTGGAAAGACACTGGCCTGCTGCCTCTCGGAAGCCGAGCAGGGGATCTTGGTGCTCTGAATTGGATTCACCACTGAGGCTGGTGAGTGGTTCCTGAACCATACTGAACTCTGGATGTCAGCAGAGCCTATGGTTCTGCTGGATTTTTTCCTAAAGCTCTACACACTTCTAACAACACTGACTATAGGAAAGAAATGACAACATGGATATCCCCCTGGATTTTATACATCTCCCAATTTTCTAATTGCTACAGCTACTGCCAACAACGCACACTAAATCGTGCCCCATAGGGAGAGGTCTCAGAACACACCACAGGATAGGACTGCAAATTTCAGTGATTACAAACAATTAAAGTGGGCAGCCAACATGTAATTTTCTTTTTAGGCATGGACAGAGAATAAGAAATGACTTCCTGGGTAGGAATGGAGAGGAACAGAACTGTTTCCCTTTGTGTAAAAAATCAGACTTGATCAACTTGAGATTAAAGCTAGTGTGCCCTCCCCTGTTTGCTTTTAAAATTGAGGGATGCAGAAATTAGCGAAATTAAATTCACAGCTGCATTAGCTGCAAATAACAAAAACATGCGATGTGATTTTGTGTAAGGGATATTTCAGCTTGTAGGCAAAAACAGAGTTGGGCATCCCAATAATGGGAGAGTCAGATACACCACTGGTTCTTCAGAATGATTGGAGCTTTGGTTCCAAAAATGACAGTATCATTCTCTCTTGCGCACTTTAGCTTTCTCCCACAGACTGCCTTCCTGCTGTCTCGCTTCAGACCTGCCTTTTCCATGTCAGAGTGGGTGTCTATCTAAGTTGAATTGTATTCAGTTCTAGAGTGCTCGCCCTATTGATTCCAATCTGCATTTAAAAGCCCCTCTGTTAGAGTGACCGCTCAAACTCTAGGACATCACTGGTACTATAAACTATATTGATGTCAACTAAACGCCCCCATGGATTGGCTTAATGGGTCTTGAGGAATGGCCCATTTTCTAAGTTGCTTAAAAGTATCAGTGGGTGGTCTTAGGCAAGGATATTTAGATTTGCATAGGTTGGGCAAGGAGTCTGTCCCTAAACCTATAAATGAAAGTTAAGAATATTAGCTCCTCTGTAGAATCCCTACAGGTTAAAAAGAGGCCACTACTAGAGAAGGAACAAGCAAACTGTGCTGAGCAAGTGAACAGAGACTGCTCTCTGCTTTGGTGTTCATTTCTTTTGACTTAGGAAAAATTTCTTGCTTTTGCTCATCTTCTTGCTAAACTAGAACTCTGCTAGGGTAACAACTCCAGTTCTCTGTGTTCTCAGAGCAGGGGAAAATCCAACATCATTGTACTTTTAGTAAATGGTTACAAGGCTACACCCATTCATTAAGTAGTTAGCCTGAGTGTGGGATTGGTTGGCCTGTATTCCTTGACATCTGTACCGTTCTTGTAAGATGCTTTGACCAGTGCCATTTCCAACAGAAGAGACCTAGTTTAGTGGACTTGGATAGGTCAGTCCTGACTCCACTACTGATTAGATGGCTACCTTAGAGCGCGTTCTTCAACCCTAGATCCTCACCCACTCTTCTGAAACCTGAGGGAATGAAACATACCGATCACAGTACCCAGCATATCCATCTCACAAAGGGTTGTGAAACCCAGAGAGGAAAACAAATGGATGAGCTTCTAGCGTAGGAAGCACGACAGACTATATAAGAAAGCCAAGGCTAACCTTAGACTTTGCTCAGTAATATGACTCCCACCATCAGAAAAGGATGGGCACTTCCTGCAGTTTGCTACCTCTGAACAGGACCCCCAGCTATAGACTCTACGCTTCTATCAGCTGTCTCTTGTTAGAGACTGGAATGGTGATGCGACCATTGCTACAGGAGGATTAAAGCAGGAGCTACTGAATTAAGCAATCCCATATCACATTAAATATGTGACCTAACAGGAGACTAATGCTTTTCTGCTAACCGAGCATAATAGTTTCTGCTGTTATTCTGGACTTGGGCACACAAGAAAATATTTTTTTTTTCGAGACAGGGTTTCTCTGTGGTTTTGGAGCCTGTCCTGGAACTAGCTCTTATAGACCAGGCTGGTCTCAAACTCACAGAGATCCACCTGCCTCTGCCTCCCGAGTGCTGGAATTAAAGGCGTGCGCCACCACCGCCCAGCAAGAAAATATTTTTAATCAAGCCAGAAATAAAATCTTATGCATTTTTATTTTATTTTAGACAGGATCTCACAATGAAGTCTTGGTTGGCCTGGAGCTTACTGTGTAGACCAGACTGATCACAGCAATCTGCTTGTGTCTGCCTCCCGAGAGCTGGGATTAAAGGCGTGTGCCTCCATACCTGGCTTGTAATATTTTATCCTTATTCTTGTTACTAATAGCTATGGTTAGCATTTACAAGATCCTAAGAGACATTTGTCATGAGTTCTTGACTATTCTCACATGTGCCACACCGTGTTTAATTCTTCTCAGCAACCTCATTTGGTAAGGATCATTATTATTCTAGTTTATTAAAGCGGCCTCCTACAACAGTGCTCCTTTAGGTGGAGAGTGGAGTGGAGTGCTCCATAGCTGGAGAGTGGAGTAGAGTGCTCCTCCTATAGCTGGAGAGTGGAATGGAGTGCTCCTATAGGTGGAGAGTGGAGTGGAGTGCTCCTCCTATAGCTGGAGAGTGGAGTGGAGTGCTCCCCCATAGCTGGAGAGTGGAGTCCTCCTCCTATAGCTGGAGAGCAGAGTGGAGTCCTTCTCCTATAGCTGGAGAGTGGAATGGAGTGCTCCTCCTATAGCTGGAGAGTGGAATGGAGTGTTCCTATAGGTGGAGAGTGGAGTGGAGTGCTCCTCCTATAGCTGGAGAGTGGAATGAAGTGTTCCTATAGGTGGAGAGTGGAGTGGAGTGGAGTGCTCCTCTTATAGCTGGAGAGTGGAGTGCTCCTCCTATAGCTGGAGAGTGGAGTGCTCCTCCTATAGCTGGAGAGTGGAAAGAAGTGTTCCTATAGGTGGAGAGTGGAGTGGAGTGGAGTGCTCCCCCTATAGCTGGAGAGTGGAGTGCTCCCCCTATAGCTGGAGAGTGGAGTGCTCCCCCTATAGCTGGAGAGTGGAGTGCTCCCCCTATAGCTGGAGAGTGGAATGGTGTGCTCATATAGCACCGCAGAAAGGATCTTCACATTCTAACACACTTCCCACTTCCTTCAGTCTTTCCCAGCCTAGTTCTGCAATTCATTTTCTAACAGAGCAAATTTGTAGATCAGTTGCTGATTTTGATCATGCTTCTTTGGGTTATCATTGCTTTCTTCAAATGCCTTACAATAATTAGTCTGCAAGCTCATTTTGAGAGGGGTACTTGTTTATTTATTTAGCTTTGGTTTTGACTCTATTCATTACTTAGGTTTCAGTGTTTTTCTCTTCCAGCACCGAGCAGCTCATAAGGAATCAGCATTCCTGCTGTGGCCTGTGTGCTTCAGGTGCTTCAGACGGAGGGCCAGCAGGGGACTTGTGACTCTTGGGTATTGGTTATATTACCATAGCCAATATCTCTCTCATCTTCCTCAATTTCCCTCTTGCTTTCATCAAAGCAGCAACTTTACACCGAATCCAGCGACAGTTTTCCTTTGAAGTGCTTTTCTTAGCTTCTACACACCACCCAACATGGGGCCATTTGGCCCCCATTACTCTGCAGGAGCTGAACTCATTGTGGACGCTGCCTGGAGTCCAGGAACCCAGGTAGCCAAGGCTTGTGTCCTATTTACTATCTGATCCTCATGTTTTGTTTCTGGGCCATGGCACTTTTGATTTTGCTTTTGGGGTTAGTTGGGTTGGTTTCCTTTGTTGCCATCCACAACTGCCCTGCTGGAGAATAAAGGGGGTGCTTCAGGATTTACTGTCTCCCCTGGGGGAAGTTTCACACCACCAGGATTCTCTTACCTTCTCCTCTCCACCCCCAACTCTGTGTTCCCTGGCTGGTTTCTCTCTGTGGGACAACACAGATGGCTACAAAGGGCTGCTAGCTGCAACCAAAGAGAAAAGGTGACCTTCAATGGTGAGGTTCTGACAACCCCTGGGAAACTATTCTGGTGGAGGGTTTACCCTTGACCTTCCTGCTCTCAGTTCCTTGATCCCTCTCCTCCACGGATTTTACCTTCTGTCTCACTAAGCCACAGGCAAAGCAAAAATTTTAATTCCATATTTTTAAAGTAAAGGATCACCCAGAGAGGAAATGTTCCTCAGATTGAATATTAGTATATATTCTTTGCTATAGTCCATAAATGAAGATGAGTTATAAAACACATAGTAAAATATAAATATTATATGTTAATGCCATTAAATGGTAAAATATAAATATTAAAATCTAAAAAATATAAAATTCCAAATTTATGTATGTAGAGTACAAGGTTGGCATGTCCTAGCGTGCATTTCTATTGCTGCAATAAACGGTGAGCAGAAGCAACACAGGGAGGAAAGGACTTGTATTTCAGCTTTGACTTTCAGGTCACACGACAACATTAAAGACAGAGCAGGAACTCAAAGCAAGAGCCTGGAGGCAGGAATTGAAGCAGAACCCATGGAAGAATTCCTACTCACAAGCCCTCCCTTAAGCTCAGCTAGCTTTTTTATCCATCCCTGGACCACCTGCCTAGGGATGATGCCACCCAAAGTAGACAGACCTTCCTCCCTCAGTCATCAACCAAGATGAAGCCCTACACGTTGGTTCTCAACTTTCCCAGTGCTGTGACCCTTTAATACAGTTCTCCGTGCTGTGGTGACCCCGGGACATACAAGTCTTTGGTTGCTATTCCATAACTGTAACTGTCATGAATTGTAATGTAAATATCTGATATGTGACCCCCCAAGGGGGGCATCACCCACAGGTTGAGAACCACTGCCCTACAGACATGGCCACAGACCAAACTGAAGCAGTTCTTCAATTTAAGTTCCCCTCTCCCAGGTGCTAAGTTGTGTGAAGTGAAGGATAAAACTAACCAGGATATGGCCTGGATGTTTGCCAATGAGCTTCTAGACAACCAGAGTGACTAAACAATTGACTATTAAGTTTTCTTCTGGCAAAGAAAATCCTTCCTACTTCTTTAAGAGAGGTAAACTTTTTTGTCAAAATACTTTGAATTATGTGCACCTATGTGTGCCAGTGGAGGCCTAAAGAAGGTGTTGGATCTCCTGGAACCGGACTTTGGGGCTGTTGAGAGTTACCCAATGTGAGTGTTAGGAATCAAACTCAGAGCTTCTGCAAGAGCAGCACCTGCTCTTAATCACTAAGCCTTCTCTCTGTCCCCAAGAAGTTAGTTTTTCTGGCAGGAAACTCTAAAGTAGAGTGAAAGTCCTCAGCAGGGGGCAGCAGGAGGGGACTTAGATGATGCCCTCTGTGAGCAAGGGGACAGTCAGAGGTCATCCTGAGGAAGCCTCCAGGCACAGTGCCTGTCAGCTGGCAAAGGGCAGAGTTCAGGTAAGCACAGGCAATCATCTTGATGAGATGTTCTTTAACGCTCTCAGAACTTCATCCTCCTTGGCATCTGATGGAGCTCCATGTCTGAACCTTGTATTAGATTACTTGGACTACGGGGCGAGAGGTGAAATTCCTTATTAGTCATTTTATTGTTGCTGCAGATGGAAGATAGGAATGCAATTCAAACCAGTATGTATGTGGGGGTGGGGTGTAGGGGGCTAGCAAGTTATTGACGTTAAAAAGAACCAAAGTGAAAAGTTGTGGAGGAAGTGGAAATCTGGCTGTGGAGACCCCTGACTGCAGGAAGTCTCATACCACCAGGATCCTCTTCCTCTCCCATCTCCTCCTCGAACGCTGTGTTGTGTTCCCTACTGGCTTTCTCTCTGTGGGACAGCGCAGATGGCTATACAGGGCTATGAGCGGCAACCAAAGAGAAAAGAATCCTTCTTCAGTGGATCAGGTTATAACAATCCTTCTAATGGTGGGGTTGCCCCTGGCCTTGGCTTCTGTCATCGTTGCCCACATTGATCTTATCCTCTGCTTTACTAAACCTTATGGTCACCTCATAGTACTTCAACGATAGTAGCACAGTCCCAGTGTGAAGCACCCCACTCCAGCCGCTCTTCCCAGTACCCTAACTTCACATTCTTGGGCCTTCCTGTATCCTCTGATCCATAGACTCTGCCTCCTTTAGAAGCTGTGGTCCATCACCATAGGCCTCATCCTCTCCTTGCCTCCTTTAGAGCTGTGCTCCATCACCATGGGCCTCATCCTCTCCTTGCCACCTTTAGAAGCTGTGCTCCATCACCATGGGCCTCACCCTCTCCTTGCCTCCTTTAGAGCTGTGCTCCATCACCACGAGACTCACCCTCTCCTTGCCTCCTTTAGAAGCTGTGCTCCATCACTGTCCTAGCTTGATTACCTCATAGCCGACCCCAAGACAAAGATTTGGGAGTAATCGCTCGTGTGTGAGGTGATCCCAGGAGGCATTGGTTAGGTGTGAGGTCACACAGGGAAGGAAGGGACACAAAACAGTCTGTACATGGAGTGCTCCACCTGTCCTGCTGAGCTTGCTCTCAGGGGCATTCATCTCCCAGTGCTGCCAGCCTACATAAATGCAGATCAACAGGAAACTCGGGTTGAAAACTGCAGGCTGACACAGGAAACTAACATGCGTTGGTACTGGAAATCTAAAGGGCAAGTGGGGTGTGGATGGCCAGTGTGATCACTTTTTCTCTTTTCATATTTTTATTTAAAAAAACTTTATTTTTCATTTTACATACCAACCCCAGTTCCCCCTCCCTCCCTTTCTTCCAGCCCCACCTCCCAACTTCCCATCCCCCACCCACTCCTCAGAAGGGCTAAGACCTTGGGGAGTCAACAAGGTCTGGTATACCAACCTGAGGCAGGACCAAGCCCCTCCCAGGATCACTTTTGTGGAGTCACCTTTGTCCCAGTAAAGTCCCAGTCCTGTTGACTATAATCTCTGCCTAGGCTGAGCAACGTGGCTGGAGGGAAGCCGAGACCTTCTGACTAGTTTCATGTTAAGATGTCCACCATTGTCCACTGCATCTTCAGTTAATATTTTTAATTAAATCAATTTTGTATTTCCTCATCTCTTGTTAAACTTTCAAACTTCCTTCTTGTATTTGTATTTCTTTTTGCTTTCAAGGAGTCAAAAAATGCTTCAAGAAGAAATCTCCTGCCAGGCAGTAGTGGTGCACACCTTTAATCCCAGCACTCTAGAGGCAGAGGCAGGTGGAACTCAATGAATTCGAAGCCAGCCTAGTCTACAGCATGAGTTCCAGGAAAGCCAAGGCTATACAGAGAAAACCTATTATTTGGCTGGAGGTCCAAGTCCCCTCCCCTGGGAGTGGCTGCAGTCCAGACCCCACCTCCACAAAAGCCCATCAAATGGTGACCCCTCCCCAGGGAGGGTCAGGACTACTCCCATAGGCTATTTAAACTGCCCCCCAGAGAACATACACAAAGTCTCCCCTTTTACTTCTCCGGTGGTCGTTCTGGTTCTCCTTTCCCCCTTTCCATGTTTTTCCAGGAGCTTTGACATCCATTAAAACTGGGCTTTTTCTAATTTGGTCTAATTTGGTAGTGCATCAGCGGAGAGGTTTGTCGACCTGGAAAAGACTTAATACTTATCTCAAACAAACAAATAAAAACAAAACACAAAAAGAAGGTTGCTTTAATATTCTCCCCAGTGCATCTAAACACCTAAGGTCTCATGCACTCTTTGCCTTCTCAAGGCACTGCAGCTCACTACGCCCCTTTTTCATGGATGATGCCTTCAGCTCCTATGTTTCAACCTCAGCGAGCAAGGAGACCATCAGAGGTCATCCTGAGGAAGCCTCCAAGCACAGTGCCCATCTGCTGGTAAAGGCTAGGCAGAGTTCAGGTAAACTCAGGCAATCATCTTTTTTTTAAATATTTATTTATTTATTATGTATACAATATTCTGTGTGTATGTCTGCAGGCCAGAAGAGGGCACCAGACCCCATTACAGATGGTTGTGAGCCACCATGTGGTTGCCGGGAATTGAACTCAGGACCTTTGGAAGAGCATGCAATGCTCTTAACCACTGAGCCATCTCTCCAGCCCCTCAGGCAATCATCTTGATGAGATGTTCTTGAATGCTCTCAGAACTTCATCCTCCTGGGCATCTGATGGAGCCCCATGTCTGAACCTCGTACTGGATTACTTGGACCACAGGGCGAGAGGTGGGTTCCCTAATTAGTCATTTTATCATTGCTGCTAATGACAGGAATGCCCTTTACAGTTTTTAGATTTTCTGCCGTGAAAATTTAATGCCCTGGATACGCTGTATGTCTGTTGCTAGACCACATGTATTATGAGCTCTGTGCATAAGAGGGAGAAACCCAGTGTTGCCCCCACCGAGAACATACACAGCCCTGAACCATCAATGCTGCTCTTAGTCCATAATGCACTGGTTCCCACTCCCTAGCTCCAGGTAAGCACCATAGCATGGTGTACCCATTCTTTTACACGACCAGTTCTCCTTTCCTGCCAGATCACACCTTCCAACCTACAAAAACCTTCCTTGTTCCATATTATTAAAGTCCTCCCTCAGGGAAGGTGAGATGGACCAGTGGGTAAAGGAACCTACCTTGAAAAACAGATAGAGGTCATCCCCTGGAGCTCACTCACGATGGAAGGAGAGAACCAAGTCCACAAAGTTGTCCTCTGAACTCTACTTGTACCCCGAAGTGAATGCACACATGTGGACATACACATGTGTGCCCTTGTGCATGGGCACACACACACCTAATCATTCCCCTCCCAAAATAAGCTTATTTATGCCAGTGTTTCCCTTCACTTGACTGTCCCATTTCTGTGTTAATAATACCAGAACCCTATGTACAGATTGCTAGTCAATAGGCAACGTCACGACCCGTTTGATGTGTGAGTGCAGGCGTAGCCAGATGACTCCAGCCACACAGCTTTGGTCTCAGGAGGGTTTTGCATCAACTTTTGCAGAGCCACGATGGATATGTAGAAAAGACCCATGAAAGTCGGGTGCTAGAGACTCCAACCTACTGCTGCTTGGCTGATAACAAAATTAAACATCCTAAGCTGGGACCCAGTGGAAGCTGTGATTAAGAGATAAACACACTGATTCTCATATGAAGACTGGGAGGTAAGCAATCCATGAATCCCTTTCCTTGTGTTTGTCTCCGAGGCTCACACACTCCGTGTATATGCTTAATTCTGCTCAAACTTTTATTTTCCCCATCAAACAGAGGAGCTTTTCCTTAGCTTGGCAGCCAAACCCTTAACAGTGGGGCCCCTCTTGTTCAGCTTCTCTCGACACCCTCTCCTCCTAACCAGACACGCACCTCATGTCTGGGCCTCTGTGTATGTTTATCTGACTCTTTGCCTGGCTAACGTCAGTATTCTTTGCACTGCAGCTGGCTGCCCTGACCACAAAGACCAGGTGAACTGTCTCTTGTAACAGAATGACACGTCCTTGAGGACAGGAACCCTGTCCTGCTCTTTGACTTCCCAATAGAGCCCACAGCTGATATAGAGCAGGTTTTCAAAATCATTTGCTAAAGAAGCTGGGGAGGGCAATATGGCTCCCTGGCATCTTTTAGCCCAAGTCATTAAAATGCCATTAGCCAGACAATTGTTTCATTAGTTTGGTGAGCCAGCACAGGCATGAGTGTGTGCGTGTGTGTGTGTGTGTGTGTGTGTGTGTGTGTGTGCATGTGCGTATGTGTAATATATATCTAAGCCACTACCATTGTAGTGAGCTGGGATATCCATACCTAGTCTTTTTTTTTTTTTTTTTTTTTTTTTTTTGGTTTTTTTTCGAGACAGGGTTTCTCTGTAGCTTTGGTGCCTGTCCCGGAACTAGCTCTTGTAGACCAGGCTGGCCTCCAACTCCCAGAGATCCGCCTGCCTCTGCCTCCCGAGTGCTGGGATTAAAGGTGTGCGCCACCACCGCCCGGCCATACCTAGTCTTTTATAAAATTTGGAAGTGTTGGGAATCATACTTAGATAGAGAATCAGAAGGGCAGGAGCTTTTCCTAGCAAATCACTATGTGAAAAATAGAAGACTTAGCTCTGAAGTCCAACACAGACTTTGAATTTGATCCCTAGTATGAAGGGAAAAAAAGAAGTAGAGAAATGTATAGGAATTCTCAGAGCAGCTTTTTCATAAGAAACAAAAAGTGGCTAATTCCTGAAAGTGATTATGATTCTATAAAATTTGGTGTCTGTGTAATCAAATATTATTTGGTTATGAAAAGGAGACAATATAAAAAGACTGGACCTTGAAAATACTATACTAAGTGAAGGATGCCACAGCCCCACCCCACCCCATACCACATGACCCCACTTGTATTAATCATTCAGAATAGATAACTTCATGAAAGTTAAAAAACAGTTGCCAGGCAGTGGTAGTGCATACCTTTAATCCCAGCACCCGGGAGGCAGAGGCAGGTGCATCTCTGTGAGTTCGAGGCCAGCCTGGTCTACAAGAGCTAGTTCCAGGACAGGCTCCATAGCTACAGAGAAACCCTGTCTCGACCCCCGCTTCTCACCAAACCAAACAAAACCAAACAAAACCAGATAGTGGACCAAGGTTGAGAATTTAATGTTTACAGAACAGGTTTGATGAAAACATGAAATTGTGGGGCTAGTTCTGTGATATACTAAAAGCCATAAAATTGAACATTTTAAATGATCAAATTTTATAATAGGAGAAATAAATCCTAATAAAGCTTTTTTATTTGTTTGTTTTAAGTTATGGGTGCTAGGCACATGGTGCACATTTGTAATCCCAGCAAATGTCAGGCTGATGCCTCAGGAGGAGAGCCCCAAGTTCAAGGCTAGCCTAAGTTACCCTGCAAGACCCTGTTTAAACTAAAGTAAACCAAACCAAAGGGGCTGTGTCTTTTACCTGGCTCCAGGGATTAACCCGTGGTGGAGGAGATGGAGAAAAGACAGGCACACAGACACATGTACTGGGCTCAGGTAGGCTGGGTTTTATGATGGAGAAACCTCAGTAACCTGGAAGCCCCGGTGTTTATTACATGCAGCTAAACAAGAGGTAGGCTTATTGCACTGATAGATAAGAAGGCAGGGCTTCAAGGAGCCAAGTTTGGCTGTTCTCAGCAGGAGTGGTCTCTGTAGGGGAGTGGTTTCCAGGCTGTGAACATCTGGCAGGAGATAGCTATGGTGGTCATTTTCTGCACACTATGACATCTGCACACAGATAGGGGAAGGCTTTGCCATCCGTCTGAGCCTTACTGGAGGCGTGGCGGGGGGGGGGGGGGAGTTTGCCTACCCTCTGAGCTTTACTCAGAGGTGTGGCGCGGGGGAGGAGGCTTTACCATCCCTCTGAGCCTTACTGGAGGCAGGGGAGAGGGGTGGGCTTTACTATTTCCCATGGGACTGAGGTTATAGAGTCCTGGGCATGGTTGTGCCCATGTCGGGAATACACACCTACTCAGGCCTTCATTCAGGGCTTCCTCAGCGCTTCACACAAAGCAAAAGGAGTAGAGAATGTTTGTGGCAATAAACCTGAATATGTGTGAAAATACTTTTAAATGGTTGTTATCCGTGCTTCTTAGTGATAAACTACACCTCTAAAGCCTGGGTCTTAGAAACCTTATGCATACAGAACAGAAAGCCCCAGGACGACGCTAAAGATGCCAGCCAAATGGATGCTGCATGATGAACCTAGGAGGAAGCTGCAGATGAGGTGAGTGGAAAGAGGGTTCAAGGGATACAGCACAATTAAACAGCGAGAGTTCAGTGTAAAACGTAAAGATGTGGAGAACGCATTTCAGAAACATGGTTGTTTAGCCACTTTTCTCTGGCGAGCTGCTGCAGGTAGAAAGCCTTCCTCTCCAGCATCATAGCTGCACGTGGAGGGCAGAGGCTGAGCTGAGGCTCAGGATGAGGCTGCAAATCTGTGCTCTTCTTTGTTCACATTCCAGCCACTGTTCCCCAGGCCTGCACCTAAGCCTGGGAAGGCAGTTTCAAGACTCTGACTCAACCTCAAAGCTCTCACTCTTGAGGGAAAGAGGAAGGAGGGAGGAAAAGAAACTGCTAAAGAGAACTCTGCCGTAAGGAGGACGGGCCCTCACCCATCTGGAGGAATAAGGAAGGTGGGGGAGGGGAACCTGGAGCTGTGTGGCTTCCACGTCAGCTTTTGGCTGTCTGCACACATCCACTCCATCACTGTTCAAGTCAACAGGCCCCAGTGCACTCACCAAGGACACTGTCACAACCACTGGGTTACTTTTCTTCAGGATGACTGAATCCCAGAAAGATTTAAGGGGGGCAGGGAGGTTAGTTTTGGCTCACATTTTGGGAGGCACAGTCCATTGTTGCCCAGAGAGCAGCATGGCTGGGGTTGTGTATATTGTGGTGGGAGCTCATGGTGTGGCTTGTTACATCTCAGCAGATCAGGATACAGAGGGCCAAGGTGCAAGGGAGGCAAACCTAAAATGCAAGTGCAGTCATATTTGGAGATGGGGCTTCTGTAGGGCAAGTGTTTAATCATGGCTTTTCTCCCTTCAATGGATTGATGCAATGAAGTGGTCATAAGTTATGGAATATTTAGATGATGGAAACTTCAAGAAGTACAGTCCCACTGGAGGAAAGAGGCCACTGAGATGATGGAGACTAGGAGGTGGGGCCCAGCTGGAGGAAGGAGGTCTCTGAGATGACAGAGAAGGAGGTGGGGCCCAGCTGGAGGAAGGAGGTCACAGAGATGATCGAGAAGAAGGCAATACCAGTTGGAGAGGAAGTCCCTGAGGGTGTACTCATGAAGGTGAGATCTTGTCCCTGCCCCTGTTCTATGAGGGTCGCTTTTCCTTTGCTTTCTGGCTGCCATGAGGTGAACGGCTTTGCTTCAAGTGCTCCACTATGATGCTCTGCTTCAGCACAAACTCCTAATGGGGCCACGTGACATGGACTAAAACCTCTGAAATCTTAAACCAAAATAAGTATTGGTCCCTTAGTTGACTTTCTGAGGCATCCGTCACCAGGATGAAAACCCGAGACAGCAGGCATTCCTCACTTGCATGTTCCCTAGCACCTCCCTGTGTTTCATTTGTAGAGTTTACAATGACTGCAGGAGACAAGCAGCTCCCAATGACAAAACAGAAGCCCCTAAGTGTCAGCTGCTTACTTTCCCAACTCTTCCTGTGAAACAGCACCGATCGCAGTCTATGGCTGGCTAATCTAACGTGTCTGCTTACACATTATAGGAGACCTTTCAGACTACGCTAAGGACTTGTAGTTTCATCCTGGAAAATAAGGTAGTAGCATCAGATTTACATTTAGACAATATACTAGTGTTTTAAAGAGCCTGGCAGCCAGGGTGAGAATGTGTCAGGAAGTTAAGAAGCTACAGCAACGATTCCACTCCGTGACGACACTGGGAACCACAGCAGAGAGCCTGAAGAGATTCGGGAGATGCTAAGGTAGTAGAGCCAACAGGAATTCTGCTTTCATTGTGATACAAAGGAGCTAAGAAAGGGGGCAGTTCATGGATGACGCTAGGATCCTAAGTACAGCGAGTAAGTGGTAATGTCGCTGACGCATTCACTTATTTAACAGACAATCAGGGCTTACTGTGATGGGGGCTGGCTGTAATGTCTGAATAGAGCAAAGCTGGCCTACCTTTGCTGCAATGCCCATGACTGTGATTAGCCTCAGTTTGATATATTCTCAGGTCTTTTAAGACCTGCTATTTTGCTCCAGCCCATTGCCAATAGACTTAGTAAGTCCTTTATGGTTAAGTTGCTAAGACCAACCAGTTTTATGCATCTGGCTTCTTTCTGCTACTTCTAGATTCTAGGACATGGCACCCGGCTTTCTGAGTTGCTATGGAGAAACATGGATAACACAGCTGGAATCCTAGGGATGAACTTTGGCCAACTGGGTTTAATGTCCCTTCCTACTTCAGATATCCCACGGCACGATGACTAGTCCATCACGATACTTAGCGATATCCTGTTTGAATGGGTTATGGCACTTGTAGAGAGGAAGCTGTTATTTCTTCAAGGCTTATCCTGGATCATTGTTGGTACAAAACTGTATCATAATGCATTGTTCGTCAGTTTTTCTTGGCTTTTCATCTCCCTACTGATGTCCTGGACTCATATTTCCTAAATAAAGGAACTATACCATGTCTCAGGCTGTTTTCTAGGGAACTGAGCTAAAACACACAGTTAGAGCAAATAAAAAATAATAATAACCAGTTTAGCTTTGGTATACTGAGTCTGAGTGAAATTATCTATCCATTAAAAAATATTTGAGGGTCACTATGTATCTAGGAATTGAGCCAGGTAGACATGCTTAAGGACACTATAGTGACAGAAGGAGATATGGCTCCTGGTCATGTGGAGTTTACATCAGCAGGAGGGTGACAGAAGATAGATCAGTCCCTATATATGGACATGATTCCAGATAGTGATAAGCGTTTTAAAGAAAAACAAAACAAAAAGACCATGATTGGAGTGTGACTTTGGTGTTTGTGAGTGTGTTGATGGGGAGGTATTCTCACATAGGCTGGGTAGTGAAAGACAGTGGGGGCAAACGGAAGAAAGCCTCTAGAAAGAGAAGAAAGACTTCTGCAGAAGTAGTAGAGTACATATGGAGGTCAAACATATTTGTCTGTCACTAGAGGTTTAGGTGAGGGTAGGAAATTGGCCTCTGCTTTCACTGAGAATTAGACATGAGCTCATATGCATAGAATGTATGGAAATCAGAAGACGGAGGAGGTGAAAACTCGGAACAGTTATTTGGCAGCATGGTGTGGGGAGCAGTCAGAGTTGGTGGACAAAACCAGAGAAGAAGATGCTGTGTGAGTGTTCATAGAACTCTGGGGAAGCCTGAGTCTCAGTTTCCTTCCCAGCAGAGTAAAAACATTCAATCAGGCTCCGTGGTTACATGGAGACAGGGAAGCGCTGACATGGAGTCTCTTTGTAGCCTGAAACCTACCATTGTAGGCTTTAGGACAACAATAATTGGTTCTTTTCTACCATTAATTACATTTTGGCCCCTCATCAGCTAATACAATCACCAGATCCTCCAGCAAATGCCTTTGTCACAGTTAAGGACTATTTACAATAAGGACAAACAACTGAAGCTCATTAATTTAGTCATCAGGACACTGATTATGTATCTATTGTTAATTACATCAACCAAGTTAAGTAAGTTCTTCATGAGAGCAATTATACTAACATGACTGACTCCTCAAGAGTATTCTACCTTCATACACTTGTCCTGCTTAATAGCAGCCTGGCTCAGCCAATATGGTCACACAGACTATTATAATCAAGGCATAAGGCCCTATTGTTGACATCTGACTAGCATATTATTCTCCTTCACAAAGAACTTTAAACAATTTGTATATTGTTCTCGCAGGGTTTAGACATTGGCTTTTGTTTAGCTTTTTCCAAACATGTAGATCTCTGATAATGTTTAAATGCCTTGGCAGGAATGTTCAATGTACTGGAACTGTACTGCAATTTTCCAAATAACATTTCAACAATCATTTATGAATTCTCTAATGACCAATGAATGTAATAATCATTTGTGGATTTAAATATGTAAATGAGAATAATGTAATAGATTATCAGAGAATGAGAAATACAATTTATTTTGCCATACTATTTTCAACCAAAGTAAATTTGTCTTATAATTTTTAATTTGTAAAAGCCCTACTTCTTTGTCTCACTTTTTTCCCTTTTATTGAAAATAGATTTTTTTTTTCGCTCACACGTAATATATCCTGATTATGGTTTCCCCTACCTCTACTCCCACCCTTCCCTCTCATCTAAATCCACCCCCTTTCTATCTCTCATTAGAAAACAAACAGACTTTTAAGGGATAATAATAAAATAAGACAAAACAAACAAATCAGAATAGGACAAAAGAAACAAACAGAAGAGAAACAGACCAACGAAAGATACAAATCAGATGCAGACAAAGAGACCCACATGTTTACACACTCAGGGACCCTGTTAAAACACTAACCTGGAAGCCATAGTAATGGACCTGGAGGATAGAAAAGAGAGAGACAGAAATAAAATTAAAAGATTACAGAAAAAAAAAAAAGCCCTAGCATAATAGACAGGAGACAAGGACCTCCAGCGATGCCACTGAGGTCTTTCAGGGTTGGCCATCTCCTGCTGGGCACGCTGCCTGCTCTTAAGAGTAGTTCGTTTTCCCAGTGAGACCTCCTTGGAGAAAACTAAATTTTCATTTGCAAATGGCTATCAATTGGAGATTTCTTATGGTCTAGGGATGAGGGACCTGTGTCCACTTCTCCTTTCAGCTCTGGGATCCTCTCTGGTCCTGTGTACACTGTGTACACTGCACACTATGCTAGTCTCTGAGTTAGATGTGTGTCAGCCTGCTGCACTTAGAAGGCCTTGTTTCCTTGGTGTCCTCCATCCCCTCTGGCTCTTACTCTTTTTGCCTCTCTTTTCTCAGGGTTTCTTGAACCCTGAGGGGAAGGATTTGATGGAGACATCCTGTTTAGGGCTGAGTGTTTCAAGGTTTTCATTCTCTTTATATTTCCTGGCTGTGGGTCTCTGTGTTTGTTCCCATCTGCTTCAGGAGGAGGCTTCTCTGATGATGTCTGAGCAAGACAATGATCTGTGAGTATAGTAGAATGTCATTAGGAGTCATTTTGTCACTGTATTCATCTAGGAAGATGGTAGTATTGGTTATTCTCCAGGCCCCTGGGCTCTCTAGTCCCAGATTCCTGGTCACTGAGTTAGTGTTGGGTATGGATTCCATTTTGTGGAGTGGGCCTTGAGTCAAGTCAGAGATTCATTGGTTGGTGACTCTCTCATGATTTGTGCCATCATTGCATTAGCATATCCTGCAGGCAGGACACCATTGGAGATCAAAGCATTTATAGCTGTGTTGGTGTTTACAGGTCTCCTTCAATAGCCTGCAGAGTACCTTCTGGTACCAAGAGCACTAGTCAGTAAGGTGAAGGCTCTAGGTAGGTACCAGCTTTCTCTTTCAACAAAAGTCTATTTGTGTTACAATCTCTAATTCTCAAAAACTACCTCTTACCTCTCTCTCTCTCTCTCTCTAAGAGGGAATTTGGCCAAAGAATGAGAATATTCCATGATCAGCCAATACTTTTATGGTAGGTGCATAACAAATGCCTGACGAACGCCTGTTGAATTTAATATTTCCCATTAGATATTAAATATTTTCTAGCAAAACCTAGCATGTAAATAAGGCACTTCTGCATTCTCTCTCCTCTGGGGTGTGTGTAGGTATGTGTAAACATCATCAGTACAAATTTATTTCAACATGAAGATTCATTGTACTGGTACACAAATCTAGCTGAGATTGAATATCCTCATAAATTTTCAAAAAAAGTAACCATGTAGTTGTTCTTTATAACTTTTTCTCAGGTTATCTCATTCAGTCATTATTGTTTCAGTTTCAAATAACCGTATCTTTTCTTATGTAATAATATTCATTGCTACTTCGTCTCACCACAACAAGCAAACATCAATCTTGAGAAGAGACCCAACAGTCACACAGAGAACTACAAAGAAGGATGGTACCCACTACACAGTGCAGACCTGTGATACACGTTACTTGCAAGCTATATTAACACTGTATTTTACCTCTTATCACTTATTAGCATGTTGGTAAAGGTGTGAGGAGGCAACTGGGAGGCAGCTGTTTTGACATTCAGAAGTTTACAATTTAGATGTGGAGACAAAGTAAGAACATATGAGAAGTTAAGAAACTCCCATTACTGTATGAATAAATCATCGATCCAAACATTGATCCAGGTAAAGTCATGGTATGTGTGTAAATCAACATTAACAAAAAAAGAACACAGGTACTATAACTTTGGTCTGAGTAGACCAGAAGGGATTTAGAGATTTACAGATAGGACATGAACATGAGTTGGATCTTTGGAAAAACTGATGCATGTATTATTTTTTTAAGCCAAACTATAAAAGAACTGACAATGGCATTTAAATTTTTTACTCATGCCTCTCAGGCTTTTTCCAGAAAGTTATAATTTTTCTTATGTCTTTCAAATGCACTTTGAGTTGATTTAGGCTTAATTGATTTTATGCTGGCTTGAGAAATGAAGGGTTAAACTTGCTGTCCATTCATATAAAAAAACCAGACTCATTCAATATCACTTATACAATAGGGACCTACTTATAGATCTTCAGGTACTCTAGTGGATTTCTAAGCTGATTGTTGCCATGGTAACCCTTGCTCCATGTGCCTTCAGCTTCTCTTGACCCACTTTGGTGTAGATGCATTTCTAACCGAGGGGTAGCAGGCATGCTCCCATTTCAATCCCCTTGGAGACTGTATCAGTAGCCAGGTTGCCCCTATTTCTTTCTTCAGTCCTCTAGATCTCCTTGGGCAGTGGTTCTCAATCTTGCTAATGTTGTGACCCTTTAATAGAGTTCCTCATATTGTAGTGACCCCCCCCCCCACATAAAATTATTTCATTGCTACTTCACAACTGAAATTTGACTACTATTATGAATCATAATGTAATGATATGCAGGATATGTTATTGTTGAGAACCACTGCTCTAGATCTTGGAAGGCTTTTTAAATGGAGGAGTTATGATCTCAAAGTTTGACACTTTGGAGAGATGGCTTAACTCCAATTCAAGAAGCATATTCTTCTAGAATCTATTGCCCCTCCCCTTGACAACTACTCTTGTGACACCCAAATCCACATATGAATCACACAATTATATTTTATGATTCGAGACCACTTTTAAGAGGCCATTCTGTATTAAAGCTGTTGATTTCTATCAGTATAAAGAAAGGTTGCAAGCCAGAACCAGTTTTCCTACTTCCAACTTGAGCACCATTTGCCTTAACCACACCCCCAGGTAGCTTTGGAAGGTTGAGACAACAGATCTCCTTAAGTGGTGCCTCTCAAACTTAACTTTTATTTTGGTGGTTCTGGGGGGTAAAACCAGGGTCTAGCATGGGCCAGACAAGTGCTCTTCCAGTGAAGTACATCCTTGGGCCACAAAATATTAAAACGGGGGTTATGTGACCTTCCTCTAAACATCCAAAACCCTCCGTGAAAGGGAATTTCATGTTAGCATAAATATTTGTCCACAAAGGGAAGCTAATGATCCTTAATTTTCGTTTAGTTTCAGGTCTTGTTCTCTTCATGTTTACATTTATGATTTCATCAGCACACAACTGTGTAAGTCGGTGTTATCATTGCAAGTGAGCTCCACTCTGTCAAAAGCCTTGGATTTGGATTAGCGCTGCATTCAAAACCAGCTGGGATGCTCGTCACAACTCTCCCATGATAACAGAGGTAGCGATTTTGAAAGCCTATCTAAAAAACCTGTAAATCTCGAGGAATGACCAAATAACTCAAGGTCCAAATGAAGGCCCCTCCTCTGGGAGACCCTCACATATGAGGACATCCGTCACTCATAACTGCTTCAAGTTCCTTTGACTGCTCAGTATTGCTAGTGAGGCTTACTGGATTAACTTGAATCTCCCAGGAAACATATGAAGAGGTAGGTAGCACGACAAACATTCAAGGAAACTGTCTTCTGGCATTGTCTTTACCGCTAGCAACCTGAAAGAGGCATTTCATATTTGGGTTTATGATGCTCCCCAGTGCTTAACACTGGGGCTCAATCTTTCAGCTGCCAGAGTTGAGTTAAAATCAAGATTACTGATGAATCTGTTTACAGCGATGTGGGCAGTCTTAAGTTTGGGGACTTTCTTCTTCCATAGGTAAAGGTGAAAAGTTGGGGCCTAGCAGCAGGGGCACAGTGAAGGTAAAATGGACCAGGGGCAGCAAATTCAAGAGCACACTTCCAGGGGCTCACACTTTACATTGAGCATTCGGGACCCAAGGTCCGGGCTGGAGAAAAACCCCTATCAGCTGCCCAGCGTTAACCCCAAGCACTCAGACAAGAACCCTCAACTCCACGGGTTTTCGCCCGCGACCCCCACCTCCACGAGGCCCCGCCCACTCATTTGCATAGGGCGCGCCCCTCTGCGGCCAGCACTCGGGTTTCTGCCGAGCTCTGCCGGCCCAGAGGCTCAGACCGGGCTGGGGGCGGGCCCGGGCCCGAGCACGTGTCCACTCGGGCCTCACGACGGAGGTGGGCGAGGGCTTAGCCACGGCGCTCCACCCAGAGGCGCCGGGGCGGGGGCCTGCGGGTGTGGCAGGCTGCGCGGCCTTCCGCGCTTCTCCACGAGCCCCGTGGGAGCGCGCCGGACACGAACTCCAGCGCCACCGCGGGCGGGCCACCCCACCCGGCCGCGCCTCGCCTCACGCTCGACGGGGAAGGCGGGACCAATCAGCGAGCGACGTCTCCCTTCCGATTCCAGGCCCCCCGACACGCTTCTCACACCCCGGGCTCCCCGTTCGCTGATTGGCTGCGTGTGCCGCCGGTCGGGCCGGAGGCGGGAGGCGGCGGCCCGCGCCTGCCCGCGCCCCGCTCGGCCCCCGGCCCTGCCCGCGGCGCCCGGCCTCCTTCCGTCCCTGCCTTGCTCCCTCCGTCTTCCGTGCGCGTCCCGCTCGGCCGGCGTGCCTCACGCCTAACGGGCGGCCGCGGGCGCCAATCAGCGGGCGGCAGGGTGCCAGCCCGGGGCTGCTCCGGCGAATCGGCGAGGCCCGCGGCTCGGGGAGGGAGGCGGGGCTACCGCGCGCGGCGGCGGAGGAGCAGCTCGCCAGCCTGCAGCTCGCGAGCGCTGTGCGAGCCGCCCGAAGGTAGGTGCTCGGCGGCCGCGGCCGGGGAGGAGGGCGGCGGCGAGGGGTGCGGGCAAGGCCGGGGCGCGGGGACGCGCCGAGCGGAGCTGGCGGCGCCCTCCCTCCCTCCCCGCCCGTCCGCTGGCCGCGGCGAGCGCGGGCCTGGGGGCGGGGCGGGGGCCCCGCGGCGCAGTTCCGCCTGCGCGCGCCCACTCCTCCCGCGGCGCGGAGCCCGTCGGAAGAGGAAGGAACAAAAGGTCCGAGGCTCGGCTCGGACGGGGCGGGACCTGGCGCTGGGTGCAGGTAAAGCCGGGGCGCCGGGACTCCCGGGCAGGGGTGTGCGGGGCCGGGTCACGTGGCCGCCCGTGTGGGGTGTGGCGGGCCGTGGCGCGCGGGCCGGGGTCGGCGCCGTGGGCAGGGCCGCGAGCCCCCGCCCCGCCCAGCCTGCTTGCGGCCCGCTTCAATCCCGGCGCGCGGCCGCACTCGCGGTTTGCGTTGCAGAAGGGCCCTGAGCCGACTTAGGGGCGTGTGGTACTTTGCTTCGCTTCCACTTTTTCCTTTTTTTTTTTTTTCCCCAATCCTCTTTCCTGTAGTCTTTGTTAAGCGTAACAGTCGCGGGTCCCGAATCGCAGTGTGTACTCACAAACACGCTCGTGGCTGAGACTCCCGGGCTCATCCTCCACGCACTTGGGAAAGTTGCTCCGTGGGTGCAGCCTATTAGTTTCTAGTCACACGCCTTTCGGAAGCATGCTAATTGATTGCACATACTTCAGACTTGGTTTTCACGATCGGTGCTTGGATTATTTTGTTTTAGGGAGACTGTCCTTGGGCCAGGTACTTTTGTCTTCTAACCCTTGCGTGTTATGGTTTCCTTGTGATCCTGAACAAAAGGAAAACAAAAATCGAGGTTGATTTTGTTATCCCTTCCTTTCGCCCTTAAAGGCAAATACTACCTGTTTGTTGTCCCACGAATTAAAAGAAAATAAAAAATGACCAGGTGAAAATAATTCAGAAACAGCGTACCACCTTTGTCAGGCCTTGTTGGAATATTCTAAATGGTAATGTTTTAAACTAATAAAACGACATTGTAAATAAATGAATCATCAGCCAAACTAAGCTGAAGATCATCTTTTTAACAGTGGTACCCTGATATGTCAGTTTCCAGAGTCCCTTTCGTGATTTCAGCTGACCCCTTAACACTGAGAGAGAGGATGTTTCTCTTGAGCCTAACACAAGAATACCTTTGCTGCCATACTGGAAATATCTTTCCTATTAGTTTACTTTGATCCCTGTAAAAAGCAATTCTCTCCTTTATAGAGAAGTGCTAAGTAGTTAAAACGAAGTTGGAATAGTTTCAATTTATGAGTTATTGAAGCAGATGGAATCCAGACATGGAAGAAGTATTATAGTTTAAGGGTTTTTTTCCTTTCCTTCCATTTAACTATGAAACAACTCCATAAGGAATTTTTTTTCTTTTAGGTCATTTGGCAAATGTTTATATTAAGTTCATAAAGTAACACTCTTGTTATTTTTATAATGTCTTTGTTTTTGCATAAACTTACCTGATGTGGTAAGAAAAATTGTTCTGATCTTTGGACATTACGTGATTAATGTTAAAATCCAAGTGACTTAAATGAGTTGAAGCTGCTCACTGGCCAGGCCTAACTACTGTACTGAGATTGGCGTTTCCTGTATTGTAGCTGCATCTCAAGTGATTTCATGTTGTAGGTGTTCAGCAAAGCTTGGTTTTCACGGTTCTAAGGTGCTCCTCACTAAACAGCTATGCAATCTGTATGGTTTACAAAGTAATAGTCTTGGGGAAAACTGCAGAGTAATTTCCTGTTTGGGGCCTGTTAGGCTTGACTGTGTGTTTGAACTCTCTGTAAGAATATTGGGGCTTGTTTTGTACACAGCCTTTTCCTTCAGGAGAACAGAGGTGGTACTGAATGAGGACAGCAATTGATACTATAGGTAACAATGTAGCTTTTACGCAGGCCTTTGCCTTAGGGAGGATGTACATGAACAAACTAACTCAGTTTAGCTGCATGAACTAGTGGATAAGGACCTTCTGAGTTTTTATATTCTGTCAAAACTATCAGATTTGACTTTTGGGCCTGTTTCCCTTCTTGCTGGGCTTTGATTCTGTTGGTTTAATGCTCTGGACTCCAGAAGCCTTATTCGCAGCAGCCTTTTTTATACAGGTGCTTTTGTAGTGCATGCAGGAGCTGTATATAGTGCAGTCTGGCAGATGGAGGTTTATTCATATTCTTGGGACAAGAATCCTTTTTAGGGGGTGGAGAGAGGCATATCTTTTTGGATTCTTTGTCTGTGTAGAAGCAGAAAAGACATTTTTAGGCCATTGGTTTCTGTAAGTGCAAAATGTTTTTCACTAAGTATTGCAAAGGTGTGTCAGAAACTTAATATAAAGAATTTGGTATCACTCTTATTGGACAAGTAACACTTGCCCACTTTCACACAAACTTTTTCTGTGGTTGGTCACACCAGTATTCCCGAGTGGAATTAGAAAAGTAAGAACTCCTGTCTGATGACCAAGGTCCCAGAGTGAATTATGTCAGAGTTTATAAGTTGAGCCTGAGCATTCAATAAATTCATTCACAGTAGGTTCTTGAAGTATGCTTGCACTGCTTTCTATCAAGTGTAAAGGATGGCATTAGGGCAGATGGATGTATTAGCTCCTATGTCACTAAGAACAATCTCTTCGTTGGGGTGGGGGGTAGTGTCTGCCACTTTGCAATTCCTTCAAATTGAAGAAGATATGGCTGATCTTTGAGAAACATGCTTGTTGAGCAGATACTCAGTTGCTAAGCTTACTTTGGTCTCAGTTTGATTAACCATTGCCCTTAGTAAAAGAGAGTGGTTAAGGAAAGAAAAGGAACTTGAGTCATTTGGGTTCCAGTGAAAGGAATATTGTATGCAAATAGTTAAGCCAAGAATGCGGGATTGGGCAGCATTGCCATGTAGTGGAATGGCGGTGGGGCTTGGACTAAAAGCAGTAGGCTGGTATTTGGTTTCTCATTGTGGTATTGGGTAAATTAAACTCCCAAGTCTTGGTTTTCTTACTAAACGTGGAAGAAGTAGCTTTTACCTCTTAAGATTGTTATAAAATTAGAGAACTGAGAGAGACCATTCTTTGAGACAGGAGTCTCAATTTAACGTTCTTGTTGTTCAGTTAGTTTTCTGGGCTCTTAATGCAAATGATTTGCTAATACTGTTATCCCTGACCTCCTATTAATTGGGATGAGAAACAGACATTGGGCAATGAGGCCTTCAGCCTAGTTGTACAAGTTTGTATCTTAAATCATAGGGGAATCCTTTCAGGTCCTTAGTTAGAACCCGTTAGTATTTATTTAAAATGTTTTTGAGAAAGTTATCTAGCATCTAAGTCCACAGTAGATTGAAACTAGTAGATGATGGGAAGTGTGGGAGGCTTAACAGGGTGTGGTGGGGAGTACATGGGAGGATGGGGGACTTCTAGCTTACTGTCTTTGTTAAGAGAAAACAGATAACAGCCTGGAGGGGATAATAGAGATAATCTTCAAGACACAAAAGAGTATCCCAAACTTGACTAGCGTGTCTGGGGCCATTCAGAGCAGCACCAGACCTGAAAGCCTAGCAGTAAATGTTCATCAATTAACTTAAATTTGGTTTGGGGAAGACCCTTTTAAACACCCTGTTAACTACTAACATACTTAGATGATTATTCAGGATGGTTTACAGATGGGGCAGAGAGCATTGTGCTGTAGCCAAGGACTTCATGAAAGATCCACAGTATCTTGTATACAAGAGCTCTTTCTCAGGATAGGTGACTTTTGGGATACAGCATCGGATCTGGAGAGAAGTCCATCCTTTCTTTAGCCTGCTGGTGTTAGGTGAGAGTTTTCTCTCAGGCTTTGAGAAACAGTATACTACAAGTTTCCTGGACAGAGCAAATGTGAACAATGCACCCGCCTCTGGTCAGGGTTTCTTGTTTCTTCATTTTATTAGCTTTGGTTTTGAGAAAAAAAAAATTACTGAGATGGGGCTTACTGTGTAGATCAGATTTTCTCAAACTGGCCTCAAACTTTCTGTGTAGATCAGGCTGGCCTTGAACTCATTAGTCCTTCTGACTCAGCCTACCAGATGCTGAGATTACAGGTATAAGCCAATATGCCTGGCGACTTTGGTTATTTATTTGGGTCCTACTTCATACCTCAGGGTTATTTTCTAAATCTCTATCAAATAATTGTTGGTGACCTTTTAGTAAAGCGTCTTAGCTGTAATAAAGAGACTACTCATTTTCATTAAAAATGCATGGGGACTGATTGCCTGTCACTGGTCAGTTTTGGTTATTTTTGTAATGTCGCGGTGAGGCCTTTAGCTATGATTCTAGATTTATGTCCTTAACTGCGGTTTTTAATTCACTTCAGTAATTTGATTAGGAAAATAAAATTTTGTCAGTCCAGTTGGATTTAGGCATTGCCTCTAGTTTAACCAGGTGGCTAGATACGTTACGGTGATTTTGTGATCTGTCCTCTTCCCTCACATTCTGCAGTGTGAGTGGTCTGTAGCTCAGTCAGTTTTGCTTAATCTTAGTACAGTTGCCTGGGGATTTGATGTGTTTTTTATGTTTGTTTTAAAAATATTCTTTCTTAGTTTTACACAAGCATAATATTCTTTGACCCCCCCATTAGCTGTTATTATTTTCCTCCCATCTCCCACCAAACCCCTTCCCAATAAAGATAACCTTTGCTCTTTTATTTATTATAGGTGCTTGCATGTGCATGTGTTGTGGATTATTTACTGGAAAAGGGATAACATAGTAGTGACTGTGCCTCTGAGGAATATGACTGCCTATAGCTATGGAACCTTAGGAGCCCCTCCTCTGTCCATAATGGACTCTTGATGGTTCCAGTCTCGTGCAGGTAACCACTGCAGCAGTCCCCATGCCCAGAAGATGCTGTTTCACAGCAATCTCTTTCACATCTTCTGTTCTTCCTTTTTCTTCTACTTCCTCGACCGTTGATATTCCCTAAGCCTTGGAGGAGAGTGATAGAGATGTCTTGTGTAGAGCTGAATACTCATCACATCTCTTAATTCTGAGCACTTTGATGGGTTATGATCTATATGCTAACCATCACCCACTCACTGCAAAAGCTAGTTTGTAATTATGTAGAAGGCGGTTGGATGCCTTGCTCATTTAGCAAACACCAGTAGTGGGTTTTTCCTTACCACCTGGGACCTCTCTAGTCAAGAGCTTTTTGCCAGGTTTACAGTTTCAGAAAGTAGTTGGTTATCCCCTAACAATCATGCCACCATTGCACCTGTGGGCACATCTTGCTTGGCAGGTTGATAACCTCAAAAGACTACAGCTAGGTCAAGCAGTTGATTTTTCTTTCCCTTTCAGTACTGTAAAAGCTGGCAGGGGGAATCTTCCAGCTCAGTTATAACGTGATTCCTTTATGTGCTGAAATCAAAGTGTGATATTTTTGGTAATAGAGTAATTATCTAGTTCTGGTGGTCAACCAAGAGATATGGCAATAGCTTATACGTACACACACACACACACACACACACACACACAAACACGTAAGACGGGGTAGGGGAGAGATCTCCCTCATGATAACTCATAGAACGGTATCTTATAGCCTGGCATTGGAGATTTATTTCATTTAATAATGCATGACTTTCAGTAACAGCATTATCTACCTGTGCAGATACCCCCCTTCAAATTTTTATTTTGTTTTATTTTTAAATTGTCTTCCAAAGTAGTAGGTTTCCATATGACTCTTTCATACATCATTAGTTTGGTTAATCCTCTTCCCCCACCTCTTCATTTCTCCGCCCCCCATTTCCTTTCTAGCCTTGGCCTCTACAGACACTGTTGTACCTACGAAGAAATCCTGAACAAATTCTAAGTTTCTTGTTAACATTTGGAACTTAATGTGAAATTGTTACTGATTTTTTTTTTTTAGATGTACAAGCTTTGAAAATGTGGAGTTTGTTGGCTAAAAGTCTATAAAGTCTGTAAGTAGCTTTTATGCAGTTGCAGCTGAAGGAAGGCCTGTGTTTCTTTGAGTTATCTGCAAAGCCCCACTTCTTTCTCTTTTTTGGCTGGGTACCTGTAGGTTTAATGTATTCAGGAAGGAAGAATACTCTGTGAAAAGATTCAAAATAATTTTTTAAATTGGTAGTAATAATAGGAAGGGGGAGTGGGCATTCTTGCTCACAGGGGCCTTTAAAGCTTGCTTGCGGAGCAGGAGTTCTATAGAAGCCTGGGCTGTGTATGTGTCCGGTAGCAGTCAGATGTGGTACCTGTTCAGCACTTGAAGTACAGATGATTTGGCTGAGGACCTGAAGTTAGATTTTATGTTGTTTTAGTTAATTTTCATCTAACTTTAGATGGCTATATTATAGGTATTGGCTGCTGTATTAGACATCACAGGCAAAGACCACTTTTACCATTGTAGAAAGTTGTATTGGCAGCAGCTGCTCTAGATGTGCTAAGTTAAATTTGTAGCCTACAAGCACTGCCACATGATTGATGTGGGACTACTAGGTGATGCGTCAAGAGTAGACAAAACAGACCTGGGGACTGGAAAGGCCATTAAGAAAACATGGCACTCTGCTGACTTGCATTTGGGCCTGTGCAGTCTTGTGCTGGTGTGCATTTATGGTCTGGGATGCTTACGAGCTGATGATAGAGAAGCAGCTTCCACACAGCCTATTAAATGTGTAAATTTGGCTAGCATGGAACAGGTAGTCTACACAGGGTTCACTCCCTGTGTCAGGTAGAGCTTCACTGAACTAAATGAAACAGCTTGTCTACATAGAGCTTACCCCTTATGTGGGGTGGATTCATTGAACTAACTGCCTGCTTTAGGGGTTAGATCCAGACACACATTTGGTTGTAACAGTCCATAAAATTGCACATGTGAATGTTTTCTTCTTGTTTAGAAGGCACATTACTTACCATCCTCCGTGAGGCTGACTTAGGTTCTTCTTTACTAGTTTAAAACTTTGGAAGGAACCTTATTACTAAGAGAATTGAAGAATCTGATTTTCATTTTTTAAAATATATATTTTAATTGGGTTAGTGGTGAGGTTTGAATCACTAAGCAAACACTACTCCTGAGCTATATCCTCTACTCTGTTTTAATTTTAAAAATCCTTATTATTGCCTTCTTACTAGTGATTTCTTTGATTAACACAAGAAATTTCAGGTCATTTGTGATGTTTTTCTCTGTTTAGTGTGCTGTGTTTGCCAACAGTCTAAAGTAGTGATTCTTACAATATTTCCCTTGGAGCGTTATATATCCTATAAGGCATTCATCATTCTCTTTTCAATTTTTTTTGTTAACATAGTGAACTTTGAGTTTCTCTTAAAAATCTGTTATTTATTGTTGTGTATGATGTGGGTGTGTGTGCCAAGGTGCTCATGTGGAGGTCAGAGAAGAGTTTTATGGAGTTGGTTCTCTCTCTACCTTTTATAGGTTCTGTAGGAAGAATTAAGGTAATTGAGCTGGCAGTGACGATCCCACCTCGTCACTTTTTATTTTTTGTACGTAGGATGTGGGGGGGGGGGGGAAGGGTGCGCACACACAGGCCAGAACCTCAAGGACATGAGGTGTCTCCCATCTCTGCCTTAGTCCCTCTAGATAGTGTCTCAGTTGAACCTGCAGCTTTCTGTTTTACACTTAGGCTGGTGGCCAACAAGCTCCAGTGATGCTCCTGTCTCTGTTCCCCTCCTACCTTTTTTACATGGGTGCTGGGGATGCAAACTCAGGTACACATGCTTGTGCTGCAAGTGCTTTTACCTATTGAGCCACTTCCCCAGTTCTGGTTTCTGTTGAAGTAAAAATTCAAGTATGTATTAGGGAATACTTTATATTCCTCAGCCATTTGAAAGAACAGTTTATATTTGCTTGCTCTCTCATGTTCGTTCTCTCTCTCATGTTCTGTCTGTCTGTCTGTCTGTCTGTCACCAGGGATTGTACCTGGAGTTTCTTACATCCTAGACAAGTGCTCTATCACTGAGCTACCTCTCTAGCCCTGCATTTGCTTTCTGTATTTGACTCCTGCTTCTGTTCTCCATTTGAGCTTTTGGCAAGGATTTTGCTTGCCAGATTTTCTCCTATTCCCTTAGATGAAATGTCAAGTTTCATAGTCTTTTTCCCAAATGGTTGTGCTACTTTCATCATCGTTTGCTGGAATGAACAATTTTATCCAAATACTGTTTGATTTGTTTGGTTGTTTACTTTTCCCAGAGAAGGTCACCTTGTGTAGTCCAGGAGAGGAACTTGAGATCTTCCTGACTCAGCCTTTTAGTGCTGGGATCAAAGGTCTGTGTGATCATGTCCACTCTCGGTTTCCTGTGGTGACATGCAAACATGCCAGCACAGACACAGGTCAGGACCATTTCTTCTACTTTAAACACACAGCAGTGTCAGATAAAATAGACTACAAATTTTCTCATGTGTTTAGTTGAGAAAGGGAGAGATGGTGATAGTAGGAAAAGTAAGTCAAAAGTCAAGCTTCTGCTTTATTGAAACATTTGCTTCTGGGAGGAGCTAGGGAATACTAGTTTACAGCTGGATTTTAGTATCACAGGAAGGTGAAACAGTAATTGTAAAAGAAACTACAGCCACAGTTAAATGTGGCATGATGTACATGTGGGGAGTGTGTTAGTCTGTCTTGATAATCAGAGGATACACAAGTCTTTGCCACTCACCTGCCTTTGCAAAGGCAAATAGTGCTACCAAGCTTTTGTTCACCTACAGGCATACTTGGACAAATAGTGTCTTTTAGCACATTGCTCAAATATTATACTTGGAAGTTCATCTCAGATTGTTTTATGTCAGTACATGATAAATGCCTTTTGTTCTGGTTATGTTAGCATTCAGGTTTTATACATTTTACATGTTGTGTGTGTTGTGTTCACATTCACACTTGTGCGTGCACATATCATGGTGTGCTTTTGGAGGTCACAAGACAGCTTATAGAAATTGGTTCTTCTTCAACATAAGTATTTTGGGGATTATCTTAGGTCATCAGGCTTGGTGGCAAGTACCCTTTTTGTTTTGTTTTTGTTTTTTTCGAGACAGGGTTTTTTTGTGTAACAGCCCTAGCTGTCCTGAAACTAACTCTGTAGACCAGCCTGCCTTCGAACTCACAGAGATCTGCCTGCCTCTGCCTCCCGAGTGCTGGGATTTAAGATGTGGGCCACTAATGCCCAGAGGTGACAAGTGCCTTTACTCTTTTGCTGGGCATTTAAATTATTTTTAGTTTTATGATACTAGAAACAGTGTGACAGCAGAGCCCTACCTTGTTAAGTGCCTGTACAGCTGTGCCTCTTAGATTTAGAGTAGTGTGCCAAGAATATCTGTCTTAGGGACGGGAAATTTAATAATTTCTGTATAGGTAATAGTTATACATATAGTACACAAATCAAAAGCAACTATATAGGAAATTGAAGTGCAAAGTAATTTCTCTCATCTCCTACATGTAGTTTTGCTTTGCAGAAATGTTCCTATTATTACTAGTTTTACATATTTTGGAGCTATTCTGTCTGGCATGATAGCCTTTAACTGTGTGTGACTCCAACAGCTCTTAAGATGGTTCATCTGAATTGTGACGGACTATAAGGATAGGACACACAGTGTTAGATTTCTAACACTTAGTGCAAAACATAAAATGTAGAATGTCTCAGTGTTTTTACTACTCTGTAACAGTTAATTACAAAGAAATGCTTCCAGAAGTACAAATAATTGGAAGGAAAAGAGTGACAAGTTAGAGCTCATTGATATGAGATGTGGCATGGTTTTGTGAATTCACCAAAGGTACATGCATGAACAGAAAAGGTGAGTTGGAACTTTATGAACTTTTGTGCATTAAAGAAAATAAAATGTGAAGATAATTCTCAAAATGAGAGATTATATTTGGAAATAGTGTATCTTATAAAGGTTTAGTGTCCAGAGTGTTTATTTAAAGAGTTCTAGAACAAAAGAATTAAAAAATGGGTAAAGGGACTCAAATGGACATTTCTCTGACGATACAAGGATGGACAGAGGCATTTGAAAATACACTCAGTAGTATTGATCATCACTAAATCAGAACAGTCACCTCATTTCTGGGAGAATAGAAATTCAGATTGAGAGTAATTGTTCAGTTAACTTAGTGCTGTGTTGGGAAAACCAGAGCCATTCTCGTCCTTTGATCTGTATGGCCTGTTTTTTCATCCCTCAACTTCCAGCTTTTTCCTCAACATTGTGAGGTTTCCCTGTCATCAACTATGGCTTAGGTGGGCTTTGACCCTTTGCTGTACTTCAGTTGTGATGGCCTCTTTCATGTTGAAACATCTGTGTTCTAGTTTGGAGATTTTCCTTGGTTTCTTTGGTACCTTCCTCTCTGTTAACTCTGTTGTCTTTCTGGAACTCCTGTTTGGACCTTGGACCTCAGAATTGCTCCTCCTATTTTATTTTCTTCACGTTTATGCTCTTTTTGTTTTCTACCTTTGGGGAGTTTTCATGTATTCTTTTACTCCTCTATTGCTGTGTGTGTGTGGGTGGATGGGGGTGATTGTTCTGTCTTCCTCAGCTACTACACTGAGAGTTCTCCTCTGTGCTCCCTCGGAGTGCATGCTGCTTTTGCGTCAGTGTTGCTCTGTCGTCTTGATGATTGAATTTTTTTCTCCTTTATGTATATATCAATTTTCTTGAAGCTCCTTTTTTGTTTTTGCCATTTTTCTTCAGGTAGTCAATGATTGTATTTATGATTCACCAAGAAGTTGGGGTCTGCAAAAGATAGTGAATATGAACAAGGGGTTGCTAGGAATAGAGCCCCAAATAGTCAGCAGTGGTGAAGATGTCACTGAAGTCCTTATCATGATCCCTGTATATAAAACTCATCCTATAGCTAAACTTAGAAGGTTCAGACAATGTCAGGTGATAATTGAATAGGCTCATAATTCTTTGGAGAGTTAGTAATTGGTATAACTACTTTGGTAGTACTTGATAAATTTGTTCATTTGTGAGTCCTCTGTACCATTTCTCCTTCTTGATAGTATGTTTCAAGGCTTTATTATGTATTTAAGATGTTACAAACACAGAATCAAAACTTGTTACCTACCTTTTTCCTTCTGATTTTTAAAACTGATATACCTTGGTTCTCCTCCGTCATGGTTCATTGGAGAAATAGAGTACAGCCTGCTGGGAGATGTCTCTGCAGAGTGTATGCATGAATGAATGCTCATTAGGTTGCAGTATGAAGTGTGCGTGCTGTGGTACTCTCGGTTACAGAGTTTAAAAGTGCTTGCACTGGGACAGCATTGACATGGTGTAGAAAGCGTGTGTACTAGAGCATACATGGAGTACTCCTGAGAGTAGAAACAGGGTCTCTAGTAACTGCCAAGATGACACTCACCAGTGGCCATGAGCCATGCAATGCCTTGCTGTATTCAGCTAGAGTGAGAGAGCTAGGTAGGATACAGGTTTTCATATGTATAGGTCAGCACAGGTAGCTACAACACTGAGTGAAGAAAGTTAATTGACCAGAGTTGGGTTCAACATAAGCTTATAAAGTGTACACAATTTTAGATTATACAGTGTGGCAGAACTCCTAAGTGAACAGTGGCAGGCAGGATGGTTCTTTCTAAGAAGCACCTAGAAGGGAATGGAAGTAGTAAGGTAGGGGTAGAACTTTTTTTACTGTATTTGCATGCTTTATATTTGATGACTCTACAGTCCTAACATTTTACAGTGGGTCAAAGGATAGGGACGTTTAATATGAAGTGTGTGTTCTTGGTGCCGGAAATGGAATGCAGTGCCACTTACACATATAGAGTAAGCCATACTTAGAACCTTGCTGTTTTTAACATCCCATCTCAATAATAAAGATAACTTGGAGGAATGAATAAATTTAGCTCAATGTGTGAGACCTTTGTGGAAAAATTAGATAACATTTTGATGGATATCGAGTCCAAAATAACTACAAATACTACATTTTCATACACAAATATATTCATAAATTTATTGTATTTCTGTGGGGCTTTTGTATGGAACTTCTGTATCCCAGAAGATAATATCAGAGGATGAAAAACCATCCTAGTCATTTGGAGGTTTTTGTTTGTTTGTTTTTAGAATGCATATTCTCTGGTATCATTTGCATCAAAATGGTTTAAAAAAGAACAACGGTTGAAAAGTGCATAGGAGAGGAGTCACAGTTCAATAAAATATGTAGATAATGCTGTTTGTAAAACTTGGAGATTTATCAGTAATGAGAAGACTTGGTTAGAAACTTGATAGTCAGATCTTACCTAATTGAAACTTTCCAGTGAGTAATCTTGGGATCTCAGTTTTAGTAAGGTATTTTGTAAACTGTCTTTGGCAGTAAAGACTGTCTTCTGTTCTTTCAAAACCCTCATTATATAACTACCACTTCTTGCTGGAATTAGAAAGAGGTACCCTCTGAACTTAGTTTTTAGTTCTTGCAGATGCTAGAAAGCAAAACTCTTCATGCCAGTGAGCTGCTGCCACACTGTTGAAGAAAACCTTGCTATTTTATAAATGATTCATTCACATTTTTGTGGTAGGCTTTTAAGTTGAGTTTTATTTTTTTGTTCCATTTGTATTCAACTTGGAACAAATTGCTATGTCTTGTCAGTTTATTTTCAATGCATTTACATTTCAAGCAGTGGCTAAATACTTGTTAAAAGTACAATAAATGGCCACCCAGTATCGTAATAAGTATTGCTGAAAATGTTATGACATAATGTAAGAATCATCCAGAGAAATGATTACCTGGTTACCATGATAGGGAAAGTTATTGTTGGTAACTAAGTGTTTGCTTGATTCCAGATTGGTCATAATTGGTCCTTAAGATAAGGGACACATATGTGGTAGCACAGGTCATGTCATTCAGATAACTCAGAACAGGTTTATAGTTAAGGTATTTTCATTTTCATGAAGCAATTTTATAGAAAAAAATTGAGATATGCAAGGTCACATCTTCACTTGTAACTACAGTGCAGTGGGGGAAGCTGCTGGGGTCTTCCTGAAGAGAAGTCCGGGACTTGTGTTCTTGCTGATGGTCAGGAGATTTAGTTATTTGTTTTGAGCCTCAATTCTTGTGACTGGAATAATTGAACCAAAAATCTAGAAACTTTTTAGGTTTTCAAGACAGGGTTTCTCTGTGTAGCTTTGGAGCCCGTCCTGGAACTTCCTCTGTAAACCAGGCTGGCCTTGAACTCACCGAGATCCACCAGTCTCTGCCTCTTGAGTGCTGGAACTAAAGGTGTGCACTACTACTGCCCGACTGAGTATAGGAACTTTCAAGATAAAGTCTTAGACTTTTTCTTTTTTGCCAGTTTTTCACAGGACACATGGATCAGCTACTAATCCAGGAAAAGGATTTATCCTAAAAGATCTCAGTAGCCACAGCAGGCTAAATGGCCTTGAAGCAAGCTGGTTCTGCTGGTCTACAATTGGTCTGCTGAGCTTGGCCCACTTGCCTGTGTGCCCTGTCTAGTCTCTCCCGCTCTACTGTATTTATATGACCCTAACTGTGTGCGAAGCACATCTGCTTGTTTAACAGTGTGTATAAACTGATCCTGATACCTTGCTCTTGAGATTTACCCTCCCACACCGTGTTCCCCATGGTGTTGAATGCACCAGTGCATATTTGCCTGCTAGACCAGGAAACAACCCCACATACCTTTGAATCATAAATGCCCACATCTAGTTGGTCATTAATTAGTACATGTGAATTGTCTCCGGAATTAGTCTTTTTTTTTTTCTTCAGTGATTTTATTAGTATGGTCACAAGTTTGACACCTACAGGTCGCTGTTCAGAGCTGGTGACAGATACTGTAAAAAAAAAAAGTGAACTATTGAAGTATGGCAAGATTTAAAATGTCAGCTCAGAATGATCGTGCAGGCCCCATGCATTGATGCCTTCGTCCTAATTGGACGACCCCCCTCTGCCTATCCTCATGGCTCTGTACCGTTTTTAAGGGCAACAGCGTTGAGCCTTCCCTGGAGCTTGGTGACTGACCACACCTAGTTTCAACCTGCTGGGGTGAAAATATGACTGTTGCTAATGCGAAATTACAGTCTTCCTGATGAGCACAAATTGTGATGGCTCGAACCCTTCTCATGTTCTGTCACAGTGCTTCCAGAACCCACGTTCTAGTGATTAGCTCCTAAATTGTTTCCTCACTTCAGAAGACATGCTGAACTTGCAGCCTGTGAGCTATCTGAGACTTCTGCGGTACCTCTCCTCTCCAAAGGTTGAATTAATCATGTTCTCTGTACTAGAAAGAGACTGTGCCACATGGTGTTATATAGTTAGCTTCCCTAGAGCATACTTGTGGTACAGTAAAAATACAACAGGACCATAAGTATGTTCTTTGCTTCCTGCTAGTGTTACAAAGATTATTGTGCATCTGATGGGGTTTTATATGTCTGCCTTTTTGTCAGATTGAAGCTTGATGTATTGTACTGTTGCTTGTCTTTTATCCGTCAGCTCTTGTTGGTAGTTGAACAGCTCTTGTTCTGATTGTTGCTCCTTTATTGCCTTACAGCTCCCCAGCTTACCAGACTCTACCTGCCCACTGGGTCTGCTCTATTGCCAAGGAAAGTTCTAGAATCCAGTTAATTAACTCTGCTTGCATTTTTTGGTGTCTATAAACTTTGAAAGCTGTCAGTGCTGTCATGCAGTCTTGGTAGACAGACTAAATATGTCCATAAATGGGACCTGGAGCTACATTGATGGAGATCTTGGGTAGATGTCCTGAATGAATCTTTGAGGCTCTGCTGCCTGCTTTTCCCTTCTGAGGGAAGTGAGTATGACTTTTAGTTTGATCATGACAGTTGTTTCTAAGCAGCCTAGTTCTTCATTGAATCCCTGCTTTGAGAATGATCTTTTAAAAAGTGGAAAGTCCTTCTGAGAACATGCTTAATATGTTTTGTAATTTTTTTGTTTTTGCCATAGTGTAGCTCTATTATGACAGTCATAGCCAATAGCCTTAAATACATTTGTCTTGGTTGTTATTTGGGCATTTAGTTTTGTCCTCAAAACAATAAACAAAAATTTTCCCCAGGCTTCTTGCAAATATGTGGCTCCCTGTCCTGCACACCCTGTAACAGGTTGTGGGAAGACACCCCGGGGCTTAGATTTCCTGGAGAGGTAGTTTCTTCCCTTCTGGTGTTAGGG
Organism: Microtus oregoni; assembly: GCF_018167655.1. Lineage (NCBI taxonomy): Eukaryota > Metazoa > Chordata > Mammalia > Rodentia > Cricetidae > Microtus > Microtus oregoni. The sequence continues at coordinate 819,198 of NW_024543833.1, read as the reverse complement.
TCTTAGTGTGTACTGCTGTGGGGAAGCTTCTGAGAAGGTTTTAAAGACATTTAACTCATTTATCAGCATCTTAGTATATTTGTTCACATGCTATTGCCCTTTTAATTGATTGTTAATTGATTTTTGTTTCACTCACAATACACATCTGAAAGTGCATAGTTCCAAGTGTTCAGCTCTGTGGGTTTGAATAGCTGTGTGCTCTCATGTGAGTGACAAGAAACAGTGTTACTGTCTCAAAAGGGTGCTTTGTGCCTTGGTAGGCATCCCATTCTGTTCCTCCGTGCTTTTGAGACAGCCACTTTGTCTTCTGTCCCTAAATTAGTTCTGTCTGTTTTGGGAAGTCATAAATCAATCAAACTGTGTATATATGGTGCTTTTGAGATTTACCCATGTTGTGTAAGTAGTTGGCTGGGTTTGTTTCTGAGCGGTACCTTGTTTGAATATACTACATTTCAAAATGTTAAACTAGTTTTGATAGTTTCCGGTTTGGGGCTATAGTAAATTATGGTTGTGAATATTACTTTTTATTTGTATATATGTACATTTGCCTGTATGAGTTTATGTGCACCATGTGCTTGCTGGTGCCCATGGAGATCAGAGGGCATCACATCCATTACCTGATCTGGGTGCTGGGAGCTGACCCTGAGCCCTGAGAGGAGTAAGTGCTGCTCACCGCTGAGCCAGCACTCTAGCATCCTTTTCTTTTTGTTTTTCTGAGACAGGGTTTCTCTGTGTATCCCTAGTTGTCCTGGTACTTACTTTGTAGATCAGGCTGGCCTCGAACTCACAGAGATCTGCCTGCCTCTGTCTCCTGAGTGCTGGGATTAAAGGTGTGCACCACCACTGCCTGGCTTATTATGAGCATTCTTAACACAGCTCTCCTCCTCCTCTCCATCTCTGTCCATGAGTGAATTTTGCCAAGCTAGATTTGAGTTTGTAATCCTCCTGCCTCAGTCACCCGAGGGTTCAGATTACAGGCATGTGTCACCAAACTCTCAGGTTGTATAGGTCAGTTTTTAAAAATGAACATAGTGTCATATTTTTTTGAAGAATTTGTTTACATTTATTTATTTTGGAGCAGGGGACATATGCTTGGAGTGCCAGCTTTGCTGACACCTGAGTTAGTCTGTTTGTGCTGTTTTAGGCAGTCAGTGTACCAGTAGGATACTAAGGTAGTCTGTGTTTTCACTAACTCTTGGCATTGTCAGAAAAATTGACAACCTTTGTAAGTGATGAAATAGTATTTCATTTTGGTTTTAATTTACATTTTTCTGACAGTAGTGGTATTAAACATCCCCTAGTATGATCTTTTACTCTCTTTGATTAAATATTTGTAATTTGTTACTCTTATTTAACAAATTATTTTGTTAGTTTTATACATTCTAAATTATAGTCCATTGTCAGATACACATATTGTAAAACTTGCCCCAATCTGTGACTTGTCCATTTACCTTTCAGTGGAACTTTCTTTCTTTAATATTTATTTATTTATTATATTAGGTATACAGCATTCCTTCCATGTGTGCCTGCAAGCCAGAAGGGGGCGCCAGGTCTCATTATAGATGGCTGTGAGCCACCATATGGTTGCTGGGAATTGATCTCAGGACCTCTGGAAGAGCAACCAGTGCTCTTAACCTCTGAGTCATCTCTCCAGCCCCTCAGTGGAACTTTCATATAAGTATTCTTTAACTTGGATGTCTTACTTTATAGGAATTAATGGTTGGTGCTTTTTAAAGTTTTTTTTTTGTTTGTTTGTTTTGTTTTTTGTTTTTCAAGACAGGGTTTCTCTGTAGCTTTGGAGCCTGTCCTGGAACTAGCTCTAGTAGACCAGGCTGGTCTCGAACTCACAGAGATCCGCCTGCCTCTGCCTCCCGAGTGCTGGGATTAAAGGTGTGCGCCACCACCGCTCGTCAAAAGTTTTTTTTTTAATATTTATTTATTTATTTATTTATTTATTATGTATACAATATTCTTTCTGTGTGTATGTCTGCAGGCCAGAAGAGGGCACCAGACCTCTTTACAGATGGTTGTGAGCCATCATGTGGTTGCCAGGAATTGAACTCAGGACCTTTGGAAGAGCAGGCAATGCTCTTAACTGCTGAGCCATCTCGCCAGCCCCCTCGTCAAAAGTTTTTAAGGTCATAAAAATACTCTTTTTCTCCTCCAGAGCTAAAGATTCTGTCCAGCCATGAACAATGATGTGAGGAAGGGGTCGGTGCTTTTCGTCCACGTGTTGGAAAATTGTTGGAATGTAGACTAACTTGGTGGAAAGTAGGCTGTTAATCTGTAGGCTCTTCTGGGCATCCTCGCCCACTAGAATCGTAGCCTTTCCCTCTGAACCTACTCTGTAATTACTAAGACTGTTTAGGCTTTTTAATTTTTGTTTTTGGTTCTTTTCAAGTCTTGAAATAAGGTAAGGTAGGTCACTTAGTTTCCTTTTTCATTCTCAAAATTGAGTTTGACTATTCTACATCTTTTTTGTTTCCATGTGAATTTTTAGTATTTTCCCTCTTGATCTGCAGGTCATTGAACCCAAAGCTTCATCCTTGCTCTAAGTGCTCTACCCTCTGAACTGTACTTGGCTGGAGCTCAGCATGCTGAGACATTTCAAGTCGGGAAGACTAGACATTAAATAAGTATAATTAACATTTCTTCCTGGATGTTCTGGGATCTCCACCCTGTTCACACCTTTGTGGTTCACTTTGGATACTTTAATTTGGCCTGTCTTCAAGTTCACTGTGTGAACTGATAAAGAATGACTTCAGGACATAAAGCTGGTATAAAAATCTAGTTTACAAAGTAGTACCGTACGTAATAAAAAGGACTGATATGGTGAGAGTGGGTGGAGATATATGTTTGTGTTCATAGCTGTAAAACAACAGATTAAAAAGGCAAGACGCCGATAGGATGGGCAGACACTTGTTATGTAGTGTGACTTTGGAAATGTATAAACATTTACATGATGGGTATAAAATTTAAGGAAAAGAATAATTCTTAAGTGGAAGGCACAAAGAAATAGATCTGTCTCACATTGCTGTCACTGCTGGAGAAAGTGACTATTTTAGGTGACTTTCTAAGGGAGTTTCCTGAGTGTCCTCAGTAGATAGAGATGTAAAGAAATCTTAAATGTTGTATAATAATCTTAGTTTTAGAAATTACATTGATATTATGTTAGACTTTTTTCTATATATAGTAAGATAATACAAGTGACTATTTAAAACCAGTGTTAGAGGAAGGGACATGAGAATAAACCAGAGTTATAGTGCACTGAATGGATCCCCCCCCCCCAACCTGTCCAGGACCTGTGATGTGATTTTATTTGGATAAAAAAAGGTCTTTTGTCAGATACACTTACAGATCTTGAGATGAGGTTGTTATGAGTCTTCCTGATGAACCCCCAGCCCAGTGCCCTTATGGTAATGTTTGTGGTAATGCATGACAGCAGCCCCAGGAAACTAATAGAAATAATAGACATTAAAATGAAATACTTAACCCGATTTAACTTTAAGTAAATGTGTTTTAGGTTAAACACACAGCCCTAACTGATGAGGGAAAGTTCCTTTAAAGAATTATAGATAATAATAGATGGAATAGACTGAGAAAGTAACCCTAATAAATAGATCTTGCCACTGGTCATTAAAGGGTGATCAATCATATTGCATAGAAAGATGATAGAAGTTCTTAGCCTGCAAATTGGTACAGCAGGTAGAACATTGTTGGCTTATAGATAAATAATGTGATACAAACCACACAGTGTCTATTGATGGAGGTTGAAATAAAAGCTAAAGTATGTATAGCTAACCTCCTGTTGTATGGATAGAAGAATAAATTTATGAATTTATGACCCCACAAGGAAAGCAATTAGAGAATGTAAAGTCACATAGATGTTACTTCCTGAATCAGTTTTATGAAGAAAAAAAAAACAAAATTGTTCTTAATTTTGTTGTGTATATTACTAGATAACAGTAAAGGGGCAGGAGAGATGGCTCAGAGGTTAAGAGCACTGGCTACTCTTCCAGAGGTCCTAAGTTCAATTCCCCCCACCACATGGTGGTTTACAACCATCTGTAATGAGATCTGGTGCCCTCTTCTGCCATGTGTAGGCATAATAAAAAAGAAAAATCTAGGTAACAGTGAAAACGGGTGTTAGGAATAGGTAGAATTAAAGCTGATGAGGTTGAATAGAGCCTTTCTCCACAAGTGTGCTTGATTTTCTTTATTCTTAATGAAAATTTAAAATTTAAAAACCAGGTGGTAGTGGTGTACATCTTTAATCCCAGCACTCGGGAGGCAGGGGCAGGTGCGTCTCTGTGAGTTCGAGGCCAGCCTGATCTACAGACTGAGCTCCAGGACAGGCACCAAAGCTACAGAGAAGCCCTGTCTTTAAAAACCAAAACTCTGTGAACAGTTGGTTTGTGTATATTTTAGGTCTCCCTCGCCCTCATTGTTGGGAGGGTTGAATCCAGAGCCTGTTCATGTTAGACAAGTAGTCCACTACTTAACTATGTATATGCCAAGCCTTGATTTTTTTGCTAATTCTTTTGAGACTAGAATGAGGTTCTAAAAATGTAAGAAAAATTGATCTTTGTGAAAATATTTTAATTACTATCAAGTGTTAATTTGTAAAAATTTAAGAGTAGAGAGAAATGGCTTTAGTAAAATTGTCCGGAGCATTTATAAAGATTTTTATTTGAAAAATCATATTTGCCTAAGATTTGAGTCATTCTGATTTTTAAAAGGATTTGTTGCTACAATTCAGCATTTTACTGAATATTGAATTCCAGATTGAAGAATTCGAATTTTTGTTTGCTATGGTTTGCATTCGATAGCATGTTGAAATCACTACTTTAATTTAGTTTTAAAATTAATGTTTCAATGTCTTTTCTAGGGTATATTTCCAGGCTGTTTCTGAGTGTGGATTGTAACCTTTGGTAAGAAAATGTCGTCCATCTTGCCATTCACTCCGCCAGTGGTGAAAAGACTTTTGGGATGGAAAAAATCAGCCAGTGGGTCTGGAGGAGCAGGTGGCGGGGAACAGAACGGACAGGAAGAAAAGTGGTGTGAGAAAGCCGTGAAAAGTCTGGTGAAGAAGCTAAAGAAAACAGGACGATTAGATGAGCTCGAGAAAGCCATCACAACTCAGAACTGCAATACTAAGTGTGTCACCATCCCCAGGTAAGTGAGGCGGGGCCGGGCATGCGGAAGGCACCTGGAGAGAGGGCATCTGTACATAGTGCTTGTTAAAATACAGTTATTTTGTTCTCTTTAATCCTGTTTATTTTACAGTTTAGTTTCTTGAGTAGTGAAGTTTAGTCAAGCAATACTGAGATTTGTTTTATTTTCATTACTTGAAGTTGTTTGCTATTTTCATCTCTATGATTGAAATTTGAATAGAGTCATTGAATGGGAGGGAACCGGATGCCCATAGCTATCGCTGACAAGTACTGGCTAGTAGTTTCCTTCTTCCTTGGTCAGTCAGTAAATAGTTAAAAGTGCTGCTGTCTCCTGACGAGATACACGCTCTAGCAGGGATTGTAGGTGAGGCCGCATCTCAGAGACCGGACTTGTGCACTGGAAGGACCTGTTTCTCACAAGGTTGGAATTTTGAGTAGAATTTTAATCATTTTATAGCTAAGTACCACAGTTAGGATTGTGGCAGGTCATTTGAAAGCATGTTCCAGTGGTTTGTGCGTGCATTACAGCTGCATGTGTGCGTCCAAAAGACAGAATGTTCTGAGTGCTGTAGGCGAGGGCTGGCTGTGCTTGTTTCCAGGGAGCTTTGAGAGATACACACTCGGGGCCTGTAGTGATGGAGCCCAGGAACACCAACCTTCCTACTTGTCAGATGGAGTAGATTGTTTCTGCTTTGTTTTGTAGACAGCCATTTTTACTTTGTTTATGTATATCTTAAGCTACCTTTCTTGGTTTGTTCTTTTGTTTTTATAAATGCTGATGAGGTGCTTGGTGTGTGTATTATTTTAGACAAATGGGGACGTAGTGATGAGCAGATAGAAAGTTCCTAAGTCAGTTTACCTGTTGAATAAGTGAACATAATTTGAGAAAGCAATGAACTCAGAAGACAAGTGCAGGGGTGGTATGCAAGTATGTGAGGCGGAGGTTGCACAGCTGTTTTGGCTGCAGAGGTCAGATTTGAGCTGGTTACCAGGGAGACAGTCTTGTAGCCAGGGGAAAGGGCCAGTGTAAAGATTCCAAGGCAGAAAGGAAGAAAAAAACACTTAGCATTTTAGGGAGCTGGGGAAGTTTGAAAGTGTGACTAAATAACATAAGGAGCAAATAAGGACTTTTTTTTTTTTCCCAAACTGCCTTTTTAAAAAAGATTTTTAAAAAGTGTATCTTACTGAGTTATCCTGGCCAACAGAGAAATGCTGAGGGGAGAAGAGGTGGTGGTGCTGTGGGCGGGTGCAGGTGTGTGTGCGTGGGCTTGTGGGAATGTGAAGATGAGCTGTAGTGCCGTGACAGTCTAGTGCAGGGCGAGCAGAATTGGACTGACATGGCTATGCTGGGTCTCAAAATGACTACAGCTGGCCTGTGTTTGAAGTGGACATCACAGGACTCACAGCAAATTGGCTAAGATTAAGTCAAGTTTTGCTTGTTAAGTTTTCATTCTGTGGTTGGTAGCATTTAGTTTGTAAATAATTTAAGTGTCCACTGCTTGGCTCATATGTGCTGGATTTGCTGTTGAATTGCTTGCTTGTTGGTGAAGGAGGTAAACTTATGTAATTCTGCAGGGATAGTACTTATTAGGAAAGAAACGCCCAGGGACCTCCATCCAAAGGAAGCCCTGGGAAGCTTTGTCCCAGGGAGTCTCTGTGGTGGAGAGTAGAAATTAATCAGAAGAAACCGGTTTCAACAGGAGTAGCACTGGAATGGAGATGGTAGAAGTTGGGGACAAGGGACTGGTGAAGGATTTCTCATTCCCAGTGAGAAGATATCCTTAGAGCATAAACTGAGGGGCTAGTGATGGTGGAGCCAATTCTGAAGTTAGCAGGAACCCACAGCATGCTGTGCAGGGACATCAGACTGCACTTGAGTGTGACTCGGAAGGATGGAATTGTTTAAATCTAAATTCAGAAGACCCAGAAGGCAGCTTAATTTTGTTATCTTACAGTTTTGTTTTTCTAGTGGTGCTAAGGATTGAATAGAGGGCCTACACGTTAGGCAAGTATTCTGCTCCTGACTACATCCCCCACTCTTAGTGTTCTCTGTCTCCCACCTCCACCTGGCCTATTAGTCATTGCTTAACTACTAAATATCCTTAAACAGTAAGTTTTAATTGAAATTCAGTCACCTCAGTTATGTAGTGTAAAAGATGGGAAATGAGTGTGGGAAAGGTAATTTCGGCTACCTGAGTTCATGAGTGTTGTGGGTGATCTAAGGCCAGTTCAAACATCTATCTCAAATGTGATACAAAATGTATTTAACCTCATTCACTTTCAAATGCAACTAAGTTGTTAATACAATAAATACCTTAAGACTTTGCAAGCCTAAAATTACAAGGTCACTTGGTGGAGAACATACTGGCTTACAATATAGCAAGTGTTTACAGCTAAAATACTTGTTTTGTTGACTTGGAGCAGTTTCCCCCTTTTTGCCCTTTGCCCCACTAATACAGAGTGGGATTAAAATTGCCCAGAACAGCCCTGGCTTTCTGTTCTCCTACTCCCCCACCTCCAGCTGCCTCAGAGAGTTAGAAGCTGGAAAGATAGCAGCACTAGTCAGCTTTCTTACTATGCTGGGCAATGGAACAGATGGCGCAGAGCAATTTATGTGGAATTGGACCAACCTGGGCCAATCAACACAGTTGCAGGAAATCCTCCTGTCTCTGCATTTTTAAGAGCAGGGAAAGGGAGAAAACTCAGTCATAAAATCATAATGGGAATTGAGTCAGGGAAGAAACTAAAAACCGTTTAGTATTTTTAGCTATAATAAAATAAAGCAAAATCAAAACCTCTGATGGGAATGGAGTTATAAAAGAATAAGTTATGGACCTAAAATGGCCATAGCCATTATGCGTACATGTGTGGGAACCCAGAGGTCAGGTAATAACTAAAGAAACAGTCAGAGACTCCTCATGTTCTTGGCAATGATTTTCACCGAAGAAAACGTGATACATACGTCCTGCCTCCAGAACTGTTTACTTAGAAACATGGAAGCAGTATGTGTATGTGGTTGAAGGTCAGCCTAGAATATACTGTTGGAAAAAGTATCACAGGTCTTCTCTTTCACCCAGTTACCCTCAGTAAAGGTCATATTGCTTGTTAGGCTGGTGTTCCTTCAGGACATTAAGTTTCTAGTGTGGTCATTGATACTTGGTTTTTCTTTTGCATCTTCTAAACTTTTAAACATCAGAGTAATCAAAAGAATTTGTTCAGATTGTCAACTTCTTTTCTAGTGTCACATTCATATGCTTTTACATGTCTGGGTAAATGAGGATACTTGGAAGTTATTTGAAACCCAAACTGTAGTATTCTTTTATTCCTAAACATGGGTGTATACTTCAGAAGAGGCTAATTCTCCCTCCCATTTATGCATTGTGCAGGGTAAGTGTGGTTCTGGGTGGAGCACTAATGGGGGAGCTCTTTGATTGCCTGGTTTTGAGTTAGCTTACCCAGTACTGAGACTGGATCCTAACAAAGTGGATGTGGCTTTGACTTTACTGCTTCCTTGTGTGAGAAAGGTGGTGGTGTGTGACTATGTCCTGTTTCTGCCCAGAGAGAGTTGTAAGATACAAGCCTTGGCCACGAGTAGAGTCTATTTGGTATTTTTGTTGTTGTTGTTAAATATTTATTTATTTATTTATTTATTTATTATATATACAATATTCTGTTTGTGTGTATGCCTGCAGGCCAGAAGAGGGCGCCAGGTCTCATTACAGATGGCTCTGAGCCACCATGTGGTTGCTGGGAATTGAACTCAGGACCTTTGGAAGAGCAGGCAATGCTCTTAACCTCTGAGCCATCTCTCCAGCCCCAGTAGAATCTATTTGAAACAAACACATACTCCACATCTTCACTTTCCTTTTATGTTTTTCAGATGGATGTGCATTAATTGTAGACATTTAATTGTATTACCCATCCTGCATAGAAAAGGTTTTGTTAAGGCAACATTGTATTATGTAAAATTTAGTTAATTCAAATATATAGTTTATTTGTAAAACCAATGAGATCAGTGACTATAAATTCAAGAGTAGAACTTTGAGGTTATAAGTAATGATACTTTTTATCAGCCTTAGCATGCAATTACAGTTTTTATATGCTCTGTTTATAAATTGTGAAAGTGCTTGGGTCGTGGTTAAGCATCCTATAAAATGCTTTGAAAGGCACTTATGAGACTCTTAATGGTTTTCAGATGCCTACATTATGGTTTTTAAGGTTTTCAAGGGGTCTCCTGTTATAACACATTCAAAGCCCGTTTGTATATCTAATATATTCAGTCATGAAAGTTGTTTTAATCGTGCTTGTGTGTGTGTGTTTGTATGTGTGTACACACATGCGCACATGACACAGCATTCATGTGGCTGCTAGAGAACAGTGTCAGGTGGCATCCTTGCTGTCCACCTTATTTGAGACAAGGTTTTTGTGTTTTCCTGTTGTGTGTATCGGGCTAGCTGGGTCACAAGTTTTCAGGGAACTGTCTTTGCCTCCCACCTGCCCTTAGGAGCTCTGGAATTAGAGGTGCTCATACTGTGTCTGAATTTTGGGTTCTGGGAATTTCAACTGAGACTCTCATGTTCTTGCAACAAGTTGTTTTTGCACACTGAGCCATTGCCCCAGCCCACACAGAATTTATTTTATTTTTATCATCACTTCATTAGAGAAAACACACCAGCCTTAGGACCTTTGATCTTTTGTAAAAATTAGCAGATTATGCTCAGATTAAACAGCTCCTATAAAATTAGTTTGTAACATAGGAGGCAAGAAAGCAAAGATCTTTCTTGTACCATAATGTATTGTGTTGACTTCAGGGAGAAACTCATCCTAGCTAAAATAGTACTGACAATCATTTTGTTTGCTTACTATCCTTAATCTGTTTCCAATTTTAACTGAAGCTATTTCAGTTTTCACACACTTTTCCTGTATGGCTAACTGCATTCTGGGCAGGTCATAATCATTCGGGACAGTCTTTAGGAGTACTGGTTACTCTTTTCTCCTCTGGTCTGTAGTAGAGTACTTAAGGGGCTTGTGTAGTTGGCCCTGACGAGACAGGTAAGCACAACACCTGTGGAAAGTGTAGCGGAGACATAGACACCACTTTAGCTTATCTTATGTTACTTTAAATCTTCTCTGTACTTGGGCTAAAATTAAATGTCTCTACTATTGCAAGTCTTGCCATTCTTTTTTCCTTTCACTCCTTTTGAATTTTTAGGTTTTTTTTTTTCCTTTTGACACGCCTATTACTGATTTTATTTTTGTATTTGTAGTAGATGGTACCAGTCTATAGTTAAATATGTATAATAAGTTCTTCAAATGATCCTTGGTTTTAGTTTTTTATATGGAGTATAAAAACTGCCCATTTTATCTTTTTCATGATATAATTACATTAAAGTGTTTTCCAGCTCTTAATATCTGGAACATTTTATTTGTCTACTAATACTGCCTGATTGTTGTTTAGATTATTACTCACATTTTCCTACCTCTTCAAATGTCATGTAAATTTGATTGTATTTCCACCACATAGCATAAAAACATTCAAAGACAGAAGAAATTGTAATTGGTGCAAATGTTAATTTCATGAAAGTAATCTACCAGTGTAAGGTAGATGGTGAGAGAGGCTAATCGAAATGCATTAGGTCTGGTTGCATTTTAATTGGATGTAGGTCTGTGTTGCCTTACACCTCATCTACAAACCGTGCTCTCCTGGGATTTTGATACAAACCCGATAGACTGTCATCTAATCCCTCAAAATCTAGCGAATTTACTTTTGTCTCTTTCTGCTCTGAGTTTAGTTCTTTGTCATCAGCCTTAAAAACCGCTGAACATCTTGAAGGGAGAGACTTGTGAATGTCAAAAACTGTACTGCATTCTTTTCTTGAGGAGGGATGTCCCCCCCAGACTAGGGCTGGCCCTCAACCTGTGCCTAGAACCTACAGTGAACCCTGTGGGGAGACATGGACAGATGTTCAGTTCACTTCCAGAGCTTTCTCCCTTCACAGTTTTAGCTCATTTTGGATTCCATTACTCCATGTGCTCTCCATTGTCTCTGAACAAGATATTTTTCTTTTTTGTTTTTCTTAGAAAAGGAATACTGAACAGAGCTGGAACATTGACCAGCTGTGTCCTGCTTCTGTCCAACCTGCTGGCAGGACTAACACTATTAAGATGGAAGTCAGACCACAGATTTGAGAACAGTGGATTGTAACCGATGTTCACAGTTGAAGTGTCACAGCATTCCTGTATGACTTGCACAGAGGGTTTCCTGAGACAAGTGTTGTTACACATGCAAACACACTTTTCAGTCTTAGAGTGTGTGTGTGTTTGTGTCTTTGTGTGCATGGGTATGCACATCATGTCATGGCACAGGAGTGATGGTCAGAGGGCAGTTTGAAGGAATTGGTTCTTTTCTTTAACCATGTGGGAACCCAGGTGTTAAACTTAGGTCATTGGACTTGGCAGCAAGCTCCCCTTTACCCATTGAGCCATCTTGATAGCTTAAGCATTATTATACTTAAACCTATCACTCACTTGTAGACTACGTAAAATAGAACTTGATTGAAGAGAGTAGGATCTGTGGTAGTATTTCTTCTGGTCTTCAAATTGAAGGTCTTCAGAATGATTTCTCAGTTTGTTTGGTGTCTGCTGAGGTTTGCGAGATGCATAGATTAGTACCTGACTTCTTGGAGAAGCTTAAAAAGTGAGAAGCCAGCCAGAGCTGTTCTTTATAGCATTTTCATAAAGAAAGTTCATGATTAGAGTGGCCTGCCTTTTTGGGTATGATGGGCCAAAGATGCAAATGTTATGCCAGGGACTGAATAGATAGCAAGATAGCGAAAGTTATGTTGAAAGGAAGAGAACCCAATGCTGGGTCTGCATGATCTAGGCATAATGACCTGAGAAGTTAGCTCCTGACCGAATGTAGAGGGAAGAGAATCAGCATTAGGGTGTTGGACTTGTGCAAGGCCTCACCTTCTTGTCAAATCAGAACCCTTGTTAATCCTGCACTCGGCAGGCTGTAGAAGTGACATCTGGACAGTCCAAGGAAGATGGAGTATAGTTAAATGTTGTACAAGATTTTGATTTAGATCAGGCAGAATTTTTAATTCCTAAAAGTATTTGCCATTTATAAGTGTCTGGACATGACAGGAAACCTTGTGATAGCTTTAGGGAATACAGTTTGACATGTTAACACTGGACAGTGGGAGGAGGGCTTTCACCAAGGCCAGCGTATTCCATGTGTTGTGTGTCTTCCTTTGGAACTGAGTTCCATGTTGGTGGATGGAGACAAACACGAGGTTAGAGGGACATTACAAACATTTGTAAGACACTTTATTTTCAGAAAATATTTTATTGTAGCCATTTTTAATTGGGATTTCCTTTTATTATCATCATTCTGCCATTGTGTGTGTGCATGTGTACACACAATATGTACACCCGTGTTTTTGGGTATGTGGAGGACAGAAGTGACAGTGGACAGAAGTCACTGAAGTAGAGCTCTCTGAATTGTAGCCCGCTGATTCAGGAAGACTTGGCCAGTCATCCAGTAGCAACATGACCTATCTGCCTTTCCAGCACTGGGATTCCGGGCATCTACTGCTGTACCTAACTTGTTCCCAGGCACTGTGTCTAAACTCAAGTCTGTCATGCTGGAGTGGCAAGCACTTCACCAGCTGAGCTGCGTTTTCAGCTTTGGTGTAGGCTTTGTTCTCAAGAACACTGCTTTGGGGTTGTTACCGGATATGTTATAGGAAGTACGCTTTGGAAACTCCTGGATAACTGATCAGTAGATGCTGAAATGGGACCTGAAGCACATTTTGAGACACTAACATCAATCATCTTGGCCTTTTCCTTTTAAAACTACCTTTTAGGCTCTTGCCTGTATTTCAGAGGATATAGTTTCTCTTAACTTTGCTAGGGTGGTAGGAGATAGGAAGGGGTGTTAATGGAAAATTATTTTCATTTAGGTAGAGGAAGATAGATACTAAGCAAAAGTTTATAATGAAAAAGTTAACTTAGTTTTCCCACGCCAGGCATGCTTCATGTCTTTAATCCCAGAACTCCAGAGGCAGAGGCAGGTGGATCTCTGTGAGTTGGAACCAACGTGGTTTACATAGTGATAGTGAATCTGGGCCAGCCACATAGTGAGACATTGTCTCAAAAAAATAAATGAAAAGATTTTTCCCTGTTGCTTGTGTATGGTGGCTTCTGACAGGTGCATCTTAGGGATAAATAGAGGGCAGTCTGCACATTCCCTGAACAGTTAATCTTGGCATGTGAAAGCCCTTGCTTTATAAGTGGGAGTTGGTTTCCATTTGGTGGTATGCTAAATTTTGAGTATTTGTTGTTACATTATAAAGACATTTAAAAACCATTTATTTGTAGAGGAATAGGTATGTAGAAGTCAGAAAACAACTTACATAAGTATGTGGGTCCCAGAGTTTGAACTCAGGTCATCTGGGTTGATTATAAGTTGCTATACCCACTGATCCATTTCTTAGGCCCTTAAAAGCATTTCTTTACTACCAAATTCAAGAATTGCAGAAATCTATGCCTTGACTTTTACAAGATTCCATTTTTTATTAGTCATCCCTGTCTTATATCTGGTGTATATTCCAGGTTTTTCTACATCTAATTTGAAAGATTAAAGTGATGTATTTTTATTAGGATTTTTCTTCATTTGCGATACTATTTTTTGAATTGTTAAAGACTATATGGGAAAATAAAATTAGAAAGCCCATATGCTGTATTATTAAAGTCTATACTCTTTTCAGCATTGGCTGTATTTTTAAGTATTTTTAAAAGTTCATAATTTTCAAGTGGCTTGAGATAGTCCCACAAACCATTTTTAGACTTGATACTAAGTTGTTTCAATGGCCAAGGATGTTGTATGTCTGTGGTAGTTTTCAAAGACAGGGAACATGTAGAAATATCTCAAGTTGCATTGTGACACCACTTATAGATACAGAAAAAGATATCGGGAGTATTTCCCTTTTGGGTCCGTCTATATCTTAAGTTTCCCCTTTGGGTCTGTCTGTATCTAAGAAAGGGCTATGCCAAACCAAAGAAGGGCACGGGCATTGACCATGACTTGACAAGGATGTCTCTAAAAGTTAGAGGTCAGTATTTGTTAGAAACATAGATAAAAATTGTTGGCATGAACTCAAGTGATGTTCAATAAAAGGAAATTACTTCATAATTGAGTATAATGTATATTATGCTAACTGTGATATAGGTATGTAACTTCCAATATTTAATTATTGTAATTCACTGAGTTGACAGCAGAGAAACCTGAAGGTTAAGATCAAACACATCTTAGCAAAACTCATAGTCCATTTATACGCCCAACAGATTGGAGTCTCTTACCTCATTAAGGACATTTAAGAAAAGAGATGGCATACATTTAATTATAGAAGACTTTAAGATCAGCAACTAGACAAAAGCACTTATTCCTGTGTTTTGGTTCATTATTTCAGTGGAGGAAGTATGAGTTCAGTGAGTAATGGAAAGTCTAGAAAACAAAGGTAAAGGAGTGGATCACCTTTCTTTCTGTGCAGAGAAAAGCAAATGAGTAAATTCAGCGCCGCACGGCTGTCCTTCACAGATGCATTGTCTACCTGAAGCCAGTAATATTTTACAAATACTAGCTCAAACAAATGGAAGTGTGATGATAAGAAAACAATTCATTAAAATACTTAGGAATACAGTCTGCCTCAAGGATATAAGACCTAAGATCTCTCCATGACATTTCAAAGCTTTGCCAAGAGAAATCAAAGAAAGGAAGGAAGAAGAATCAGATGTTATCTAGCATGGTCAGGTCTGCCTTCCTTTTAGACTGACACTGTGTCACATGGCAAGCTGTGTGAGCTGAAGTAGCATAAGGTGATAGAGACACAAACAAAATTTAGATCACATTTGCCAGTGGGAAGAAGAGAAAATGAATGATATCGTAGATTTTGCTTTTATTCACACAAAGTGCAGAACCCACTATGTCTGACCTAAAGTACCACAAGGCACACTGGGCACACACAGCCCTGAAAATGGAGACCAGACTCCCAGTAAAGAATGAACTACACAGGGGAGCCCCACATATTTTTAAATAGTGTCGTGTGTGAGGCAAGCAGACTTACAGCAGCCTGCTGAAGATTAAATAGATTATTCGTTTCTTGATTACTTATTTATTTGGTTTTTGGAGACAGGGTTTCCTCGAGCTCTGGAACAGTGGGTATCTGTATGGAAGGAAGAGCTTGACCCTCTGTTCCACTGTCTCAGAAAATTCTAGGTGAATCATGCTTCTCACCCAGGAGTTAAAACCATAACATGTGTTTAGGGAAACACATTAGGGAGTCACTAAATTTTATATTTGTGGCTTGGGGGTGAATAGGCTCTCTCTTTAAAGGGCACTAACGTCAAGAGAAAGTTACACCCAGTTGTGTTGATGTTAAAAGCTGCTCCCCAGAAGAGTTTTTAGAAGAATAGGCCAGAGAGAGAAAAATAGGTGAGGCATATTTAGAAAGAGGATTAGAGGCAGAGTTTGTAAGGAACTCTATAATTCAGTAGTGAGAGATGGGCGGCTCAGGTTTTAAAGGGACAGATTGAGATATGTCACAAAAGATACAAAGGACCAGCTGGGACAGGGAAATGCAGTGTCACTAGAAAACTAGAACTGACACCGTAAGGAAATAGCCAGTGTACAGTCACCAGAATAATTAAATTGACTGTCCCTGGAGCGCTCAGGTAATGAGGGAGGAAGTACATCCACTCAGGAAGAAGAGTTGTCCATTTTCAGTAAGTCAAGCATTGTATCTGGTTATATCACAGGAACTCTAGGTAGTCCCAACACCAGTCGGAAACTGTCCACAGTGGATGTATGTGTTGCATAGCTTTTGTCCTGACAGTTACAGCCTGCTGACAGGTTGGGTATGTATTGATCAGAAAACAGTGACTAAAGAAACTGTTCTGTTCAGGGGATGGAAAGCTCAGCAAACACATAGAAAGAATTGTGCCCTGCATTAACATAAATAAATTTTAGGACCATTTGTTGAATGAGTCAGGTTGAACCCCAGAAGTGTACAGTATATAAGTCCATTTCTATGGCATTCAGGAAGACTC
Organism: Microtus oregoni; assembly: GCF_018167655.1. NCBI lineage: Eukaryota > Metazoa > Chordata > Mammalia > Rodentia > Cricetidae > Microtus > Microtus oregoni. Next base: position 802,915 of record NW_024543833.1, on the reverse strand, counting down.
TAAGGTGAGAAAGAGAGTTTAGCAGTTACCCTGACAGTAGGGAATAGAGGGGTAAAACTGAGAAAGGGTCATGAGGGATGGTTTTTAGACAGTTAAAAATGACACAATTTATGTATTTTATAAAACTAAAAAAAAAAACCATTAAGGTTTGTGCTATACAGTATAAATTTTGCGAGTGAACCAGTAAAGCATAGTTAATGTGTTGATGTGGTATATATTGATGTGAAATGTCTACCATATCTTTTTTATCTATCAGTATTGAGTTTTGACAGTGTGCTAGGCACATTAGAATATCGAGAAAATCTCCTTACCAAGTCCTTGAGGTGCTCACATTCTAAAAGGAGGTGGGGGGGGGGAGGGAGGGAGGGAGGGAGGAAGAAAGGAAGGGAGAGAGAGTGTCAAGATGCCAATTTTGGTGGTATTTTTTATAAAAAGCAGAGGAAATACTCTCTGAGCTTTAGGCAATACTTTAACCTCGTTACTTAGAGTAGAGATGAAGGAAAGGGAAGACAACCAGTTCATCATCTCAGGAGGAGAGTTTGGGGGGTGCAAGCAGAGCAAGGAGGGTTCTTAGTTACTGAGTAGACCTAGATCCTTCACAGGGCCTTTCCCCAAGTACAAGGCCACCAAGGAGGAACTGTTGGTGATAAAATGAGGTTATAAAAGGGAAGTAATCTGCGCCTGACAAATTGAAGGAAGAATCAAGAATTTCAAGAGACCTTTTAAGAGATAGGGTGTTTTTTTTTTTTTGTTTTTGTTTTTTTTGTACTTACCGTGTTGAGAGAATGGGACTCTGAATTCCTGATCCTCCTTTCTCCACCAAGTGTGGACTTGTAGACATGTGCCACCTCTCACTCAGATTGAACCTAGGGCTTCGTACATAGTAGGAAGGCGATCTACCAGCTAAGCTATGTCCTCCACTCCCCTAGAAATCCTTAAAGCCAAATCTCAGAACTTAGAGTTAAAGTCATTCGTTGCCATGCTGGGCCAAGACCTGGCTGCCCTGGCTGTCCTAGAACTTGTGCCTGGTCTATATTGTAGTTTCTTGAGTTAGAAGGTAGAATTTTATATTTTAATGGAATTTATTTCTTTTCGTCAGTGAGAACTCACTCATTGTGTTCACCTGTTCCTTTGCTAATATATTAAGACAAGAGCTCCAAAGCTCCTTTCTTGGTATGATAGAAGGAACAAGGAAAGTCCATGGAGAGGACTGGAAGGAGGGCACAGGTAAGCTCAGGGATTTGAGTGCCATCCCAGTACCTAGTCAGGTGAACAGAGATAGGTGAGTTCCAGACCAGCGAGAGAGAAACTGTCATAAAATACAGTGGAAGTGCCTGGGGAGATGGCTAGTGGGTCAACCTGAGTTCAGATCCCAGCGCCCACATAAACACCAGTGTAGCAGCAGTGCAGTCTGCCACCCCAGCGTATCCCTATGGGAGGTGAGATAGCAGAATTTCTAGAAGCTCTTGGCCAGATCAGGTAGTGTCTGAGATGCCCTGTTACAAACAAAACAAAACAAACAACAACAACAACAACAACAAACCACGAAGAGAGGACAGACATCTGGGTGTCCTCGTTATCAGTAGGTTTCGTACCGGTGCATAGCTCCTGGAGCCCAGCTCCCAAGGCTCTCTTCATGCACACACACTCTCTAGAGGTAAATGTCTTGTCCATTTGTGTAGGTTGGTGGCAGGTAGAGTATGCAGTTGTTTCTACTTTGTTTCCTTTGTTGACTCCTCTGTTTATCAAAAACACAAATTTGGAAATACTTAAAAATGAAAGTTTAGTCATCACTAAAAGTAATTATGGCTTCTTAGTTACAGATTTCCCTACAAATCCATATTAAATGAGTATATTACTCATCAAGAGCTAGAGTCTCGGGTGAAGCTTGTTTTGTTGAGGCCCTTCTCTAATTGATTGACCGATTTAATTTTGTTCAATTTTCAATCTGCTTTCATTTTTAAATGGGGTATCCTATATTCTTACCCACTTTGATTTGCAGAGGAGACATTCTCTTTAGACAAAGAACGTTATAAAAAACAAAATGCTCAAACAGTGGTTGTTTAGTTATAGTTGTAAATCATACAAATAGTATGAATAGAAAAAATTAGTTTAAAGATTTGTTGGGTTTGGGCAGTATGTCTTTTTTTTTGCCCAAAGTTAGTGCTTTTTTTTTCTTCCTCCGCCCCCATTTCCAAATTTCCAAGTGTCCCCCAACCTTGAACTCAGAGCTCTACCTTACTGTATTTCCTGAGTATTGGATACAAGGCATAAGCACTCATGGTTGGTGTTTCCTTCTGTAGTACTGGAAATTACACCCAAGATACTTACACGTGCCAGAAAAGCCAAGTTACAGATGAGCTATAGGCCCTTACTGTATAACTCAAGCTCGCTTTGAATTTGCTATGTAGCCTAGGCAGGCCTCAAACTCAAATGTAATCCAGGGTAGCCTGAAACCTGTGATCAATTTTTGTGCTGGTAAAGCAAGTTTGTACCGGAGGCCCAGTGAGTGAGTGCTTTCTCGAACTGAGTTCTCACTGCTGCTTTTTATTGTTCAGTAGAATGTATATGCACAGACATACATGTATTTCATGTAAAAGTATGTTAACACAAACATGTTCATCGGTATTTGAAATGAAGTACAAAATGTTAGTTTATAAAATATGTGTTCTATACAGCTTACAAATTACATGTTAGATTTGAAATTGAGCTTCAAATGTGAGCTTATTGTTATTTTAGATGAAGAAAATTTGTGTGTAGGGAGGATTTGGTATATGAGCACAGGTGCCTTGGTGTGAGTGTCAGACAGCTTCTAGGAGTTGGTTCTTTCCTTCCATCTGGCTGAGACAGGATCTGCTGTTGCTCTGCCATACTGCATTCTCCAAGCACACTGACCTGCCTATCTCTACCTCTCCTCTCACTTCAGGGTGCTGGGATCACGTACTGGACACCCTACATCTGGCTTTTAGATAAGTGGCTTTGGGTTGACCTCAGGTTGTCAGGCTTTTGTGGCAAGTGCTTTCTTTCACTGCTAAACCATTAGGCAGGCCAAAAAAAACACTTAAGTATGTTAGTTGCAGTAATTCCTATGAGTGTGATTAGTAGGGAAAGTTGATAAGGATTTCTTCCAGCTTTACTGCTAAATAGTTTCATGAGTACAATGATAACTAGTATGTCTGTATGCTGATGAATATGGTTATCATATTTGTGCCCTTAGGATTTTAATAGATGTTTCATTTCTCCTTTCCATGCCCGTTTTCTTCAGGGTAAATATAGAAGCAAGAAAGCTATATAATCCATCTGTGATAATCTGCCCTAGAGAAATTGTTCTATACAAAGAACTATGGGGCTTTGAATAAGATGCAAACACAAGTGTGCTTGCTCATCTGTCTTTATAGTAATGCAAAGAGATCATTGTAGATGTTCTATGGTCTGTTATATCGTATTTCACACATATATGATACTCTTCATAAATTGTATTAGTAAACTGTTAAATTTAGTCAGAAGTTATTAGACCATTTTCTTTTGGTATAATTTTCAGTAGCTAAGCTGTTTTACAATGTCATGAAGTTAGGCAGTCAAATAAACTAGGAAATGTAGAGTTGATGTGTTTGGGGTATTGGTGTCATTGTTTGAGAAAATAAAATTTGTTAGCCTCCCAGTACTACAAAACAGACAGGACAATAACAAAAAAAACCTGTTTCTTTAGGACACTTTATTTCATATTGCTTGTCTTTTTTAGACCTTCCTTTTGCTATCTGCAGTCTTTGCAGATCCTTTGTTCTCGTACAGCAGGTTCTGTGTTCCACATTGAGTACCACAGAGCTGTTTCTTGTTCATTTCCACTAAGATTGTTTCAATGCATAGAAATGTAACTGAGTGTAAGGGTATATTGCTGTTGCTGTTTTTGAGAATAGGTCTTAACTATATATCCCAGCCTGGCTTGAACTGGATCTAGATCCTGTCTCAGTCTCTCAAATGCTAAAATTGTAGGCTTGGGCCACTATTTCTGACTTTTACTTTGTTAACCTCACAAAATTTTTGTATATGAAGCACATGTATCGATTGGGTGTTCAGACAAATTAGGTTTGATCAATGAAGGCACCAATGTGTCATATAGAATGATGGAGGAAGGTCATTGGTTAAATAAAAAGAAACTGCTTGGCCCTCATTGGTTAGAAGATAGGTGGGAGGAGTAAACAGAACAGAATGCTGGGAGGAAGAGGAAGTGGACTCAGACTCGACAGCTCTCCTCTCAGGAGCAGACGCCTCAGAGAGACGCCATGCTCCCAGCTCCCAGGCAGACGCAGGCGATGAAGCTCCGACCCAGGATGGACATAGGCTAGAATCTTCCCGGTAAGCGCACCTACTGACGCTACACAGATGATTAGAAATGGGCTAAATTAATATGTGAGAATTAGCCTAGAAGAGGCTAGATAGAAATGGGCCAAGCAGTGATTAAAAGAATACAGTGTCCGTGTAATTATTTCGGTGCATAAGCTAGCCGTGGGGGCGGCCGGGTGCCGGGGACGTAGCCCGCCGCCCTTATTACTACAATAAGGACCTGTCAGTTACCTGGACAGTTCTTTCCCAATGGTTCTGTCCCTAAGCAATGTTGGTTTGAATTGACTTTGTCAGTTCAGTGTATTCATGTAAATGGAATCAATTCAGTATCTAGCCTTAAATGTTGAGCTTCTTTCCATCAGCAGAGTATTTCTGAGATTCATCAGTATATTCAGAATCCGTTACACTGATGAGGGGTGTGGCTGCATGATAGAGTACTTCCCTAGGTCACTAGTCAAGTCCCTTAGCACGTGGGGGCCCTAAAAACACACAGATAGACGCATAGCATACAAACCTCGCATTGGAATTCTTTGCATTTTCATACACTTTGGATTAGTTTCATTAACTAAAGTGTCACAAAAAGTTTTGTAAAAATGATGACTGTAGTAGATTAGAAAGATACAGACCATGTTAAAATGAAGCATCTTGATATGGGATCATTCCACCTATGAATACAGTGTGTTTTAAATGTCTCAGTATTTTTCTTTTTATTTATTTTTATTATGCATACAATATTCTGTCTGTGTGTATGTCTGCAGGCCAGAAGAGGGCACCAGACCTCATTACAGATGGTTGTGAGCCACCATGTGGTTGCCGGGAATTGAACTCAGGACCTTTGGAAGAGCAGGCAATGCTCCTAACCGCTGAGCCACCTCTCCAGCCCGTCTCAGTATTTTTTAGTTGTTACTTAAGCTTTATATATCTTGATGAATCTTTTTAAATATTTTACATTTTAGACTTGTTACTGAAATAATGGGAATACAGTAGATTTTATCATTGCTTGTATATCTTACAACATTGCTCAGTTCTCCAGTGTATTGTAGAGGTTTGTCATAATCGTCCTAGGATTTCTATATAAAGTTAAGGCATTAGTCCCAAGAAAACAGTTAATATTTCTACCTTTTCCTATAGTTTGCATTTTTAATTTTTCTTTGTTGTGCTAATTAGAGCCATTGCTGATTAGTCACACATAGTTTTCTATAAAAATTTAAAACACTAATTTGATTTTTTTTAACATGAGTGGGAATTGAACCCAGGACCTTCCTGTTTTAATATTGGGGATTGAACCTAGGCCAGCCTCCCTCCCTCCCTCCCTCCCTCCCTCCCTCCCTCCGTCCCTCCCTCAGGGCCAGCACTTCTGCCACTAATTGGTGTCCCTAGGTGCCTTTTACTTCTCACAAAATTGCCAAGGCAGGCATTTAACCGGGGAGCCTCCTGCCTCAGCCTGGTAAGTAACTGGTATTATACAGGCCTGCACCATCAACTCTGATTCAAAATAGCTTATTTGAATGTGTTTTCCGAAGTAAATGTGTCTTTATAGCTTCTTTTAGCTGTCTACCCACTTCCCCAAACATTCTCATTCTGTGGTATCATTATCATTTAAAATATTGTAAAGTGTATTTTGTTATTTCTTCTTTCACTTAGAGGTTATTTAGTTCCATATTGTTTATTCTAAAATTTTTGATTTTTTTTAATGGCCCCAGCATGTGGTGGTTTTTTTTTTTAATACTTTATGTATGCCTGAGAATTTGTTAACGATGTACAGATCTTCTGTGACTTACAGATGGGTAGGGGTGTGTGTGTGTCTCTGTCTATCTGTGTCTCTGTGTCCTATCTATGTAAAGAATTACTGAGATTGTTCTGGTGTTGGTTTCTTATTTTTTTTGTCGGGCTTTGCTTCCTTTATTTTGTTACTCCCTTTTCTTCCTATGGTACCTACTAGGAGTAGGCTAGACCAACACTCTGTCTCTGATGTATCCCCAACCCACATTTATCTTAAAACCAACTTTAGATACTTTCAGGGTCGTTAGTGTTTTGTGTTTTTATCTTTGGTAATAATCTTATATCTTATTGTTAGTAGGGAATTTGGGGCTACCTCTTGGATTATAAGACTTATCAGTAAGAGGACTGGAAGATATACTTGGAAAGAAGCTCAAGGACAGTTTTGTTACAATTTCAGAGAAGATAAGGACAGGAAAACTCCTGGCAATTGTCAGGAAGAGAGAAGCTGTTCCCTATAAACCAAAGAAAACAATGGGTTTTGGCAAAGCAACCACATGAAAGTGGAAGAAGCAGGGGCCTCAGAGAAAGTGAAAGCCCTAGGAATCACAGGAAAGCAAGATCAAGCTTTGGCCAGAATCTGAAAGAAAAGAGCTGAAGTTACACTTTCCTGGGTAACCTAGGAGAGAGTGCAAGTACCTGGGCAATACTTGGTGGGAGCTTTGCAAATGGCTGCATGGAGGGTTTCTTGGGATGACAAATATATTATTTCAAAAACGGGATGATTCTGTTTTATGTGTATGACTGTTTTGCCTGCATGTATGTGTGTGTACTGTGTGTATGCTCAAAGAGTTGAGAAAATGGTGTCTGATTCCCTGGAACTTACATCTATCTATGTATTCTTTCAGTTGCAAAGTTTTCTTGATCCCCTCCATTTCTTAGACATTGTGAGAAAATAATACCATCTTTTATCTTTAACTATTAACATTTTCAGCTCTTTTAATTTTTTTTCATAATTTTAGGTTTTCTTTTGTTGTAATTTTCCTTTATCCTGAACTTTAGTATTTATTTCCTGCAGAGTCTGTTAGAAGCAAGTTGATTAAGTTTCTGTTCCACAGTATATATTTGTATCTTGACTTCTTTGCAAAGGCCACTTTGCTTGTTTGTGGACTAATGGGTTAGGAGTTCTTTTCTCTCAGTTCTGTAAAGATGTTCCATTGTCTTCCAACTTTCTTTGTTTCTTCAGACTTTGTTTTTCTGCCTCTGTAATGGATTGTTCTGCTCTGGCGGCTGCCAGAATAGACAAGACTTTAAAGGCAGCAAGAATGGGTCTTATTTTGTAGTTTCTACAGGGAGGGAAGATGTGATTTCAGTTTGACTTCTGTAGAGATGACTGAGCATTAAAGGAAAAAAAGTAAGGATGCAGGGAAAGCCAAAGATGTGGAGATAGAGAGAGAATAGAAGGGCCACTGGATGTCAGTTCAGAGAGGTTCCTCTAAGTGCTAACTTGTCGCCTACTCAGGTGACTTCTGGAGTTGGGGTGTGAACCCTCAGGAATTCCTGCCTGAGGGTCTTTGAGAGGAGCTCAGAAAGTTGAAAAGGATTTGTACCAGAAGGGTTCTAAGAGAAGAAAGTGTGGCCTGCCATTACTTGTTGGGTAGTTAGTTTAAATTACTTGGTGTTCACTAGGCCTCTTCGGTGTTTAAAAGTTCAGGTGTTTTGCTTGTTTGTTTTTTTAAGTTGAAAATATTTTAAGACTTGGAAATGTTTCAACCATTTTCCCTCTAGACTTTAATTTATTTCAATTTGTGTCTACCCTTGTTATGTAATGTACACATTGTTAAGACTTCTTTTTTTGAATTTTTTATTTTACTATGCTTGGTTAGGTAATTTGTACTAACGTATATGTTCATTAATTTATTTTTTGGCCATTGGGTTCTTTATTTTGGAGTTGGTAATTTTCAGCTTTAGCATTTGTTTGATTCATTTCTGTAGTTTACATTTTTTGAGATTCCCGATCTGTTCATTAATTTCATGAGCATATTTGTAATAATTACTCCAAAGCTCACATCCGATCTGTTTCTGTTTGTGTGACTGTTAGTTGTGTGCTGGTTCTGTGAAACAGCATTGTACTGTTGTCCTACCCTCTGAAGAGTTGGGTTTTGTTTTAGCAGGTATTTAGTAGCTTCAAAATCTAGACTTTCCTCTACTGTTGGAAACCATTGCATTATCAGTTCTTTGCGCTTTTCTAAGTACTGGTTTCCTCAACCGCTGTGGATTTGTCCATGTGTGTCAGTCAAGGATTCATGCATAGGTCATAGTTTGAAGATCCCTCCCCAGTGGCTCCTTTATTTACTTATTGTTAAGCTGCAGTTTTATGTGTGAGTTCTGGTTATCCTGAGTTACTGAGACTGGGGGTTTCCCTCAAGTACAAAGTCTTGGGAATGCAGCTCTCATCCAATGCAACATTCCTTACCTGCAAGTTGACACCTTTCAGTTTGCATCTTCCGGTCTTTCTACTTTGTTTTTAAATGCTTTTTATATTTGGTGGTTAAAACTGTGGTTTGAGGAAAATTACCTAATTGAAGCTCCTGACCTTTGCTGGAAGTGGAGTCTGCTCTGTGCTAGTATGCTCTGTGTCTGTGTGCATTTGAGCTGAGGAGGATTTGTGATGTAGGATCAGTCTCCTCAACCTTCTGGTGGCTCTTACTGTATTATGCTTGGAGAATCTTGTCTGGATCATAAATCTATGAATTTCCCTTTATCTGCCTTTGTGTTTAGTTATGTTAAAGTTGTGTTTTTAATAACTACACATACTTTAGTGGCTTTGTACATTACACAGTGGATCCGTTTTAGAGTGTTTGGCTGGGTGTGGTGATGTACAACCATAATCCCAGCCCTTGGGAGGCTGAAGCACGTTTGTGTGTTTCAAGCCAGCTTGAACTACATATGAAAGAAGCAAGCAAGCAAGCATTTTGCTAGCCAGCATTGATGTTTTTAAATAAGCTTTTCCGTTTGAGGGAACGGAGAAGGTGAGAGACAGGATCCCCATGGGGGCATGACCGGGGTCGGGCTGAAGTAGACTAAGGTCTGTGTCATGCGTCTGTCCATTCATGTTCTTACCCGTTGCTCTTTATTTGCTTTATTTCACTCCCAATAGAACACAGTTTAAGTGCTTTGTGCCCTAGATTATGGTGGTCCTCTTGTTCTCAGGGGAACTTGAGTGAAATGTTCTTCTAATGCGATGACAGAACAGCCTCAGTTATGCCGTTATTTTCCTTTAATCAGCTGTATACTATTCATTTCAGTTCAAAATCACAAGAGGAAGATCTATATTATTATTTCATTTCTTTTTTTTATTTTTTTAATTAATTAATTAATTAATTAATTAAGGATTTCTGCCTCCTCCCCGCCACCGCCTCCCATTTCCCTTCCCCTCCCCCGATCAAGTCCCCCTCCCTCATCAGCTCGAAGAGCAATCAGGGTTCCCTGACCTGTGGGAAGTCCAAGGGCCGCCCACCTCCATCCAGGTCTAGTAAGGTGAGCATCCAAACTGCCTAGGCTCCCACAAAGCCAGTACGTGCAGTAGGATCAGAAACCCATTGCCATTGTTCTTGAGTTCTCAGTAGTCCTCATTGTCCGCTATGTTCAGCGAGTCCGGTTTTATCCCAGGCTTTTTCAGACCCAGGCCAGCTGGCCTTGGTGAGTTCCCGATAGAACATCCCCATTGTCTCAGTGTGTGGGTGCACCCCTCGCAGTCCTGAGTTCCTTGCTCGTGCTCGCTCTCCTTCTGCTCCTGATTTGGACCTTGAGATTTCTTGACTTTTTTCCCATTCGTAGTATGGTGATGTTTGTACTGTTAAAAAGTGAGGCTGTCTAAAACATACCAGGGCAATACAGGAAAATTTCTAAGTATTTCCCCTTTTCCTTTTTGTCCCTCTGTCCCTCTCTTTCTCCCCTTTCCCAGCAACTGTTCAGTTCTAGTTACTTTGCACTCTAAATCAGGGGTGTCCTGCAACCAGATAGCTGTTTTAAGGGGCCCTGGGTCAGTCTAGATCAGTGGTTCTCAACCTGTGGGTCATGACCCCTTGGGGGGGTCAAAAGACCCTTTCATAAGGGTCACCTCAGACCATCAGAAAACACAGATATTTACATTATGATTCATAACAGTAGCAAAATTCCAGTTAGAATGTAGCAACAAGATAATTTTATGGTTGGGGAGGTCACTGCAAGGAGGAATTGTATTGAGGAGGTCGAGAGCCACTCCTCAGGGGAGCCTGTGCTTTCCCACTGCCCTTCGTGGATCCAGTTCTCTAACTAATGGTGAGAAAATGTAAAATTTAACCAGTCATTTATTCTTCAAGGTTATTAGAAATGTTCCCTTTTTCTTAAATTTTGTTGATTTTGGTAGTATGTGTGAAGTGGAATTGAATTTCAAAAAATATATTTGACTAATTTAAAGAGTATAGCTCCATAGCTGAAAGATAAGGCCACCAAAACTCCATTCTGAAAGTTCCATTTCAGTTCTTCCCTTTGCCCACAGGCCAGTAGTTACTTTGAGATGAAGCAGTAATAGTGATTTTGACTTGCCTATACTCTGGAAAGATGCGAAAAGAAACTTTAAGATGTGTTGTATGGATTGACTTTAGTGATCTTCGGTGCCCTTTATAGACGACGGCAAGAGAACAGTTACAGCTTTCAGTGAGACTGTAGTGCAGACGGATAACTGGGGCATTTTAGTCCTGGGTGTGTCTGCTTGGTTTATTTTACGTATTTGTTTTTGAGACAGGATCTCATAGGTCAGGCTGGCCTTGAATTTAGTGGGTAGCCTAGACAAGCATTGAATTCCTCTTCCTCTCACCTTTATCCTCTAAGTGCTGGGAATGCAGGTGTGTGCTACCACACTCAATGATAAGTATTTATTTTCAGTGGGACTGTTTCTATATTAAAAGCACCAGTTGACAGCTATTTTTAATTGAAGTGGGTTTGTTATTGTTGCTGTTTTTTTAAAACTGAGTAATGAACTGAAGCCTTGTTAGTGGGGTTGATGACATAGGATGAAGTCTTTGAGTAGAGGAAGTTAGAAAGGATGTTATAGGTATGATTGCATTAGGTTAGTGAGCATTGGTGTTCTCATATAAAAACATAATCATAACTTATCTGGAGTCACATGTTCCATTTATTGGCTTCCTTCATATAGAAAATATAGTGGCCAGCAGTGACCCATGGTGGGTGAAGCCATGTATATCTTCTGGGTGAAGGAAGTGTTCTGTACATTCTCCATGCTTTGCATCATGGTACTTTGAATAACCATGCTTCCATGTTCACATCAACTTTTTGTTTTTCAATTTATGCACAGCACTTGCTCTGAAATTTGGGGACTGAGTACACCAAATACGGTAGATCAGTGGGATACAACAGGCCTTTACAGCTTCTCTGAACAAACCAGGTGAATATTCTGCCCTCTCTGAACCCTAGAGACCTGGTGGGAGGGTGTGCTTTGGAAGACCTTGACGGGGTTGCATAGCGTAACTTTTGCCTAGGATGTTAACTTATTGTAAAGAAGGCATAGCATGTAAATTATCTGCTTGCCAGTATTAAAAATATATTAAATGTTTCAACTGATGTTTTGGTCAATGCAATTTTAGTTTTGAATCTTTCAATGATTGTGTCCCATAAAGAATAAGTCCTTTTTATAGTTCTATACTCAACTGTAGTCCAAGATTAGACAGATTTGTTATTGGCCTAATTTTTAAGTAGATTCTAGTTTTTTCTAAATTTCTTGTTAATCTCATTGTTATACTAGTATCTGATGAACGCTTACATCACAATTAACAGTAGGCTAACTTGTTTTTCTGTCATCTTTTTTTTAATCATTCTCTTGTAAGCCCATTGGTATTTGTCCATTTCATCTCACGTTCATCACCATTCGCATTTCTGTGTGAGCTTCATAAATAAGCCTCAGATATTAAAAGTCACACTTGAATAACAACGTTAGTCCCAATAAGTTACTGTCACATCATTGTTGGTATTTACCACCATTTTCATACTACTTCCTTTTTTGACAACCAGTTGCTTCAGAATTAATGCCTTTGAGGATTTAGCTTATTAAAAATAGACATGAAATTTTCAAGTATAACCAAATAACACTTTGTAGACCACCTGCCGACGAAGTTAGCCTTCCGTTGGCATGTGAGTTGTTATACGACACTGATAGGAGACAGGTGCTAGTGCCGCTGCTTGCTTGATCAGATCCAAGCCTGAGTGCACTGTTCTTCCTGAATATCACTAAAGCTAACTCAGTGGCTGTGGTTTCCTTCATTGTGCTCTTAGTGTATTAATTCATCCCTTTTGATGACATCTCGTCTCTCCTTCTAAAAATGCCTTCCTCTTTCCCCTTGCTTCCGAATAGGTCTCTTGATGGCCGTCTTCAGGTTTCGCATCGGAAAGGGCTGCCACATGTTATATATTGCCGGTTATGGCGCTGGCCGGACCTTCACAGCCATCATGAGCTCAAGGCAATTGAAAACTGTGAATATGCTTTTAATCTGAAAAAAGATGAAGTGTGCGTAAATCCTTACCACTACCAGAGAGTTGAGACACCAGGTAGGCAAACCAGGTGGTTTTTGGTTTTGTTTTCCTGGTTTTAAATTAAAAGACTGACTAAAGGCTAATATTCCTTGTGCCTCCGGGAAATTTTAATGTAAAGCTTGGTGGAAGTTTTAAATGCTTTCTTATTTTTTAAACTTCATGGAAAAAGGGGCGTGTCCACTTCCTGGGAACGTACTCTATTGGGCAGGCAGGTGTGTATCGAGGAAATGTCACAGACTTGCTGTCTGCTGAAAGTGGTCCATGTGTCTCTCTGGTACCTACCTTCAACATTCCACTCTGACTGCTTTCAGAGTGATAGCATTTTTAGAGAAGTAATAGAGTGAAGTTTATTTAGGACTTTGGATTTAGCGAGCTAAAAAAAAATCCTAGAGTCTTAGAAAAATTTTTACATCTGATTTTAGTGATGATTTTTCACTCACCATTTCTAGTGGAATTTTATAAATTCCTATGGTAATGCAATATTGACAGGGCCAGATTGTTCCCCAAAGTAAAAAATAGGCCTTAGTTTGGGAACTTAAATGGTGAGTTCCATAAGTCAGCTCCATGATGAGATTTGTCAGGTTCTAGGTGTCATAATACCAGACAGGTGAGCCAAGACTTTGAAAAGTGAAGCTGCTGCCTTCTGTCTGTGAAAACCTTGAGTAAAGACCCCTCCCCTTTAGCACACTTGCCACTAACTCTGATTTCTTTAACTCCTGCAGTTTTGCCTCCAGTATTAGTGCCTCGGCACACAGAGATCCTGACAGAACTGCCGCCTCTGGATGATTATACCCACTCCATTCCAGAAAACACTAATTTCCCAGCAGGAATTGAGCCACAGAGTAATTACATCCCAGGTATTTTTGCCTTGAAAATCTCTTAAAACTTAGGTAAATAGCAATCTTGTAACAAATGCCAAGTGTTAGTAATGTGGTTTAATTTTCAAAATGTTCTTGGCTCTGGATGGAGAAGTCTGATTTGTGGGGATGGTTTTGTGCAGGGTCTGCGCCCAACACATTAAACGGTTTATCTTGATAAAAGGTTTACTTTAATTTCCTTTTCTTTCCAGTGACTTTAAACAAAATACTCTGAGGAGTAAGAAAAAGATCCTAGTAAGTTTGTCATATCTGCTGAAGTAGAGAGGAGTTCAGAGCGTGATCATACTATGTCCCTGGAACAGACATAACCACGCATCTCTAAGCAGTCATTTCCTATGGGGAATTTGCTGATGCTTATTGCGAATAAACACTTAGTAGTGCAGTATTTTAGTTTTATAGATAGCAACACATTGAGGAAAATAAAGGGCTTGATTATATTTCTTCTGGGCCTAAGGTAATTCTGAAAAAATGAGTGAATTCAGCAACGTGGTTCTCAAATTCTTTGGTAAAAACTGTGGAGTATGTGGGGTGAAAGGAGGGGAACAACTGGATTCACCTTTGCTTGAATGCGGTACATTGATGAGGTTGCCAGGCCTGTGTGGCAGACACTGTACCTGCTGAGCTATTTTGCTGAAGCTCAGATTCTGCTCTTATCTCTTGTTTTATGTGACCCAGTAATATTTCACGATTCAGTATCAACTCTATAGTTTTTATTGTTTACTAGAAAAAAGACAGATACTTATTCTTTGTTTGCAGAAACTGATCAGGAACTATTTGTGTTCTGAAGTTTTTATGTCTTTTAATCCCTACCTACCTGCCTCTTCCATTCCCTCATCTTTTTCTGATTTTTTTTATCCCATTTCAGCTTTTATTTTATGCAATAAGAAATATGCAGGGAATCAAATACTTTTATTTGGCATTATAAAAATGGTATTTGTCCATTGAAGATAATTTTTAAATTATTAGGGAAAAATGAGTTTTATTGGTTTTAATAGCTCATTTAAGTATTGATTTATTTCAAAAGAGTACAGTTTAAGGGCTTCTCTGTCCTATGCCAACCTGCTTTTAGCCCCCAGGTGCTAGTGTATAGAAACTTTTTGTGGCATTAGTAAAGAAGAGGAGTGAGGTGAGGGAAGAGAAGAATCATAAACTGAAACATTTCCTTTTTGGGAGAATTGAGTATTTTTTATATACTGGCTAGAAGTGGAGTGGGATTGTGTGTGTGACACAAAGTGAAGCGTTTAAGTCTTTCACGTGGCAACTGTTGTTACTTCATAAGGCAGACAAATTAAAATGTGTGCGTATCGCAGTCTTCTGAGACACACACCAGCGAATTACTTGCAATATTATTCAGAATGCTTTCTTGTTTAATGTTAAGAAGTTTAGGCTTTTTTCCCTCCTTTATTCTTTTAACTATTTAAATGTTAGTGTTTGATAAAGTAGCAAATTAGAAGGGAAATGCATCAGTTTTTCTGGACACTCAGGCTTTCCTGCTCCCATTGACAGCAAAACCAAAGAATTTACTTTTATTTCTTTTTATAATTTTTATTTTCAATATAATATTTGAACAAATAATTAGATTTGAATAAATATAAATAAAATACAATTTTATTTTTATTAATTTAAAGTATATGTAATATGTATGTCTATTTGCATGTCAGTGCAGATACCCGCAGAATTCAGAAGAGGGTGTTGGCTTCCTAGAGTTGAGTCACCTGACCTGGTGCTGGAACTGAGTTCAGGTTCTTTGCAAGAATAATACCTGCTCTCAAATTCTGAGCCATTGCTCCAGTCCCTCAAAAGAACTTTTATCATTATTTTAATGCTGATAACTTATCAGTTTATAAATAAATAATAATGGAGGGTGGTAATAGAATGAGATAAAGTGTCTTAAAGTTGAGTTTTTTGCGTCTTAGACCTTTGAAACACCAATGTTGAGACTGTCGGATCTCAACTTTTTAAATTTTCTTACATTTAATATTTAAAATAGTGTGTATTTTTTTAATTTGGATCTATGATACTTTTTTTTTTTTTTTTTTGCCATACTGGACTTCTAAATGAGAATAGGGGAGGCAGTTTGTTTTAAAGACAAGTTGACTCTTACTGTGTAGACCAGATTTGCCTCGAACTTACAGGGATCCTCCTGCCTTTGCCTCCTTGAATAATGTCAGAATCTTTTTTCTGGTGTGTGTCTGCATTATTTTGAGTTATTGTTAAAAATTGAAAATGATACACTGTTGAAATTTTTTGGACTTCTGCCATTAAAATCAGAAATGATAAAATTGTATGCATGTTTTTATTATCTTTGAAGTTTACTAAGTTTTATAGGTGCCTCCTGAATGTAAACATTTTATTCCAAAAATGTGTTGGAAATGATGTTAGAATCCTAATATTTTCAGCAAGTACTTTACGTTGTTTCTGCTTAGGCATTTAGAACTGTCAGGCAGTTAGAAATCTAAGCAGGGGTGGTGGATTCAGGGTAGGTCAATCCTGAGTCAGGCTACTGTAACCTGCTCAGTACAGTTTAGTGTATTTTGAAATCCCAGCTGTGTGTACATCAGTCTTCTCCCAAGTGATTGTCCGTGCCTGTACATGGTGTCCACTAGTTTAAAAGAGCGAGAATACTAATGTCTTTGAATCCTACTGAGAGGTATCTTTGTAGTTAAGCTCTTGACTGTTTCAGAATACATACGCATGAGCCAGATGTTAACTAATGTGTAAGAAAATATGCCAGAAAAACTGGGTTTTGTTACAGATCTGCTTTAGGGATTCATCTACAAGATACAGATTATATAATGATGTATATGTATACACATAGAGAGTAGTATCTAAGTTTGCTTTGGATGATGTTTCGTGTGTGTGTACACACACATATATACATCCTTTTTTTTTTTGGTTTTCTCATTGCTTGCATATGGTAACTGGGAGAAAAAGCTGAAATCAAATCAACTATATTTGATTTGTTGTAGAAACGCCACCACCTGGATATATCAGTGAAGATGGAGAAACAAGTGATCAACAGTTGAACCAAAGTATGGACACAGGTAAATATGAGCTTTTCAGTAATTGGTCATTGAGTTGATTTTCTGTGATCTCAGAGCATATCACTAGATTCAGCTAACCACAAATCAAGAATTTTTGAAAATAAAACTTGATTCTGGGACCTAGTAAGTTGGCTGAGTGGCTAAAGGTGTTTGCTGTCATGACTGCTCAGGTTTGACCCTTAGAACCACAGAGTAGGAGCATGGAACGTGCATGCCCACGCAGTAGCTACCCATCCCAGGGTGAGAAAGCAAACTGTTGGTTCAGAGCAGTGTTTGCTGACACTTAGAGAGTTGGAATATGTAATCGAAAAGTGAACCTCACCTATCTTGACAGTATATCTGAGCTGCCAAATGGGTACTCGGTGTTGTCAAAAAAAAATGAATTGTACCACTTCACAGTTGGTAGGTGTTTCTCTTACCGGACAAAGTACTCAGTGTCCTCCCCCAAGTATTCTACACTGCTTTCAAAGTTTCAGTCACCCTGTGAATAAACACCTTTCATAATAGACCATGTCATCTTAGTCACCTGCCTTTAAGAATGATGTGAGAACAGAAGAGGGAGACCAGCTTTTCTGTGCTTCTTTAATTTAATAGCGAGTTCTGAATTAATAGTAATTTTTTACACAAAGTACTTTGTTCCTGATCTAAATTTGATTAATTTCTGATAATTAACTATTATGTCCAGTGTTGAGGAAGTTTTAGCATATAGTAGTGAATATTACATACTCCAAAACTTTAAGCTGTTTGTCAAGTAATAAACACTAAAGCCCAGGGAAACGAAGTAGGGTACCTTTGAAAATGCTTTGATGTTATTGTCTAGCTTGATTTATTATTCAGCTTGTCTTATTTTAAGGATTAGTTTTATCTCAGTCACAGTTTTGTTGCTGTGGAGAGACTCTGACCAACTTTTAGGCAACTCTTAGGAAAGAAAGCATTTAGTTGGGTGCATCCATAACTATTTTAGAATTTTAGTTCATAAGCATCATGGCAGGGAGCATGGCTGCACACTAGCAGGTGCTGAAAGCTTCATCCCCATCCATAGGTGGAGAGTGTCCAGTGACATATTTCCTCCAACAAGGCCACACCTCCTAATTCTTTTAATCCTTTTAAAATAATGCCACTCCCTGGTGACTAGGAGGCAAATATTTGAGCCAGTGGGGGGACCAAATCTTACTCAAACCACCACAGTAATCCAAACTGGCCTGAAATTTACTGTGTGATCCAGGCTGCCCTCTAACTCAGATCGACCTGCCATAACCTTTGAGTGGTTGAATTATAGGCATAAGCCGCCTTCTCTAGCCTATCTAAATTATTTTTAAATAATGTTGGGGGAAGGGGAGAGTTGCCTCTGTTGTAGCCAGTATTTATGTCTGACTGTAAGAGTGGTAGATAAAAAGATAGATGATAATCTAATGATAATTGAAAATAGCAATTTACATATGTTAATGTATATGATACTTGGATTTTCAAATATGTATCCTTTGCTCAGTATGCTTCAGTGACATTATCTTTCGTAGCCGTTACCATGGCATTGAAAGTGGATACCATATAAAATTGAACATCATACATCACAAGTGAATCAGTATTTCATACTTATAGATATCTGTATTAAGAACATGAATGTTCCTTATTAGTGAGGTTGTGGAAAAAGTGGAGCACTTATATATTGCTGATAATGTAAATTGTTGTAACTATTTTAGGAAAGTTGGTTTTTCTTCAAAAATTAAATATAAGATTACTACGTAGTCCCATCATTTCACTCCTAGATCTATACCCAAGAGAATTTAAACAGGTCCACGTAAAACTCGCAAGAATGTTTGTGTTGTAAACATTATATATTTCATTTCACAAATGGAAACAACCCAGATGTCTACCACATTTTGAATGGGTGAACAACATGAGGTATGTCCCTACAGTAGAAGTATGACCTGAAACCTGTGAGAGAGCATGGCCCTACTGGCACCTTTGAGAGTAATATTAAGCCATTCAATTTGTGGTACTTTGTTATATAAGTTAAAGTTGGTTAATACAAAGCTAATAAGGTTTTGAGAATGTATTACTAATAATAATAACTTGTATTTAATAGTTTGTGAACTTTGTAGGTACTTAATATATTATTTTTAATTTTTTTGCTTTAAGCTTTGAGACGGGATCACACAAGATGGCCTAAAACCCGTCAGATTAGACTAGTTCTAGATTCGCAGGCACCATCCTGCCTCAGCCTCCCTAGTTGCTGGGATTACAGGCATGTACCACCATACTAGGCCATGATGTATTTTTTTTTTTCTTGGTTTTTCAAGACAGGGTTTCTCTATGTAACAGCCCTATCTGTCCTGGAACTCATTTTGTAGACCAGGCTGGCCTTGAACTCACAGATTCGCCCGCTTTTGCCTTCCGGGCACTGGGATTAAAGCCTTACACCTCCACTTGGCTCATGTCACATATTTTAAACATACAAAAAAATTTGAGATGAAAGGATAAACTTAAGTAACTAGAAAATAGCCTACAATTTTTTTTCTTAGGATCCAGTTCTATACTTGGAGCCAACATGAAGGTAAAGGAGACAAGCAGCTACAGAGTTGGCCTCTGACCTCCCCACATGCACCTTGGCATACATTTCACACACAGTAATGTTTTGACGGAAAATAACAATATTTTTGTATTATTTATTATTATAGAATAAAGACATGCATAGTTCCCTATTAAGGAAGACTGTTAGCTGAATTTTTTTTTTTTTTTTTTTTTTGGATTTTTTGAGACAGGGTTTCTCCGTAGCTTTTGGTTCCTATCCTGGAACTAGCTCTTTTAGACCAGGCTGGCCTCGAACTCAGAGATCCGCCTGCCTCTGCCTCCCGAGTGCTGGGATTAAAGGCGTGCGCCACCACTGCCCGACTAGCTGAATATTTTATACATGTTCTTTATCTGATTGAAAAAGTTCTATTCATTAGTTTATTGATTGAAATTGATAGAAATCCCTAGGGTCTCATGCATGCTAGGCAAGCCTCTTACCACTCTTTGTACTCTCAGCTCAATCCCTATATTCTGTGAGATGGGGTCTCCAAAGTGGTTTTCCTAATGATAGTGTTAAGTGTGGGCAGGGTGTTTTTTTTTGTTTTGGGGTGTGTGTGTGTGTGTATACGTCACTATAGCTGTAGGTAGCTGGGTTTAGTTCTGGGTCCTCTATTTGCTTTCTTCAGTCAGTGTATTTTGCCCTTTTACAATTGTGGCTCTGAAGTACAACCACCGTACTCCACATGCAATACTGAGTTTGGTTCTTTGGTACTTACTCAAGTGAATTGAAAACATATCCTCCACAGAAATATGTGACCTTGGGCGCTTATAGCAGCTTGACCATTTAAAAATTTTTGAACAAAACAAAGATGTTGATAAATTGTGATACATCCATACAGTGTCAAGTCATTCAGCATGTGGAAGAAATGACAACACATGGTGAAACTTTAAATATATATACTAAATGAAAAATGGTGATCTGTACAGGACACATACATACTGTGTAATTCCAGCTGCTGGACTTCCTGAAAAGGCAGGCCTTTTTCTAACAGAAAGCTTAAGGTTATAGAGTAAGAAGAATTGAGTAGGTAAAGCCATAAGGCACTTAGGCTGATGTCTGTGATAGTAAAAATGGAGGGGCATATTATACATTTGTCAAAACCTACAGATAATAAATGCAAGAGTGGGCCTTGTAAACTGTGGGCTTTTGATAACAATGTATCTAAGTATGTTTAGCAATTATAGCATATCTACCATTGGGGTCTGGGAGCATGGATAGAGTGACAGGTAATATGAGACTTTTTGCACTTGATACTCAATTTTGATATGACCCTAGAAATACTCTAAAAAAGAAATTGAGGTGTTTTTTTTTTTTTTGTTTTGTAACGAAGTTTTAATATCACTTTTAAAGATACCCTAAATTGGGTCCCAGAACTGGGGAAAGTGTTTACAAATGCTTGAGATTTCTAGGAACTGTTTTAATTTAAAAACATAGATGTCAAAAGAGGGGGAAAAGATAGTAATTAATAGGAATAAAAGTGGGTGAAAGTACTTACAAATTAAAAAAATGATTAAAAAACCATCCTTTTAAGGATGTTAATTTGGCAGCTATCACCACACAGTGATAGTGAAAAAAAAATTCAACTTATGAGTTCTTGGTAGGACTAAACATTTTGATAGTGAACCTTTATACTTAAGAAAAGACACAGTGCTCCTTTTCTGAGAAACTCATCCTACCAACATGCATGAACTTGTAAGCAAAGAATATACACAATTTTTTTTGGATGTTTTAGCTGTAGATCGGCACTTCCTGTTTCATCACATTTACAATATGAGTGTTTCATTGATCAGTTACCACTTGTTTAAAAGAATGCTTTCTAAAAAGATTGTGGTATTTGCTTAATTTAAGTTTTAAAATTTATAATGAGCCTTTCTTTTGTCACACTTGACAAATTAACCAACAGCAAGCTTACTGGTTCTAATGAGTGTCTTAGATATGTAAATGTTAGAAGATAGGAATGATTGGGCCGCTCTTCCATCTCCAGTTGTTTATATCTACTTCAGGAAATACCGTGGATTTTGGTTCATTGTTCTAGAGCATATTTTGACCTTTCTCATTTGTACCTGTTGTGATTTGTCAAAATTTTTTAGAAAAATGAAAAGGACATGATGTGTAATAAACTTGTTTTCTAAAAATTAGTGTTTGCCAGATCTCGCTCTCTGGTCTGTATCTGTGGTGACTGCTTCTTCACCTGTGTCCCGTGTGCTGTTACCCTCCCTCCCCGGTCCCTTCTGTACCGTGGTGTACAATTGCACTGGGAGCGTGTGGAGCATGGTCTTTCATGATCTTTTTTTTTTTTTAAAGAGAGATTTATTTATTTATTATGTATACAGTGTTTTGTCTGTATGCTTACTGGCCGGAAGAGGGCACCAGATCTCATTACAGATGGCTGTGAGCCACCATGTGGTTGCTGGGAATTGAACTCAGGACCTCTGGAAGAGCAGTCAGTGCTCTTAACCTGAGCCATCTCTCCAGCCCTTCATGATCTTTTTGAGACTTTGCCTAAACATAGAGGGTGCTGCTCATGGGATTGGTGGTACTTGTGATTGTTGTAAGAGTATTTAACATTTACAACAAATGTAGTTTAAATTCTGCTTCTATTGATTACCTCCTCAATTTGTGTATTTATGCTTTGTATTTTCTGGATTAGATTTAGAATATTTACAAAAAACTGAAAAAATTGGGTATTTCTATAAGAAAATCAAATTTAGTACAGCCAATTTCAATAAAGAAGTTAACTTCAGAGAATAGAGAAATCTCTTAGATTTGTTAGCTTGAATTTTGCAGAATCTCCTGAACTCTTAAAGAGTGTTCTGTCAAAATACAGCTGAAATTGTTACCGAACATAGAAAATTAAATAAATCTAAATTGCTACAAGTCTGGTCACAGAGCCTTCTAGCTGTCTCATGTGTTAACTAATCCTTACTATCTTACTTGAGACTGATGCAGAAGTTCTGAATAAGAGATTTATTGTTTCAGCTCTAACCAAGCCAAGTGTCCTGCTTAGTGAGAAAACCCTAGACACAATACAGACAAGTGTGTCCCTTCTCAAAGCTGTTTATTAAAACATGACATGATCCTCAATACAGGCTTCATTGTCAACCTTAGAATCGAGTCACCAAACAAATGACCAAATGTTCTGCAGCCCTGATTGATACTCCGACCTTCCTATAGGTCGGTAAGTGATCAGTGCGAGAGGAGAGTGAGCAAAAGCAGATGTCACAGAACTGAACTAAAAAAGTAAACTAAGAGATATGTAAATGAAAATGTCCATTTAAGACAGGGCCACTTAGCCTGACATGGTGGCACACGTCTTGAAATCAGGAGGCAGAAGCAGGTGGATCTCTCTGAGTTGAAAGCCAGCCTGGTCTACAGTGTGAGTTCTAGGGGAGCCAGAGCTTCATTATTGAGACTCTGTCTCGAAATACAATCAAATAAAAAGACAGGGTCTCGTGTAGCCCACCTGTACTTATTTCCACCTGGCTCTGTGGCTGACGTTGGCCTTCAACTCCTGACCTGCTTCTGCCTCCTAGGAGGTGGAATTTCAGGCATGCACGACCATCCTGGATTAAGACTGCGCTTGTGCAGACCATGGTTTTGTCAGTTGTCGGTTATACCTTGGTGGTGTTCATGGGAATGTGTGCTGGTACAGTCTTTGTGGATGACAATTTAGCCAGCATCTATCAAAATTGCAAAGGCACCAACCTTTTGACCTGGCACTTTTGAGTTCCTTTCAGAAAAATTAGGGCTAATCAGAGGTGTGAGATCAGTTGCAGTCTTGATTCCTAAAGTCAGCAATCGACTCTCAATTACTGTGATGTAAGTTAAGTTAGGCCACCAGCTGATACAGGGAGCTAGAAGAGCAATACAGAAACAGAGGCACAAATGGTTTCTAATGAGACAACTCATGAGCATGTTTAGAACTGTTACTTTGTGCTTTGAGAAGGGGGGACACAAAGCAGAAGTAGAGTTACTGATGTATTTCATAAACTATTTCTGGAAAGATACACAAAGAGCTGTCAGTAGTGGGCTCCTCTGGGTGGTGAGAAGACCAGTCAGTTTATATGGACCTCATGTTGTAGCCCCTGGCTGGATTAAACAAAAATAAGTGGTGTGTTTTTTAATCCTTTTTATTGTTGGTGAAAAAGTCAGAACCATTTTATTGGTACTTGATTGTAAGTTCTGGAGAAATGTCAATATCCTTTTCTTCTCTGATGTAGGCTCCCCAGCTGAGTTGTCTCCTACCACTCTCTCTCCTGTCAATCACAGCTTGGGTAAGTTGCTGTTACTTCCTACTGTTTTCACTGGATTAAAGAAAGTCCTCTCTGGGAATTATTTTTGTATGTATCAAAAAATTATTCATATGGTTTATATCAGTGACATTAGGAAAGATGGATACAATGTGTTGGTGCTGCTTTCTATTGCAGGGTTTATAAGGCAGTCTGAGTCATTGAAACTGTTCTTTATGAAGTTGTATAGATTTTGATGGGTGTTTATTTCAGATGTATCTTACAAATTGTCTTGTTTTTTTCCTCTTGTGATCTTCCTTATGATACATCTCAGTCAAAATGACAAATTAGTTGCATGTGATATGCATTTTCTGTGATTGTCCACTGGTGCCAAAACTTGCACACTTATCCTTGACTCTGCTTCTTACATGTATGAAGGTAGTCCGTGTCAGGAAGTGTGCTTCTTATGTGTAGGAAGGTAGACAGTGTCAGGGAGTGTTTGTTTCTCCTACCATAATATCTCTTCTTGGTGTAGCTTTTGACTTTACTCAGCTTTATGTTTTGTCCTCTCTGGAATCACCTTCTCCGTGTGTTTTAGAGATGCGCCAACCACAGCAGGCTGATCCATAGTCTGGTTTTTGTTGTTTTTTATTTGTTTGTTTTCAACAAGAACTAGATGAAAACTAATAAATAATCCAACATAAATTAATTTTATGAGATGGGGAAATTTTTAAAAATTGTGTATCTGGTGTGATATATAGAAATAAATTTTATATGAAACACTGAAAATGTGGTCTAATCTGTTTAAACCAGTATAGATGCTCATACAGTGACTTCCTGAGCCTGTCTGTTGCCATGGAGTGTGTTCATGGCGTTCACTCTGTTTCGTATTGAGTTGTTCATACAGCATTTCTTCCCTTCAGATTTGCAGCCTGTTACCTACTCGGAGCCTGCCTTTTGGTGTTCGATAGCATATTATGAACTGAACCAGAGGGTTGGAGAGACCTTCCATGCCTCACAGCCCTCGCTTACTGTGGATGGCTTTACAGACCCATCGAACTCGGAGAGGTTCTGCTTGGGTTTGCTCTCCAATGTTAACCGAAATGCTACTGTAGAAATGACAAGAAGGCATATAGGTATGTCTTATTTTCTTTGTGTGGAAAGAAAAGTTCAGTTTACTCATAGTGTAGACAATATGTGGTATTAGGTCTAAAGTTTGTATGAAAAAGCCCAACTTTGTCTCCATCTGTGAACCGCTTTAATAGAGCCTTGATGATTCTTTTTTTTTTAATATTTATTTATTTATTATGTATACAATATTCTGTCTGCGTGTATTCCTACAGGCCAGAAGAGGGCACCAGACCTCATTACAGATGGTTGTGAGCCACCATGTGGTTGCTGGGAATTGAACTCAGGACCTTTGGAAGAGCAGGCAATGTTCTTAACCGCTGAGCCATCTCTCCAGCCCCCGATGATTCTTAATCTACAAACTTCTGTCTTTTTTTTGTTTGTATTTGACACTCTTTATAGTGAGAAGTCCTTTGATAAGTATATATTAAAAGTGATTAACTTGCTCAGTCTCTTTTAGTCAAGAAAAGGCAATGTTTAGTCTTGATCTTTTTCATTTTTTTCCCCTTCTCTCAATGATTTTATATCTAATTTAGAATGCAATCTGGAGCTTCAGAATAGAGTGGAGGATTTCTGACAGTCCCATGAAGCACCTTGGCCTGTGTGAGGTCAACACTGCTTTCCCAGTCATGCTGGGTGGGATGCTGCCTGCTGCTCCTTCACAGTAGAAAGTGGGGCATTCTGGAGAAGAGATGAAATGTAGACCCGAGAATCCAGACAGGAAAGAAACTTGTCAAACTGTGAAATATTCCCATTTGCTCCTAATTTAAGTATGAAAATGCTTATTTTTCATAGATCTTGTTTGCGTTAATAGATTTGTTGTAAGTTTTTAAAAGATCAACACATTTTTGTCTTTTGTCTTTTCGAGGGGACCACCACCCAGCTCTGAGATAAATCACACATGGAGGCTTATTCTTAGTTATGAATGTCCAGCCTAGCTTGACTTACTTCTTGCCAGCTTTTCTTAAATTATACCTTTTGCTTCTGGGCTTTTTATTTCTCTTACTTCTGTGTATCTTACATTCACTCACACTCCATAGCTGACTGGGTGGCTGGATGGCTGGCCCCTGGTGTCCTTTTCTCCTTGTTCTTTTGCTCCTTCCTTTTCTCAAATTTCTCGTATTTATCCTCTCTGCCTGTCAGTCCTGCCTCAACATTGGCCGTTCAGCTCTTTAGTGGACCATCAGGTGTTTTAGACAGGCAAGGAATCACAGCTTCACAGAGTTAAACAAATGCAGCATAAACAAAAGCCAACACATCTTTACATCGTTAAACAAATGTTCCACAGCATAAACAAAAGTAATACAACTTAAAATAATATTCCCCAACACATTTTATTTTAGTTTTCATCTAATGTGGTAAGTTTCCATGATTATAACCCACATATACCCAGATTTTCTGGGAACCTTAGTGTTTTGTTTTTAACTGGAGGGGGAAGAGTTTAGAGCTGCAGATTCTGAGCATCGTCTGGTCAGTTCTTTACCTTCTTCAGAGTTCTTCTGCCTGTTTGGGATTAACCATTTCCTCCTGCAAAAAATGATGTTGATTACCAAAAGTTAATGTATTGTGAAATGATAATGGCTAGGGAATGTGTTGGCTTTATGTGAGCTTCTCAAATTTGATTACATTAGGTCATCTTGTGTCCAGGGAACAGTTCCCCTGATTTTATCTACACTGTTTTATTTTCTGTTTTTTTTATTAGACCTTTATATTTTAAAGAAAATTAGTGGTTTCCTCTGCCCTTGCTCGTGTCTCCCAGCAAAATTTTAGTTCACTATAATTTTAGATTATCTTTTACATTTTTTTAGACTTTGGATTGTTAGTTTATCATGTGATCAGGGAATAGTCTGAAAAGTCTGCCTTTGTACTTATTTGCTGTTCTTCCCACCCACCCCTGTGTTGGGGGTTTAATCAAGGATTATGTTAGTGTTACACAGGCACACTGTCTCGGTGTATCCTCCAGCTTGAACCCTATCTGTTATTGATAACTAACTGCGTGGTTGGTGTTTCACAGTTCCAGAGTCCTCAGACAGTAGGAGGGCAACAACTGCATTTAGCCTCTGCATACGGTTTGCTGGTTGTTTCACTGCTGCATGCCAGGCTGATCTGCTGCACTTCAGTTTTGTCTGAAGTATGTGATTGCATTCCAAAGTAGATATTTGCATAGCAGTGTAGATGAGACAGTTTTGAGCCTTTTCTTAACCTAGTGGTGTCTTTAAGGAAAATTTGCCCAGACGATAGTTAAGGTTTTCAAAATTAGCTCAATTTTTAAACAAATTTTAAAGCAGCAAGTGATTTTGTATGAAACTGTCTCACTGTTGTGTCCTTTTTCTATATTAAATTTTGTTTTGTGAGTGTTACTTTGAAAAAAAAACAAAATTATTGTTAAAATTTCTTGGGGAAAATGCTGTGGTATATTTCAGAATTACAGCTCAGGAGGAAAGCATGACTGAGAAAAGGTCAAGGAAATATACCTTAGAATTTCTTCTAGATGCTTCTCTCAGGAACAACAGAGAGAGTTAAGTGTTCTGAAACTAACCATGTGTGTTTTGTTTTAGGAAGGGGAGTACGCTTGTATTACATAGGTGGGGAAGTTTTTGCCGAGTGCCTAAGTGATAGTGCAATCTTTGTGCAGAGCCCCAACTGTAACCAGAGATACGGCTGGCACCCTGCAACAGTGTGTAAAATTCCTCCAGGTATGGATTCACCTAGGTAAATAAACTGTCATATCAACAGTCAAAATAGCATAAGTCATATCAGCTTGCTTCACTAACTTTCAATTGCTAATGATTTTAGGAATTAGGAACTAAATTGCATGCTTGTTCTAAACATAAATTCCCTTTAAAACTGTTTTCTAGCTGGGCGGTGGTGGCGCACGCCTTTAATCCCAGGAGGCAGAGGCAGGCAGATCTCTATGAGTTCGAGGCCAGCCTGGTCTACAAGAGCTAGTTCCAGGACAGGCACCAAAGCTACAGAGAAACCCTGTCTCAAAAAAACCAAAAAAAAAAAAACTGTTTTCTAAAATGATACTGTTTTTATATCTTATTATTTCTCAATTCTAGGCTGTAACCTGAAGATCTTCAACAACCAGGAATTTGCAGCTCTTCTGGCTCAGTCTGTCAATCAGGGTTTTGAAGCCGTTTATCAGCTAACTCGAATGTGCACCATAAGAATGAGTTTTGTGAAGGGGTGGGGAGCAGAGTACCGGTATGGATCCCATGCTCAATTTCTAGTCTTCACTCTGGTTATTTGTAGTCCCTGTTGCATCTTCTGTAGCTCATTATATCTGCTTTGTACAGATCTTTATGTAGAATAATAAAAGAAAGTGGGTTAAGGACATAGCTCAGTTAGTGGAATGCTTTTGTATCATGCATGAGGTGTTCAAGGCCATGATAAGCTACATGAAGTCCGTCCTTAGTTAAGAAAGTTGGAGGCCAGAAGATAAGAAACTGAAAAATTATGCACTTGTATTATAGGAGACTTGACTAAATTGTAAATATGCATTTTAACATAATGTAGAATGTTAAATACCATAAAGGGTGGATTCGAAAGGTTAGGTCATTTTATAAAATCATAGACGTCTTTACTTTGTATTCAAAGAAAGCTCTCTGGAGTGTCATGTGATCTAGGTTCTAGAAGATGCATATGGATTTCAAGAGATAGGAAAGGACAATGTGGGAAACTAAATTCCGACAGCAGAGTAGCAGTGTGATTAGAAGTAGAGCTGGACAGTTAGAGATCAGCAGAGTAAGTGACCCCCCCCCTGGTCTCAGTGCATTACCCCAGTCAGCCCATGTTAGTGTGCTGTATCTCCAGCCTACTGCACATGCAAGCACAGCAGAAATTCAGGCATGGAAACTCAGATGCCTGTACTTGGAAGCTGGCTAGAGCATACTGAAAACCTGTGAGCAGGGCAGCGATTCTGTGTGCTACAGAGCTCTACATACATTCTTGGATGTTTAGTCCCCCCCCCCACACACATTTAGATAATGTCTATATGTGTGTATCTTGTGTATATATGGATCTCTGCTTGTGTGAATATAGGTGCCTGTGAAGTTCAGGTGTAAACTGGGAGTTACAGGTGTTTGAGTTGCCAGATGTGGGTACTACAAACTCAGTTCAGTCCTCTGAAAGAGCAATACACACTCTTCAACTGTCTAGCCATCTCTAGCCCCTATTTTTCCAGTTCAAAATGCTATTGGGCATGAACTGTTTGCAGATGGAGAGCTGATAATAGCCTTTTCTCATGTTTAAAGGATGTCATGTTGAAAACTCAAAAGTAAATGTATTAACTGACACTGTAGCAAATAAGATAGAGCTAAAGCCAGTGCCGAAGACTATAGTAACAAGGGTTCTGTGATCCAGGGAATAGGCAATGGCCCGTTTGTTTAAAGCACCAGAAGATTTTAATTTTGCTTTTTAAAAGAGAAGCCCAAGGGATGTTGCTGACAAAGATGTTGCTCATTTTGATTCTAGAGAAAAGTCAGCTCCAAGTCTTAACATTGTATGGTAAGGATTTAGTTTGGGTTAGCAGGCTTTAAATTTGATTTTTTTTTTTTTGACTTAAACTTCATTTGATACATTTAAAAGTAGGGTGACCTTGTGTGTCAGTTTCCTTAGGGCACTCTTTCCTGGTTTATGTCTCTCCTCCTGCCTCATTAATAGTACTACCTAAATTCTCTCTCATAGGTATCCCGTGACTATACTAATGTAACTTGAGAAGAAAAGGATGTTTTTGTAAATCTTTTCAAAAGATGAAATTCTGGGGAGATGGCTCAGTTCGTAAAAGCGCTTGCTATGCAAGCATAAGAACTTGAGACTGATCTCTAAGACTCCTAGGAACCAGACATGTCTGCATGGAATGGTGTTGGGATTTGGGGACAGATAGATCCTAGGAACTTGCTGGCCAGCCATTCTAGCTAGTATAGGGAGCTTCAGGTTCAATGGATGACTTTGACTCAAGGGAACAAGGTAAAGAATAATTGAGGAAGACACTCAACCCAAACTGTTTCCCCCATACAGCTCCTCTGGCCTCTGCATTTACTTGTACACACACATGCGCATACATGTACCCCACATAAATAGATACAATTTTTGAAAAAAAAAACCCATTACATCATTTTAGTAATAAAAATTATTTTCAAACTAATAATACTATATACCAAATTGATAATTATTCTAAAAGGTAGCTTTTATTATGTACAGCCTTTTAATTTCCTAATTGTTTTTTGTGTTCTTTGAAACAGGAGGCAGACAGTAACAAGTACTCCTTGCTGGATTGAACTCCATCTGAATGGCCCTCTGCAGTGGTTGGACAAAGTATTAACTCAGATGGGATCCCCTTCAGTGCGATGC
This sequence comes from Microtus oregoni, assembly GCF_018167655.1. Taxonomy (NCBI): domain Eukaryota; kingdom Metazoa; phylum Chordata; class Mammalia; order Rodentia; family Cricetidae; genus Microtus; species Microtus oregoni. The sequence goes on along the minus strand of NW_024543833.1, from coordinate 773,055 downwards.
TCAAGCATGTCATAAAGCCCATCACTAGTCGAGTCCATCAAGAGACTTCGTGTAACAACCTCTCTGTCATAGTATTTGTGTATGATCCCGTGGACTTGTTTGCTATCCAAAAATTCCAGAGTGAAAACAGCACTTGAGGTCTCATCAGTTAAAGCACCTTGTGGAATCTGTTTCCTATATTTGAATATTAGATGGGAAAATTAGTGTCTAGAAATGCCCTCCCCAAAAGGGGAAGAAAAGACTTAAAGACTTAGTGATGTCTTGTTGGGCATAAGACAGTGTCCCAAAGGTTATTAATAACAGTAGTAGTTATGTGTACAGGTAATGTATCAAGACCCAGTATTGCAGTACTATGCTGTTTGTATACATTTTTAGTTTGCATAACTGAGGTGTGTGTGCTGCTTCTTGGTCTAGGCAAGCCTTTATAAAGTTACAGTACCTAATCTGTTATTCCCACTCTCCGTTATTTTTGTGTCTTTTTTAATATATAATATATATATATATATTAAGATTTTCAAATTATCGTTTAGAAGCAGATTTTCCTTGTAGAAACTAATTTTTCTGCCTTTTACCAAAAATAAACAAACTTGGGGGAAGAAAAGTGGATTAGCTTGGAAATCTTTAACCTTTATGTGTCCGATGGATCTTAGCAATCATTCTTTCTGTGTGTATTTATTTCCTGCTTAATTTCATTAGAAGGAAACCTTACTGGAAACTTCTGGGCTCTTCATCCCATTTCTGTTTTGATACAAAACAATACAGCATGATGTCATTGTGGTAAATAGTTGCACTGATGGCTGCTAGGGTAGTTAATCCTGGGTCCAGTGATTTGTGGGGAGTAAGCCTCTTGTCTTAGAACCAGACTCCCCAGATGATAATGGACTTGTATAACCTGTTGGTCTGTTGATTAACTTTCATCTCAGAACATGCACAGGTCACAGTATAATTATTTTCAGGGCTACTCTAGAATCATCTCAGTATGTGTTTCCTTCTTCCAAAGCCAGTCTAATAATAAAGGATCTTTCTGTAAAGGCAGCTGACCTTCTGCCTCATTTCGCTTAACTACCAGATTGTATTACAAAACAGACCTTTGGTAAATGTACTTGTTTCTGCAAATACATAAGCATGACACTGAGGTGTGGTCAGCAGGTGGGGCCATCTGTTTTCAAAGTGTGCTGTATGTGATTCATAAATGGGATGTTATATTACCTAGCTTCAAAATTTTAAAGGTTGGGAACTAAGCCGTTATCAAGATTTTTAGCCTGCTTTTACCTGCAGTCTGAGTCCTTGACTAATCCTGGGTGTGTGGATCATGGACCTTTCTGCTCTGCTATAAGGGGATTCCAGCTGTTCTGGTAGTCCTCCGCTTTGCAGCACACAACAGTCATGTTCAGTCTTGATTCCTGTCTCATTGCAACTCCATACAAATGGAGAATACTTCCTGATCTCCTTTTTGTAAATTTTCGTATTTTTGCAGACAAATACCTTTGGTACTTACTCTTTGAAACCATACTCACATGTATGTACAGATAATCATTTTCAATACTTTTCAACATTTGTTGTTTTCTATTTGATATTTCCCATTTTCTTATATTTGTGTGCGTATGTATGTGTTCATGTAAATTTGGTATAGTAATTTTTTATTCAAATATTTATTGTTCACCTGTTAATGTGCCATGAATTTTCTTAACCTTTGGGTGAAGGTGAACAAGATAGCTCTAGTTCCTGCCTTTGCTGAGATAGCAGTTGACTTAGCCCATGCTCAAGTGTCTGTAGGAGGTAAACAGGGTACTGTTTAGAGTATGACAGATAGGATGCTTCTGGTAGGACAACAGGAAGGCATCTGGGAAAGTGATGCTTGAGCTAACACATAAGCTAAAAGGGGTGAGCCATGTGAAGAGCTGAGTGAGGTCAGCACTGCGGCCACAGCATCAGCTCCAAAGGCCCAGCTCACGGGGGCTATTGGGCATCATAATTACATACATACCTGCATACACCCAACTGTAAAAATTAGAGTAGCTCTTCAGCTTGTAATTTTTTGAAGGTGGCACTGCTTTGTGATAGGCTGCTTGTCATCTCACTGTATTCCAATCCTCAGATCTTCGTTCCTAACAACGCTCTCTCATGTAAAGATTCACCAGAATGGAGAGCTGCTGTTGCTTCTGGACTCGCTGCACACTGATGGTCACTGCTTCTGCCGCCCGTCTTGGGAGAGAGGAAATGTCCTGGGCATCATTGCTTCTGAGCTGCTGGAGAAAATCGTTGTATACTGCCCCTCATTGGAAGTTTTCACAGAAGGAAAAGCTTGTGCTGTCGGGACAGTTCGAGGCCTCAGGCAGCTTTGGAAGTGGTGGAAGGTTATCAGACAGGCTAAAGTGATGCTGGCAGTGGGACACATCTCCATGGTTTGGGTTCCAGATGATACCCAGGGCCTCCTCTTGGTTGATTTGTCCTGATTTAAGTTATCTGCATTATTGATCAATGGGAATTTGAAAACCTTTTTTAGGCCAGTCTTTGGAATACCACTGAATTGGGCTCTGATTTAAAGACGCTTTCCTGCTAGAGTCTGAGCCATACCGGTTAACACTGACTGCATCGTGGTATATTACATTTAGTCAGTCAGCATAGTTTTCTGATGCCTGTTGTTTTCCCAGCCACTGTGATTCTGCGAGTGTCCTGGCCCTTGAATTGGGCTTAGTCCTGTGGGAATTACTGATGCTTTCAGGGCCTGTCACTTTGCCAAAAGGGATCTGCATGTGTTTTTTTTTTTCTTTTTTTGGTTTTTTGAGAGAGGGTTTCTCTATGGCTTTGGAGGCATGTGTTTTTTTAAGAACTAAATCCTTTAATTCTATATTTGCAAATTGTTTAATATCTAGGACTTTTTTAACCTTAAACAATATGCAATTTAATGTAGTAGTATAGTTCATTTGTTTTTTAAGCTGTCAGATTTCCCCCTGGTTTCTTTAACTTGACATTGGTTGTGCCTTGGTTGTCAGTTTATCCTGACCAAGACTCCAGTCACGTTAGTAGGCTTTGCCAGTCGAAATCAAAGAAAGCAAATGCCCTTTTGGTTTCTCTACCTCGTTCAAGAGCTGCCCGAGTGTATCTCTAAAACATTTTTTTCAAAGATTGTTAAGTACTTGGTACAGTTAGGAGTCCTTTTTTGCTGGAGGGTAGCTAGGCTGGTAGTGGGGTATAAAGTACCATGAGACAATCTAAGCTGGCTCTTCCCGTTTGCCCTGTTTGTTCCCTCTGTGCAACTTTCACGGGGCAAGCCAAGGACCCTTCTCTTACTGTGGCATAAGGCCTTGGTGACCTGATACATCCCACTCCTTATTTGTCTCCTTGCTTGTGTGCCACACTTTGCTCCCCAAGGCTTCCATGCCTTGTGCCCTCCTGTCAGCTGTAGTTTTCTGTGTTCATCAGTGTTTCTCCCTTAGGACTGTGCACTTCTTCGCAGTCAGGCTAGGATTCCTCGGGCTGCTGTTTAATTGTACAAGTGGCTCTGGAATTTAATATAATTTAGATGGTAACAGCATCTCCATTCCTTTTTGGGGACATTCTGAATTGTCAGTTTTAGTACAGATGATGGTATGTGGTCTTCAGAGAGACAGATACCTGCTGTTAGTTCCTTTTCTCTTCAAGTTTCCTTGACTGTTAGGTTTGTTCAGATTACCTTTTATCTGAAGGAGATAGAGGAACGGATTATTTCTTGGTGTAATTTGTGTATTTCAAAACTAGGAGTCATAAAATACTGAGTTAATCTCATGAATGCTTTTGTGATAAGACCTAGTTTCATGTTTGTGTGACTTCCTGGGTGGGCAGTATAGCTAGCTTATATATATGAGCTGCCTCAACGTTTTAGTTGTATTTAGAAAGTATACACACATATACTCTAAGAAAAAGTAACAGCAGGGTCATCTTAACAGTGATGAGTGATTATGTTGTTTAAATCTCAGATCTCAGTAAAGACAGTCCTCATTTGCTTATAGACCTTATCCTATGTGACACGATTAGTATATTTAAAATGAAATCTACCACAGTCCTGGTATGCTGATGTTTAGGCCCTGTGGTAAAAATCATGGGAAATTCATTACCCCCAGTAAAAGTTTCCTATTCCTCTTCCCTAATCCGTCCACCCAGTGCTGAGGGGTAACTTGAATAGCACGGCAGATTATATTTATTTGTTGTCCACCCCAATGAGATGCTGCTTCAGAGACTGAGCAGTACCACCACAAAGTCAAGCTCCTTGTACCTAATACTCACCTAAATGAAGGTGCTTCAGGCCTGACTGTCTTGGCTGTGATCAATAGACATGATTTTCTAAGGCTTTGGGGGCCTCTGTTTGCTAATACCTCAGTGTTCCTTGGCTTGCTTCTGTTAGTCTTAACATGGATCCCAAGTTTCACTAATGCTAGAGATGTAGGATTCTTAGGAAGAAGTGTGGTGGCGGTGAGACAGGCTTATTAGCTCTGTACATGGGACTGTGGCATTTTTATTTTGGTTGTTTTGTTTTTGAGAAAAAAATGACATTCTTCTGCCTTCTCAAGAAAAAAACTTCAAAATTTCTGGTTTACTGTTTTTGAGTGGAAGGTAAGAATTTGCTTTCTGCCAGGCAGTGGTGGCACACACCTTTAATCCCAGCACTCGGGAGGCAGAGGCAGGTGGATCTCTGTTAGTTTGAGGCCAGCCTAGTCTACAAAGCAAGTTCCAGGACAGACAGGGCTACACAGAGAAACCTTGTTTTGAAGAACAAAGATTTTGTTCCCAATTTCTGACTTAAAATAATCATTGAATAATAAATTCCACAACATAGTGATTTAAGAACAAATGCAAAGCTTTAGAATTAACGAAAAACACTGATTATTACACCTTCCAACCAGCTGCTACCCTTCTAGCAGTGACTTTAGGGTTGGCTTTGGGCGTGTTTGTCTGTGGGATAAAGGCTTACAAAAGTCTTCTTCCTGGGGGAAGTCCCTAAGAAAATGTCTCTTTGACACTCTCAGTGTTGACCCCTGTGGACTGACTTGACTGCAAAAGGACAGTGCTTGGTTGGTGCACATCTGTCCTCACCTCAGGAGTATAGGCGGGTATTGGCTTGTAGAGGAAGTTTACGGGATTAGTTTAAATCAGGAGAATAGTTATATGTAACGTTTAGGTATAATGCATGAATTTTTATTTAAAAGTAACCAATTTTTGGAAGACACCGGATTCATCCTGTGAATGTGTATACACATACATAGCCAGCCTTTTTCTTGACAGAATGCAAAACTCAGATTGGGCACAGGTTTGACCAGCTTTACCTCAGACTCCACTTAAGCTTTTCTTGACCTTAATGTTTTAAGGCAGAAATATTTGGCTTTTTTAATCTATGGCAGTGATCTGTAAAACTCAGTGCTTTCTAGTGGGCTAAACCAAGAGAAGCCACAGGGACTGGGACCGCAGCATTGCAGGAAGCCAAATCAAAAAGCTTTGGAGAAGTGCTGTTACTCCCTGACCCCCAAGGCCGACCTTCCTGAGAGCCCTGCACACAGCGGTGTGACTCTAGATCTTTACTGGTACCTTCAGTTGACTGTCTTCATACATGAAACAAGAATGTGGGAGTAGCTGGCATTGAAGGTTTTCACATTTTAAAGGGATGTGAAAAGATACAAGGAACTCTAATGTTCATTTAGCTTAGAAAATCTCAACATATGGTAAGATACTATGTAACTGGGCAGAGTAGGAGACAGGAAGTCTTGTCTGCAAATGGGTTTCAAGAGTGAAGTCCGGTGCACCACCACTAATTGTTAACTAGCCTTTCAGTGCTTCCGGCCAGGCTTCTAGCAGTGTAGCCAGTTTGGAGGAAGTAGCCTTTAGCAAGACAACTGAAAGCCTGATGTTCCTAATGTGCTTGGAAATTTTTTTCTCTAGGCCTCTTAAGAAAGGGGACCAGCCCTGCTGTGCCTGGGACAAGTGTCTCAGATGTGCAACTCTCAGTGCTAGACCAAAGTAAGTCCCAGGGGTTCTGGGAAGAGTTGTCCACCTAACGTGTCCTCAGGATTTATTCTGTCCTTGATGTCATTATAATTGATACTGCAGTGGGTTGCCTCATGGTTGTCAACGTTTCCAGTATTTCCAGGATTGACCTGTGTGCCCCTCTAATCGCTTACTACTATGAATGCAACCTAAGATTTACAATAAAAAAAGTAGCAAATAGAGTTGATTGGAAAAAGAGAAATGGAAAAAAGGAAATTGGAGGGTAGCAACTAGATGCTATGGGTCTGTGTAGGTGTGAGTACAGTGGTGTCCTTATGAGGTGAAGTTTAAATGTTTTGTAACATGGAAACAATGTAATGATAGATTTTCTTTCTTATAGGGGAAAACATGGTCTTCGATGCTTTGGTTTATTTCCCAGTTTGTCCTGCTCAAGAAGCCAGAATGTGATGCTGTGTTTTTTGGTGAACGTTGTCTTAAAATTACTTAATGTGTCAACCAAAAGTAGGTAAAGGAATCAGTGCCCTGATGGAGTTGGAGCCGTTTGCTCTCAAGTCTTACGTCCTCCTACTCTCAAGGTGCTTACCAGCTAGACTTTGAGTGTGGGAGCCAAGGGTTTTCTAAGACGCCATGGACTCCGTAATGTAGTATGGCAGACGTGAACCTTGTTGCTGTTCTCTGGTAGTCCCTAGTGACCGATCTCTGCACACTGTGATGATGGAGATGTTAAGTGTGTTATTTGTGAACCTTCTCTTCACGAATGTCAAGACAATGACGTGGATTTTTTGTTGTTGTTGTTATTGTTGTTTTGGTTTTTTGGTTATTTTTTTTAATTAAACAGTGAGCTGAGGCTTTATAGATGGTTTCAAGTAAAAATTGTGAAATACTTATTTTCCATCCACACCAAATACTTAGTCTATTTAATGTATTAAAGAAATAGTTCTGCTTAAGAAAATGTTGCCTAAATGTTCTGTGATTTTTGGTCAATTTTTATACCGATCTGTGTGCATCTCTGTGTGTTCTTTCTACTTTTGCTCTACTGTGTACTGTTGCCATTGGAAGGTGGTCGATTTTCCTAGCATTAAAAAGAACATTTGAGTTATTTTTCATGTCATGATGGGATCAGATTTGCTTTGATTTTGGTGTAAGGTGATCTTTTTTTCTGGTGTCTACAGTCTATATTATATGAATGCAAAAAAATGTGGATTTTGCATGTGTAGGTATGAGAGAGAGTGTGTGTTTAAATTGTGACACACAGAAAAACTTGCTTTGTTCCTTTCTCAGACAGGTTGGCCCTACTTACCCAAAGCACACTGCATAGTACTAGTTTCTTGCTTTAATTTCAGTATGCCTGTGGCAAATTAATGATAGTAAATAACATTTACATTTAAACAAAATATGGTGAAATTCAAGCTAGCCCTGAAAATGTGTGTGTGTGTACATGCGTGCCAGCGTGCAGTTTCTATTTTTTTTTTTAAGGTCTCCTTGAAAAGTACCAGAGAACCTAATCTTGCAGGTACATTGTAATCATTATGAAGTAATTGAAAAGCATCCTGGTTGAGCCATGCTTCCTATGGCTGAATCTGTGTTTTCCTCATTTGTGGTCATTCTGCAAGTCATTTTAACCACACTTCAGAGTTAAGAAAAAGAGAACCTCAAAAGCTGAGGTGCACAACCCTATTTGGCATTGAACAGGCTAAGCATTAAGTTAATACTTTTTATATATTATTGGGAGCAAACCCTAAACTGGTTCACTACTAAATTGCTGTAGCACTTAACTGCAAACAGTAGAACAGGCCCTTGCTAACATTCCTGCTGCAGCATCTCTTGAGGTACTGTGACGCGTGTCCATCCCTGCCTTAGGACAGCTGTTGACCAGCCTGCTGTCCTGCTGGTTCTTTGTATTAGAGATCATGCGACTGTGTTTGTATGAAGTTGCAGAAGAACATGGGGAACCATTAAGCCTTGTATTTGGGCTCTTACTGCTTGCACATCCCTCTTTTCCACAGTGTAAATTGAATTCCTTCACTACAGGAAACATGTATCCATCAGCTGATATCATCCGGTGAAGCCATTGTTCAGTACCACACATGTCCAAGAGGTAGTAGGGTTAAGACTACATTGGCTATTCAGGTATATACTTAGGGGCTAGCAAGAGGACCCAATGGATAAAGGCCCTTGCTATGCAAACTCCTAACCCTAAACTTGATCCCCCAAACTCACAGAAAGGCGAAGAGAAGACTGACTACAGAGTGGTCTTCTGATTTCCACATGCGTGCCCACACTTAAACCATACATAGAATAAGAACCTAAGAGCACTTGGGTCTTCCTCCTTCCCTTCCACTCCTCTGGGCTCCTTCCCATCATCTCGTGGGCTCCACCTTCATTTTTGACAGACTTCATCAAAATATCAAGTCCTAAAATTGAGATGGTCACAGATAGGAAGAGCTTTATGAATATTTGTAAAAATCCTTTTTTAAAAAAATATTTATTTATTATGTATACAATATTCTGTCTGTAGGCCAGAAGAGGGCACCAGACCTCATTACAGATGGTTGTGAGCCACCATGTGGTTGCTGGGATTTGAACTCAGGACCTTTGGAAAAAACAGGCAATACTCTTAACCGCTGAGCCATCTCTCCAGCCCTGTAAAAATCCTTTTAACTGATCCTTTGTTGAAAAAAAAGTTCATACTGCACTGCACACATAAGGACTATAGTATTTGCATTCTTAAACATTAATAGAAGTCAAGGTCATTGTGTGTGGCTTCAAGTAAGTTCAGGGCTAAGTCAGTGAGTGATAGACCAAGCATTTTTCCCAGGAAGCTTGAGAGTAGAATGTTTACCATAATAGTTAAAATGTAAGTAGGATTTGCGATTGCAACTTGTCAGGAGTTTTTTTCTTCTCTTGTTTTGGCTTTTTCTGCCTCATAGTACTGTTCATTACTATAAAAGTTCTGAAATTGAGAAGAGATGTGATCCCAGAACAAAGAAAAGGTGCTTCTGAGGATATGGTGAGTGCATTAAGGATTTGATTTAGGGAGTAATTTGGAGTGGGTTAGCATGAGGTCTTAGAATGCACCTTGTGCAGATGTGTTGACTGAGGTTTCTGTCCCACCATGTCCCACAGTCATTAAGTCGCAAAGAAATACACAGAGGTCTACATTAATTATAAACTGGTGGTCTGGTAGCTCAGGCTTCTTATTAACCAATTCTTACAGACTACAACTTCACTCAGTATTCTTGTCTGTGTTAGCCATGTGACTTGGTACCTTTTTTTGGCGAGGCAGTCACATCTTGCTTCCTCTGGATGACGACTGCAGACTGACTCTTTCCTCTTCCCAGAATTCTCCTGTTCTCCTTGTCCCACCTCTACTTCCTTCCTGGTCACCCTGCCTATACTTTCTGCCTGGCTACTGGCCAATCAGCATTTTATTAAGCAAGTACAAGAAACAGATCTTTACAGGGTAAAACCATTGTCCCACAGCATGAATGACTGTGCAAGAAACCCCAGACATTTCTTATTAAGCATCCCTTGAAAGTGCGGATCAGAAGATTATCAACCATAAGCTTCGATAAAGATCGCATCTGATAACAGTCTGGAGGTCAATGCACAGGTGGCTTAGGTCTACCTGCTGAGACTCTGCTTCTGAGCAGTCAGGAACGTGGCTGTGAGGGACATCAGCTGAAGATGGGGTGCTCTGGAGTGCAGTGTGCCGCGTTGCACCAGTAACCTCTCTGCACCAGAAAATGTTAATTGTTTACATGGCTGAAATTTGTTAGGGAACTCCCTGAGAGTCTTGAGTGTGTTTGATGGTAGCAAATTGCCAGTCTTTAACCACTTGCCCAACAGCAATTTGCTGTGGAAGCCTTGCTGGTTGAACTTCAGCTACAGGTTTGTGTCCTCTGCTTTTAAATGTAAGTTTTCATAAGAGATCTTGTCCCTTTTGACTTGTTACTGGCACTATTTAATCATACTGTGTTATGTAAATGCCATGTTTGTACATATGACTCCGAAGTGGTTATATGCATAAAAGTGTACTGCAGTGGAAAAGTGAAGATTGAAATGAGCCCATTTTCCATTGGAATAAAGTATTTTAGTAGCAGTGTCTAGCTGCCCCTTTCTGTTAAAAGTTTTACCTAAGAACTACAGTTACTTCATTTCAACTTTGAAGTCAGGCTCTGGTGTATGGCATTTTAGAACACTCTTGGTCAACCTTGAACGCATTCTGTATGGAATTGAATTTTATAGAAATAATTGAATGCTTTCATCTGTAACAGAATTAGTGGCCTGTAAAGCACCGTGGTTTCTTGCAGTGCTCTGCAGTTGTTAAAGGAGGAACTTCAGGCTACCTGCTAAGGGAAGCAAGAGGCACAGAAAAGTACTGTTTCCAAAATGAGAATCACTGATAAAAATGTTACAAAATTTTAACTTTTAAAAGCATTCTGTCCCCCATCCTATTATTTAAGTGCCCCAATATTTAAGGTTTAAATAAAACCAAATACAGGTGAATAAAATCAAACTAAACTTTGGAGGACTAGATTTTGGTGCTCAGCCTTTATAACAATTTATATATAGCATGGTACAGTTTTATTTGCCAGAATGTCAACTTCTTCCTCTGTCCTGCTTTTACTTTTTTACATTCTGTTCCTACCCCTCTATAATTAAAGAAACCTTTAGAAAAATACATTATCATAAAATAATAATTGTTCGTACTTACTAAGTACAGAAATGTCAGGAGAGTGAGATTTCCATCACAAGTGAATGAGTGTTCTGTGTGTCCAGAACTTTTTCAGTTTATGTCTGACCATTACAAGCCGCAGGTATGCCTTTACTCCAACCAGCATGGCCACTGAGGGTAGTAGTTCTTCATGTGCTTAACATAATACAGATTCAAGTTTCTGGGTCATGGGAGAATCTGTATGATTTACAAGTGTCCTGAGTGTTTCTCAACAGAAGAAGTAGCAGCATCTAAAGACTGTTTAAGAACACAGGAAGGAGTGCTTGAAAAGTGTGCTATAATTATCACTATCTTCGGTGATGGGGCAAATCTCAAAGGCCTTCAGCCTTCAGATATTTAAACAGAATGTTGTAATAGTTGTAAGCCTTGGTTGTCATTTCCCATGTAGTGGAGGATCAGAGGTCTGATTGTGCCTACTTCTGTGATTAAAGCATTTCATTATTCTGTCTTAAATTTCCCTGTTTCCTGAATTCTCTCATAATGGGGTATCGATCCTGAAGATGGTTAGAGGGTGAAATGTGAGCATTTGAGCTCTGAACATAGAGAGCATGGAGTCGATGTACTAGTTAACTTCACCGTCTGAAAAGTGGGGAGATAGTAACTGAGTGTCAAACTCGGAGGAAGGGATTAAACAACCACAGAACCTCAGCAGCAAGTGTCAGCTGTGTGGCAGCAGCATTCTGCTTACCCTGGGTGTCTAGAACAATCTTGCCTGCTCGGCCATATTGTGCCCTCAGTAGTAGTACTTGGCACTGTGTACTTTGTCCTCACTCTAGTGCATTCTCAAAGGCTGGACAAGAGTGACCATGCCCAGTCCACAAGGCCATTGAGTCTACACAATCCATGCTAACTAGCACCGATCAAAAGTAAGCCATGAGGTCAGGTACACGGTGAAAAGGGCTTCATTTCTGAGTTGAACAAAGCGTGGAGAAAACCACAAGGAATGTGGGGAGTTGGGGTCTTGGAAATCCCTCTGCCAGGCCCTTGGTTTGTTGCTGTATAGTGGCCAGGCAAGAGGCGGATGGAGAGACTGAATATACCTCAGAGTTTACAACGTTCATTTGGTTCAAAGTGTCTTAATTTATAGGACATAAAATCAATACACATCTTTATAACGCCCTGCAAAGAGTTAAAACCAAAGATTTGCTCTCAGAATTACTAGTGTACCTGGCTGTTGTGTTTCTAGAACTTCTGGTTCTCTTTAGAATAAAGTTCTCGCGTTATAACTCAGGCAGAAGGATCCAGAGAAACAACTTCTGCGTAGCGACACTGATGCCACTTCAGAGCCTGCGTGGGATTTCCCGCCTGTACTTCTGCTGTCCACTTGCAGAAGCTTCACGTGCTTAAGGAAGCATTATTGATAAGGTTCAGCAGTGATGTGACATAAAAATCTGGCATGCTTTCACCGTGATGCTGTATTGGGTTTTATTTGTTCTTTAAGGCTAGCTGCCCTTGCCCTTGCCCATGCCTACCTGTTCTATATTACCAGAGTCTAGCTAGCTTCTGTGGTCAATGAGGTCAGAGTTCCCAAGTTGATCACTTTTATTGTGCCCAGCATTACTTATTGTGGTTTTAGAAGACTGAGGGCATTGCTTGATATATATTTAAATGGGTTCCCTTGCCCCACATTCTGCCTGCAAGTCCCAAAACTTATTTGACAATCACATTACTGTAAATACATCAAAATATTTTGTGGTCTATAACTGGCAGCTAGTGTCAGATTTTTTAACTACTATATAATTCAAAAGTACCGCCACTAATAAAAATCACCTGAAGTCCAACAGCCAGAGAGAACCATTGTTTGGTGTGTACTTTTCTCTATAGTTAATGTTATATGTGTGCACAACAGGAAATAGTTGGTGCTTCTCCCGAAGGCCATTCAACAGAGAAATTACCAGTCACAAGAAGATAAAAAAGTGTAGGAATCCAAACATCAAGCCATAATAGATTTGTAAAATATAACTTTTTAGCTTAGGTTAAGGACTGAAAAGGTCTTTTTTGTTCTATAAAATTTGGTATTTGGGATTAAATATAAAAACTAAAATGTTTCATGTGTTTGGTTTTTCTTTAAACATTTTTTTCTGTAAGTGTGTTTGGAGCAAAACATTTTGTCCATTGCAAATCAAAATGTACAATGAGCTAGAGTTTGCTCAACTAGCAACAGCGTTCAAATACACTGAACAGTTTGTCAGATATGTATATAGTGTTGAACTAGTTAATATAGCATGAGGATGTGAACAATTGTTAAGGTTTTGATAAGTTGCTCAGATGCTAGGTCAGCATATGTCATTTTAAATGTTTGCAATTAAAAGTACTTTTAGGGTATTAATTTTTAGGTGTTTTCTATAGCTTCACAATTAGGGTAGGATGGCTCAGTGCTTAAGAGTACCAGCTGCTCTTCAGGGGACCTGGATTCAGTTCCTAGTACCCACATGGCAGTTCAAAGTCAAAACCATCTGTAATTCCATTCTCAGGGCATCTGATGCCCTCTCCTGAGCTTCACAGGCTCTGCATGCGTGTGATACACTTGTGGTTTGAATGATAATGGTCCCCATAGACTCATTTAAATGCTTGGTTCCCCAGATAGTGGAATTGTCTGAAAGATATTAGGGGATGTGGCCTTGAAGGAAAGTATTTCACTGGGTTCAAACTTAGTTTTCATCATCCCACGCTAGTCCCAGTGTGTCTGCCTGCTGCCTATGAATCAGGATGTAAAGCTCTCAGCTACTGCACCAACACCATGTCTGTGTGCTTCCCATCATGATGATCATGGACTAACCCTCTAAAATTGTAAGTTAAATGCTTGCTTTTGTAAGAGTTATCTTGGTCATGGTGTCTTTTCACAGAAATAGAACAGTAACTACGACAGTATATTCATGCAAACATAAAAATCTAAAACCTATAAAAAGCTAATTACATAAAAGCATCTCAAATTGTTGAGTAGTAAGTAGAGTTCAGATCCCCCCCCCCCAAAAAAAGGGTCCCTAGCTGTGGTGGCACATGCCTATGATCCCAGCACTCAAGAGGCAGAGGCAGGTGGATCTCTTGAGTTTGAGGCCAGCCTCTGTAGAGCGAGTTCAAGGACAGGCAGGGCTACCCAGAGAAACCCTGTTTCAAAAAAAAAAAAAAAATATGTCAGCATTTTCACTGTTCTTCCTGTTTCCTCAATGGGTGCTAACATTCTCAAGGGAAACTAACTGATCCCTAGACCTATGAGACCATTGGTGAGGTGCATCTTCATAGCTCAAATGGTGATTCCTGCTGTCTCTACTGTGGCTAAAACACCCCTCCTCAAGCTCCTCTCTTGACACTTTAGCTCAGGCAGAAGTCAAGTCCCGAGTTTGCTAAGTTGTGCTCTGAGCCCTTAGCAAGGCATCTATAGAATTCCATTACTTCACCATTTGCAGCTCCACCTCCATTTCCTATGATTCACAGGCTCTGTGACTCCTCTAGAAGTGAAAAGATGCAGGGTGGTGGTGGTGCACGCCTTTAATTCCAACACTCAGGAGGCAGAGGCAGAGGCAGGCGAATCTTGAGACCAGCCTGGTCTACAAGAGCTAGGTCCAGGGCAGGTTCCAAAGCTACAGCAAAACCCTGTGTCAGAAAACAAAACAACCCCCCCCCCCCCAAAAAAAAAGTGAATAAAAAGACAGTTTTGCTATTTCCCATCTCTGTTCCCAACTAAGGCTGTTCAGACAGCCAATCTTATCTAATTTTGGGCTCATCCATCTTGACTGTGATCACTTTTTCATTTTCCACAGTTGCCCTTGGGTGCTTGGCTCTGAGAGGGAAGGGACACAGCCATGGTGATGGTCTTATTTTACCCTGCTTTCTCTTTTTGAGACCTTTTCTCTGGCTGGAAGTGAACCCATTTCCTCCAACCGGATGCCTCTACATCTTACCCAGGTGTCTTCCATCTAAGGCTTAGAGTATACAGCTCATGTTCAGTTCTCCAAAGTTGTTCTTGCTGTGTGAAGGGAACTCTTAAAGTTTAGAGTTCCCTTACTCAGCAAACTTGCCTTTGAACACTGAATGCGCCCATTGGCAGCCCAGGCCTAGAAAAGCAGTGAGTGCAGAGATTCATTGCTGCTCAAGGTGTTGAGAAGAGCCATGTACTTAGACCTAAACAGAACATTTGCACCACCCTAAGACTCGGAACATGGGGAAAGGGAGCAGAAAGGAAAATGAAGTGGGAAGATAGGGAGGAGAAGAGATGGAAGAGGGTCTCTTGGTGCTGGCATTTGACTTGCATTGTCCTGGGCCTGTTGACTGCTAGGCATGGATTGGAAACAGGCTTCATAGGGCTGGACTCCTCCCTGGTAACTATGGGCTACTATCTCTGGAGAGAAGAGGCAGTCATTGTATTCCATTGCACGCTCAACAGGGAGCCCTGTAGTCTCAATGGCTAGTTCCAAAACTGTTCACAGATAATCCTGGTTAAAATCAGTGAGTCGTACATAAAAAGATGTGTGGAGAAGGGACATGTCGGGAGGAGGAGGTCTACCTGAGTAGGAAAGAGAAGAGAGAGTAGGCATGAGATCAGTACATTATATACATGTATGAAATTATCAAAGAGCAAGTTTAGTCCATCAAAAGATGTTATATAGCCATTTCTGGATTGGGGAGAATGGCTCAGTGGTGGAGCATCAACGTAGGCCTTGGGTTCTGTCCCTATGGACCATAACAATAGGATCATGGAAGACAATGGTGTTAAATGTGATTTGATGAACTGTGGGGAGAAGAAATGTGGGGGCTCAAGAAGTTACAGGGGAGAAGTGCCTAGAGATTGTTCTTATGATATTTTAGTGAAGAAAGTGCTTTTTACCCTTGTCCAAAAAATTTGCCTGCAGTTAAAGAATTTTGGATTAATTCTCTTGGAAGAGAAAATCTCAAAACAGCCTAGTATAGACTCTGTTGTGTGGATATTAGCGGTAACTCTAATGAAGATTTATAATGAAAAGGAACAAGCCAAGCAGAGTAAATTACAAAATATAAAATTTAAGAAAAAAAAGGAGCACCAGGCAGTGGAATGGAACTAAATCCTGTGTTCAAGAAGATAAACGGATTAAGAAATGGAATAAAGGGAGTGGTGACTTCAGGGCAAGATCCTACCCAGCTAAGTTTCTAGTTCGTGAAAAGGAACTAAAGAAAATTTAGAGCTGGGTGTGGTGGTGTGCGCACACATTTAATCCCAGCACTAGGAACAGAGACTGGCAGAGTTCTGAGTTTGAGGCTAGCCTGGTCTACAGAGCAAGTTCAACACAGCTAAGCTTAGGCAGTAAAAGTAACAATCAAAACCAGAGAGCTGATGAAGATGTAATGGAACATGGGGCCATGTGCTCCAGCAGACAACAGAATGTGGCGGCTTCTGCCACATGGCACTGGCTTTGGAGTTAAGGACAGAAGAAGCGGGTTATGGAATTTGCCTCTGTGCCTAAAGAAAGCTGCTGAGGCCAGGCTAGTGTCAGGGTGTCCCTGAAGGGAGGCCTAGAGAGGCCATTAGGTGACGCTGTGAAGGTTTGCCTGGATTGCCTTGGAGACCCCAAGATGTTAGAGATGCCAGAGTCGTGAGATCCCTGTGAAGAGAGCTGCTAACAGGGAGTGGAACCAGCCTAAGAGAAGGAAGTGTGCAGCAGTCAACAGAGATAAACAGTGTTGGAGATCAGAACATTGGAGATGCAGAGTTTGGAGTTTTTCCACCTGGTTTTTGGTCTTGCTTTGGTCCAGTATTTCCCCACTGTGCTCTCTTCTCTACATTTTGAAATAGTAATGATTAGTCTGTGTCATTAAATATTGAAAGTGTGTGATCTTTGTTTTTATTTTGATTTTGCAGGAGATTACAGTTAAGAAATTGCATTGAATCTTTGGACTTTTTTATTTTCTTTTTTCTTTTTCTTCAAGACAGGGTTTCTCTGTGTAGCTTTGTGGCCTGTCCTGGAACTCACTCTGTAGACCAGACTGGCCTTGAATTCACAGAGATCTGCCTACCTCTGCTTCCAAAGTGCTGGGATTAGAGGTGTGCGCTACCACTGCTAGGCGAACTTTGGACTTTTAAACATTGTTGAAACTGTGATAGACTATGGGGACTTCTGAAGTTGGACTAAATGCATTTTGCACTATGATATTATTTATACCTTATGAGGACCAGGGAGTGGAATGTGGTGATTTGAATGTAATTGCTCCCCAGAAGCGCACAGAGAATGGCCCTATTAGGTAGTGTGGCCTTGTTGAAGTAGGTGTCGCCTTGTTGGAGGAAGTGTATCTCTGTGGGAGCAGGCTTTGAGGTCTCAAAGTTTCTCTCAATATGACTTTCAGACTATTTCCTGTTGCCTGCAAGATGTAGGACCCCAGCTACTTCATCAGTCCCATGTTTTCATTTCAGTCGCCATGCTTCATGATAATAGACTGAACCTCTGAACTGGAACTGAGCCACCCCAATTAAATGTTTTCCTTTATAAGAGTTGCTATGGTCATGGTGTCTCTTCACAGCAACAGAAACCCTAAAACAGGGTCCATGTTGATCGGTGGCTGTCCTTTCCTTTTTTGGGATTACAAGTTCTAATGAGCTGTGAAGTACCTGTTGGCCATGGATGGACAGACTGTAAGTGTGGAGGTCCTCGGCCTGACCCTGAAAACCTGTGGACAGCATCTTATTGTTAGTGCACATTTGGAAGTAGCAGCTAGACGCCACATGGGTCTCAGCTAAAACTGTAGCTACTGCAGTTTGGTTTCCTTTCTCTGTATGTGTGAGTTTTTTTTTTTTTTTTTTTTTTTTTTTTGTATTGCTAGGGATCAAAATGAGGATCCGTGCATGCTAAGCAACCACTCTCCCACTGTACTGTTGTCCTAATGGCACCTCATGTCTCTCTACTACTTGCGGTATGGAGGTGTATGCTACAACAGGAACCCAGAGGTCAGTCATCACCATCTCTGGGAAGACACTGGCTTTGCTCTGGCATGGGAAACCATGATTTGAAACATGTGGTATATGGAAGATGATGCTGAGTGTAGAAAGCGGTTCAAGAGGGTCGTCGTCAGGGTGATGAGTGTGTGTGATGTGATAGCTCAGTGGGCAAAGGTACCTGCCTGCAAAGCCTGACCACCCTGAGTTCAATCCCCAGGTCATACAGAGTGGGCGGGAACTCACTCCTGCAAGTTGACCTCTGACACCCACACACGCACCATGGCAAATACAATACCTCTCCCTCATACGTGCACACACATAAGCACATAAAAGTTTTCAAATGCCATAAAAAGCGTGAGAGCTCAGTCATGGCTTTTGCTGGTGCGTGAGGATATTTTAATTGCAAGTCTAAAATCAAATGTGTTAGTTGACCAGCCAGGCCACTGTGGGAGAAATACTGTCCCTATGGGGAGAACCTTGGCTGCTGGTTGCCACCAGAGGAAATCATAAGGCAGTGTGGGGGATCTGCAGCACAGAGGTTGCAGGGGAGCTGTCAGAATGATCAAAGTGGGGAAGAAATTATATATATATTATATATATATAATTTGAAACCTGCCCTGTTCTTGGTCTTCCTAGTAAGGTAATTTCTTTCTAGGACAAGAAGCCTATACCTCAGGCCTGTTTACCTGGTATATGGTGTTATATGATGGCACTTAGCTCGGATGGTGTGGGCAGCCCTCTGACTTTACATCTGAAAAGAAATGTGTTTTGACTGTATAATCACTAGCCCTTGTGAGAACATTGACTTTGGGATGGTTGTTAGCAGCTGGGTATCTGTGGGAGACTCCCTCCTGGAGTCCACTTAACTCCTATATTCAAGAATTCCAGACTGCGTCAAAAGGAAGTGCTAGCTTGTTCCTATTGGTCTGGGGATTATAACAGAGCTGTCCACTTCAGTAACAGGTACATGGTGGGAAAACATGACGGCTCCCTACAAACTTGCTCATCAGGCAAGGAGAGTGGGGCTGCACTCAGCAATGGTTGGGGAAGCAGGGGCAATTTTAAGAGGATTACAGACAGGAGAACATCGGCTGCCAACCAAGCTCTTAGAAGATGAGCCACTCCCCTTTCTCAGGCTCTGATGGGTGGGAAAAGGAATCTGAGAGACCTGGAACAGACTCGAGTGCTTAATGGTCTTTCTGTTTCTGGGTCCTCCTTGGGTACTGAGAGAGGTGGGTGCAGGCAGGGAGCCCCTTTTTCGGAGTTTTGTAGCACACCTAGTCTGGCTATTCTACTCTGCAGCCCTCTGGGGCTTTCCTTAACTTATGCCTTGCTCAGCTTTCATAGGGAAGGAATAAAGAATGCCAGCCCCCTCCCACCTCCCACTGCCTGCCTCTGGCCTGGAAAGCAGATAGCTTTTGGCCACTAACAGACATCTGCCATGGGCTTTAAGCAATGCTTGCAGGCTGGCTGTATAATCAGATACTGTCTCTGTAGTATCACAGCTGACCTCCATCCTCATCAAGATGCCAAAGGGCACCGTGCCCATCCAGCAGTGATAGTGTAAGGGTGTTGCTGAGTGTTGAGGTCTGCCAGCACCTCAAGTTCTTTACTAGGCCAGCAGGCAGACTGCTGGAACAACCACAAATTATTCAGTTGGTTGCCATATAAGGTGCCATTTGGTGCTGGCAATGAAAGCAGAAGTGAAGTAATGAGACTGCCTTTTCCTTGTGGCTCATAAATAAACCTTATATCAGTTTGGGCAGAGAAGCCTAGAAATGTTTTGAGCACAGAAGTGTGTAGGTGGTCTTGGATAAGGCTCATGTGCCGGATACCACGTTAAGAGCTGGCAGATAAAATCCATGGGAGCCACTGCTTTGGACTGAGTTGGTGTTCAGACCCCAACAGTCCAAATCAAAATGGAGTCTTCTAAGCTAAGCTCCTGGGACTTTAATAAATTGGATGGCTTATCTGATCTTCTAAGAAATTGTGAGAAAGATGATGGGAACTGGACATGATTGTGTGCAAAGAAGCAAGAAGCAATGTCAGTATGGCTTCTGGCCTTTTAGGATAGCTTAATGTCTTCAGGAGACTGTCTGAGGTAATTTTGACTTCTTCCTAGTCTCAAGATGGTAAGAGGGGGACACCAGGAGCAACACATAGTGATTCCAAAGGGGCTTCATAAGCTGGCGAGTGGAATGAAGTTTTAAAATGTGGATATTGAGCTAGTGTGGTGGCAAATGTCTTTAATCCCAGCTCTTGGAGGGCAGAAGAAAGAGGATCTTTAGGAATGTGAGGCCAGCCTGGGCTACATAGCATGTTCCAGTTCAGTCAGGACTACTTAGAGAGATTCTATCTAAAACAAACAAACATACAACAACAACTTTTTAAAAATGTAGATAATCCCTTTGGTTTTAGAAACTGAACCCTCTTGGGAGTAAGCTTTCTGGTATATGCTTAGGAAAGGCTTATTCTGTATCTATAAGAGATGTATGTTACCTGAAGCAAAGAATTCTAGAGGTTCAGGTGGAAGTGTTTTGTTAGAGTACTATGTGACGTGTGATTTCGCACAGAATACTGAGCTGCAGTTTGATAAAAAATAATAGCACAGTAAACATATTGGGAAATGGCACTGAACGTATGAGTTCAGTTATCAATAGGGCATTTATTATTATAGTTTTCCTATGTGATTTTGTGGGCCCTCTGTAAAATACAAGATGAGAGATAGGTACATTTTGAGCCTGGTGAGTGAGGTGATGTGTGTGGGTATGTGAAAGAGGGGTAGGGATCTGGAGGGTGACCCTGAGAGGTCACGTGGGATGAGATGCTGTGGTGGCAGTCCTTGGGAGAACAGAGGTGTGCACCCATGTGTGTGTGTGTGTGTGTGTGTGTGTGTGTGTGTGTGATATCAGAGAATAAATGAGTTAACTGATTTCCAAGGCAAAGCTGGGCAGCAGGCAAGAGGATGACTGGAGGGAGAAGATCCCATGCTACGGCTCCTGTGCTGGCAGAAGGAGCACAGAAAACGGGCTAGGGCATGGGGCAAGTGGATTTGTTTCAATGATGATACTGATGAGAACTGGGTCAGTACCAGGTTGGCACTTGGAGAATGAAGATTTCCTCCCCACTCGTCACCATCTGCCCTCGGTCTTGACAGTGCCCTTGTCTTGGGGATTGCAAGGCAATTTTATCGAGATGAGTTCTTTGGAACGCAGATGGCCGTGGAGGACAGGACACTTATCCCCTGCCCATATCAGCTGTGTCAGGCCACATGGGCCCCGAACGATAGCCAATTTTTGCTGCTTCCCACCTACGTGACAAAAGATCTTCTAATGTTCTTTCTACTTTTCAATAGAAAATAAACATGCAGAGAATGAAATGGGAAAAGTCTGTAAGAGAGTAGCCATTAAAGTCTCTTTATTCCCCCTCAAAGACATCACCATTACCAGTTTATATTCTATCCTTCCAAGATGGAGCTCATGACCAGAGACACAACTGTATGATTCATCCCTCCTTAAATGCTCTATTTGTTCTAGAGTCTGTGTCATTTATTATTTCTTAGAAATTATTTCATGTTAGTGAGTTAAGAATGCACTCATTTCTTTTGCCAACTGCATAATATTCCACTGTGTGAATGCGTTATAACATATTCAATTAGTCCCCTGCTGTCGAACACGTATTGTTGCCAGTGTTTTACTATTATAAATTATGTTTCATTGAGTAACATTATACTTATGTCATTTTGCATATGCAAATAGGACAAATTCTCTGTGGTAGAATTGTTGGGCCAAATTGTTTGCAATTTTGAGTTACTGCAGAATTGCCTCCATAAAGCTCTATTGTACACCACCAGTAGCTATGACTAAGGGTACCTGTCCTCCTTAACCCAAGGCATTGGAAAAAACTAGTTCAGCCAAGTTTTCTCCTCCTAAAAAGGGACTAGTTAGTAAGAGAAATGTGATCTTTCAAAAAAGCAAGTCAGATCACCTCATGTCCCTCATTATTTCTCTGTTGCTGTAAGGACGAAGCCAAAGCCCCTTAACCTGCCCCACAAGCTCCCCATGCCCTAGACATGCCTCTCTGCTCTTACCCCTTAGATACACTGCTGTGTGTCAGTTTCCCTGACTTTCTCGTTTGCCCTGGAATGTGCCAACTTTGTCCCGCCTTCAAGGTTCTATGTTTACCGGGTCCTCCATGATCATATTTGATCTTAATGTCTCCCATATTGTATAGATTTCCTATCTAAAAATCCATAACTTCAGATCTCAGAGGAGTTGACATTAATATCAAACCCTAGAATGGTTTCCAGGGGAGAAAATAGAGCATCTTCTTACAAATGATGCCAGCCAATAAATCTGAGTAAATCACCATTACCTAGCTACCATTGTGGTAACTGGTTCAGGCTGGATCCACCAGTGAACACCAAAACTAGTGGGTGAAACATGGTTGGGGGGCTAGAGAATTGGAAAGATATGGCAGACCAATCTGCAGTAACCAGTACGGCCTTCTGCTGTGAAATATGAGAAGACATCTCTTCAGTGCCTTTCCTGTGGTTTATCTTCCACAGAACCCCACCATAATCATGGTGGAACATCAAAACAAATCTCAAGCTCTGGAGGCCTATGAAATAATTATAAACAAAAGAGCAACAATAAACTTTCGAAACTATTGTAAAAGTGGTAGATGTTTTGTTATCTGTCTCTTTGGCTTTTTAAAGAAGGGACCGATGTCACATGCTCACTGCCTTAGTTAAGTTTCTAATACTGTGATAAATGCCATGACCATAGACAGTTTAGGGAAAAAAAGGGATTTTATGGCTTACATGTCCCAATCACAGTCCATCACTGAGGGAAGCCAAGGCAGGAACTCAAGCAGGACAGGAACATGGAGGCAGGAACAAGTGCAGAGGCCGTGGAAAAATACTGCTTATGGACTTGTTCCCCATGGCTAACTCAGCTGGCCTTCTTTTTTTCTTTCTTTTTTTTTCTTTCCATTTTTTTATTGAGAAAAGGAGAAAAAAAAAAACAAGTTTGCACCTCCTCCCAGCCTCCCATTTCCCTCCCCCTCCTCCCACCCTTCTCCCCCTCCTCCCACCCTTCTCCCCCTCCCCCCACTCCTCTCCCCCTCCCTCTCCAGTCCAAAGAGCAGTCAGGGTTCCCTGCCCTGTGGTAAGTCCTAGGTCCTCCCCCCTCCGTCCATTTCTAGGAAGGTGAACATCCAAACTGGCTAGGCTCCCACAAAGCCAGCACATTACGTAGGTTCAAAACCCTGTGCCATTGTCCTTGGTTTCTCATCAGCCCTCATTGTTCGCCATGCTCAGAGAGTCCAGTTTTATCCCATGCTTTTTCAGTCACAGTCCAGCTGGCCTTGGTGAGCTCCCAATAGATCAGCAAAGCAAAGGACACTGTCACCAAGACAAAAAGGCAACCTACTGACTGGGAGAAGATCTTCACCAACCCCGCAACAGACAAAGGTCTGATCTCCAAAATATATAGAGAACTCAGGAAACTAGACTTTAAAATGCTAATTAACCCAATTAAAAAATGGGGCACTGAACTGAACAGAGAATTCTCAGCAGAGGAAGTTCAAATGGCCAAAAGACACTTAAGGTCATGCTCAACCTCCTTAGCGATCAGGGAAATGCAAATCAAAACAACTTTGAGATATCATCTTACACCTGTCAGAATGACTAAAATAAAAAACTCCAATGATAGCCTTTGCTGGAGAGGCTGTGGAGGAAGGGGTACCCTCATCCATTGCTGGTGGGAATGCAATCTTGTGCAACCACTTTGGAAATTGGTGTTTCGGTTTCTCAGGAAATTCGGGATCAACCTACCCCTGGACCCAGCAATACCACTCCTGGGAATATACCCAAGAAATGCCCGATCATATGACAAGAGCATTTGTTCAACTATGTTCATAGCAGTATTATTTGTAATAGCCAGAACCTGGAAACAACCTAGATGCCCTTCAATGGAAGAATGGATGAAGAAAGTGTGGAATATCTACACATTAGAGTACTACGCTGCGGTAAAAAACAATGACTTCTCAAATTTTGCATGCAAATGGATGGAAATAGAAAACACTATCCTGAGTGAGGTAACCCAGACCCAAAAAGATGAATATGGGATGTACTCACTCATAATTGGTTTCTAGCCATAAACAAGGGTCACAGAGTCTACAATTGGTGATCCCAAAGAAGCTGGCTTTCTTATACAGACTCAGAATTCACAGAAATTCGCCTGCCTTTGTCTCCAGAGTGCTGGGATTGGTCACTGTTTTGAGGAGCCAACAGGAATACATGGAGACTATAAGACCCCAATCAAAACTTCAGAATCAGAATATGTAACATATCTAATAAAGTGTCCACAGATACTGTGCTGGCTAGTTTTATGTCAGCTTGACACAAGCTAGAATCATCAGAGAGGAGGGGGTTCAACTGAGAAAATGCCTGTGTACTATGGGGATACAGGCAAGAGAGTAGAACATTTTCTTAATTAGTGATTAATATGGGAGGGCCCAGCTCATTGTGGGTGGGAACACCCCTGGGCTGGTGGTTCCGTTCTATAAAAAAAGCAGGGACAGCAAACCAGTGAGGACCCCTCCATGGCCTCTGCGTCAGCTCCTGTCTTCAGGATCCTGCCCTGTTGAGTTCCTGCCCTGACTTCCTTCAGTGATGGACATTGCTGTGGAAGGTAAACCACATAAGCCTTTTCCTCCCCAAGCTGCTTTGGTCATGGAGTTTCATCACAATAGTAACTCTAACTAAGACAGGTATTAATCAAAGAAAAGGCCAGCAATCTTGAAATCATTTAAATGAAGAACACAGACAAAAGATAATTTTAGAGAATCCAGGTTCAAATCCCAGCATCTGTATGGTGGCGCACTTTGGCTTATAAATGCAGCTCCAGGGGATCCAGTGCCCTCTTCTGGCCTCTGAGAGCCCCAGGTGAGAGTGTGATGCACAAACACACGTACAGGAAAAACATTCATGCAATAGAATAGTGAAATCTAAAACATTTTAATTGAAAAAAAGAATACAGCTTCACCGACCTGGGTCATCAGGTTTAGTCCACATGTAATTACAATGTCAGAAGGGGAAGAGATGCGGTCAGCAGGAAAAATAATTAATACTTCCTTCAAATTTTCCAAGTTTCCTCAAAAATAGCATCCTATAGGTCTGGAATATCAATAAATCCTATACAGGACAAACACAAATAATCTCTATATAAGCACACAGTCAAACTGTTAGGTAAGTGATCAGAACTAAGAAAATAATCTTTCAAAGGTCAAAGGGAAAGATGGCATAGTGCATGCAGAGGCCTGCCTGGGGAATGATGGCTAGTGTCTCACCACAAAAGTAAGTTACCAGACAATACATTTTTAAGTACTAAAAGAAAACAACACAATAACAAAATTATGTCAACCTATAATTTCATATCCTGAAACATGTACTTCATCAACAAAGCATCAAATGCCCAGCAAACTAGAGAAGGTGTCATTCAGAAGTCACTCAACCCTAGCTGGTCAGGGCAGCTTTCAGGCTGGAGAGAAAGAATGCTGTTGATAAGGGTGAGTCACACACAGGAGTATGTATGAACAGAGCCCTGGCATGGGTGAGGGTGCCAAGATTATAGATACAGAGAGAAAGGCATGCTGCTCAGGGGTACCCCTGCAGTGAGCTTGGGAAGGTGGCGAGGAGCCAGCCAAGGACATGGAGCTGCCACCGAGGTTGGAGGACTGATGTGGGATTCCCTTCTGTATGCTATGAATATGTTTTTATTAGCATTGGCTAATAAAGAAGCTGATTTGGCCTATAACAGGGCAGAATATAGCCAGGCTGGAAGAGTTATATTGAGAGACTAGGTGGAGTCAGGGAGATGCCATAGAGCTGCTGAAGAAGAAAGCCGCCCAGAAACCTTTTACAGTAAGCTACAGCCTCGAGGTGATACACAGATTAATAGAAATGGGTTAGTTTAAGACGTAAGAGTTAGTTATTAGGAAGCCTGAGATAACAGGACAAACAGTGGTGTAATTAATATAGTTTCTGTGTGATTATTCGGGTCTGGGCCAGGAAACGAATGAGCAGTCTCCCACTACAGAGGACAAACAGGTCAGTCAGTCAAATGTCCCCTGATACTGACAGTCCCCAAGTGAGGGACTGGAGCTGAAGGCCATCAGTGAGCACACAGAATCTTAGCTGATGGAGTGATGGAGGAGAAAACCTGGTCCACAAGAGAATGTGAGTGAAATTCAAGACTGCACGAGAGAGCACTGGATGGAGCTCACAGTAACGGGCTGTCTTCAGGCTTCCTCCCCGTCTTCCAGAGGAAAAGTCAAAGTCAATACTGAGTTCTGCCATAGAACAAGCCAGGGTTGAGGGAGAGAGGGCTAATACGCCTGCCATTGTGTTCTTTTCTTCTTCCTGGAGCCAGTGCCCGGATGGCTCCTTAGTTTTGGGGCACACAAGTGCAGAATGATAGAATTTACGTATTAATTTGGAGAAGAAGGAGGAGGAGTGTACACAGCGATAAACAATATACAAATAAATCAACTGGATAGGAGAGTAACAGGACATTGGGAGGAAACCATTTTCTAGAGAATAGTCAGGAAACCATCCTCTCCAGTTCATCTTAGGCAAAAGCTCAAGAAGTGATTGGGAAAGACTCCGGTAGAGGATGTACGAGCAGAGGCCCATTGCAGCAAGGCGTGTGGCTGTCTACAGGTGGCACAGCTGAGGAGGGAGATGCTGAGGGAGTCTGGGGACATCCAGGGTGGCCGAGGTGTAACTGGAAGCCTCTGAGGGATAAAGAGAAATGGCAGTGATGGGCCCGATCTCAGGAGCCTTTGCCAGTCATGGTGAACACCGTGGCTTTTGTTCTGTGCCACAAGCTCTTGGGGAACTTTGAGAAGCCGTTGATTGGTCATGGAGAGCTCAGCTGAAGGGTCCTTGCCAAAATGAGCCAGATGAAATGGTGGTGGCAGTGAAGGAGAAGCAGCTAGCTGTAGGATGTACTCTGAAGATGAGGCAAACTGATTGCTCTCAATGGGGGATGCTGGTGTTTTCACTTTGAGTACGAAGTTGCTGATAACCCAGTCCCACCAGAAGAATGGGGAATGGAACGAAGGGATAAGGGGCAACCAGAGCTGAGTTCTTAATATGTTTCCTCCATTCCAATGGAGCTGTTGGCTTAGCAGCTGGGCATGTCAGTGAGAAGTCGGGGGGTGACAAGGCTGGAGAAGGAAGGTGGACCCCAGTGCTGGGTAACCGATGGCCACTTAGGCAATGCACATGGCTAGCAATGGGGTATAGACGTTTTCATGGATCATCTAAAGTTCAAGGGTTGACACTGGTAAGGAGACCGGGTGGGGGTGATGTTGGAGGGCTAATGTTCTTGAGATGACCTTGCATGGAGGAAAAGAGGGTTTCAAATATTACTGGCGAGTAAAACAAAACAAAACAAAACAATGAATGGAAAGACTATTAATAGATTAGAATTATGGGCATTGTTGGTGAGGAACATAATACCGGTTTCTGTAAGCAGTGCACCAAAATCCTGAGTGATTCAGACCAAGAAAGAATGAGCTGAGGAACTTGAGACAGGACAGTGAGACCGTTTCCAGAGTTTTGCCAATAATAAGTGCAGAGGAATAAGGTGGACGAGTGAGGGTTTCTGTAGACGAGGGTTGAGAAACACATCTGGTTCTCAGAGAAGGACTCAGCGGAGAGAGAAAAGCAGTGGGCTGTGCCTGCCGTGATAGGCAGCAGGAGACTAAAGTGGGGGATAAGGGAAAGGGTAGAAGCGTGGGGCACACAAGAGCGGTGGAGAGCTGCTGCTGGCTGAACAAGTAGGAAAGCCTAACTGGCTGGAACGAAGGGGAGGGCTGTCACACATCGAGAAAAACCGAGAAGGCACAAAAGTGATAGAAGTATGAGGGAACCGAGCACCGGAGAATGTTGCTGGCACCCCCAGAGCCCAGCATTTGCACAAAAACATTCTGCAGGCCCTCTGAGGAAAAGCTATACTACCCGCATGATGCCACCAACCCTGAGCGCTAAACCTGCAGCAAACTATGCAAGCAGGAGCTTATGAGACCATACTAGTATGCCATGTTCCCTGGTGCCTCTGCTCAAGACTTCTATGTCGCAGGGAGGCTGATACACCAGTCTGGGTGCTGGCGCGAAGAAAATAGGGGCAGAGCCACAGCCCAGAGCTCTCTGGACCTGGTTGGAACGCCACGTGATCCTTGGGAGTGGAAAGCCCTGAGCGCTGGAGCTGTTGGCTCAATGCTGACTGAAAAGACCACCTGTCCTGAAGTCTCCTCAGCCGTCTTTCTCTGTCAGCATGCGGCACAGAGAGGGAGAGGGGGCCCTTGTTACAAACAATAGTGGGGGACCCAAGGGGTAGGGGACACAGGACACCAAGTGAGGGCATGTTTATTAGAGGCTAAGTAAGGAAACAGAAAGCAAATGAAGCATCCAGCTCACCCTGTGGGACACTCCTTCATGTTTACAAGATGGTGCCAGAGACAAGCAGGAACAAATCATTTCCCTGCTCAGGTCCCCAAGGAGAATGTGTTCTTGTGTCTAGTCAGAACTTTTGGCATCAAAAGACAAAGCTTCAGGTTTTTCTAAAGTTTTTGTTTTGCTTATGTGTTGGAACTTGCAGTGCTGTCCCTGGCTGGTCTTGAACTCGAGAATACACAACTGTGCCTAAGTAGAACTTATCTCCTCTCCACGCACAAAGGGCAGAAGACACTGTTGAGTGATCTGCTTTATCGTTCTCCACCTTATTCCTCTCACTGAGCCTAGGGTTAGGCTGGTTACTAGTAAGTACCAGTGACCCCTGCCTCCTAAGTGTTGGATTATGGGAACTCACTCCCTTGATGGCTCTTGTACCTGGCAGCTGGGGATTCAGACTCAGGTCCTCACTCTTACCCAACTAAGCTACCTCCCCAACCCTGCTCGGCCTTCATTCCAGCACCCTGGAGACAGAGGGAGGGAAGTGGGGGACAATAAACTCCCTGCCTGCTGTGGGATTTCTGCTCTTAACACACCACACACATTCATAGAGGAGGACAGTCCTGTGGGGCCACTCATCCTCCGCATACATCCAGACAGAAACAGGGGCCATATTATTGTGGAAACTGTGTTGTCCAGGCCCCACTCTGACTGACTACGGCTCCACTCTGTCTACAACCCTACTCTCACTGATTGCAGCCCCACTGTCTGACTGTAGCCCCACTCTGTCTGACTGTAGTCCCACCCTGTCTGACTGTAGCCCCATTTTGTCTGGCTGTAGTCCTACTCTGTCTGACTGTAGCCCCACTCTGACTCACTGTAACCCCACTCTGTCTGACTGTAGTCCCACCCTGTCTGGCTGTAGCCCCATTTTGTCTGACTGTAGCCCTACTCTGTCTGACTGTAGCCCCACTCTGTCTGACTGTGGTCCCACCCTGTCTGGCTGTAGCCTCATTCTGTCCGACTGTAGCCCAACCTGACTATAGCCCCAATCTGCCTGACTGTAGCCCCACTCTGTCTGACTACAGCTCCATCCTTACTCTGTGTCTGTATCTTGAGTTGCCTGGGACCAAGACTCCCTTTCTGCACCGCCCCTACCACCCCATTGGAGAAGCCAGGGGTCCCTGCCCAGCCATGGACTGCCTCTTACCCAACCATGCGCAGAGGAATTTGCTGTCATTTTTGCATGCTTCTCCCAGTCTCTGGCCCCTCTGGCCAAAGACCTACGTGTCCTTTTGCCCTTCAGCTGTCGCATTCAGTACAGCCTCAGCTGGGCCCCTTGTTCACCCTCAGCTGGATTTTCACTGAAGTTGGGGTTATGTGACTATAAGGTGGGGAGGGGCAATGCTATCTTCCAAGATGTTGTTTAAAGTTCCCATAGTCTTCCGGTTTGTGTGGAGGTGACCTCACAAAGTCCCCAGATTCGGAAAGGACCAGAGTGTGTTTTACAGACAGGGCTGGTCCTCTGGGAAGGGCACAGGGCAGGTTGATGAAGAGCAGCAACCTAGGGCCAGTCTTGTCATAGGATCCTGAGCCCAGTGCCCTTTTCACTGTCCTCCTTCCTAGGGACAGCCATCCCTGCCAGACTTCCCTTGGCCCATTGACCTCCACAAACCGCTGTGCCTGGCGGAAGAGCCAGGCTAGGTTTGCACAGTTGTTACTGACATATCAGGGGCAGTAGCAGGGCAGGGTGGCAGCCCTGTCTTGCCTCTGTGACTCTCCAGTCTCTCCTACAGGAGGGCACCATGTATATACTTTACAGAACCCTATTTGCTCAAGGATCTGAAAACGTATCTCAGGCCGCTTTAAAAGAACTCCCAGTTCCTGGTGAATGGCTCTTCTTTGCTGCAGTCTCCCCATGGGTTTTAGGTTCTGTGGCTCACCACAATGGTTCTGAGAGGGCAGGACTCATGTCAAGACCTGCCTGGCTGTAGGCCTTCTCCAGCCACAGCGGAAGAAAGCTTTTCAAGATCCGGCTGGGCAGGAGGGCCAGCTGCCAAGGCCCTGACTCACCACCACCCTGGAGACTTGGGCACAAGCCAGCCTTGGCTTTCCCAGGTATGAAATGGGTACAGGACATTTGCTGCCGTGGGAGGGTCTGGAGGGCTATAATTAGAAGAGGCTGTGTGAATCCCTGTGAGCATTGAGATGGGCAATCCTGAGGAGGCCAGCCAAGACAGCATGAATCTGAACTGGTTTTTTGGAGTTCGGAAATTCCTGTAGTAGAGAGGATGATGGCGGGTGAGGGGAGAACGGAATGGCAACTCAGCACGAGCCATCTTAGCACACACCAAAGACCTCTCACAATTCAATCAAGTTGCTTCTGTTCATACCAAAAGGGCCTTTTTAAAACACAATTAGGCTCTGTTTTATTATGTGTGACAGACGAGGCCATTAACCATTCCGACTATTAAATCAGACTTCATTAAAAAAAATGGAAGAAACTGTAAATTGCCTTGGGTCACGATCGTTTAGAGCTGAGACATTTCAGAGAAAAACATTAGGGAGCTCAGGACCGTGAGGAACTTAATCAATCTGACATTGCACGTTGGGGCGGGCCTGTGTGCCCCAGCTCCTCTCACCCTCTTCCACAGTCAGGTCCTGAGGCAGGGGACTGCTAGTCCCAGCCTCTCTTTTTCTCTGGAGGAGTGTGAAAACCCCAGCGACAACGCAGAAATTTGGGAAGACAGGATCTGCCTTACCAGAGGGTTTATAGTCGCAAGATAGGGAATCACACACCTTATATTTTATGTTTTTCCACCCCAAAGGGACTTTGGAGCTGTAACACTGTTCTGGGCGGTGTGCCCAGTGTAGCTCTGGTACCCTGAAACAGGGCTGGGGGGCTCCAATGGACGTCCCTGACTTTTGGACTTCTTGTGCTCCTCTGAACCCCAGTACCAGCTGGTAGTTCCTTGGTGGGTCCTGAGAAGTTCCGTGCTTGGGTGAACCTGGTCCTCCTCCTTCTACGTGGGTGGGAAGGAGAGGGTCACACAGCTGATGGGGTGGGTAACAAAAATAACAGCAGAGGGGCAGCCCATTCCCTCTCTTCCATCCGCTCCCACCGGACCGGAGCAAAGCCAGTGTCTCCTCCTAACAGTGGGGCTGGCTTGGGTACAAGACTCAGGAGAGGTGGGGGAAGGAGTTGGGTTTAAAGTACATTCAGGCCTTGGAAGGGCTGATGCTGGAGGGAAGGCCGTGGGAAAGTGGGCAAGGAAGGTCCTCAGTGTTGAGGAGATGGGAGTCTCGGCTAAACAAGTGTTTCCCAATGGGGTGGCGTGGGATGGGGTAGGGGTATAGAGGGAGGGGCTGATTTCCAAAGCCTTGCTTGCTCCTTACTCCAACTCCTCCCTGATAAGAGGCAACAGGGCCCACCTGAGACTCAGCTCATCTTCTTTCTTTGGTCACCTGTATAGGGCTCCTCTCCCCCCAGGAAGCCTATCAGGCATGCTCACTTGGTCTGATCTCTGTCAGTACCTCTTTCTTTTGCTCAGTCTCTTCACTGTCTAGACGCTTCCTCCCACAGCACTGTCATCACGACATCAGAGGTGGAAACTTTGCTCTGTCGCTTAGCGTTCCTCCATCACAGTGCTCAGCAAGAGACCGGTGCTCAGTACCTGCGGGTGGGACCACGGTAGGAAGGACAGTGATCCTATTCTGGGCTCACCCCTCTCCAGCTCTGAGCATCTGCCCTGGGAGTGCTGGGTCCCTACACGGCTGCATCATCATCCTCTCAAGCCTGTCCAAGCCGTGTGGCTTCAGCTGACATTTGTGAGAGCACTGGGCAAGTGTGCAGGACTTGCGGTTGAACGCAATGTTTCACTGGGCCATTACAGTATCTGTGGCTGTCTGCAAAGGCAGCTGCTATTCTTATGGTACAAACTCTAAAACAGAAGTTTTAAAAGATGCTAGCCGTGCAGCCCCACCCCTAAGTGAAGCGCTCCAGGCAATTAAAGACTGCCGAGGGAGGGAGAATCAGTTGTCTCCAGAGATGAGGCCCTAATTCATTATCCAAGGGGTCAGCCCTAAAGAAACAATGTACATTTAAGCAACACTAAATGGACGCAGCAGGTTGTGTTAGCATATTTCTTTGATTACATATGTAATGATAATACTTAAAGACAAAGGGGCCGTGGACTTGAGAAGCGTGAGAGATGTGGGAGGAGCTGGGGAGGAGAGGGAGATGATGTAAATACAACATACGTATATAAAAATAGTTTTTAAAGCTAGCCCCAGGCAATGATTTCGAAGTGATTCTGTCCTGGGGCTGTGATGGAACCCATCAGCAAATCAACCACAGGATCTTGTCTTGCAGAAGAAGAGAGGACTGTTGGCTCCAGATCCATCTTTATTCCTGCTTCCAGACTGGAGAAAGTGTCCCACCCAGCATGGCCAGGGAAACGTGGACCAGACCGGATCCAGCCAAGCATCCACCCCCTCCCCTACATGCTTCCTGCATGTCACTCATCAGGTGCCCCATGCCCTGGAGACTCCCTGTTGCCAAGTGTTGTGATTTTAGTCCTGGCTCTGTTTTTCCTTCCTGGAGACCAGAGCCTTCCTGACACTGGTCACACACAGGCTCTTCCTTTGTGCTCTGAGGCCATTTCCTGCAAAGACAGCTCCCAGGGGAGGTCCCAGTCACCAGGTACTGTGGTAAGGACCTGGGCGGGGCAGGGGTCCTGCTATTGTTTGCTTTGGCTCTCCACTTAGGGTTTGGGCAAAGCCAAATTCTGTCCTGGCCTGAGCACAGCTAAGCAGGGCCGCCTTGGCAGGCCCCAGGGTGCTCTGGCAGATGTCATCATTTCGTCTTTTTCTCTCTGAGAAAGTCCTGTGTGTTTGCAGGATGAAGAGACTTCCTGCCACCCCCCCCCCCCCCGTCTGCCCACTAACAAGGCTCTATGCAGGGAGAGGACCAGCAAGAACATGCTGCGTGCCCTCAGGTGAGTGGACACTCCTGATGCCCCATATCCAGCTCACTGAGGTCTGACCTAGGAGCCAAACAGCTGCCTTTCTGGAGGCTGAGTGGTCCTCGCTATCCTCATCTCCCTGGCCCCTACTTCTTCTATTAAATGAGGATTTAAAAGAAAATATTAAAAAAAAAAAAGATGATGTTTGTCAGCCCCAATGAAAGGGGCCTGGTTCAAAGGTCAGGTTAGCTGAGGTGGAAGCTCTGAGTGGGAGCCATGGGGTCAGGAGCACCCCACAGTTTCAAGGCTGTGTTATTTTTAGGCTTCACAGAGTGACTCTGTGCATCTCTAGGTAAAGCCATCTTGGGAAGGGTCAGCTAGACAGACATTGCAGACTTTAGCAGGAGGTAAGTTAAAATACTGAAACCAATATATTCATCCTCTCTTCCCCTCTCTCTTTTTCTCTCTTACCCATCATCCCTTCCCATCTCCCTCCCTCCCCATCTGTTTACAGGGTTTTTCTATGTATTCCAGGCTGGCTTTGAATTTGTACTTCTCCTGCCTCAGCCTCCCAAATTCCTGGGATTATTGCTGTGTGCCACTGAGCCTGGCTAAGATTAATGCGATTAATGCTCTAAAACTTTACGGTACTTGCCATACTATAGTTTACCACCAGGGGCACTGTCTGCCTTCAGCCGTCCAGGTGGAGTAGGGTAGAATTAGCCCCTTTCCTTGCTATATCCTTCACCCTCCACGAGGTCAACTGGTACAGACAATTCAGGTAACTGGATTTCTTTCCCATGGATGAGGAGAGTTGGAGGACTTAGTTACTGGGAGCCAGAATTCAATTTAAAGCTAATCTGTTCTTCCCCTGAATCACCAGGAGAGATATCTAAGGATTAGACCATTTAAATAAAGCCAAGAAAGAAGGCTTAACTTTCCCTGCTGAAAATGAAAAATGCAAATTAAAATCCCATCAACATCCCATTTCATACCCATTAGCTTGGCACAGTTGTACATGGTCTGATAAAACCAGCTCTAATGGGGTTGGGTGGAGTTCACAGGTACACTGGTAGGATGCAGAGCCATAGAAGCCGCTTTTGAGAGGTGGTTAGGAGCAGCCAGAAGAACTGAGGATGTTCTCCTCATTCCGGGTTCACTCCCGAGTCTGTGTTGTAGAGGAGAACAAGAAACCTGATAGGAAAAGAATCTTTTTGCAAGGCCAGCTACAATAACAAAACAAAAGGAAAAAAGAGAAGTTGTTTTAGCTGCCCATTTATTCAGCATCTAAAATGAATGAACTATAGACGTTATGTACCGGCATAAAGATGTCTCAGAACTGTAGACGTATGTACCGGCATGAAGATGTCTCAGAACTGTAGACGTATGTACCGACATGAATGTCTCAGAACTGTAGACGTATGTACCGCCATGAATGTCTCAGAACTGTAGACGTATGTACCGGCATGAAGATGTCTCAGAACTGTAGACGTATGTACCGACATGAATGTCTCAGAACTGTAGACGTATGTACTGGCATGAATGTGTCTCAGAGACCAGTTGTGGAGTAGAAAGAGACTACGGAGGGCGTAGTCAGTTGGGTGGCACTATATAAAGTTTTAAACATGCAATAAAAGGTGGCTATAAAAGGTGCATGGATACTCTCGGCATATTTTTTATTGCTTTGATAAAATATCATATTGAATAAAATTTTAATTTTATTTTATGTTTTGCTCCCACCTGTGTACCTTGTAATTTTACTTTTATGTTTTATGTCTGTACCACATGTGTGTAGTGGCTGCAGAGCCCAGAAGGGTGTGGCAGATCCCTGGAACTGGAGTTTGGTTGTAAGACACCTGATGTGAGTGCTGGGAATCAGAGCCACCGTCCTCTGGAAGAGCAGCTAGAGCCTTTGGCAGCAGAACTAACTTTCCATCCCCTAGACTTTAAAACACAGAATTCAGCTTGTGGTCCCCAAGGCTGGAAAATCCAAATAGAGGAGCCACATCTGGATAGAGAACCCGCATCTGGATAGAAAACCCCCATCTGGATAGAGGGGCTGCATCTGGGTAGATGAGTCACTTCTGGACAGAGAGGGCCACATCTAGATAGAGGGGCTGCATCTGGGAAGAGGGGGTCACATCTGGACAGAGAGGGCCACATCTGGATAGAGGGGCTGCATCTGGGTAGAGGGGGTCACATTTGGACAGAGAGGGCCACATTTAGATAGAGGGGCCACATCTGGCAAGGGCAGTAATGAGGAAACTGGAGAAGGAGACTATCTCCTTCTAACCTGGAAGGAGGCTGGAGGCCAGAAGAGATGGCAAGAAATGCAGAGGGTGTGGTGGCTTCACCTGCTCCACCTTAGCCTGTGAGGTGCCCTTTGCACACGAGGTCACTGAAAGTAAAATCAGTTAACACGGGGTCGTTCGGTGTGCTTCAAGCCAATGTGACCAGTGTCTTTACACAAAAGGGGAATTGGGACCCAGACACATGACATGTTGCTGGAGGCAGAGATATGGTGGTAGGTACACCAACCAGGAGCGTCGAGATTACCAGTAAACCTCCAGAAATATGAGAGAGAGAGAGAGAGAGAGAGAGAGAGAGAGAGAGAGAGAGAGGTCCTCACTCTGCTGACACTTGTCTTGGACTCCCAGCCTTCATTACTGAGACTATATGTTTTTGCCACTTAAGGTTCCCAGGCTTTATGTTTTGCTGTGGTGACCCCAGCAGACAAACACAGTCCAAACTAGCACTTTATGAATGAGAGGCTGAGGACCTGAGCCTCTGAGAGCTGCGGACATACAGCTCCTGAGAACACAAGCCAACACCTGGCTTCTCCGCCCACACCGCAGGCTTGGATATGTCCTCTGTGTCAGCAGCATTCCCTCACAGCTGGGAACAGCACATGTTGCGTGTGTTCTATGAAGTGTGGCACGGCACAAGCTCTTTCTGGGTGGTCTAATCCTGAACTTCATCTAGATGGCGTTTGGGAAAAGCAACGCATATCTCTTATCGCTCCTCAGAGATCGTGTAACAAGCTAGACTCACACCATGACCCCACCATGAAGCCTGCAGCCTTCAGACTCTGCCAGGCTTCTGGGTAATTAGAGCAAGTTGGGCATGTTTAGCGGCTTAATTTATGGAACCTATGGCATGGCTGTGGCCTTCTGATCCTGGGTTCCTTCCTTCTGTGGGTGTATGGTCCTGAATGCCTCTGAGAACTGTTCCTCGTCCTGGAGTCCAGCTGCACCCTTACTACAGCATCAAACTATGACTGAAATTTGGAAGCTGAGCAATGGGAAGTGTGTAGTCATGGAAAGGATAGGGACAAGCATTAGGAGGTCCTGTCTCCATCTCTCTAGCTATATGTGTGGTCTTGGCAAGCTGGGTACCATCTGTGTTTAGCATTCTCAGCAGCACAGAGGAGACTAGTAAGTAGGGGCAGGGTGGTGATTAGCCCTTTCCAACCCTGAAGAAGACCAGAGGTCAGCAGAGATGGTAACAGATACCCAGGGTAGGGTGGCTCCACCCACAGCTAGGCCTGGCAAGATAATTCAAGTGGTTAAAGTCACTTGCTGCCCATGCCGATGACCCAAATTGGGTCTCTTGAACCCACTTGGTGGAGGGAAAGAACCAGCTCACACCGGTTGACTTCTGAACTTCGTATTTGAATCATGGCAGACATGCCCATACAACAAATCAATTAAAATGTAAAAACAGAAACCCTGTCTATAGGCAGGTTCCTTTCTCATGTGTCTGAGCAGGCTTCTTGAATGCTGGTATCTCTCAGGTCAGACTCACTACCCTCTCTAATCAGCATGTCTGTGTCTTAGGTGAAAACATAAGAAACACATGGATCCTAAACTTGTACAAGTTAGCTGATAAAGAACTTCTTAAAAGGAGGGGTTCAAAATTGAACTTTTTTTTTTTGGCTTTTTGAGACAGGGTTTCTCTGTGTAGCCCTGGCTGTCCTAGAACTCACTCTGTAGACCAGGCTGGCCTCCAACTCACGTGCCTCTGTCTCCCAAGTGCTGGGATTAAGGGTGTGTACTACCCCTGCCTGGCCAAAATGGGAACTTTTAAAAGGATGTTTTGGTTTAAAAAAAGAAGTGCAGTTCCTTGTCCAGGTCTCTCTCCTGCCTCCTGCTCCAGGAGTCTATCCCGCCCCCATCTCAGTGACTAAAGTAGGTACTTTTGCATCACTGTGGCCAGAACACCCAGAGAACAATGTAAAGAGAATTATTTGGCTAGCTCATGGTTTCAGGGGTGTTGGTCTGTCTGGATGGGAATAGCATATGAAAACTCAGCAGCTTAGAAGCAGAGAAAGGGTACACAGGAAGGGGTGAAGGCACCGTATAGCCCCAGGACATGTTCCCAGTGACCTGCACCCTTCCCGTAGCACCCTCTAACTCTTTACTGTAACCTTTAGTCATGCTCATCTTGACCACATATAGGTCAAGACCTCGGCATCCAATCGCTTCCCCGAAGCTTATCCGGCAACCTAGACCCATACATAAAAAGGTACGGGGGACGTTTGCACCAAACCATGATCTAGGTAGGAGGTACCCACCATCTGTGACTCATCTCTGAGTTGTCAAGGCGGTACCTGGAACTTACCTGCATTATAAAGATACTTGGGGACTAGATAGATGGCTCAGGAGCTGTTCTTCCAGAGGAACCAGAACACTGGCCGTTCTTCCAGAGGAACCAGGTTCAATTCCCGGCACCGACCTGGCAGCTCACAACTGTCTGTAACTCCAGTTCCAGGGAATCCAACGTTTTCATGGAGACACACATGCAGACAAAACACTCATGGACATAAAATGGACATAAAAAGAAATTATGAATTAAAAAAATAAAATTACTTTTTATTATTATTATTAAAGTGGGAACCATAATATTGGGAGAAGAAATGTTTA
The DNA here is from genome assembly GCF_018167655.1 of Microtus oregoni. Lineage (NCBI taxonomy): Eukaryota > Metazoa > Chordata > Mammalia > Rodentia > Cricetidae > Microtus > Microtus oregoni. Next base: position 735,086 of record NW_024543833.1, on the reverse strand, counting down.
GGTAATTCTTTCTAAAGTAGCACAACCTAGTGTCATCTTGCTGCAGACTATCATTCAAGGTCACTTGACCTGGGAGTTTTCAGTTCTAACTTGCTGATGGTTGTCAGGGCCATCTTTGCTGGATGAAGCTGGCCTTTGCCTTTGCAATGATGTGGTACCCCTTCCTGTGTGAAATTCCTGCAGCATCGGGATAGTTATAGGCACAATCACCCAGAGTCCAGGGCTGTGAGTTCTTCCAGCTGTGGCCAGAGGTTCTTGTGTTGTGGTATGAGGTTCCACAAGGAAGAGGCACAGAGGGTGGCTTGTTAGAACAAGGCAGAAGAGCGAGTCCCATAAGCATTGCTCTCCTCCTTAAGGGCACTATTGCACGATAGCCCCCTCACTGGAGAGCTTGTAAACCATGGATTCCCAGATGGCAGCCCTTACGGGACAGAAGAACAAAACACACCTGCAGTAAGAAAGAGAATTGTTCTCCTTAGCTCTAAAGGAGCAGTTTCCAGAGCTGCCATGGGGCTAACTTTGGAGGCAGGAGCTGGAGACTACTAAAGACCCAGGCTTGAGTAGACCTATGTAATAGGTCCAAGGTGATCATGGCCCGCCAGGAAACCTTCCAGAGATCACTTTCTTGCTGTTTCCCTCTTCTCTAGTAATCCTTGCCACCTTTTCTCCTTGTATTTGTTGTGCTGACTAGTTTTATGTCAACTTGTTCAAAGAGAGAGTCATGTGGAAAAAGAGAACTGCCTCCATCAGATTCGCCTCTAGACAAGTCTGTAGAACATTTTCTTGACTAATGATTGAGGTGGGGAGACCTAACCCATTGTGGGTGGTGTCATCCCTGGGCCGGCAGTCCTGGATTCTATAAGAAAGCAGGTCGAGCAAGTCATGAAGAGCAAGCCAGTAAGCAGCTCACCTCCATGGCTTATGCAGCAACTCCCACCTCCAGGCTCCTGCCTTGAGTTCCTGCCCTTCAATGATGAATTAGGACAGGGGCGTTTCTGACCCCAAACCCTTAATCCACAGGGACTCTTTTCTTCTTTTTCTTTCACTTCTGATTATCTTTGATAACTCCGTCAAAAATACCTCTCTTAAGTCTTGCTAAATCTCCCATTTTAGCAGAGAGAGAGAGAGAGAGAGAGAGAGAGAGAGAGAGAGAAAGAAACACTTGGATTTAGCAAGCCTCAGTGCTTTGGCAGGCAAGGGCATCCGACTATAATTTTTTGGCATTGTTTCATTTCCATAGTATTTATTTTTAGGTTACCATTTGCTTAAAGTCAGTGATACTGCCTTTCCATTTACAATAGTGACACGAGGTCACTTTCCTTTTTAAGTAACTTGCTTGGGCAGAAACAATTAAGTCAATTGAAAAGATATTAAGTGACTAAGAGAACAGGTTCTATCTGAAACAATGTAACAATGCTAATGAGGTGGGTGACAAAAGTCGGGGAGACAAGGCTATAGACTGTTCTGCATCAGAGAATTTCTTCTCAATACTGCTTCCTCTGACATTTAAGGCTCTTGATTTTGATGATTCACATTATTCTTAGAATGGGTTCTCCTAACTTCTCAAATGGGTGATTCAATAAAGATCCGTACAGATCAAGCGTCATAGAGTGTGTGGCTCTGAAGTCAGACTCTCTGGCTCTTCCAATTTCTGGTTGTGTAAGGCTGGGCAAATGTGCGTACCTGTCTGTCTTCAGCGTCCCGTTCGCAATATGGAGCTGAAGATGTTACGTGACAAAGTGTGGAGAGCTCTGAGTAGTGTCTGGTATCCATTAGGTGTGCAACAAATGCTGGCGGCAGTGATTCTTGCTAGTGTGACTTAAAGGCACTAATAAGGCGGTGCTGGGAGTAACCTGCTAAATATTTGGAGTGAAATAACTGTTTTGATGAGCAGAGAGTCTCATGTCTTAGTGGGAAGATGAGTCATGTTCGGCATAAGACGTATACAAACGCTGTGCTCAACATGTCAACGCAGGAACAATTGCCACAGAAGGTGGCAAGGGCCAAAAATTGAAGATGGAAACTCTCCCGTGTCATGTGACTTTGAATTTTGATTGCAAAGAAGGAGGTATCAGATGACCGTGAAAAGAAGGAAGCTGTAGCATCTATTTTCTTTTGTAAAATCTTTTTTAAAACTCATTTTTAAAAATTTTATTCTATGTGTGGGGATGTGTTTGTTGCCTGTGCACCAGTGTGTGTCTGGTACCCAAGGAGGCCAAAAGAGGGCACCAGATACCCTGGAATTGGAGTTACAGCCAGTTGTGAGCTGCCACGTGGGTGCTAGCTATTGAAACTGGAAGAGCAGCCAACGCTCTTAATCACAGAGCTGTCTCTCCAGCCACTGTGGCATCTGTTTTTGTACAATTAGAGTTTAATGAAGGGCGTTGTGAGAACTGTCAATCCAACACTTGTCCTGAAATTGTAGAGAAACAAAATAAAGGACACTGTCCTACAGCTGCCCGATGAGGTAGTGGGAAGTTGGGAATATCTCAGCTAAGACTCTACACCACTGAGCACGTCGGACAGGCACATGGCCTCCATGGCCTAGATCACTGCCTGCCATGGATCCCATACCTGGGAGCCAATAGGTGTTTGATTCTAGGTAGACTAGAATAGCTCTAGTCCTCGGCTGGTAACTAATCCCATCTGTCAGTTTCCTTCCTCATTTTAAGCCAAACCCACTAGACTGCCTCAGAAACCTTTAGCATTTAATTAATCTTCATCCCAGAAGGCGACGGGAAGCAGGGGGTTAAGATACATAGCCAAGTCCCAACTTATCCAAGATACTGGAAAGTCATGGGCCTTGAAGTTGAGTGGATCTTGGCTCAAGCTCTCTGAACTACTTGCTGCTGGGGAGTTTGGGGGTTAATTTCTTACCCTCCTGAGCCTCAGATTTTACAGCTGTAGAATGAGCAGAAAAATGATTTTTGAATAGGGATGCCGAAGAAACAAAGGATAATATATTGAGTAGGCAACACACACACACACACACACACACACACACACACACACACCCCACACGGAAAATAGATACAGTGCACATGATAAATGCTTAGGACCTCCCACAATGATGAATTAGGTATCAGATAAATTTTACCCATCAAACTAGCAAAGGTTCCAAGGCTAACAACCCCTATCATTGGTGAGGGGGCCAAGAAATGATCCCTCTTCTCCACGCTTGATGGGAGGATGAGAACAACAGCTTTTTCCTCTGGAATAGTTCCTAATTATAAAGGAGTAGAGCGCAGGGTGTTTGTCTACAGCCTTCACCTGGCTCCTCTGAACACCAGTAACCTATAGTACCATGGCTCCACCATCTGAAGAGAGATGAATGTAGCTAATAATCTAACCTATGCAATCCAATATGGGTTAACAATGGCAAAGACTTCATTTGTATTTTCCAGTTTTTGTACTGGGATCCCCCAAGGAGGGTCAGGGGATCTTAGACTGATTAGGAAAGCAAGGAAAGCCCCTTTAAGAGGGGCTGCTCTTGTGCTCCGCCCAACTGTTTTGATTGCTAATGGATAACTGGAAGAAAAGTACCCAGTAGGTAGAAAACTGTAAGTGGGACCGACAGGCAGTTGGGGAAGAGGAGGGCCCTGGGATCCTATAAAATGTCCAACCTAGAGGTCCCCGGCAGATTCCCAACCTTGGGGTTGTTCAATTCAGATGGGAGTGGTTTGTCTGCCATAATAAAGTCTGTCATTTTCATGCTCCTTTCTCTCTCTGTGGCCGTAGCTTCTCTGTTTCCCACATCTGGGGTCCTTGCCCCCTCATCCAGTCACTTCCGCTTTCTCTGCACCTGCGCTTTGTGTGCTGGGCTCGCTGCTTGTGGGTTTGCTGCCTTTGCTACTTTCGTGTTTCTCCCGGATATCCAATCCCTCGTTTGTCCCATGAACGAACTTAACAGATCCCCTAGACACCCGCCTCACACCAAGACCCCCATAGCATTTGCTTTGTGTTCCCGGACCCCAGCCACGGCATCGTCATGTTTTCATGAATTCCCTTCTGTTTATCCTGCACCGATCCTCGTGTTTTCCTCAGTCCTTTCCAGCTGCGATGTCCTCTGGCCCCTTTCCTGTCTTCTCTTCCCGTCACCTCTCCTGCAGTGCTTCACAGACACGCCCAGAGGTATGTGTCATTGCTGTGCCTACATCTAGCCATGTTGACCATCACAATTAACCATCACATCTCGTTTGTGTATTTTGTAGGATGATCTTCAATTTGGGTTTGTCTGATGCCTCCCCATGATTAGACCGAGATTATAGGCTTTGGGGAGAGGAGTAGAGAGGTGAGATGTTATTCTCATCAAAGAGCCCATGATGTCATTATATCTTACTTCCAGTGATTTTTATCTTCTGTCACTTGCTGAAGATGGTGTCAGCTAAGTTTCTCCACTATACCATCAATATATTTACCTTTTTATGCTATTTGTTACAACAGGTTCCCAGAGTCCAACACACATTAGGAGGGTAATTAAAATCTACCTCTCGAAGAGACGTGTCAGAGTTTGTGAATGTGGCCATGGAAATTAGTAAATATTTTGAGGAGGATACTTTGAAACTACTTCCTGTTTTCCCTCAAGCCTTTGTCCACTAATTTTAGCATTTATTGCTGGATTCCACCCACAGTGATTGCTATTGTGATGATGTAGTGGTGACCTAGTCCCTTCGTTTGCTCTACATTTGTTAGCTGGCGTTCTTAGAAGAGGAGAGGGAGCTCTCTTTCCCAGTTATTTGCTCAATCATTTGGTTTTTTGTGTGGGCCACTTGATGTTTATTTTGTTCTTTGGGATTATAATTCAGCACAGTTTTACAGGGAACGCTCTCTCAGGGGTATACTGGTGGGTGACTTTTGCTGGGAAATGTGAACAGATATCTGCTTATCCCAGATAGGACATCAACAGACCAAAAAGTAAAGCAAAGCAACCAACCAGCCAAACAAACAAAAACTCAAAAACAAACCAAACCAAAACCCACAGATTCTACTGGAGTCCAATTTGGTTTACCGATAAGTTTATTGGGGGCACTTATGGAATTATGGGTAAAAGAGTATGGATGACACAAAGGCAGTCACATTATCAGAAAGATGACTTGTAGACAGATGGGCATGATGGAGAGAGTCCTCGCTCCCAGAGCCTTTACTGAGTATCAACCTTGGCATTGAAGGGTCTTGTGAATCTTCTAAGTTTCAGGGGCTTCCTGAGATTTGTAAGTTGTTTACATCCTTAGTCTTAAGGGTGCTCCCCTTCTAGGATAGAATGATTCAATTTGAAACTTCTGGAGTCTTAACGAGCCCCTGCCAGGGTGGAAAATTTCAATTCAGAGTATATAATTATACAACATAATTATTCTTTGACATTTCCCTTCTAATAATTCCTAACCCTTCTTTTATCTAATCAATTATTTATTTGTATCAGAATGGACTAATAGTCATTTATTTTATTCTTGTGGGTATAATTCAATACAACTTTTCCAGGAACACTTTCAGAGTGGTATATATCCTTTGGCATGCTCATATATGTGTGTGCACGCGCGCGCGCGCACACACACACACACACACACACACACCACCACCACCACCACTTACTGGAATCCAGCAAGTTTGTTAGGCTGGTTGAGAAGCAAACCCTTGCCTTTCACCTCTCCAGTTGGGAATATAAGCACACACCACCGCACCCAGCTTTTTATGTAGAGTCTGGTGATCTGAGGTCTTCATGCTTGCTATACAAACTTCTTTCTGACTAAGCTGTCTCCCCAGCTCTGAAGCCACTTTTAAGACCATAATCAATGATGTCAAGAATAAGAAAAGTCTGTATATGATTGAAAATATAAACAAGAATCTCAATAGATAAAAGAAATATTCAAAATAGTGATATGAGGTTTCTAGAACTGAAAAATGGCTTATCTTAACTAAAAGTTAATTTGCTTTTTCTTTTGAGATAGAGTCTCATTAACTTGTTCTGGCTGGCATGAAACTCATTGTATAGATCAGGATGGCCTTAAACTCACAGAGATCCATCTGCCACTGCAGGAGGCTCCATGTCCAGCTGAAAATTCATTGTCTTAATGGCAGTGTGGGTCTAATAGCGATATGGAGATGGCTGAAAAAAAAGAATCATTACATGTAAGGTGAAAATGATGATGATGAGAAGAAGAGGAGGAGGAGGAGGAGATTAAAAAAACTAAACAAAATTCCAGAACATTCAGGAAAATAGCAAAAGGTCTAATATACATGAGAGTCTCAGAGGATGGAAAGAAAAGAACTAGATGGAAAAGCATTTGAAGAAACAATAACTCAAGTCTTCCCAAACTTGGTGAAAGACCTGAATGTATATAGTAAAGAATGCTAGGACAGCAAGATGGCCCCGAGGGCAAAGGCACTGCCTCAAGCCTAGTTGAATGGGAGTCAGTCCTGCTGGAAGGAGAGAACCAGCTCTCAGAAGTTGTCCTCCGACCTCCACACACCCACCACGGCATGTGCATGCCTTCCCCAAATAAACAAATGTTGTGGATCCGAAGCAAGATAAATTCACAAGAGAACACCCCAAGTCCATACACATATATACGTCAATCCCCAAAGACCCAAGGTGAAGAGAAAAGTGTATAAGCAACCAGAGAAACCATTGCAGTGAGGTTGGCATGCTGGGAAATGATAATTTCATGCCCAGAGACGTCTTATGAGGAAGCATGGAAGCCAAAATACTGGAAAACATATTTAATTTGCTAAAACCTCAAACATATACAACTGTGAGCACAGGACTCTACACCCAGAAAATACATCCTTTAGAAAGGAAAATGTGTGCACTAGCAGGCAATTTTGTTGTTTCTGTGGCCCAGATGTCTCATACAGACAACTTAAAGACTTTTGTGCAGTTTCGGAGGGTGACCTGAACTTGCATGCTTGAGCAGAACCTTGCTGTCTGGTTCTGTTTACCGCATGACAGATAGGAACCAGAGAGAGAAATGTAGAAAACATCAGGGTAAGATATAGCCTCAAGGACACATCCAGTGACCTGCTTTAGTCAACCAGGCCCCTTCTTCCACCTCTCTATAACCATCATATTATGGCTCCACTAAGGACTTAATTCATTAATTAGGTAGTATCCCGAGGATACAATCAGTTCTCCAATGCCACTCATCTGGTAAAGAAGTTCTGACAACATGAGGCTATGGGGAATATTTCATATTTAAATGACAACAATGGTATATATGCATGCACATACATAGACTGCATACATATGGTATACATACATGCACATGCAACACTGCATGCATATGGTATACATGCATGCAATACATAGACTGCATACATATGATATATATGCATACACATACATAGATTGCATGCATATGTATAGTTGTACCAGAGCCATACACGGAACATTTTCAATAGACTTATATGGGAAGGAAAGGTCTTTATACTGTAAGGAAACTATATAAGAGGGGAGCCCAGACCTTCCGAAGAGAAGACCACCGAGGGCAAACATTTGGATAAGTAAATAAAATTCAGTTTCCCCTCTAATAACACATGGCTATTTACAAAAAAGTAGCTGCATTTATTAGAGCATCTAATACATGTAACACATGGCATAATATGTTGAACACACAACCACAATGGCGTGAAGAATGCTATACATGCATTAGAAGAAGGGAGTAGATGCAGCTGCAGGGTTGTGAAATGTCTGTTACATACAAAGTGTGTGCTATTAACTCCCAGAGAAACAAGAGTATCTTCTGTAATCCCTGGAGCAGCCTCTAAAAGTAACGCAAATAGTTGAAGTTGAAAAGGGAACAGACACAGTAGAATGGGATTCTAAAATGTCTTCAAACAGTGCAAAGTGGGAAAGTGAAAACAGAGGCACTGAATCCCCAAACTTGATCAAACCAGAACACCAAAAGCAGAATGGAGGGCAAATGATGAAATGGTAGATCTAATTTCAATCACATTAATAATTAAATTGAAATATATTATCCAGCCCAATTAAGGAGTTGCTATTCCTGGACAACGTGCTGAGAATGAGAGACTTTGAACTCAGCCCTAAATGTGATATCACTATCAAATTCCTCCCTTCAAGGCCCAGCAACCTGTGCAGAGGAGAAGGAAAGAGTAGAGAGCCGGAGGGGATGGGTGGGTGACTCCAAGGAAACAGTGTCTTCCAGGCACAACAGAGCTGATGCAAGTGTGAACTCACAGTCACTGTGACAGCATGCACAAACAAGGGCTACACAGGTTCAAGTCAGACAAGGGGAAGCAGACACAGGCCCAGCACTAATGAAGAAGCTATTTGGGATTGCTACCTGCTGGGGAAGGGACAATCTTCTCCAATAGAGTCTCGCTGGGTGTGTCAACCGTGACACTCCAAGGCAGGTCCCATGTCAAGGAGTAATAGAGAGAGAGAGAGAGAGAGAGAGAGAGAGAGAGAGAGAGAGAGAGAGAGCGCTTTTCTGTTTGATATTTTTAGTCTTATTGGTTTGTTTGGATTTTCCATTTTTTGAAGAAGAACATGAAGTAGGATTGGTAGGGAGGTGGGCATGATTTGGGAGGAGTTAGGAGAGGAGAAAATATGATCAAAATATATGATATGAAAACATTTTTAAATAAAGTGGCCACTGTCCCCATTACTATTGCCACCATTTTCACCCAGACTGTACAAACATGGGGCCATGCTTTGGTGTGATCCATCCTTTTAGAAGATCCTTCAATCTATGAGTGTCCAGGAGTGGTTTTGGGTTGTCTGCAGGCAAATGGCAGACACTTCTAAACCGTTGTCTGTCTGCTCTTTCTGAGTACCCAGGAGTGCTTTGGGTTGTCTGCAAGGCAACGGCAGACACTTCTAAACCGTTGTCTGTCTGTTCTTTCTGAGTGCCCAGGGTGAGGCTCATTTTGAGCAGCATAGAATCAGCCTGCACACCAGCCATGGGTTCTATCTTGACCCGTGCCTCAGTTCCCTCTGGAATCTTTCGCCCAAGATCAGTTTCTAGGGAGATATTTTAAAAGATAATCACAGGTACAGTACACATTTTTAAGTTCCATACGCAGAACTTGTGAAAATCAGCATCTTTGAATCAATAAGGACAAGTGATGGGGAACCTTGTTAGCCAACCATCTTTAAGAGGTGGGTCTTAGTTAAGGCGTGGCTTCGCTGGGACCCAGGGTAAAACGGTGTGCACCTCCCTGTGTGTCCTCTCTGCTGGCTTTACTGGGTCCCAGAGTAAAAAGGTGTGCACCTCCGTGTGCGCTCTCTCTGCACCCTCTCTGCTCCCTTTCCCGCAGGACATTGCTGTGTTTGGATTTCTCGTTTCCTGTTTCGTGAGTTTTCCCCTTATAATAAATAAAATATAATTGTTTTATCCTTAGCTAGCCTGGTTATTTATACAGACAAGTGTGTGTGTGTCCAGCCTGAGTTACCTCTGCCGGGGTGGGTGGGCTTGAAGCAGCCGCAGGAGCAGTTGGCTCTTAGCTTCTCCTCTATTCCAGCAGATGGCTGCTTCATGTTCTTATTTTAGCATTTGAAACCACCCTCCTGGAATCTATGTCCTCACCACCGGCAAGCGACAGTATTCCCAAAAGCTTGTTTTTACGGAGGAAAATCCAACTAAGCCTGGTCCACTGGTCCTGCCAACTTAATTTAAAAAAAATACAGAATTGCATTAGGGGGAAAGTCTTTCATCGCTCAGAGCTGCAGGGCTGTGTGTGGGGAGAGCACCTTGAAATAGCCTCTGGATGCTTAAATATAGGGATGGGAAATGAAGTCATCTTTAAGACACTATTTGTGGAGCTGGAGGGATGGCTCTGTGGTCAGGAGCACTTGCTGCTTTTACAGAGGACCTAGGTTCAGTTCCCAGCACCCACAGAGTGGCTCACAATGGTCTGTAACTCCTCCAGTTCCAGGGTACTTCCTGAAGAATCAGCACACATGTGGTGCACACGAACACATGCAAGCGGTCACACGTACACTGAAATAAACACTCTCCGATATTCAAAAAGTTTGCAATTATGTTTTTCCAGAGCTCAGGAAGCAGAGTAGAAAGTGAAAAGGTCAGGGGTCACGGAGTCTTGCCCTGTCCTGCTCAGCTGTGGTGACTTCCAGAATGTTGCCAAGCCTCTGCTTTATTGTTTGTAAAATTATCAAGGCACATAGAAAATATTCTACAGATACAGTTTTCTTCCCTGACTCTGCTATTTTCTGTTTATCTAATACCACACCGTACAAGCCATCCGCAAACCTCTGGATTGAGATGACAACAACAGTCATTCAGCAGGAAGGCTTCTTCTGTGGCGGGTGCTGTTCTCATCCTGTAGAATCCTTTTCCTGCGCGGGTTGCTCTTCACACCTGCTTCCAGTGAACGGAAGGCACATGCGTGATGCAATGTCTTCGGTCCCTTTAGCAGAGTTTGGGCCTTTGGTTTTGATACTGTTACCGGTAGCTGGGGTCTGGGCTGCATGTTTCCAGGTTCTTGGCCTCTTATGCCAGTGATTGAAAATAGGGACTCACAGATTTGCTGAAGAGGCAAGATAGCCTTATTTAGATCAAAGCAAGAGTGGGGGCTGTAGAGGGAGACACTGTCAGCATCAACAGGAGAGTACCTAAGGGTCCCAGTTATCATCTGGGACTTCCTTTTATGGGGGTCAAGAGAAGGTCACTAAGGAGTACGGTTTAGACTGGTCTCTATTTTGGTTGACAGTTTGGGTCATATATACATTTTTCCCTTCTCACAATGCATTTGATTTTAATTAAATGCACTAATTAATATACACAGGCATACTGACACAGGGAAGACAACCTGAAAGGTTACTAGAAGACAAAATTTTGCCCTACTATACACTCAGCCAAAACCTGTTCAGACTGGGCTAGCCCTTCTGCTCCTCATACCCAGATACGTTGGAAGTATATTTAATATAAATTGTCTAAGTTTGATTGTTACTATAGATGGGGAAACTCATACCATTGTTTAAAGATTGGTGTAGCTTGGTTTGAAGGAGTTCTGAAGTTGCCAAGTGCATTGTTTGAAGGGGGAAGGTGTATATAGTACGGGCTGGCGAAGACACTGGGCTGCCGAGTGCTCCAGCCCAAACCAAATGGGGCCCTAAGCTAAGCCATCCCTGTGCCTGCCTGAGTGCTGCTCCCTTCACTCCTGTCTTGTAGGCTGCGGGGGGGGGGGGGGGGGGGGAGAGAGAGAGAGAGAGAGAGAGAGAGAGAGAGAGAGAGACTCAAGTGACCACAGCTGAAAGCTAGAACTCAGCAGTCCCCAGGGAAAGGAAACCAATTAGTGACAACATGTGACTGCTTGGGAGAGAGCCCTTCCCAGTGCACCTTGGGATGGTGAGATACCCAGACAACACAGTCAGTCTGAGACAGGCTCCGACACACATGCGCGCACACACACACACACACACACACACACACACACACGTGCACACACACACAAACCCACTAACTTACACACATGTTCCTCATCTACAAAGGCTGTGAGAAAACCAGCTTTGTCTTAGCCACTAATTTACAGGGTGTTCGTTAAGCAGCAGAGATAGCTAAGGCCTTGGGAATCTGCATTTCCTGAAGAACACGGAGGGATAATATAACCTCTTTTTCTTAACAGCTGGGGTAGATCCAAGACTGAGGACAATGTGGAGGCTCCTCATTGCACAGTTGGCTGGAGCACACACATGTCCTCCACCTGAGGCCTGAGATTTCTGCTAACATGAGGAGGGTCCCAGAGGCAGGAGAAAGAGGAAGAGAAGGAGGAGGAGGGGAGTGGGAAGGAGTGAGGAGAAAGAGAGAATGGGGTTGGGGCAGGAGAGGACAGAGGCTGCAGAGAGACAGGTTAGAGGGAAGAAAATCCAGACAGACAAGTGGGGTAAAATATAGAAAAGAATAGAAACCACAAAGGATAAAGAAAATCAAGGCCTAGTCGCTGCCAGATTAAGTAAATGAAATTTGACACTTTCTAAAAGTTGCTTTACGGGAAAATAATTTGCATACTATGGAGTCTGCATGTAACTGGTGCCCATAAACTCATAGGGAGTGGCACTACCAGAAGGTGTGGCTTTGGTGGAGTAGGTGTGGCCCTGCTGGAGGAAGTGTGTCTCAGTTCACTTCCTGCTGCTGTGGAGGATCAGATGCAAAACTCTCAGCTTCTTCTCCAGAACCACGTCTGCCTGCATGCTGCCATGTTCCTCCATGACGACAATGGACTAAACCCTCTAAAACTGTGAGCCACCCCCAATTAAATGTTTTAATTTATGGGTTGCCATGGTCATGGTGTCTCTTCGCAGCAATAGAAACCCTAAGACACCTACCATAAAGTTAAAGTGTACGATTTAGTGTATTTACTCTGTTCACAGAGTCACTGCAATTCGTTTTAAAACATCTCCATCACCCTGATATGAAATCTCGCTCCCTCTAGCATGTGCACTAGCAGTAGTGACTACCTATCTCCAGCCCAACTGCCAGCACTGGCACAAATCTGTCTCTAAATTTATCCGCTCTGTAGCTTTGAGCTGTCTCTTAAAACATAGGGCAGACCAGTGACCACTGCTTGTGGAGTTCCTGTGCCAGCCACATTGACTGTCATCAGCCATGTATTTTCTTACCTGTTCCTTGGGAATGTCCTATTCCTTTTCTTCCCCACCTTGCTTTCTCCCACTCTCTCTCAGGCTCAGCTTAAACATCCTGCTATCAAGAAAAACTTGGTTTTTTTTTTCCTCCTCTTCTCTTTAAGACCCCCTCGTTTTATATCCACAGAGCACATTTCTTGATGTTCACCGCTTGGTTGTGGTTAATTATGACTGCAATTATCTGTTAGAAATAAATAGCATTGATGTATATGTCTGTGTGTGCCTGGGTGTCTGTATGTGCACCGTGTGTGTGCAGCTGCCCGAGGCTGCCAGAAGAGGGTACTGGATGCTCTGAAGCTGGATGGGAGGTGGTTGTGAGTCACCTGACGTGATGCTGTTAGAATCGCTCTCAAGGTGGAGAGGAGTCTGCATGCTATCCGGTGTCTTCCTCTCCAGAGGATGCAGAGCCAGGCATGGTGGTGTACGCCTATATTCCCAGCACTGGGAAGGCCAAGCAGTTCAGCGTTAGCCTGGGGCTACACAGTGAGATGCTCCGTAAGAAAACAACAAAACACATAAGAGGCAGAACTGTTTGTGACTAATTTGGAAAGTGTTTTTGTCAAGAGCTAAAATGTGACAATTAATGGTTCTCAGGAATCTTGGCTCACTCATGGATGGATTCACTAGGAATTCACAACCTGGTTGTATGCAGTTGAAGCAACATCTTGCAGTGAGTTTGAGAAGTGACAATGACCACCATGTAGCTTTGTCACATAGATTGTTCACCATGAATGAATATGAGTTTGACCTGGATCTCCTTAGATCACTATGGGTCTTATTGCTAGGTAGTCCTGCCATGTGTTTCAGTAGCTCCTTGATTTTCATCATAAATTTACTGGGTGAGGCCTACACATCTCTAACAGGCTGGACAGGATCTCCAATGGCTTATTTTGGACCCCGGCTGTAATGTCTTTTGCTCAGAACTGCTCCCAGCTGAACCATAAGGCTGTATTAGGAATTATTGTCTTGCTTCATCTCAGCTCGTAACTTACAGATGCTTTCACCCTCCCTGCGTGTCTAGGAGCCTGGCTTCCCTTCTCAGCCAGAAGAGGGCAGCAGATCCCACTATAGATGGTTATGAGTTTTTTGAAACCTCAAAGCCCACCCCTAGTGACTCACCTCCTCCAAGGCCACACCTCCTAATCCTTCCCAAATATTTCCAATAACTGGTTGTTCTCATTCAAACTACCACAGGATCCTAGAAGTTTCTTTTGGGTGGAGGTGGCTGGAAGTAAAACTGACTCTCACGGATACTAAGACAAGTGTCTAGCACTAACCATACCCTTGGCCTCCTGAGTTGACTGAGATTTCTGTTCTGCCTGGTTCTACAGCCTTTCGGTCCCAAAGAAAAACACAGAGGTCTACATTAATCATAAACTGATTGTCCTAGTTGCTCAGGCTTCTTATTAATTAGTTCTTATATCTTTTTTTTATTTTTTTATTTTTATTTTCGAGACAGGGTTTCTCCATAGCTTTTTGGTTCGTGTCCTGGAACTAGCTCTTGTAGACCAGGCTGGCCTCGAACTCACAGAGATCCTCCTGCCTCTGCCTCCCGAGTGCTGGGATTAAAGGCGTGCGCCACCACCGCCCGGCTAGTTCTTATATCTTAAATTAGCTCATTATTCTTGTCTGTGTTAGCCATGTGGCTTGGTGCCTTTATCAGTGAGGCATTCTCATCTTGCTTGCTCTGTGTCTGGGTGACGACTGCAGACTGAATGGGTGAGAAGCCCACCATCTCTTCTCTGTGATGTGAGCCAGATTATAGTCTTGATATCAGCAACCATGCTGCAAACCCTCACAGCCTTGCGCGTTATAGTTACTCATGTGTATTTATTACTTAAAAACCTAACCCAGAGGATTATCTGGCCCAGGTCCCTGTATTTAAGTACTTTGTTTTATTTACAGAGGAGGCCCAATGAGGGTCATTGACTGCATGGTTAGTCACACAACCTGCTTTTCCCCAGGGATTACCTTCTTTATTGTAATTCCCATTAAGGCTGGCCTTTTCCTGAATTTTTATAGCCGTTAGCCTGAATCAATATTTTATCATTCAAACAACAATGATAATAATATGCATTTAGAAACCATTCTTGCCTGCCAAACACTGTGCTGTGTGTTCAGTACTTCTAATGAGTTCCTCACGACCTTCCTTTGAGAAAGACATTTTAATTATTCCCATGTTACAAGAGAGGCATCTTGGCTCACAGGGGATGGATAATGGACCTAGGACCTCACAACTTGTAAGTGGCAGAGCCAGAATTTGAAGCCTGGAGGTGTTGCTTGTAACTGTGCCTGAGAGTTCTTTCTTTCTTTCTTTCTTTCTTTCTTTCTTCCTGTTTTTTCTTTCTATTTTGTTTTTTCAAGACAGTTTTTTTGGCTGTCCTGGAACTAGTTCTGTAGACCAGGCTGGTCTTGAACTCACAGAGGTCTGCCTCTGCCTCCTGAGTGCTGGGATTAAAGCATGCACCACCACCACCTGGCATGTTGCATTATTTCTGTTGCACTGTGGTAGGTTCAATTTCCCACTGGACAGCAAGTGCTTTCAGGTTCAAGAAGCATGTAATAAGTTTTTTTTTTTGTGTGTGTGATACTCTGTGTACTCCCAATGACTTGGCATAGTACCTCATATATGGTTGTTATTTATTGAAACTTTACCCTGAAATTTTATCAGTTGCACTGCCATGCCGAGGATGGCCACTAGATGGCGCTACACCCCAGCGAGTGGACAGTGATTGCTACCCAGCCCTTGGCTCATTACAGTGGCGTGGAGGCAGTCCATTAAGAAGTTGGTGAAGGAAATACTCACAGCTCCTGGGAAGAGAGGGGAGAGAGGAGCACTTACTGACTTCACTGGTGCCTGACATGGCTTCCCAGAGCCCCTGGCAGTCAGAAAAATGGGATCCAAGAGTGGAGAAGAAGCCAGTGGAGACGGGGCCAGTTCACAGCAACACACCTTTTCAGGAGCCAATGGAGACAGGGCCAGTTCACAGCAATGCACTTTCAGGCTCCTGGTGGGGGGCACCCGCCTCTCTTCCTTCCCAGGGCCACAGTGTGTAAATGGCCAGCCACACGCAGATGCCAGTCCCATTACTTCTAGTGGCATCCCTCCATTGTTGAGGTTCGGGTGTTGGGTGGGAGCGGGGCTGTGGTTGGCTCCCCATCTCACTGTCTACCCTCTGCCACCATCTCCTCCCATCAACATCTCAGCACACGGTCCTATTGGCCTGGCCAAGTCCTGGTGGTGAACACAAGTTCAGAGTCATGTGAATGACGGGGATGTCCCTCACCAGGAGGAATCAATTATAGATGGGTACCCATGGATGGTGTCTGTCCTGGTCAGGGAGAGCTTCCTGGAGGAGGAGGTCCCCATAGGAGGATCTTAGGTGTCAGACCTTGGCGCTTGGTGCTAGTTTAACTTGGCAAGAAACAAAACAAAACAAAAAGAAAAGAAAAGGAGACAAACAACCAAACCACACCAAACCAAACCAAACCAAACCAAACCACACAGGCTGTTAGGAGACCCTGACAGAGGCCATGGATTATCTGTGGGCAGTGGCTTCATCTCAGACTGAGCTCCCCTTCTGTAGGATAATCTCATTTGTTGCCCATGCCAGAATGTTCTAGTGTGTGAAAGAGTATTATTAAGAATTTCCCTGAGACAGCAGGCTAGCCTTGGGATGGCTGTCGGGCAAACCAGAACATATGTTCCCTGAACTTACCTGAGCAATGGTGGTTTTCTCACTCAGGACCTTCTGACCTGGACCCTCTGAATTCTGAACACAAGGCAAGCAGACGTGAGGCCAGAGTGCTTGGTTGCTGTTTTATTCTGGGATGCATGGGGATTTGGGTGGAATTCCCACACTGGTCCATGGATCAAGCCGCCCGAACCCAGCCATCAATCTGTGGTTCACTCAGATCCAGTCAGTGTGCAGGAACACCAGCCTCAGGCTCTGAGACCCACGCACTCTGTCCTCCAGGGAGGGGGCTCCTTCCCCTTGGCGTGGGTCTCTCCTCTGTGTGGGTCCCCCTCTTCCTCTGTACTGCTTATCATCAACCCTCGGCTCTGTTCATACTCCTTACTGTGGGCCCTGGATGAAGGACAGCACCCGAGACAATTTCTCGGATGCACCAGAGAGCGTCCCCTCTTCTGCCCAGCCCGCTTTGCCTTTCCTACTCTTCCTCATCCTATGTGGCCTCCCTCCAAATCCTAACAACCTCATGACAAATTATCCCCCTGCTAAGTTAAATTGGCTGCTGCATCAAATACCGTGGATTATAGGGAAAGGAAAATACAGAGCTCATTAACTCAAATCCCAGCCCCTCCCCCAGGCTTCGGCCTGCCTCCCTCCCTCCCTTTCCAGACTGCTGTCTCTTTCTGAAGACTTGAGGGGCGGGCGGAGGAAGGGGCTTGAGTTCAGGGACAGCGGTTTAGATGTGGGGGATTGTGGAGGTGCAGGGGTCGGGATCAGGACCTGGGAGACTGCAGCCCGTGCACTGCCTGAATCCTACCGGCAGAGGGCGGCATGGCGCAGCTAGCCCTGTACGCGGAACTCGGGCAAGGATAGGGATGAAATAGAGAGATCACTGCAGACCCTTCCTCATAGAAGGAGAGCCCTGTTCAAATATCCCAGAAAGGAAGTGGATTCCCTGGGGAAGATAATACCCAGTTCTCCCCCTCCCCCCATTCAAGGACCCGCCTGTGGGCAAAGCTGGGAGGGTCCTGGAGGGCCAGGTTTTCAGAGGGTCATGAAGAATTCATCCAGCCTTTGTGTTGGGCCTGGCGGTGAACTCCACACAGAGACAATGCCTGGGCCGGGGAGGCCTTTGTCTCTCTCCCAAAAGAGTAGTGTCAAATGATGGCCACGTGTGTGCAGACGCCCCTCCAGCCTTGGGAGAAGGGTCGTCCGGTAACATGAAGAGGGACACCCAATTCACAGCTAATTAGCTGGAAACTAAGTTTTCCTTTCCGTCATCCAGAAACAACTGGGTGTGGGGACCTAAAGCGAGGCGTGGGGGTGGGGATCTTATATGCTATCTGCCTCAGTGAGCCCTCTGATGTGGAGACTGGATGCGCTCTCTCCCTCCGTATAGCCACCCAGTCCAAAGGTCCATGCAACAGGGTGTTTAAAAATCCCGTCGGGAAGGCCTGGCATTCTCTAAGAGGTTTCTGGCCCCACCTTGTGTCTGATACTGTGGTACCCATGTGCAATGCACACCGGAGGGATGCTTCTGCCTTTTGGAGCCTGCAGTCCAGCAGAGGACACAAAGACATAGATTGCTAGGTGGAGAAGTCCCGCGAGAAGTCATGATGGAGAACAGGATGGAGTGGGAGCCGCTTCTTGAGATAGGGTGGAGGTCCCTGCGAGGAGGGCATGCTGTGGATATTTGGGGAGGTGGGCAAGGCACAGGGCAAGGCAGTGTTCCCGTGAACATGGCACTGGGTCTCCAAAGTGGGACAGATGAGCAGGGATGTGAACAGCTTGGCGGAGGGTGCAAGGTCCGGAAGGACTCTGGCTTTAATTTGGAATCGTTCTGAACAGACAGCAGCGCCCTTTATCCTGCGTTATGGAGGGTGGGCTACAAGTGGGGGTGGGTAGAAGCCAGGAGGTCAAGTAGAGGCTACTGCAATGGTCCAGGTGTGAGGTAGCATCAGGGTTCTAAGTGCTTGTTTGAAAATGCTTCATGGTGTGTGTGTGTGTGTGTGTGTGTGTGTGTGTGTGTTGGTGGGCTGGCCTCCCAGCTTCAGCCCTTCTCAGCATCCTCTAGTGGAGATCCCAGTGCCTGACTGTCTCCATGCTGTCCCTGGGATATAAGAGTTTGAGCCGAAATGCATGGGAGCCAGTCTGGGAGTCCAAGGGCCCAGCGTCTCCCACTCCCTGGGTTGCTGAGTGTCTCCAGCCACTTGCTTTCGCGTGCTTCAGTTTCCCTGTCTGTACAGTTAATGGGTTCACCATTTAGGAAGCTAGTGCCAGGCCAGGTGAAGTAAAACTCTCCAGATGCCAGTGGTTCTCTAGAGAGGTGTGAAGAGGCAGGAGGCAACAGCGTGGACGCTGAGGGGGAAGTATGCTGGGCGTCTGCGGGAGGGTTAGGTCCCCATTCTGCCTGACTATTAAGGAGTTTCTCAGAAAGCACTCATTAAGGCTGACTTGAAGGGCAAGCATGCTTGCAGAAGGCAGGAAAGGAATGGGGAGAAGAGCAGGTGCGTTAAAAGAAGTCATTTTAATTCTAGACTTTCAGAGCCAGAATAGACTCAGAAATGGTCAGGTCCAGCAGGTTTTCAAATGTGTCTTGTCTTTGTTCAAACCCACGGAGTGGAATTCTGTTGAAGAAGACAGGCAATATTAATAGCAAATGCGTATCGAGTGCTTACTGTATGGCAGGTATTTTGGGTCAGTTAATTTTTCCAATGATTTTAATAGGTTAATCCTACCAATCTCCTCATTTTGTAGGAGTGTGAGGCCCAAAGGGGTCACTCAGCAAAGACCCCATGCAGTCTGGTCCCCAGCCTGCACCATGTGTTGTCAACTGTCCTGCAGCTGTGGCAAGGCTACAGAAGGCCTGGGGAAGCTTTCTGGAGGAGAATGTACATTTTCTGTCACTGGTCTCGTCTGTAGCTTTGGCCTGAGCCTTCAGAAGAGGCCAGGGGAGGGCAGGAGAGACCCACCCTTCATCTCTAACCTTGGGTTTTGATTTTCTTCAAGACAGAGGAATTGCCAGGTCCTAGGTTGAGGGGTGCAGAGAGGAGAAAGACTCTGGGGATGTGAAGTGTGTGCATGGGTGTGTGTGTGTGTGTGTGTGTGTGTGTGTGTGTGCATGGGTGTGTGCGTGCATCTCTCTCTGTGTACATACATGTGTGTGTTGTGTCGTCTGGAGCAGAAAGCTGGACACAGAGGCTCAGTGTCACGGGAGGCCGTGCAACCCCTTTTCATTCTCTCCCCACTCCCTCAGCTTGCTCTACAGTGGAATAGTGAGGGAAGTTGCTCTTGTGCTGGGAGGAGTGGAGTTTTGACAGGTGGGGAGCAGCGTTTGATTTTCTTTGGGGTGCACCATTTCCTGTGCTCTTTGCAGTGGAGGAGGGGGCATTAGAAATCCCTTGAATTCCAGAATTGATGTCTCTGTGCTGGGTGGACCGAGTGTGTCTCTGTCCGGATCCCCGATTCCCACTGGCTCCTACCGTCCTGGCTTTGCACCGGTTTCCCATGCAGAGGGCGTCCTTTACCCTCATGTGTCCAGCGAGTTCTGGGGGTTCATCCATTAAACGTTTTTTAACTGCTATTGTAGGCACCAGGAACTCCGCATAGCGAGACAAGACTGTGTATGCTTGTAGCCCTGTGCGGGCCTACGCTGGCACTGGGCACACACCGACGGCCGTGTCAACGGCTGTGGTTTAGCCTAAAGAGGGCTGACACATACATACCGTGCCAGTTTACTCTGTAATCTGTGGCTGCTGCGGGAGAGTTTTAGGCAGGGATAGGCAGATCTTGGCAGTGGTTCTTTTGGTGCAGGCAAATGCGCCAGCGCATCAGGCTTGTTCATTTTGTGCCAGGTCAAGAGCAATCCCACCCATCCAAGGACTCTCATTGAGCCTGGACTGTGGAGGGCTGTCCCAACCATCTCACCAGAACATTCTATCTCCTCTGCAAATCCCTCTCTCCTGTTTGGGCTCATCTATTTCCACGCCATTCCCAAACAATGCCCCCAGTGCACACACCACCCTGAATAGTGGGACAGTGTCGAGGTCCGTTCTTGCATCACAGTTTGTCCCTGGCTCCTCGAACAGTAGTTCGGACAGTAGTTATGGGTGATTATTGGCATGGAGCCTGGAAGAGCAAGGCCAAAGGCGAGAGGAAATCCAGAGTCCAGCTGGCTGCGCTGGCTCTGGTTGTCTGGACTTCCGCCCATCCTTGGGTCCGTGTGGCGGCGCGGGCAGCAGGCGGCGCCCGCGCGTCGGGATTCGCGCGGTTCTGCTCGCGGTCAGGCGGGTGGGGGCCCGTGGAGGCCGCCAGGGGGCAGCAGAGCGCGGGCTGCGGCGCGATGCGCTGGCCTGGGCGCGGCAGCTGCGTTCCCGGCTCAGAGCACAGTTCTCTGTTAGGAGGGTAATTTAGAGCAATTACACCGATTATTATTGCTTTTCTAATTAGTGCTTTTCCTACAGAATTAGCCGAGTGTTTATTAGGAGCTGCTTGTTGCCAGCAGCTTAACTGCTTCGCTGCCAGGCGCGGGCGCCGGGAGGGGCCGCCGCGAGGGGCTGCTTGGTTATGTGGTTTCGCATAAAAGCACAGATTAAATATTCATTCTGCTTTGTTACATATAGCATTAAATTTTTATCAGCTGTATGTTTTCTTTGAAGTTTGTCCTACGTGTTAACATGCAGGCAGGCGGCAGAGAAACTTGTACCTTGTCGGCAGGGAGGGAAGATGGGTTGTTCTGGGGAGTGGGGGCCAGATGTGTTTCTTAGCATCTTACACCTTTAGGCTTCTCCAGACCTTGTGTTCTGGACCTTTAGATGCTTGAAGGTGAAAATAAAGGAATTAGTCTCTCCATCTGATGGAAGAGAAAGACCAAGGCTTCACAGGGAGGGTCAGGATCTTGGTGACATTCAGATCATCTTATCTTCGGGAGTTTGAAGATCTCAGGCCTATGGCATACCCTTGCTGTATGCTCCCCTCTCGGGCTTCTACTCTCACAAAAGTCGCCTTTAAACTTTTCTCCTTTTGATCCCACCTAAGTCTGGGCATGCCAAGATAGTGTTTGGTACCCACACCATACTCCTGGACCCAACCACTTCCTGTTTGGTACAAGCTTCTGGAACCATTGACCCATTGAAGCAGTTACACACGGCTGGGAAGCCCTGGGGAGTGAGTGTGGATCCGTTTAATGTTGTCATTTGAGTAGCTGCTACTTACTTTGCCTGGAGGACTGGGGAACGATCCTCTCTGCCCTGGGAATCCCAGTGAGGAAGTCTGAACCCACAGATCCAGAACAAAAGCAGAGGATGCCGTTTGGGTCATTGGCATGGCCTTGCTGTTCAGGGGCCTAGTGAAAAACCACTCCCTCAGCCCATGCGTGAGTTTGCTTACAGCTCATTAACCACTTGATGGAAAGGTTGGTGGGGGCGGCAGGGGCGTATTGACAGAAAATCGATCAGAAATGAAGATTAATGATCTCCAAAGCCGTCCTGTGGGTCAATAGGGAAATGCGACTTGAGTTCAAAACTGGGGGTGTCATAAGCTAAGACTTCATTGGGCGTTTGCCCCTGCGCAGACCAAGACCTGGGTAGAGACTAGGTATGCTGGCAGCTGTGGTTGCAGGGGCTGGTGGGTAGGGAGATTTAAGCATAGGGCTTGGTCTGGAGTCTTCCAGCCCAATCTTTTCCTGGCTATGGCTCCTCATCAGCAGTGGAGGATTAGGGGAAGTGGGGCCGACTCGTTCATCTCATAACCCCTGTGGGTGGGGCTGCTCATTTCTGTATCCAGAAGAGGCTCCACGGGGTGGGGGGCTCTGTTCCCAAGCCTTGTTTGTCTGGATCAGACGAAGCTTCTCAGATGATGGAGGAGAGGCAGCAAGGGTTTGTAAATAAGCCGGTGGGGGTCAGAGATTACAGAGTGGTGGATAGGTGCAGTGAGCAAGATCTGGAAGCCCTGGGATGACAGGCCCCAGTGTTCCATTCCAGGGGGACGGGAGGAAGTAAGGACGGCGCTGCTGCTCCTTGCTCCTCATGCTGTTGGAGGCAGCATTTTTTGTTTCTCTCCCCAACACGACTGCTTTGCCCAGCAGTTCAGGCAGGGTACAACTGTGCTTTCGGATTAGGCCTCTTACCTGAACATTGAAGTGCAGGCCCTCTCAGAGCCCCAAAGCCAAAGGTGTCCCTTGTGTCTGTGTGAGCTTCTCAGGCTGCATGGGAAGGTGTGTTCCGGTGAGTGTTCTGTGTCTTTAGCAGCGGCGTATTCCCCAGGCCTGGAACTGGGCCCTGGAATCCCAGTTGGCAAGGTGCCATAGCACTGACCTCCAGGGTACTGACTGGCCTTGCTGGTTCCTCCCTTCCTGGAGATAGGAGGGGCTTTCCCATTCATACCCCTAAAATGCCCCTGGAGTAAAAAGCCACAGGGCCTGTCTACTTGCTAGAAATTCAGAGAATGGACAAATGGGGGTGGGGGTGGGGGTAAAGCCTGGCTCAGGGTTTGCAAGGGGTGAACCTATATGAAGGGCCCATGTGAAGTCTGAAGTCCACAAGACTGAGAAGTCATACAGTAGAGATGGTTCAAGGCTCATTGCATGTACGCCATGTGTGCCCCTCACCTTTGAAGCCTTTTCTCTTGGAAACTGCCTGGCCACTCATGACCCCTGGGCACCCTCCTCCACTGGCACTGACATTATTGACCAGGGGCTGTGTGGTAGCCCACAGGCCTTGATGGCAAGAAGAGGTTCAAATGGTCTACACTGGGGGTGGGGGATTGCCTATCTGAAGTGCCAGGCATTGCTGACACTGGGAGGTCCCTGTCGTCTATCCACTTGAAGTGCCACCGCTGTTCCCCCTCCCCCCCATGATCATCTAACATGTCTCCAGACATTGCCAAATGTCCCATGGAGAAGAGTCATTCCTAGTTCCCACTAGGAGCCCAATATCCTTTAATAAATGCACAAACTGATACCTGGAAATGCCATAGGGATAGTGGCGTAGGGGCCGTAAGTTAAAGCTGTATTAATTTGCTATCTGTTGCTGGATAAAAGGCTTACGCATCCTGATTACAGTGGGGCTTGGACTTAAGCAAGAGCACAGGAAGAAATCATTGGGGAAAATGCTCACTGGCTTGCTCCCCATGGTTTGCTCAGCTTGTTTTCTTATACAGCCCATGCCACCTGCCCTTGGGTGGGATTGCGTACGATGGGCTGGGCTCCCGCATCAAGAAGATACCCCATAGACTTGTCTAGAGGCCAGACTGATGGAGGCAGTTCCTCTGTTGGGGTGCCCTTTTCCCAAACGACTGTAGCTTGTGACAAGTTAACAAAACAACACAACAGAGAAGACTCACTAACCAACAGAGGCCCCAGAGTTGAGTGGCTCTCTTAGTTTGTGATAAACCCCTCACCAAAAAGAGTGTGGGTAGGAAAGGGTTTATTTCATCTTAGTCTTCAAGGTAACAGTCCACCAGTGAAGAAACCCAGTGCAGGGACCCGGAGGCAGGAACTGAAGCAGAGACCATGGAGGAATGCTGCTTACCGACTTGCTCCCTCTGCTTGCTCTGCTCTTTTCTTGTAGAGCCCAGGCCAGCCTGACCAGGTATGGCTCCACCCACAGCGAGCTGCACCCTACCACATCAATCATTAATCAATAAAATGTTCCATAGATGTGCTCATAGGCCAATCTGATGGTGGCAATCCCTCAGCTGAGGGCTCCTCTTCCCACGTGACCCTAGTCAGTGTCAAGTTGACAGAAACTAAGCAATCCAGGAGCCAAGGGGGCTCGCATTCTGGAGCCAGTCCCATCCAGCCAAAAGGAGTCTCTTCTGGCTAGCTCCACTGTGATCTGAGCCCAGAGAGAGGCCTCTGCCCCGCCTCCATTTGCCTGTCTGTAGTTCGGGGATATTGAAGCTGCTTTCCTTCTGGATGGATGCTGCGCTAGACCAAACCAAGGGTGTCCAGTGCTCAGTAGATTGCCTGGTGCCTCTCAAGGCCTCAGTTAACAGTGGAGACGATCAGAAGACAGCGCAGGACTCCTCTTCAGATGAGAACTAAGGATCTAAGCAAGACGTTAGGCATGAGCATTTGGAAGACGTACTACAACTTCTCATCCTTCAACCCAAACCCCTAGAGACTTGGAAAAGACTTTTTACAAAGTATTGAAATATACTCAAAGTCTTAGATGAGAGGGTGGAAAGGGTTGCATTAACCGAGAAGCCGCAGTGGGTGTGATGCCCACGGGTTCCAGACTGGAGGAGGTGTGGAGACAAGGGCTCATGGGGACAATAGATAGTGTGGCAAGCTAGGAACAGTACGTGGCCCTTGTCGGTTTCTTGCCTTTCCTATGGGTTGTTGTGGTGTCCATAGTGACGGACACCTGATACTGGTGCATATGGGCCTAGGAAGCCCCTTTGGAACTTGGAAAGTTCTAGAAGAATTCTGCCTCAATCACTCTGAGGCAGATGAGAGTGGCCACATCCAACTGCTGCTCTCCACAGGGGTCAGCTAAAATAGCATGCCCAGAGGTACCCGTAACCATCTAGCAGGCTGGACACCCAGGTCTCTGGTGCTCTCCTCAAAGATGAAAGAGTAATCAAGAATCTCTGAGAACTTGCAAGGTGGCACCATGAGCAGAAGTGACCAGCTCAGCACCAGCTCAACAAATGAAGGAACTGGCCATGGAGAGGAGGAGGAAGCAGCAGCTATAAGACTTGAGAGAAGGCAGTCCTGACATCATTGTGATGCTATGGAAACCTTTAAGAGGAGGTCCGTGACAGAAGCTTTTTGGTCTCTGGGTCTTGTCTTCAATGGTTAGTCTCTTCCCTCCCCTCTGTCTCTGCCTCCTACTTCCCCATCACCTACATAAGTGAGCACTCGACTTTTTCATATGCTCTTTCCCACAGAGGAGCCAAAACGATAGGCCAGTTGATCCTAAACCTTTAAACCCAAACCAACCTATTCATAAATTGTTTATCTCAAATATTTGCTATAGTCGCAGAAAGCTAACACAGAAAGGACAATTAATCTATAGAAGACATAGAGGCCTTGAATCTCCATACCAAGAATCAATGAATGATCACAGAAATGAGCAATTCTCTTGTAATTTTTTTTTAAATCTCAAAAGCAATGTATTAAAGTGCAAGATGAGTGTAGACGAGAGAGGAATAACTGCACAAAAGATCAAGGCTTCTCCAGCAATGCAACACAAATGCCAAGGAGGGAACGTGAAGGGGGAGCAGGCCACCATGAAGGACCCCTCGGCAGGGAGTGAACACGGGGACATAGAAACCATGGAGCGAGGAGAGGCAACAGTCAAGAATTTACAGGGTAGAATTTTCTAGAACCACGTGAAGATACTACTTTTCAGTTTAAAAGAACCTGTGCATGGCCAGAAAAAAGTTTAAAAACTCACCAAAAACACAAACAAACAAAACCCAGACACATGTCATGAGATTCTAGAACATTAGAAGTATAAGAAAAACCAGAGATATATAGGTATATAGAGATAGATAGATAAACATTTTGTTTGGCATATTCATTTTCTAGAGCTGCTCTATGAGAGTGACTCGCGGGACTTCGTAATGATCCCAGCTGTGTGGCCAGAGTCTCAAGTAGAGCTGAGATTCATCTCTTCCCAAGGCTCTGAGAGAGTCTGCTCCAGTCCCTCTCCCATCTCTGGGAGTTCATTTGGTCCTTACCTTGCAGCTGCATGGCCCCTTCTCTGTCTCTGTCTGCATGTGGCCTTCTTCTCGGTGTCCTTGTCTTCTGTCCTCTCCCTACAGAGACATTGGTCTTTGGACATGGATCTTGTCCAAAAGCAGTGGTTCTCAGCCTGAGGGTCATGACCCTTTCACAGGGATTGCATATCAAATATCTTGCGTATCAGATATTTACATTACGATTCATAACAGTAGCAAAATTATTGATATGAAGTAGCAACAAAATAATCTAATGGTTAGGGGTCACCATTACCCGAGGAACTGTGTTAAAGGGTTGCAGCATTAGGGAGGCTGAGAACCGCTGTCCTCAGATCCCATCTCCAGACCACTCTTTAACTGTACACACCCTCTTTCTAAGTGAAGTCGTCACTCTCATAGGTGCTGAGGACCTGCGTTCATTTTGAGGGGATGTCATTTAGCCTGCTAGACAGAGGAACAAGGGACTGGATTGTTATCACACTCCTCATCAGCAAAATTGGATACAAGAAAATAATGGTGTGATGTTTTCAGAGCACCAAGGGGAAATGGCTTTGAACATAAATTATCATTCAAGTGTGAGGGTAAAATGAAGCTATATCAGACAAATAAGGACCCAGAACATTTACCAGGTCTTCGAATTCCTCTTTGGAAGAATTATTGTATTTGGCTATTGTCCCCTTCTCCCCTAACAATGAAGAAAAAGTAACCCTGAATTGCCCGATACTGACAGAAAAACATATTGACTTCATATTTGTTTAGCAAGTTCCTTGGACAAGAAGTATGGCTGAGGATGTCTAGGGAAGAGCTGTCGGTACCTCATCTTGCCACCCTAAATTCCAGCTCCCCAAGGCAGCCACTCTGCTCTCCCAGCTGTCCTGCCATAGACAGCTATCTCCTGACTTCTCCATTTTCGGAGTTATCGACTAACTTTCATTTATGGAAAATTCTATTTTAGCTCGCATACACGCTCTTTGCTTTCCCTCTAAGCACATAAACCCCTTTCCCCCATCCTCTCAGTATACTGGCTGGTTTTGTGTGTCAACTTTCCACAAGCTTGAGTCATTAGGAAGGAGCCTCAGTTGAGGAAATGCCTCAATGAGATCCAGCTGTAAGGCATTTTCTCAATTAGTGATCAATGGGGGAGGGTCCAGCTCATGGTGGGTGCTGCCATCCCTGGGTTGCTGGTCTGTAAGAAGGTGAGCTGAGCAAACCAGGGGAAGCAAGCCAGTAAACAGCACCCCTCCATGGCCTCTACATTAGCTCCTGCCTCCAGGTTCCAGCCCTGCCTGAGCTCCTGTTCTGACCTCCTCCAGTGATGGACTCTGATCTGAAAGTGTAAGCGGAATAAACCCTTTCCTCCCCAGCTTGCTCTTTGGTCATGGGGTTTCGTCACAGCAATAGAAACCCTAACTAAGAAAAATTGGCACCAGTATAGTGGAGTGTTGCTGTGACAGACCTGACCATGGTTTGGGGAGGATTGTGGAAAGACTTTGGAACTTTTACCTAGAGAAGTCATTGAATGTTAAGAGCTCAGTGGGATGTTCTGTGGAGCCTGGAAGATAAGAACATTGAGAGCAGTGCAGAGGATGGAGGCTTGGCTTGTGGAGTCTCAGAGGGAAGTTTAAAGGCTCTACCAGGGTCATTTGTTATTTTGAATTAAGGCTCAATGGTTCTGGTTAGCTGGGGCTGAAGAACGAGCTGTGATTAACAAGAACCCAGAACTGCTGATGTGAAGCCTTTGCGTTAAAGGGACAATGGATGCTGGTGGGCTGGAGCTAAGAAATTAGTGGTGATTAAGAAGAGACCAGCATCCCTGAGGAGAAATCTTCTGGGAAGTGTTTCCTGAGAGCACAGAGAAGCTGTGTTCCAGACATCGCCATGTCTGTATCTCACGTTGTCAGCAGGACTCGATAATGTGAGAGTCACTCGGGAGGTGCTGGTTTTGAAGGCATGAAGGAGTCATGGAGAACAGCTGAGGCTTTGCACTGTGAGAGGCCATTGGTGAAGGTACAGCCTCAGTGGCAGTTGAAGGCCAGGACTAAAGGGGCCATGCAAAGAGACTGAGGCTTAGCACCACGAGACGAGCCTATGAGAGGCTATTGGTAAAAGTGCAGCCCAGTTGCAGCAGAAGACGCCAGCGTTTTGGAGATGCCAGTGCCATGGGATGACCACCTAGAACAGCAGCAGCAGTGGAACAGAGCCAGCCGGTGCCTGGAAGACAGCTGTGTGTGCTGCAGAAGGTGGAGCCGGAGAAGTGACCAAGACCTTCAGAGGAGTCCAGAAGATGGTGAGGGCATCCCAGACAATTGGACATTGAATTATTTATACTATGTGAGTTTGGTTTTGCTTGGTTTAGATTGTGATGGTGCCCTGTTCTTCCCTCTTGAAGAAGGCATTTAATTTAATTTTGATTTTTAAAGGAGCCCACAGCTGAAAGGCTTGAACTTTTAAAAGAGATTGGATATTTTAAAGACTGATTTTTTTTTTTTATTTGCGGAGGGAGTATTGCACGCACTATCTTTCCACACCAACAGGGGCTTTGCTGGTGGGACTCAGAACCATGACAAACTCCAGGAGGCAGACTGTGAGGATTGTACAGGTGCTAGGAGATCAGAGAAGAGAAGCCTCTGTGGGGTTTGCTGCTCAGGACCCTTTTTCTCCTCTTAGTTCTTACTGGCAGGTTTACAGGAAGACGGTTCAGCCCGTCACAAACTGGTGGGTGACCTCAAAGATCCCCACAGACCCCTGTGCCTTATCATAGTCTGTCCAGTCCTTTCGTCGTAGATAGTGTCACTGAAGACTGTCCCTGACCCCACACCTTTGGCAGCAAACCCAGCCTGGGGTGGGAAGCCAATTGATTCAAGGCTCCAAGGCTCCAACTCTACTATTGTCTTGAACTCATTGTCTTCAGTATTATAAGACTTGATGGTTGATATGGGATTCCTCTCTGCATGTGAGCAATATGTTTTATTGCCATTGGTTAATAAAGAAGCTGCTTTGGCCTATAGCAGGGCAGAATATAGCCAGACTGGGAGAGACATAATAGAGAGAGTAGGAGGAATCAGGGAGACGCCATGGAGCTGCTGAAGGAGCCAGATGCTGGAACCTTACCTAGTAAGCTACAGCCTCGTGGTGATACACAGAATAATAGAAATGGGTTAATTGAAGATGTAAGAGCTAGCTAGAAAGACGCTTAAGCTATTGGCCAAACTATTGTAATTAATATAGTTGCTGTGTAGCTATTCAAGTCTGGGCAGCTGGGAAATGAACGAACAGCCTGTGTCTACAGAAGGTGCTGCTCAGAATTTGAGTGGAGTTTTCCTGTATGTGCAGTTTGCACTCTGGGACCATGAAGGCACTGCCATGGCATCCTTCAGTACCACACTGCCCATCAGCCGGATATATTGCCACTTCTCTGAAATCTCCCCACAGTTGCCTCATTCACCTTCAGATACCACCAGAAGTCCTCATCCATTGGCTGAAGGTTGGTGATGTTGTCCAGCGTGACTCGGAACTACAGCCCGATTTTCCCCACAGCTGCCGGGTCCACATAACGCCACGGCGACCTCTGCTTTCCGGCCAGTCACCAAGACAGAAAGTTTAATGTGTTTGCATTTGTGAAGAAGGTGGGACTTTTAAAATCATTTGTTTTAATGTGAGATCTTGGGGATGAATAAGAAAGGAAGTGTGTGTGTGTGTCAGTTGTACTGGCTGGCTTTGTCTGTCGATTTGACACAAGCCAGAGTCCTTAGAGAGGAAGACGCCTCGGCTGAGGAGATGCCTCCTTGAGATGCAACTGGAAAGAATTTTCTCATTTAGTGATCAATGGGGGAGGCTCCAAACCCATGGCAGGGGGTGCCATCCCTGGGCTGGAGGTCCTGGGTTCTATCAGAAAGCAGGTTGAGCAAGCCAGCAATCAGCACCCCTCCATGGCCTCTGCATCAGCTCCTGCTTCCCTGCTTGAGCTCTTGTTCTGACTTCCTCCAATAATGGACCATGATTTGGACATGTAAGCCAAATAAACCCTTTCCTCCCCAACTTTGCTTTTTGGTCGTGGTGTTTCATTGCAGCAACAGAAACCCTAGCTAACACTCCAAGAGTGATGGCTTCTGATGAAGTCCCCACTGGGTGTTGATTAGTATGACCATTTGCGTGGTTGTCACAGTTAAGGCGTAGGCATGTGATCATGTGCCTTTCTTCTCCTCTGAATTGGCCCTTGTTTTATGTTTATCTGTGGACTATACAAGATCAGTAGTCCTGCTTGTAAATCCATACCCCAAACCCCGCAGAAGGAAGAACATCTTTCCAGCTGCCAGTATACTGGAATTTTCCTTCATCTTTTTTTGGGGTGTCTCTTTTTCTTTGTGTACATCCTCATTTTCATGAACTCTGTTCTTAGTAGCTTCCCATGAAAGATAAACACTCCTCAACTTAGGATCTACAATTTCATACTGGAAGCCACTCCCCCATAGACCTCCAAAGGGATTTCTATGTGGTCTCTCAGCTTCCCGTATCACTTCAGATACTTGGATTCTGAATCATGTGAAACCATCCTTTATTTTTAATATGACCTTTTCCTGCCCTTCTGGAAGCTTTTTAGGACCATCTATTGATTCTCACTATTCTTCAATTTCACTGTGATGTGTCCTAAGGAATGCATATGACCACCCGATTTAAAAACAAAACAAAACTAGTTTCTTAGCCTTTTTAGTGGCTATAGATAAACTATAAGTATAAATAGAACTGCTGTATTCTAGGAAGCCCCTGAAAAGGGCTTACATCTTTTTCTTCTTTCCCCCTGTTGCCGGGGTGGAGATGTAATGGCTGGAGTCCCAGCAGACATTTGAACCATGAGATAACTTTGGGAACAGAAGCCATGTCCTGTGAGGCTGCGGTATCGCAAGGCATGCATTCCTGGCACCTGCAGTGACCTTCACTGGGCTCAGTGTTTCTGGGCTTTGGCTAACACGAGACAAAATGTATTTCTATATACCATTTTCCAGTTGGCAGAGTTCACATTTCTGTGTTTTTTTTTTCAGGCGTATGAGTGTTTTACCCGCATGTATGGAGATGTACCACATGCATTCACTGGCTATAGAGGCCATCAGAGGGTCCCAGACCCCTGGAACTAGATGAAACCAGAGTTACAGGCCATTACGAATGGCTGGGTGGGTACTGGTAACTGAACCCAGGTCATCTGCAAGAATATTTATTTATTTATTTTCTACTCTGTGTTCTGCCTGCATGACAGAAGAGGGCACCAGATCTTATTAAAAATGATTATGTGATTATGAGCTATCATGTGGTTGCTGGGAATTGAACTCAGGACCTCTGGAAGAGCAGCCAGTGCTTTTAACCTCTGAGCCATCTCTCCAGCCTATCTCTGTTTTTTTTTTTTTTAAGCTGCTATTTTGTGGGCTTTTGTTATCTCTAAATGATACTATAGAGAAAATCATGTATTTTCCTTCATGGAGTAGCCTTAAACATTCTTTCAAAGACTCTCACTGCATGCATGATTGTGAGATCTGGTCTCAACATACAACCCTCAAAAACTCCAGAGACATTAGAGGTTAAAAGACTGAAAGAAAATACAGGACAAAATGTGGGGTGTCTTCGTGGGAGACGTCAGGAAGAGTGGAAGTGACAGAAAGTTGGGTTAACCTGGGGTGAGAATGGATGCTTTGGTCGACTCTAGAAACAACTGAGTCTAGAAGAACCAAATGACGACAAATCAATGACATTAACTGAAAGGTAGAAAAAAAGGGTTAAAAATAAAAGTATGTTATGTAGAACACATGGTGGAGACTGACAGACACACAGACACACACACATGCAGACACACATGCACACATGCAAACTCACACACTACCACCACCATCATCAATGCAGCCCTAAGCATATCAGCAACCACAGCACTTTAGAATGAGTTGTATTCTTCTCAAATTAGAGTTTTAAAAATTCTGCTTGTGTGGGTCCCTGGGAAAGTACATACATAAAACAAGTAACAAAGTTGAAAATAAGAGGAAAAATATAAAGATATAAACCAGTGTGGGCTAATAACATAAAAATAGGGCTAGCGATATTAATAGCTGATAAAGAGGAATGCTTTATGGTGAGGAAAGAAATTCCCTGTTAAGATGATCTATGGCAATCATGGCCCATTATGCACATAACAAAAACTTGAAAACATAGAAAGCAAAAATTGATCGCATTCCTGGGAGAGGCAGACAAATATATCTGTATAGAGTCAGGGATTTTAACTTACTTTTCAACAGCTCAGCCAGACAGACCAACAGAGAAGCCAAGCAAGGATGTGCAGGACACATGGAACGTGATTAGCCAGGCCGATAATGTGCTTATCTGATCTCTAACACAGACATATATGTTGGGTCAGAAATGAGTCAATGCATTTTAGGAGATTGCCATCACAGTTCAATGCCATATGTGCCCACAGAGTATGATGTCGTGAGAAGCCACCCCCACACAACAGTGAAATAAACCCATGCCCCTGTGATTGAAATACTATACGCATCTCCGTGATAGCTGGACCACAAGGTCAGTCAAAACGGAGATTACACATTATCCCGTAGAGTGTAGAGCACACTGTGCTAGCATGTGTGGAACGAGGGGTCGTTAGAAAACATCAGGCCTGCAAATGAACAATCTAAGATGTCACTTGAAGACATTAGATCAAAACCAATAATTTAGAATCACAGACAGTAGACAGCAGAGATTAATAATGATAAAGAATGTGAAACAAAGAGGTGATCTTACTCATAAGACCACAATCTTTCCTTTAAAAAGAGGAGTTTATCAAGATTGGTAGAAAACATGAAGGGTCAACACAGCAAAGCAACAGAAGGAACTAGAAACGAGTCAGATTGTGGAAGGAAAATGAAAAAGAATGACTTGGACAAAAGTATTGGTGTTAAAGTTTTGACTCACATATGTGTCAGATGAACTGCAGTCATTAATCTGGGTTTTGTGATCAGCGGACGTGCACGATGCTCCTCAACCCCCTGACATTCAGAAGGTTAGAGTGTGGAAGATGCCACTGTATTTGATAGCTTCACAGTTTCTCTCAAGATGGGTTTCAAGCATCCTGAGAATGTTGTAAGGCAGTTCACACCTCTAGGGTCTATGGTTTGACAGAAGACTCTCTCGCTAGAGTCTACCAGTGCGTCAAGCTGAACAGTTGTGAACAATATGTTTCTGGGGTTGGGAAGCACCCAGTCTGTGGTATGGGCCATCACAACAGGCCCGACTGGTTCAGACTAAGGGTCTACTCCAGCTAGACTTGTAAAGGACAAGGAATCACTTGAGAATGAAAAGTCTTTATCAAGTTGTTTTGGGGTGAATCAGGACAGAACTATTCCTGTTTGCCTTCCCTGGCCTCTTCAACTGTGTCTGGCTATCATAGAGTCTATAGGTGTCTGTGCTGTGGTCTTGTACTTTCTCCCTCTCTTTAGCAGGCCATGTATGGAGAAGGCTGTTCCCTGGCTGCCTGATGGCTAGCTGGGCCACAGGCATGCATGCATTGCAGTGAAACATGAGTGGAAGTGACATCTGTCCTTTGGGACCACATGCCTTCTGTGTTGCTCTCCTAATTGTCTCTTCCTCTGTCACAGGACTGGCTTCCTCCCTTCTTGCTTCTGAAACAAATAGGTTAGCTCTGTGATGGCCAGGGGGATAAGAAGAACTTACTGGTGGAAGCCACAGAAGTTGAGGGTCCCTTGTCATGACAGCATCCTCAGCCTGGGCTGGCTGGTGGAGTACCAGGTCCTGCACTGGGGTCCCTTGTCATGGCAGCATCCTCGGCTGGGCTGGCTGGTGGAGTACCAGGTCCTGCACCGGGGTCCCTTGTCATGGCAGCAACCTCAGCTGGGCTGGCTGGTGGAGTACCAGGTGCTGCACTGGGGTCCCTTGTCATGGCAGCATCCTCAGCTGGGCTGGCTGGTGGAGTACCAGGTCCTGCACTGGGGTCCCTTGTCATGGCAGCATCCTCAGCTGGGCTGGCTGGTGGAGTACCAGGTCCTGCACTGGGATCCCTTGTCATGGCAGCATCCTCAGCTGGGCTGGCTGGTGGAGGACCAGGTCCTGCACTGGCCCACAGTTTGTCTCCTCTATTGGAATGAACAACATAGAGCAGAGACTGCGTCTTTTGTTTATTCAACAATTGTTTGTTTGGTTTCCTCTAAGGAACAAGTTGTGTCCCAGGTGCTGTAAATACAGAGGTGGACAGAATGCCCTTGGCCTTGAGAGACCTTTGTTTCGTGGGTACCCACATACATGGCAACAATGAAGACCCGTCTAAAGAAAATGTGACTGTGAGGGCCCCACATCTAGGGATGGCAAAGCTCAGGGTTGGAGACATACAAGCTTTATCTATTGCTGTCGGTATTACCGGGGGTTGAACTGACTCTGTAGCCCAGGCAAGTCTTGATCTTGTGAGCTTTCCCTGAGCCTCATAAGTAACTAGAATTACAGGGTTGCTCTACTATCTAGCTTGCAAACCTTAAAAAAAAAAAAAAAGTTGAATGTGCTGGTCTGCACTCCTCAATTAATTTGTTAGCATTACACCTTTCCTTCCAGAAAGATCTTAAAGGTGAAGGTTTTGGTCCCCACCCTGACCCTTCCACCAATCAAAGAGCCGCCATCTTGAAATGCCCATGCACGCACTGGGGAATGTCCGATGTCACAGTCTCTTTCTTGTTCTAGTTGTCTGATGGTGAGCCTCCCCCCCCCCCCCGCCCCCGGGCTCCAAGGATTTCCACTCTCTCCCTGCCCAGCAGGTGGCTTTTCTGATGGCCTCTAAGAAGCTGGTGTTTAATGGAAATGCTATTCCCGCACACGAACTTAGGATCTTCAGAAAGTCGTCGCCCACCTTTCAGCTCCACACCTTAGACAGAGGGTACAGGGAGTTGGTGTGCAAATGACATTTGAGGTAAATTATGAACGCTGAGGACCCCTTTATTAGAACTCTTCTACAAAGGAATTTTATTTCAGCTCCGGTGACACATGATAAATGGCTCCTTCAGACAAGAAGTAAACTATACCCTTCTGGCCAGTGGATCCGAGGGCAGTATCAGCTAGGGGACGAAAATCCAATTTGCTTTTAAATGCCATTCACTCCTTTCATACCAATGACACACGTTATGAGAATGTAAAAGTTTAGACGCTAAGAAACTTTGCATAAACCCTGTCCAGCCAAGAGATCCTTTCATCAAATCCAGGCTGGAACAATGTGGGGATATCTGGGAAAAGCACACTCCCATTTTTTATGCATCCCCCTGTCCCCCTCCACTGATGTGACACGGGTTTGTGGAATAAAGGACTTTGCCAGACAGTGAGCGGAACAGAAAATCCACTGAATTACGTCCTACTTAGGAGCTTCCAAAAGGTGTCTTTGAAACAATTCCCCAGGATAAACAGAACAGGCGATCACATAGAGGAAATGTGTACACACATATACTGAGCAAAGCCTGCCTTCTAACGCCTTAAATAGCTAGAGGTGGGGAGAGAAATGGAATTCAGTTCAACATCCCATTGTTCTGCCTCATTTTCACCCTTTCCCAGCAAGGCTGATTGGCAAGCAAGGCATTAGGGTCAGCTTAGGTGATGCGTACAGTGGTGGGGGCAGCCACATCCGGTGGAGGACATTGTGGGGGCAGCCACATCCGGCGGAGGACATTGTGTGGGCAGCCACATCCGGTGGAGGACATTGTGTGGGCAGCCACATCCGGTGGAGGACATTGTGGGGGCAGCCACATCCGGTGGAGGACATTGTGTGGGCAGCCACATCCGGTGGAGGACATTGTGGGGGCAGCCACATCAGATAGAAGACATTGTGGGGGCAGCCACATCCGGTGGAGGACATTGTGTGGGCAGCCACATCCGGTGGAGGACATTGTGAGGGCAGCCACGTCCGGTGGAGGACATTGTGTGGGCAGCCACATCTGGTGGAGGACATTGTGGGGGCAGCCACATCCGGTGGAGGACATTGTGGGGGCAGCCACATCCGGTGGAGGACATTGTGGGGCACACTAGTAGCAAAGAGGCGTGGCTATTGGAAGGGGCCAGAAGGACAACATGGCAGGTGAGATATAGTCAGGATGCTCTTCAGCTCAGGATGGGATCAGTGAGCACACACCAGTGACAGATCATGGGATCAGTGAGCACACGCTGGTGACAGTTTATGGATGTTTTGTCTTGTTTGTTGGGACAGGTTCTTTTGTTGTTACCTAACACTCACAGTGCATTCGGATCCTCCTGTCTCTGCTACCCCAGTGCTGGGGTTACAGATGTGTGCCACCCTGCCTGGAAGATCACAAGGCTTCAAGGGAAGGGAGTGATGTGTCCATGGTTGGATTCAGTGCCAGGTATAGAGGTGGGTGATGACTGAGGCAGACATCAGGGTAGGATAAATAAAGCAGAGACTTAGGGCCAGTGTGGGCCCATCTCATGATAAAACAACAATAACAACAAAACAGAACAAACAAACAAACAACAACCCCCCCCCAAAAAAAAACCCCAGCAATGGTGGCTTCTCTAGATTCCTGAGGTCAGGGCACAGCTCACGGGACTTGCAGGCGTCCTGCTGTCTGAACATCCTCTGGCTC
This sequence comes from Microtus oregoni, assembly GCF_018167655.1. NCBI lineage: Eukaryota > Metazoa > Chordata > Mammalia > Rodentia > Cricetidae > Microtus > Microtus oregoni. The sequence goes on along the minus strand of NW_024543833.1, from coordinate 698,466 downwards.
AACCAAGCTAACACTCAAAGCTCACCGTTTTATCAGTTGTGCATCCCTTTCCACAATTGTGAATCTGAATGCTTCATCCCCCATTCTCCAAATGAAGAACTAGCTCCGCCCTCTCACTGTAGCATGAATAATAAACACCCAGAGACAGACTGAGGTTCAAGCCAAAGATTAGAAAAGCAAAACAGCCAAGCCACTAGAGAAGTCTTAGCTCTGCCAAGGCTGGGTGACTGCAGACTGAGGCCTGAGCCTCTGAGGCATGTGACTCCCTAGTACTGGGATTAAAAGTATAAGCCACCACCACCTGGATCTGTTTCTGCATTGATCTTATGTAGCCCAGGGTGGCTTTGAACTCACAGAGATCTGCCTCAGTCTCCTAAATCCTGGGATTAAAGTTGTGTGACACCATCGCCTGGCCTCTAGTGGCTTAGTTTTACCCTCTGATCTTCAGGCAACCTTCAATCACTCCCATCATCTCAGCACTGGTTTGTCAGAGTTGTCAATGGCCAGGGACAAGAAGTTAGGTTCTGGAGAAGGGTATGGTGGGTCAAGGCACAGCTAAAAGCCTGATAAACCACATTTTTTCCCTGGTTAACACTTCCACATCACTGCTCATCACTGACAGAAGTCAGGACAGGAACTCAAACAGGGCAGGAACCTAGAGGCAGGAGATGATGCAGAGACTCTGGAGGGGTGCTGCTTACCAGCTTTCTCCCCATGGCTTGCTCAGCCCACCTTCTTATAGAACCCAGAACCAACAGGCCCGGGGTGGCACCACCCTCAGTGGGTTGGCTCCTCATTAATCAAGAAAATGCCCTATAGACTGTTTGCAGGTCAAGTGGTAGAGGCAATTCCTCAATTAAAGGTCCTTTCTACAAGGTGACTTTTAAATTGTGTCAAGTTGACAAGAACCCAGCCAGCATAGTGGGCTTTTATGCAGCTCTGAGCCACTCAGGACTTCTGCCTCTAGGCAGCATCCATGTTTTCAGGTTCTGCTTCCGTCTCAGGGTTCAGCAGCAGTGCCCCTCAGCCCTTCAACTCAGAGAGACGTGTATGATAGTGTGTAGTCTCTTTGAGATGCCACTGGCTGTACCTTAAGAATGCTCACAGAGTACCATCACCTCCTTTTTTCTGACTCTTACCCTGGAGTTTCTAAGTAGCTACACCAGATGCCAGAATTACCCAATCACCCCTTTTACAGCACAGGGCCTTTCTGAAGGAAAAGTAGCAGGCAGGCCTACTTAGAATATAGTTGTCATGAAATGTACTCCTTCCTCCAGCTTGGCATTTCACCCGAGTCCCGTCTACTCATGGAGTCAGGCCTGATGCCTTTTCCTAGAACATTAGACATCCTAAAACATATGTCAAGAACATGGTTTCCATATCATCTTGGCACTCCCCTCTGTCCCTCTCCAGGGAAGCACAGCGGCCTGTTTTCTCTGGACTCTTCCACAACAAGGTTAAGTGAGGCTGCTGGGAGCAGGGCAATGGAGCTTCTCTTGGGGTGAGTTGGGGTGAAGGGTTTGGCAGAAATTATTCAGTCAGTTCTTGGAAGACACAGACGTAGCAGTGTGTGTGTGTGTGTGTGTGTGTGTGTGTGTGTGTGTGTGAGAGAGAGAGAGAGAGAGAGAGAGAGAGAGAAAGAGAGAGAGAGAAGCCTTCCCCATCCAGCCCAGCCCACCCTTCCTCCCGCTTTCCCTTCCCACCCCACACTACTGTTTGCTTAACCACTATTCTTCTGGTTGTTTCCTCCTGCACGCTGAGGCTTGGGGAATAACACACTGCAGCCTATCAGCGAGGCTGAAATCCGTGCATTACATCCTACTTAGGAGTTTCCACGGCGGCTTTGAGATGGATCCCCAGGGATAAGTAAGGTCTGAAATCTGCCGGGTATTGTTTGTACACAGACGCACACAGTGAGCAAATCTGGCCAGGTCCCTCAGGAGGAGGGAGAGAGGGTGGGCAGGGTATTCTCCAGGCTGGGGCTACAGAACCCACTGTCTAGCCTGGACCGGGAGAAGCCTCACCAGCATGGAGCCAAGGACCTTTTATAGCTCCTAAAGTTAAGATCTGATGCTGTAGGCTGCCCCCGACACATGGGGATTCGCTCCTGTCTCACAGCATGCTCCCTTCTCCCTCTTCTACATGGACCAGCAACCTAGCAAAGCAGCCCACCTTGTTCAGGTAGTGCCCCAGTGATTGGGTTTCAGCTTGGTGCCAGCTGCAGGAGTGTCCAGAGAAGACAGTCACATTCTCCTATGGGAATTGCTGATCACCCAGCCTCATCCCATGACAAAGCCTGCCTCCTAGGACCCGTGTATCCCGTGTGTTATGCGGCATCCTCCTCCCCTGGGACTTGCGACCCATCAACTTCTCATTTGTTTCGTGCCCTGTGACGTGTGTCAGGCTACCCTGGGTGGGAATCCTGCCCTTGCCAACAGCACAACGGGAGGTAGCCAGGTAGCTTCAGAGCCAGCCACGGTGGAATTCCACCATTCCACAAATAGGTCACGTGACTTCAGGCTAGGACCAAGACCTCCAGGGCCTTACTTTCTACTCCTGCCAAAGTTGGGGGAAGGATGTGGCTGTGGGAGTCTCTGTCACACTCTTCTCTTCTCATGCACCCTACCGCCCTGGCCTAGGAGCCAGCCTCCATTGCAGGCTGGAACGGAAGTGTTGGTGCTCTTGCAGGGAGCAGCTCTGTGTGTGCTCAGCCAACCAGGTTCCCTCCCTGGAAAGCACAAGCATTCCTTTACTTTCACTGCTCAACAGCCAGAGACATCTTGTTTGTGAGTTTGTCTGTCAAGGCTCCCAGTTTTTCCATCCAGGGGTCCATGATCTGTTAACAACTGCTTCAGTGCACAAGGGAGGGCCCCATTGAAAAGTACCTGAGGGAGAGGCCTCTTACAATTCTCTACTTAGGAGTTTGGAGTTTTACTTCACAAGTCCCTGGAAACAGAGATCATGTGCTCCGGGCAAAGCTAGGATTAGTGTTGACGAGTCTCCCCCAAATTCTGAGAGATAGGTCAGGCCAAAGAGGCGGGCCAGACAGCCAGGAAGTCTTGCTTCTCTGGCAGGTTGGCTCAGCTGGGCTCAGGCTGGCAAGATTGACATGGGAGAAATGTGTCAAATGTTAGAACCATCCTCAGTAACTTTCGAAGTGTGTGACCTAGGACAGGCTGCTTCCGTCTCCTCGTGGGATAGGGGTACGGTAATGCCTTCTTCCTCTAGTGTGGAGGTGACACCCTACATGACCCTATGTGACTGTAGAATCTGCCAGCACAGGGTTCTGAGCTCCCCCCGCAGGGAGCGACTCCGGGAAAGACTGATGGGCTCTGCCCCCCTTCCGTCTTTCCTGCTTCTTCAGCGTCACGGGTGGATGCTGGTGTGGGCTGCACTACCAGGCTGGAAGGTGGGGTGCAGTAGGAATGCCCAGTGCTTTTGAGGTCCTCCTTTGGTGAGTGCTCAGCAGTCTCAGGGGAACTCATATCCAGGAAGGTGGAGGGGTTGTAGCTTTCAACGTCACCACTGTCTTCTCGGTGCTTTTTCTTCCTCCATGTGCCATCACCCTCTCTCCCTCCTTCTCTCTCTCCTTCAGTCCCTCCCTCCATCCCTCCTTCCCTCTTTCTCTCTTTTCTTGCCCCTTTCTTCTCTCCTTTCCTCCCCCCCCCTCTATTCCCCTCCTGCTTTTTGGATGCCTCATTTCAGCCTGAACCCCGAAATGTGTGTCATAGAATTTGGAAGACAGATTTGGTGACCTCTCCTGCCCCGTCCTCCCACGAGTGTTGCCATACTGAATTGCCTAAGGTCCTGTCCCATTTTGCCCTTCTCCCGTGGTGGCCACTATCCGCACAAATGAACCTAGGAGTGAACTCTGGGCCCCAGTCCGGGGGCCAGGGGAGCAGAGTGGTAGGGGGCAGGCTCCCTGCTCAGCCCCACCATCCTTGGGAAGAAGTTGCTCCCTTGTTCAAACGACAAGATGGAAGAGGTGGGACAGAAAGGTTGTTCAGCAGGCCCGCACGCTGAGCGCGCCTGCGCAGTAGCACCTCTCTACCGCGGTGAGCCGGGCTAATTAGAGGAGCCTGCAGTCCCCGTGGTAATTTGCTTAAATGGAAGAAGTTGCTTTTCTCTCCTTTTTCTGTTCTCAGGAATTCCAGTTTTAGGCTCTGTCAGTCTCTAACCACCCTTGGCCCTCTGGGGAAGTGTTTGCTATGGAAATATGCAATTAATATTGCAGCGATCATAATTGCTAATTATTAAAACAATGCTACCCCCTTTTCCTGGCCTAGTTTCATGTTTAAAACCATTTAAATAACAGGGAGGATTTTTTTAAAAAAAGAAAAAAAAATGTTAAACACCAGTGCTGAATTTGTGTGAGCCAAATGACATGGTCCCTGGGCTGCCCAGGTTTGTCCTGGCATTCGGAAGGACATATTCTCCTAAGCCCACCAACCTCTCCCCTGGAGCCACGTACCAGACAACAAAGATGGGAGAGGTGCATCTTTGTCTCTGGAACTATTTCCAAGGTAATGCAGATTCTTTCTCCTCTCTTTGACTGACCTTCAGAAAGGTCTTAGATGGATGGAACTGGGCCCTGCTTGCTTCCTCAGACTCTGGCAATACTGGCCTGGAGACAAACATTTGGGGGTTGCCCTCAGGTAAAGTGGAATCTGTCTCTGATGAGCAAGTGTGGTGATTCTTATTGGCTCTTTTGGCACCAAGCCCCTGCTTGGTCAATACTCTATGCTTCCCATTTAGAGAGTGTCAACCCAAACCAAGGTTTGCATTGCCTCCTTCTTATTCAGCTTATAGTGCTGAGCCCTAATCATTAGCCTGTCACGTGAGAGCTCCAGGATCCAGGCTCAGTCGGTTGCTTGTTGTCTGCCTGCGGTGGCTTTGGACATTGCTAGTGTGTTTCCCTAGTTCCCACTTAGTTTCGCTCGGCATACTCGCCTTCACCCTGTCAGGCCTTGCCCTGTCTTCTCTCTCCCCTCAGAAAGACTTCCCCGTCCTCTGAATTCTCCTAGCCAACCTTGCATCCCTCTTAGGGCCTGGCTGCTGGTTGCTGTGTATCAGATCCATTTTTACACATGTCCTCCAGGCCTGTAAGGATTGTTGTCTGACGCTGTCCTCAGCTACCTGCTTTTCCAGGCCTTGGCCCTGTGCGTTGCCTGAAGCAGCAGCTCAGTGATGATTCAAGTCAAGATAGATACAATCCAGGAAGCATGTTAGGAAGAACATGGCTCTGGGACAGGGTCCAAAGGCACGCTGTGACAAAATACCATAGACTAGATGACATTCAGGGACAGACTTCTCGATGGCAGTTCAGGAGGTTGGGAGTGTGTGGCAAGGTGTCACAGAGCCTTTGCCCTTTGAGAGCTTAAGAGGGCTGAGGAAGGGGGTCATAATGCTTCATGGTTTTAAAGCTCAAGTATTTGGTAGGTAGGGTCAGAGTTTAAGGAGGCGAGGTCATAGGGGCCCCTGCTTACTCATACTAACAGGTGAAGTGACCATTCAGAGCCAAGTTATAGTGAGATAGATTTGATAAAGGTAATTGTTGCCAGTGTGGTCTTTAGAGAGAAAGATGTCAGCAGGATGCAAGTTGTTGACTTTGTTCAATGAAACATTTTCTTTTTTTCTGATAAAATGGTCTATGTCTGCTCCCTTGGAATGTCTACTGTGGTGATATTGGGAAGATGGAAAGGTGTTAAGTGACAAGGACACAGAAGACAAACAAGGAGACAACAGTGCCCCCAGGATTTGAAGGAGCTTCTAGCTCAGCGCTTAAGAGTACTGCCTGCTCTTCCAGAGGTCCTGAGTTCAATTCCCAGGAACCACATGGTGGCTCACAATCATCTGTAAAGAGATCTGGTGCCCTCTTGAGGAAGAAACACGGTCAGTCGTCCTCATCCACTTAGACCATGAAACCCAATATGGACAAGTTCAACAGAACCTCCATATACAGGCTGCCCATGCACGCTTCAGCATGGCTAGGGAATAAGGGTAATTCATTTCATTCTAGTGAGAGTTAGTGAAGGTTAAGGCCTGTGTTTCCTTGGGTGGGATAAAGTCCCTCTCAATCTACAGCAGACAGTGGAGAAGAGTGGATGATAGTCCCACAGGACGTCTGAGGGTCCCTGCTGAAGGTCAAAGAGAGGCATCTGGATGCAGTAAGAAAGTAGGTAAAAGCCTGTTAGAACCAGCTGCAGGTTAAGGAAGCTAGCTCAGCCAGTAATGTGCTTGCTTGCAAGCCTGAGAACCTGAGCATGGTCTCCAGAAGTGACAGGCATTGTGGCATGCGTTTGCAATCCCAGTGGAGGGCAAGCAGAGGAAGGCGGGTCCCTGGGGTTCACTGGCCAGGCTGTCTAGCCTACTTAGTAAGTTTCCAGTTAGTGAGAGGTTCTGCATCAAAAGCAAAAATGGTTAATTGGAGCTTGGAGAGACGGTTTTACAGTTAAAAGCACTTTCTATTCTTACGGAGGATCCAGGTTTTGGTGCCCAGCACCCACGTGTCTAGTTACAAACTTTCTGCACGTACTGGCTTTGTGGGAGCCTAGGCAGTTTGGATGCTTACCTTACTAGACCTGGATGGAGGTGGGTGGTCCTTGGACTTCCCACAGGGCAGGGAATCCTGATAGCTCTTTGGGCTGTCGAGGGAGGGAGACTTGATTGGGGGAGGGGGAGGGAAATGGAAGCCGGTGGCGGGGAAGAGACAGAAATCTTTAATAAATAAATAAACGGAAAAAAAACTTTCTGCAACTCCAGTTCTAGGGGATCTGACGCCCTCTTCCTGCCTCCTCAGGCACTGTGCATACAGGTAATACACACGCATACAGGCAAACACTGGAACACATCAAATAAAAATAATCTCCAAACAGAACAGGTGGGCGACGCCAGAAGGATGATTCCCGATGTTGCCCACTGCCTACCACACATACATGTACATGTGCACAGGTGCCCTCACACAAATGAACATGCACAGGCAGAAAAGAAAGAAAAGAAAGGAAGCTAGTTAAAATCCAGGTATGGTGGTGCCCATCTGTTACCTCAGCACTTGGTAGGCAGAGGCAGGAGAATCTTGAGTCCCCAGGTCAACCTGGGGTACACAGCGAGATGTCTCAACAACCCCCAAATGTACAAATAGTACAAACGATGATAGCATACATAAAAATGCCTCTATAAAACCCATGGACTATGATGGGTATACACTAATAAAATTGTATGGAAGTTAGGATCCCCATGCTCACACGCTCATCCATTTCCAGCACAACTAGACATTCTCTGGTTCCTGAGCACTCTTTGGTTAAGTACTTGCATTTCTGGACCAAGGCAGTTTCATACTTGACACCAGGCAGGTGGAGGCCGAGACAAATAACCCAGCTGCGTCAGGGGGAACCTGCGACAGATGAGCTCCCCTGGGCCCTAACATCTTCCTCCTACCTGAAGTATACCCACGTGGGGCGCTAATGCTCCTGGGTAATTAGGTCCAGATGTGTGGTAGCAGCCCTAGGCTGTCATCTGCATCTGCCCCTGGGTCCTGTGGTATGCCGACCAGACAGAGACCACCGCTTTTCATGACAAATGGGCTTGGTTGATATTCTGAGCTCAGTGGGATCAGGGTGTGTTATGCATTCGTCAAAAGGGAGGGGCTAGAATGTGCATAGCCATAGACTGGGGAAGATGGAATCTTTTCTAATGCAAGCACACATCCCCTCCTGCCAGGTTTGTCAGTCACAGTTCTGAACTTTGACTTCAGCGAAGCATTCTTGGGGTCACTTACATAACGAGCAGACTTTGAGCCCCTGTCTTGTATCAGACACTGCACTAGTGTGACAGGAGACAGAGACTTTTCTTCCTGCAGCTCGCTAGCCTCTGGAAGGCAGACCTTACCCTGGAAATCAAAGGAGTAATGATGGCCACGTTACAGGGTGATGGAGAGGAAGAAGAAGTCAGTAGGTTAAGCAGGAAGGAGCAAAGGGCTATCCTTCTCTGTTGCTAAATGAAATAGGTATCAGAACTTCAATTTCTAAGTGAAGGAGGTGTCATCAAAGAACAGGCAGACAGCAATGATGTTAAGCAGGTGGATGATGGGGTCAATGTTAAACAAGAAGGTGATGGGGTCAATGATGTTAAGCAGGTGGATGATGGGGTCAATGATGTTAAGCAGGTAGATGATGGGGTAAATGTTAAGCAGGTAGATGATGGGGTCAATTTTAAGCAGGTGGATGATGGAGTCAATGATGTTAAGCAGGTGGATGATGGGGTCAATGATGTTAAGCAGGTGGATGATGGGGTCAAGGATGTTAAGCAGGTGGATGATGGGGTCAATGTTAAGCAGGTAGATGATGGGGTCAATGTTAAGCAGGTAGATGATAAGATCAGTGTTAAGCAGGTAGATGATGGAGCCAATGATGTTAAGCGGGTAGATGATGGGGTCAGTGTTAAGCAGGTAGACGATGGGGTCAGTGTTAAGCAGGTGGATGATGGGGTCAGTGTTAAGCAGGTAGATGATGGGGTCAGTGTTAAGCAGGTGGATGATGGGGTAATGTTTCTGCTGAAATCTCTACACACAGTAAGGGGGAGAAATGCTTCTGCTATGGATAGAAAGTGACACTGACCTTGATCAAGGTTCCATTCTACTTTGTCCTCTAGCAAACGGCTCTGTTGATATTTTTATTTTGGGAGTTTCTTGTAGGTACACTCAGTTTTTCACATGCCCTCTACGGAAACCTGACCTTGGTATTCAGTGAGTGCCATCTGCACAGTCCAGGTTTTTAGCTTCTACAAATGTCAGTCTAGAGCAGGAAGGCCTGAAGAGCACCTACAGTCTTCCTGCCAACAAGGCGATTGGAGGCCGGGCGCAGAAGATGTGGTAATATGAAGGGCTGGCTTCTGAGATGCGGATCTGCTCTTGGTCATTTAGCTGCATCACAGGAAGTCAACTGTGGACTTCTGGGGCCGTGGAAGCCGAACACAGCCAAGCCCAAAGCTCACATTTGTGGTGTCATGATTAAATGATGTCCCTACTGTCAGCAGGATGAAATTTACAAGACCTTGTCCTGGGGGTGGGAGGTTATGGGCGCCTGGCCGGCTCTGACAGCCATTTCCTAACAGCTACCGTGTTTGGATAGTTGTGTCTCAGGCTTGGATATGGATGAAGTTTCCCATTAGAAGCAATTTTCCACTTTTAAGTTTTGGAAAGAACAATTAGCCCATGGTAGAAAGTTGGCTCAGGGGTAGGGCTTGAGGTATGGTTTAGGAGATAAAATCTGGGTCTGGCTGTCTCAAGCCAAGCCTGGCTTAATCCAGCAGGATGGGAGTTTCCAGCGAAGAGATAAGGAGCCCACCCCTTCCTGCTGCCCTGGCTGGAGGAGATATCTGTCACTCTCAGGCCCCTCTGAGGCCGAGGCCCACCACAGCCATAGCCTGGGCCCTTGCTTGAGCAGAGCCGTGGGTTCCTAGCCACTGCTGGTGGCTCCAGTCCAGGGGGCATTCTGGCAGCCAAGTGGTGTGGCAGTGGGGGTGATAGGACTCCAGGGCCAGCGGACTGCCGGAGCATGCTGGCTTATCACTATATTTCTTGGTTGTCCACTCTGCTGAGGTACTGGACATAGCTTGGGTAGGCTGGAGGATGCTGTGCTCTGGGGTCTACCTGTGTGACCAACAGGCAGAGAGGGCTCTATCGATCCCTTCTAGTGTTCCTGGATGACATGGAGGAAAGTGACCCCTGCCTTCTCTCCCCTTGCTGATCTGAAATCGCACACCTGATGCTGGGGTTGGCATTCTCGGCAGCCACCCTCCGATGAGTAAGAAGTGACGGTGAATGTCCCTCCCAGCACCCAGGGACCATTTTATTCCTCACATAAAAGGAAATGAAATGAACAAGCCTCCAATAAAACCTGAAAGGCTTAGGTGTAAGCCAGGAAGCCGGGCCGTGAATGCGAGTTGGCGGTCTCAGCTGGCTGGAGGTGTATCTATTCTATGTCAGGCAATTAGAAACAGGTTTCTATTAGCTGGCGACTTTGTTCGCAGCCACCAGAGAAATGAAAGCTTTTCCAGCAGCACCCGCCAGCTCTTCTGGACCCTCAAATCAGTTACAGATGTTAAAGGGTTGTAAGCCTTTTGTCTGCGTGTTGAATATGCACAAGGGTTTTGCACAGTTGCTAGGACCTTAGCTATAATGCCGATGTCAGATTGACTGGGTAGATTTGCTGGTTCAGTCAATCATTTATTCTCTCAACTGTGCACAACCACAAACAATGTGTGGCCATGTGTGTGCAGGCGACAGTGGGTAGTTAAGGGATCAAGAAAGTAGATGGCAACAAATGTCATGGAGTGTGAGGCAGGAGGATGGTTTCTTGGGTGCTCTGTGGAAGAGGGCTCCCTTCATCCTGATGTTAGAAGATGAGCATGAGATAGAATGAGCTACCCAGAGGAAAAAAAAATGGCACACGCCAAAGGACAGGCACTGCCTAGGGGACAGCAAGGAGGCGGGGCTATATGAAGGGACAGATGAGGATGGAAGGGGGCAATGCGGAGCTACAGCATCTGCTCCATTCTGTGTGTTTTATGTCTTATCTTGCTGTCATGTGGCCTGAGAATGGGTTCTGGCTGGGGACTCGCTGATCCCTGGGATCACATGTCCTAAGTCCTCATGCTTTTCAGAAGTAGACTCCATGACTCCTCATGTCAAACATGGGAGTCCTGTTTGAACAACAGGTGACTGGGGCACCCCCTGTAGACCCATGGAGTCATGCTTGGAAGGCGGTCTTCATACCAAAGGTACACAGGATCCCAAGAGCCTGAGTTTAGATGATGGCAGGATGGGTATGTCTGGGCAGGATGTAGGATGCTCTCTCTTGGGTGATCTTGGGATCTCTTAGGTGGAGATTCTTTTACATCGGCTAAACAAGGAGGACAAGAGAAGTCTGGATTTTCCCGGCCCTTCCCGTCTTAAGCCCTTGTCCTATAATCCAGGTATCTGCAAAGGGCAGATGGTCCTGCAGGGCCTGAAAATAAGGCTGTCTCATGCAGTGGCTCATGTGGTCTCCAGCACAACTCTAGGGATGCCACATATACAAGAATGCATCTGGAACTATAGGCATCATTCCCGCATTCTTGTAAGGCAACCCTGTTCTGGGAGAAGAAGGCTCCATTAATTGAAGAGGAAACATTTCCTTAAGAACCTGCAGGTCAAAGGGGTGACCTAGCAGATGTCCACTCATCCTCATCTCTCCTCAGAGCTGTTGTTGACGTCCGGAATTCCTGGATCATGCATGGTCTGGTTCTCTGGAAGATGACCCGTGACTTTGACTAGGGATTATCTCTTAGCTCACTTCTTCCGCCTACAGAGAACAGCCAGGGTGAACCCCAGGTGTGGCCAGGGGAAGAAGTAATGGTAGGGTTTGGGGAGAACAGCAGATGGCCCAGCAAACTAGACAGTTAATCCAACCAAATTATGGCAACAGATGTTTGAAGATGTTTATATTCAAATTCAAACTGTTAGGTCTCTTGGAAGCGCCAACCAGAATGGGGAAGTTTGGGCTCTCTCTTAATTAAAGCAAAACAAAACTAAACAATCATTTTTAACATCCAAGGCCCGGCACCAAGTTGTCAGAGATCATCTGCAGAGACCCTGACTGTCTGCAGGCCTGCAGGGCCAGCCTTGGTAGAGCTGCTGCGGGGTGGAGCCACTACAGAGCACAGCTCACTTCACTGGGAGGGCGGTCAGCCACCCAGCAGGTGGGGTGAAGGATGGGAGCCCAGTAATGGTGTTTGGGATGCCCACCAGTGCTGGCTGGCCTTCCGTCGCTCAGCTCAGCATCATCGAGAAGAGGGAGCATTATTGATGCTCTTGCCTCAGGGAGGGAGAGTCAGTAATGGATGGAGGATGGGGGATGAGCTTTGTCATCAAACAAGGGGCCTGAAAGATGGTCGGCCAGAATGCTATCAGTCATGCCTTGATCAAGATGTAAGACTCTCAAGGTCTCTCTTCCCGTCCTCCCGATTCCCTCCTGGGTGGGCAGGCAGGCACCAGGGCTAGCCGTTCCTCCCCAGCTCTCACTCCTCCCTGCCCAGCTGGCTCACACGCTCCTCCTCCTGCTCCCCTTCACTCCTCCCCTTCTGGCTCTCCTTCCCCTCAATTTCCTCTCTTTGTTCTATTTTATTTTTTTCTGTTGTTCTCCCTTTTCCTCAGCCCCCCACTTTCTCTTCTCCCAGTCTTCATATTCCTTTTCCCCCTTCTCTGTGTCATACCCCTTCTCATCCTGGGCTCCCTCCATCTCTCTTTTGTATTTTTTTTCCCATGGCTTCTGTCCTTATTCCTTCCCCAGCTCTGTCTGTCCCAGTGCCGAGCAGGGATGGGGGATGGGGGAGAGTTCTGTATCAAATCAAGCTGACAGGTGACAGTCACTGCAGTCACTTCCCTTTCCTGCCTCTACACTGAAGCTCTTAGGAAAGATCTGGAAGGGCTAGTGCAGCCATAGGCACACAAACAAGCCCTTAGTATCTTTAGCCCTCTACAGCTCTGCACAGCCTGAGCTGCCTAGACTGGCTCCCAGCAGCACACGGTACCCTCTCCTAAGACTTTGCTTTCTTCTGCTCCAGACAGAGTACTCCCCAAAATAACGAAGGCACCAAAAGTTATCGCCATTCCCTCCCCCCTGGGCTGGGGCTGTCTGAGCAAAACTGGGACACACTACACTGTCTAGAGGTTCTGCCTTCTCTAGCCTCACCTTTCTCTGCATGTCGTCCCCATTCTCTGGGTCCTCTTTGGATGTCACCAGGTGAGCTCAGTCCCCCTACTCTGAGCTGTTGGCCCATTAAACAGAGTCAGAACATGGTGGAATTCCAGGTGTCATCCGGCAGAGGCAAACAGTGCATTATTTGGGACAGGAGATCTTAGTGTCTTGAAGTCACAGAATGTAGGATAATCACGCCATAGATAGGGTCGTTCTGTATTGATATTGGACATAAAAACCATTAAGTTAAGCAATAGAGCCCTGTCCAATTCCCAAGAGGCGTCCAAGGCTTCAATATGTCACAGAGAATGTGCATGTTGGGGCCCTCTTAGCAACCACTTGGGGAAGTCTCAGGTTTTACATGCTTGCCACTAGGGTCTTATGCCCTGCTGCTGGTAGGTAATCCTTGTAAATTTCTGACAAAAGGGATGTTAGTCTGATTTTCCTTATCATGAGACTGACAAAGGCAGCTGTCTTGAGCTAATCTATATACCTTACTTGATGGAAGAGCTGGAGTCTTCCCCCTGGATCTATTTGTTCTAAAGCCACGCCTTCACATCCCACCCTGGTTTAGGAGAGGCCTCTTCCAGGTAGGGGTGATACTGAGGTAGAGGGGACAGTTCTAGGGGGGTGGAGACACACTGTGGGCATGCAGTCTGGCACCGTCCTGGTGGCTGGTGTCTTACAGCTGCTCTTACGCATATCCTCTCTCCACTGGGAACATGAAGGCACCTAGAGAGAAAGCATTTACACCACTGCAGTCGGTAAACATGGAATCAGGGTTGTTGTTACCAGATTGCTGACTGCTGAAGTCACCAGCGCACCGCTGACTCTGGTCCACTGTGGGTAACACAGGTAGGGCAGCCAGATGGATGTAGGGAGGTCTTAGCCTTTGTGAGATGGGAGGCAAGAGAGCTGAAGTGGCCAATATTTCAGGGAGTCCATTCTCTGGCAAAGAGCACCAAAGTGAAAGTCAGAAAGCAAGGTAACTGGCTTCCAGAAAGAACAGGTACATTAGTGGTCCCCAGGGAGCCACAAGGCTTGCTAATAATGTCTGTACCCAATGCCTGATGGAGCAGCTGCCCATGTCTCCTGGCTCCAGCTCATGTAGGTGGGATGAGAAGGAGCCAGGGTATCAGTGATTACAAAATCAATGCAGGGGACGGTGTGTTAGATATAGGCAGGGAGAGCCAAGGAAGGGCACCGGCTCCTTGCCTACTGCCTCTCTACCTCACGGTTTCCATTGTTCCAGACCTTGCAGGCTCTGGGCAGGCAGGTGCTGAGGTTGTTATAGGTACCTACCTGCCTTGTTCCATAGATGGGTTAGAAGAGGTGCAGGAAATGTCCCACTGGGTCAGGCTGTGTGGCCAGCAGGGACAATGACTGAGGGGCTGCATTCAGCATGCTGGATTTACCTTAACTGCTTTCTTGTCACCTTTGGTGGTAACACAAGCCACTGACATTGACACTCCGCTGTGGTAGGGCCACGGACCCAGACATGGCCTCAGCTTAGATATCACTATAGCCTTGGGTGGCAGCTCAGTCCCTCTCATATCAAGTGGTTCTGCACCACCATCATGTCTCCAGCTGAACCTCTCTTTACAGCACCCAAACACTCCACTACTCTTTCTCATCTCTAACACGTACTTGCTCATTGTAGTGGCAGTGAACTGAGCCTGTGGCCTCTGGCTGCCTTCTGCCCTGGCCCTCACTGGCCCGAGCATTTTCTGGGTGCCAGCATCCTCCAAGATGCAGGCATCACTATCCTTGCTTTATGAGAAGAGAAAACAGACGTGTGGTCAGATGTGAGGTTTGCTGAAAGCCACAGAACCAGTAGCTGTACTGAGTATCAAACCAAGAAGTAGCTAGTTACAGTACTTGGCCATAGGCCTCAGGGAGGCGCAAAGCTGGGCCATGGGAAATGGATTTTAAGCATCCCACGGTAGGATGGGGGTGCTTTGGTTCAAGGGTATACAGAGGAGGGATCCCAGAGACTCCTGAAATCGTATTTAGAGGGTCTATTTGCTTTGTGTGGGCTCTCAAATGTTTCCCATGCCCAGTCTGCCCCAATAACCACCATACTCAGGGGTTCCATTCCCTGTCCATGAGCCCAGTCTGTGTCTCATTGCTCACATGGTCATGGAGTTTTATGTTTGAGGAGACATAAAATGCCCTTTGTACAGCACATCTTTTATTGACTCTTCAAATTGCCTTCTGTCACCTGAGGTGGGGGAATCATAAATTGTCAGCCTTATTAGTTTCTCTTCAGAGGGACCTGGGCAGAGATGTTTGTGTCCGTGTGTGCACGCACACATGTGTGCGTGTGTGCACGTGTGTGTGTGTGAGCTGGGAAGAAGGAAGTGACCTTTACCCTACAGACTGAAGGAATACCTTTAGAGGCAGTTAGCTGCCCCTACCTTTGTCTGCTTGAGAGGGACAGATGGCCAGGCTATGTAGACACTTGGATTTTCTGGAGTCCTTTCTTAAGAATGACAGGGATCATGTAAAACACCTTCGTCCTCATAAAATAGAAGTGAGGGACAAGACAAAACACTTTGAGTAATCCCACTAAGGAAATGGCAGAGACATGTTGGAGCTCAGGACCTTGCTGACATGCCTTTTCTAGAAAGATGGTCGGAAAGCACAGTTTGAGCCACACAAACTGAGTCTGTGTCTTTGCTCTGTCCCTGAAATTCTATGCAATTCTAGGCAAAGAACTCAAATCTTCTATGCTTTCATGTCTTTTAAAGTTTTTTGGATGTATTTTATTTTATGTGTATGAGTGCATTTTGCCTGCATGCTTGTATTTGCATCATGAGTGTTCTTGGGGTTCACGGAGACGAGAAGAATTGCAATTATGAACATGGTTGAGAATCACCGTGTGCTGAAAATGATCCCTGGTCCTCTGAAAGATCTTAATGCTGAGCCATTCTCAGCCCCATGTTTTAGTTTCTCCATTGGAAATTTGTACGTAAGGAAACCTACCTTTCAAGGCCACAGTGAGGAGAAGATAGAGTGACATACAAGATGCCCTGTGGACACTTGCCTGCCATGGCTCACACTGGAAGGCTGAGAAAGATTTTGCTGAGTGAACGTACAGGTAAATATTGAGTGGCTAAGTATAAGCTGAACCCTAAAGGGTGACCAGCAACAACTGCCCAAAGATCTCCACCTTATTTCCCAGGCCTGTTTCTCCTAAAAAATAGAGGCCTGTAGTCTTTCCAGGCATTCCTGGATATGTTCATATCAGACTCTGCTGTATCCTCACTTGCTCTTTAGCCCCCTCCATTTGTCCTTCCAACTTCTCCTTGTCATTAGATTTTCCATTCCATGCCCACTACTTAGCTTGATGCCTGAATCTTGTCCAATCTGCGAGCTGCCCTCCAGGTTCAGCAGTTCCTGCTCCTCCACTCCCCACCCCCACTGGCTCTCCTCCTGTGCACCGTGCCTTCTCCCAAGCATGGCTCAGTTCTCCGGTAGCATTCCAGCCTTCCCTCAAGCTACTGAGCTTCTCTAGTTCCAATTTAGGAGACCTCTCTGCTTCATTAGACACCATCAGCCCCAGCTCCCTCTTCTGCCTTGCAGGGCTGGTTTGGTGTTCCTTCAGACAGGTACTCCTTAAATATTTGGATGACATTCATTAAGTGGAGAGGCCTGGAGAAGGCCCTGGGCGAAGAGGGCATAGGTGTAGCTCTTTGAATTCGCTCTACTCTGGATCCCCATGTTCGGACCCCATGCAGGTACTGTCTCTCTGGTAACCAGCCTGACCTTCTTAAAGTGCTCCTTCAGCAGCCTCTGCTGAGGCTCCAGTATGGCCCCTAAGCTCTCAGCCCTCTCTAAACAGACAGACTCTCTCCCATTAGGGAGCACTGGAAAATGCCTCTGCCACCATTTTACATTCAGGTGATATTTTGTTCTCTGCTGCTGTCTACATGTGACTCTACCCTGGCGCCTGCCACCTTATTTTGTCTTGCCTTTCCTTGAAATCTGGGGATCCTTGCTTCTCCTAGGTGGTCTTAAACTGTTGGGGGAACACTCCACATTTAATTCCTTCTCCTCTCCTGCTATGTACTTTCCCAGGGGACCCCAGTCACTCCTATGTGTCAGCTCACACCAAGTGCTTTTGACCCTCAAATTGGTATCTCCAATATAGGCGTGGTTATCCAATTTCCTCCCAGGTGTCTTGGATTGGTCATACTTAACACAAACAGCATGGTCCCTAGTCTGTGCCTTTTCTTGGGGGTCTCTGCAGAGGCCAGGAAACATTCTGATTTCTACTTCCACTCTCCGTTACTTTATTAGCTTTTCGGTGAGTTTTTGACAGTAAAGCATCGGCTGCAGCGAACGCAGATTGGACCCCTAACAGGATTGGCTCCTTAGTAGGACTGGGGCCCTTGCACACAGTGAGCACTTCTAAAAGTGCCTTAAGTTGTGTCCCATAGTCCTAAAGACCCAAGGATGGGCTCTTGTGTACATGGGCAAAGGCCTAGAGCTCTGCCCAGCACTCACAGGATCTGTGGTCAAAGCAAGGATGGGGAGATAGACCACTCAATCTCAAGCTCGCTGAATGTGACAGGAGACCTTGCTGATATCACAAAATGGTGTGCTCGGAGGGCCACAGACAGGAGGGCCTTGTGGCCTGGGGAGTGGGAGGAAGCCTGGGTAGAGCTTAGAACTTGAAAGACAGATGGGAAATCATCTGTTTGGAGGCAACAACTCCCCTGAAGGTGGTGAGCCAGGGTAGAGGACATGATGCCTGGGGCGGGCTGGGAAGAATGGATTGGCCAGAGTGAGTTTGGGGCAGCACCAAGGTCAGATGCTCGAAGGGGCCAGTTAGCGGAGGCAGATGTTTCATTAAAACTTCCCTTCCCCCAACCAGTTACAAGAAGGCTCCTGCCCGAGCCAGGCTGTGGGTGGTAGCAGATAACAAACTGGGCCTTGGCAGCCGCTGGGTTCATTCATTCTCTTCACTTGTTTAACTGACCCCACAAGCTCCCTGATGACCTCCTTCCCTCCCTTGCCCTGCTGCTCACTGTCCCAGAGCATTAAAAGGGTTTCAGAATGCCCAACGATTATTGATATCCTAATGAGTCTGCCATTAGCCTACAGACTACTTGGATATTTTTAAACTACTCAAATCAAATCTTGCAGCATTGGCTAGTATGCTGCTGTTGAGGCCCCGCCATGCATAGACACAGCGGAGCTGCATTATCAAACATTTAAGCCCTTAAACATTGCCCAACCTCTAAAATCTCCTCTTAGGACCTTGGGCTGGCACTGCCTGGCAGACACTAATCCCCATTAAGACCTTCCCACCTATCCCCCACTTGGGGCCACGGGTGTGTTTTAGATCAAGGCAACAGCTTTCAGGCCATTAAAGGATCAGGCTGCAGCAAAGATGATCTCTCTTGGAAGGAGGTGGGCTGAGCGGGTAAACGGACCGACCACTTGTGAGAAAGGGCCAACACTGAGACTAATTCCTTCCGTGCCCATCTTTGTTTCCTGGGAAGCTTATTGCAGAACTACTGTTCAGTGGAGAAGCTGGATGGGTTTAGTTCAGGTAAGAGATGAGGTCTGACTTTAGTGGCACCCATGTCCTCTTCCCATTGGCCAACAGGTCATCCACCTTGTAGAGGAAATGACAATAAAGCTCCCACATGCGCCCATGAATGAGTGTTGCAGGTTTGGAGTGAGGTCCAGCTTGTGTCTCCATGTGTGATGGTCCACCTGCAGTGGTGAATACACCAGAGATGACAGGCCTGTGTCCAGTGCAGAGAGCCAGGCTCAGTGACCCGAAGCATCAGTTTCCAGATAGACTTCTGTGGTGAGGCTGTTCCCCTGATTTCCCTCCTGCTGACTCTTGTCCCTTGTGCCTCAGGGGATTGAAAACCTTCGAGAAAAGAAAGGGATTTTTCTTTTATTAGCATATGTCAACTGCACAAATCGATGGGTTTCTTTGTGACACTGTTATCCATGTATCTAATTTATCTTCACTCAGTTTCTTGCTCCCTCTCCCTCTCCTTCCTCAAATCTCCAGCTTCTACTGTTGTGGGAGCTGCGGGCCGGCCTGCTTTTTGTCTCACCCGGCTCCCTTCTGTTGTAGGGAGCTGCGGGTTGCATTCCGCCACCCAGCTCCCGCCACCGGCTAGCTTTCCCCGAAATAACAACACACAAATTATATTCTTTTAAACACTGCTTGGCCCATTATATATAGCCTCTTCTTGGCTAACTCTCGCACCTGGACTAGCCCATTTCTAATAATGTGTGTAGCACCCCAAGGTGCGCTTACCGGGAAGATTCTAGCCTACATCCATCCTGGGTGGGAGCTTCATCGCGTGTGTCCCCAAGAGCTGAGCTATGGCGTCTGTCTGAGGTGTTTACCTCACTTCCTCTTCCTCCCAGCATTCTGTTCTGTTTACTCCTCCCACCTATGTTTTAACCTATGAGGCCAAGCAGTTTCTTTATTACTTAACCAATGACCTTCCTCCATCATTCTACTTTTTTTTTTTTTTTTGATTTTTCGAGACAGGGTTTCTCCGTAGCTTTTGGTTCCTGTCCTGGAACTAGTTCTTGTAGACCAGGTTGGCCTCGAACTCACAGAGATCCGCCTGCCTCTGCCTCCCAAGTGCTGGGATTAAAGGCATGCGCCACCACCACCCGGCCATCATTCTACTTTTAACTTTTAAAAAAAGTTGAGTGGCTAATACATAAAAAAAATGCTTGGCATCCTCTTATCAAGCCACAAGCTTGCTCTGCCTTCCTGGGGTTGATTGCCCTCCAGGTTCTCCTTCAACACATGCCTTGAGGGCTTCTCTAGCTGTACCCTCAAAATCCAACCCTTCACTGCCTTTTCTCCTGGGCCCTAAGTCCATATTAAACCCATAAGCAAACTCCAGTGAGTAAGCATGAACAAGCAATTTCAAGCATAACTTATTTGAAGCCATATTTTTGTCTTTTAGGAATGCAGGGAGGGTGCTCTGTGTGGACGTGGTAGACCCTTAGCTAATGCTCCTATTCCCCACCCCACCCCTGGCCCCTCTGCTAGTGGTGTGACCTTGAGAAGTGACATAGCTATTCTGACCCCCCCCCCCCCCACCATGTTCACTCTGGAGAGATGTGGAAGGTGGTGGCATGAATTGCAAAGACAGGAGAAAGCAAAACTCTCACTCAGCACCCGAGGGCTCAGGGTAGCTGCCCTGGCTGTATCCTTTCTGGTCCATTAAGTGAGGTCCAAAACCAGAGGCTTGGAAAGCATCTCAGAGAGCTCTTGGCTCAGAATGGAGCTTTGCTCTTGCATGTGGCTGGTACCCACCAGATACTTCCTCTTCCCTGTGTCCCTGACTTTGGCTTCTTCCTATGTACCTCCAATCTCCTACGCGGCACCCACCTTTGCTGCCTGAATGGAGATTTCAGTATCTACCTGCTCTTCTTACTGGTTCCAGTGACTTGATGGCCACATGACTTGTGCTAACTGATAGTCCTCTGTCCCCATGTAGGGGATTTAGACTCTTCTCTCTACTGGCCCAAAGTTCTTCCATCTTGTTCACTGACAGACTTCCCTGCCTGTCTCTCTGTCACTGCAGCTGTCCTTGTCTTAATTTCTTTTTCTTTCTGCTACTGATTCCCATTATGATACTGGACTATTTGCAGAGTGAATATGGCACCAGGGCAGGAGAGAGAGAGAGAGAGAGAGAGAGAGAGAGAGAGAGACAGAGACAGAGACAGAGACAGAGAGAGATATCAGGAGTGCAGCCTGCATGAATGTGGCAGCCAGGACTTAGCTAACCAAGAGTGTGAGCAATAATGGAGTGGCTGATCTGCCTGCTGGGAGTGGGAAACTGGCAGGCCCATGTCCTTCTCACTGTCTCAGCCTCCTACAGTTATGTTCAGGGTGCCTTTGGGTGGAAGGGAAGCTGGGAGGGGTGGTGGATTTATCTTAACCCAGGCCTGACTTTGACCTCCACCTAGCTAGGATTTTGGGTCTCTATGGCAGAGGAGGAACTGGAGATTAAAGGTGGCAAAATTCATATTTCATCCCTGGCTAGCAGCTTCTATGTGACCCTGGGTAAGGACAAGGGTCTCATGGGGGCGTTCCCTGTCCCTGCTTCCTGCCGAGGTCTTGGGCATCCTTTTCCACTGCTCTGGCCTTCAGCTGGAGCCGAGCTGGGGCTTACACTACACACCGCCTAGCAGTGTGACATCTGCGAATGGATTTCTAATTACACATATAAATCAGCATGATTGGAAATTCTGGAAATTTTATTGGGAAGGAAATTTATAGTGATTAAAACCAATTAATTTGGGTCTCCTATTAATCCAGGCAGCAGGGTGGGGGCTGCCGTGGTCCTGTGTATCCTGAAGGCCATTGGGTGGGGACGGCTCAACTCGAGGGCCACCGGGGGCATGTGCTCATTTTTCAGGGTACTAATACTCATCCCATGTTTTAAATTATACCCCTGCCCCTGGCCACATATCTTGTTTTGAGTCTAAAAATAGAGTTCTAGGCTTTCACTAAAGATTCAGAAACACTAAAAGTAATCTTTTTAATCAAAATAAAGAGCCCTTTTTAATTACTCAGCCTCCCTCACAGTTGGAGGTAATAATTGTCGTGTGCTCTTAAGTAGGGCTGTTATTAGATTTCCCTGGGGCTCCTCTATTTTCTAGAAGTTTGCAATGCTGGCTGTTGAATGGCAAAGGAGGAGTCAACTCTCATCTCTCTGGGTCCTTAATGTAAGGGAACCTTCTTGGTTCCAGAGAAACAGGCAGGATCAGGAGTACACAGGTCGGCCTTGGGAAGAGCCTCCTGGTAGTTCCACACTGTAGGTGTGATGAAGTTCAAATCCCTCCAGATGAGCCAGGGTTCTCAAGAGACACAGAGTCAATTATAGACACATGCACAAACATGCGTATATATGCAAAGAGATTTATTTGTGTGTATGTGGTGTGTATGCCTCCATGCATATACGTGTGTGTGTGTGTGTGTGTGTGTGTGTGTGTGTGTAGGCCAGAGGTCAACATCAAGTATCTCCCATTATTTCTATTCATCATGTCTTGCTGAACCTGAAGCTCACTGATGGGCTAGACTGGTTGGCCAAAGAGACTCTGGGGTCCTCCTGCCTTTGCTTTTCAGCACTGGAATTACACACACACACACACACACACACACACACACACACACACACACGCTGCCATGCCTTCCCCACTTTTTGCATGGATACCGAGGGGGTTTGGACTCAGGTTCTCATACCTGTGTAGCAGGTACATTACCCATTGACTCATCTGCCCAGCCTGGTGGAAATATTATTTGTAATTGATTCATGTAGAGATGAAAGCAGGAAGCCCTATAGCCTGCTGACTCTAAGCAAGAGGGTCTTCTAGCTTAGTGGGTCTCAGCCTTCCGAATGCTGCAGCCCTTTAATTCAGTTCCCCCTGGTGTGGTGATCCCCGACCATAAAATTATTTCATTGCTATTTCATAACTGTAATTTTGCTATTGTGATGAATCATAATGTAAGTATCTCAGATGCAACCCCAGAGGGGTCATGACGCCCATGTTGAGAACCACTGACTAGCTTCTAGTGTTTGCTGTGAGAGTCAATGGCACAATCCCAGCTCAAATCTGAAAGTCTAAGAACCAAGAGGGACAGGAGTTCCAGTTTTAGTTCAAAGTCCAATAACAGGAATGAGAGTAGGAGAGAATGGATGGTTTGGTTCAAGCCAAGAGAGAAAACGTGTATCTCTTCCTCTTTTCTGTTCTGTTTGAGCCTGCAGTGGATTGATAGATGCTAATCATTTCGGTGAGGACATATATCCTTTTCTCAGCAAGCAGGTTTGATGCTGTTCTTGCCGAGAAACATCCACACAGACACACCCAGCTATAAAGTGTCACTGGATTTGTGGGCATCCCTTATGCGTTCAGTTGACCCATAAAATTAACCATCCCAGTCTCACGACGGATCACCTCTTTTATACCTAATATCCTTTCGAAGACTCCCACCAAAAGCCCACCCAGATCAGAGGAACTCGCTGTTCCTATCAACCCAAACCCCATTCCAGGAAGAGAAGAAGAGAAGAGATGAGAAGAAACAAATACATGTCCCAAGACTGCCGTGAGAAAGCACCTCACATCAGGTAGCTTGAATGACAAAAATGTATGTCTTGTAGTTGGAGAAGATAGAAGTCTGAAATGGAGATGTCAGTGGGGCCATGTTCCCTTGGACACCTGTAGAATTCTTCCATGGTGCGTACAACTTCTGGTGTTTGCTGACACCTTACTCAGTCAAAGCGCTGTTGTCACACACCCCGTGTGTCTCTGTCTTCTTAAATACTCCTTCCTTCCTTCCATCCTCCTGCTGTCCAAAAGCACTCCTAGCCTGTTAGCCCACTGTGCTGGCCACTCACTCTTCTCCCTGCTTGCAGTAGCCTAAAAGTAGGCTCCTTTAAGATTTGAGTCCAGCTCCCGACACCTGTTCCCCACAAGAGAGACATTTTGGGAATCATCATGGCTTTCTCGGGGCATCAGGGTCGCTGTTCTCTGCCTGGCCGATTCTTCTCCTAGGCCTGTGATCCTCAACCATCCATCTGTATTACAGAAGAGACCCTGGTTAGGTTCCTCACTAGATACAGATCTCGCTTGACACCACATATCTTCCTTGAGTGGGATGTGCGGCTTGGACGTCTTTGTGTGTCTGCTCAGTTGGAATATTTTTATTTTAAATGCACAAGCTAGGGCATGTCTATTGTTGGGCCATCCTCAACTCTTGCATATACACACAAGTAGGCAAGGAGCCTTGGAAGTCCCCAGGGAGTTGTCTCAGTGCCTAAAGAACTTCTACATTTTTAATCTCAGGGAGGCTAGGGAAGGGACCTGGTCAGTTCTTGCGGTGGCTCGTGTGCTCCTGAGCCCTGTGACCCTGTGAGTCTGATGAGCCCAGTGAGCCTCAAGAGCCTCTCTGCTCCCTCCATGAGGGTGTGTGGACAGGCCCCTTCCTGTAAGGGACTTCTGTACATGATCACAGCTGTTCTGACTCAAGATGGCGATGACCATGCGCAACCTGAAGGCGTTAGGCACACAGCATACACCCACTGCTGGTGAATTGGGTCAGGCTCCTTTAAGATTTGAGTCCAGCCTTGATATCCTACTAATTGGGTATCTGTCCTACCATCTCATGCTCTGTCTGGTAGTAACGCATCTTCCATCCAGCCAGGAGGGTGGGGCTTGTAGATGAGAAGAGGAAGAAAGAGCTGGCATTTTCTAAAGGCCTAGCTCACCCTGGGATTTATGCTAGGTGATTTGTATGTTATTAAAGCCTCACAGCACCCTTAGGAGGTAGATAATATGCACTTACGTATGATTTTTGTATGTTATTTTGATTTTTGTATGTTATTTAAGCTTCATGACACCCTTAAGTTGTAGATATTATTTCATTTTTCCAGATGGGACCGAGGACTCAAAGTACAGGGATTTAGGTTTACTTTGGTTTCCAAGATCGTATTCTTTGTGCCATGTCCTACCTGTAGGAGAGTCTTGTGAGTTTTCCTCTAATTGAACCAAATCTGAGCAAGCACTTCCCAAGTCCTGAAGCTGTGTAAGGCTCCACATAACTGTCATCAGCCACGCCTCTCGCCCAGATTCCTACCATCTGGGTCCCCTTAAATCATGCTGGTAATTGCTCCAGGCTTGCCAGGAGGCCATATATCCCACAAAACAAACTTGGGTTCCATTTCACATGCAAGTAAATATTTCCCTCAAGTGAACAGTACTCAGACAGCTAATAATCACTCCACGTGACACTTTAAAAAGCTGACTATGTGTATTTAAGGAAAAGGATTGCTTTCCCAATATTAGGAGCTCACTAATCCGTGAGATCACACGTGAGAACATTCCAGAGTCAATGGGACATTTGCATGCAGTGGCTAACCATCTGGTTTGAAAGCTGGTGTGGTTCTTGAGCATTCTGCAGGTAAGGAAGCTGGGAATGAAGACTGAAGATCTTCTTTCTGCCTTGAGATATGGCTTTGAACACCCCGGCTCTTTGGAAACGAAACACTCCATGCACCGGGTGCAATGGTGCATGCCTTTAATCCCAGCACTAAGGAGGCAGAGGCAAGTGAATCTCTGTGACTTTGAGACTAGTCTGGTCTACATAATGAGTTCCAGGACAGTCAGAGCTACATAGTGAGACCTGTCAAAAGCCCTCCAAAACTCCATGCACACATACATACAAACACACACACACACACACACACACACACACACACACACGGACTAATGAGACTTTGCTTGAGTGTTGGATTCACTCAGAGTACGTGTTTCTACCTTCAAGAACTTGCTCAGGTTAGAGTTTAGACCACTGAAAGTGCCATCATTACGCCAGGCCTCAAGCTTATGGACCTTCCTGTAAAGCATGGAAGGGCTGGCGTGGCTGACACTAACGAACTTAACCAGAGTAGGATTGTCCGGGCAGGAGCCCCGGCCAGGCAGGGGACCTAGTGAGAGCCCTACAGCAGGAGGTCCTTTTTTATAAAAAGCAGCGGGGAGAATGGACAAGCTCAACCTTCAAGGCAGGAGCCAGACGTCCTGGGTTCTACAAATGGCCTGTTAGGAAGTATCAAGCCAATGGTCTAGCTCCTCTGGACTCAGTTTCCTCAATAGGGGAACAAATACCATTTTAGAATATTTTTTCGTACCTTCATCTTTGAATCTCCACCAGAACAATGGGAGAAGATGGCACTGAAGGTGAATCAGGATCCTAGCATTAAAGGATTGGGCACATCTCAACTGTACAGAGGATGTGCACCCTTGTGAGCTCACAGCCCTCATCTCAACCCTGCCACCTCCAGCTTCCACACCAGACTTCTGTTGCTCTGGTCTGGCCTCTGGAAGAGAGCACCCTCCTTCCCAGCTCTCTCTTCCCACTTGCAGTAGCTCCCAGCATCACCCCGCACCGTGCTGCGGCATTTCTAAAATTATAAATCTAATCATAAAGTCATTCCTGCAAAAATCTTTCTGTGTTGGATCATCATCATCATCATCATCGCCATCATCATTATGTGTGGTGCAGGGAATGGAACCGAGACCCTCACACATGCTAAGTCAGTGACCCTACCACTGATAGCCCCAGCTCCAGGTTCAGTATTCTGTTCCCAACACTGTTTTTTTTTTTGACTGTTATCAAATTTCATTTTTTTCCTTTTATTGAAAATAGATTTTTTTCATAACAGTAATATATTCTGATTATTGTTTTCCCTTCCTTCTACTCTTTCCAGTTCCTCCCCACCTCCTTCCTATCTGGATCCATAGTCTTTCTGTCTCTTGTTAAAAAACAAACAGGCAATAGAAAACACTATCCTGAGTGAGGTAAGCCAGACCCAAAAAGAGGAACATGGGATGTACTCACTCATATTTGGTTTCTAGCCATAAATAAAGGACATTGAGCCTATAATTAGTGATCCTAGAGAAGCTAAATTAGAAGGAGAACCCAAAGAAAACATATAGGCATCCTCCTGAATATTAACCTTCATCAGGCGATGAAAGGAGACAGAGACAGAGAGCCACATTGGAGCACCGGACAGAAATCTCAAGGTCCAAATTAGGAGCAGAAGGAGAGAGAGCATGGGCAAGGAACTCAGGACCGCGAGGGGTGCACCCACACACTGAGACAATGGGGACGTTCTATCAGGAACTCACCAAGGCCAGCTGGCCTGGGTCTGAAAAAGCATGGGATAAAACCAGACTTGCTGAACATAGCAGACAATGAGGACTACTGAGAACTCAAGAACAATGGCACTGGGTTTTGATCCTACTGCATGTACTGGCTTTGTGGGAGCCTAGGCAGTTTGGATGCTCACCTAACTAGACCTGGAAGGAGGTGGGTGGTCCTTGGACTTCCCACAGGGCAGGGAACCCTGATTGCTCTTTGGGCTGACAAGGGAGCGGGACTTGATTGGGGGAGGGGGGGGAAATGGGAGGCGGTGGCGGGGAGGAGGCAGAAATCTTTAATAAATAAATAAAGAAAGAAATTAGGTCAGAAAGGCAAAAAAAAAAAGAAAACAAACAGGCATCTCAGGGATCATAATAAAATAAAATACAATAAGACAAACAAAAAACAAATTGGAATATACAAAGAACCAAACAAGGAAAGAAAAGCGAGAGAAAAAGCACAAGAAACAGACAGATGCAGAGATACACACTTTCACATACATAGAAATCCCATAAAATCCCCAAACTGGAAGCCATAATAACATTGAGACAACCTCCAGAAATGCCGCTGGGTTTGTTTTGTGGCCGACCCTTAAGAGTGGTTTGTTTCCCCAGTGAGGCTCCCTTGGAGAAAACCAGTGGTTATCAATTGGAGACGGCTTGTGGGTTAGGGATGGGGGTGCATGTCCACTTCTCTCAGTTCTAGACTCCGACTGGCACAGACCTGTCGGTGCTGCCATAGTCTCTGTGAGTTTAGCAGTGTGCCAGCCCCGTCGTGTCTAGAAGGCCTCCATTCCTTGCTGTCTCCCCTCCCCACTGGCTCTTATGCTCCTTCTGCCTTCTCTTCTGCAGAATTCCCTGAGCCCCAAGCAGACTGATTTGATGGAGGTACTCCTTTTAGGTCTTGTGTTTCCAAGTCTCTCACTCTGCCCACTTTCTGGCTGGGGGTCTCTGAATTTGTTTCCATCTGCTGCAGGAGGAAGCTTCTCTAATGATGGCTGAGCAAGATGCTGATTTATGAGTCTAGCAGATGTCATTAGGAGTCATTTTATTGCTATGCTCCTTCAGTAGAATGGTCGTATTTGGTTTCCCCCTAAGTCCCTGGCCTTTCTAGTCTCATGTTCTTGGCCACCCAGAGGCACTGTGTGTGTATTCCACCTTACAGAGCAAGCCTTAGCTCAGATATTGGTTGGGTGTTCCTATAAGCTTTGTTCCACCATTGGCCCAGTGTATCCTGCAGGCAGGTCACTCTTGTAGAGCGAAGGGTTTGTAGCTGGGTTGGTGTTTACATTTCTCCTTTGGTAGCATGCAGAATCCCTTCCAATACCATGAGTAGTAGTCCCTAGGGGTGAAGGCTCTAAGTAGGCACCAACTCAACTTCTCCATGTCCAATGAGCTATGTAAGTGTTGTCTTCGGCAACAGGGCCTTACTGTCGTTTGTGGAAAGCCACCTATAGCCTTGGCAATAGCCCGGGTTATTTGGGAGTTTCCATGGAACCTCACTTCAATGAGTCACTACTTTCACTCTCCTGGTGCTTGACTAGACAAGACATCAAATCAAACCAGGCCAGGGGCTTCAGCTTGAACTACCTGAGACAGGATTGTTGGTCTTGAACCTGAGCAACTATGTGGCAGGAGCAGGTATGTCATCCATGTATAACTGAGGAAGAAAACCGACTCCAGGAGAGAGAATGCTGAGCTGAGATGGCAAGACCAGATTCCAGCAGCTTGGTCTGAGACCTGAACACTGTGTCTTCCTTAAGTCAACTCCTGTCCCCGTCTTCCATTGCTAGTACTGGTAATTCTTTTTGCTGTGTGGGGCTGGAACTTCTTCCATTTGTACTAAAACACACTCAGTGGCCCTCCATCACCTGTGGGACAAGTCAGCCTCCTTAACAAGCTCACAAGGTCTTTTGCCACCTGGCTCTGATTTTCCCCCAGCCTCAGCTTTCCTGGATACCTG
This sequence comes from Microtus oregoni, assembly GCF_018167655.1. Classification (NCBI taxonomy): domain Eukaryota; kingdom Metazoa; phylum Chordata; class Mammalia; order Rodentia; family Cricetidae; genus Microtus; species Microtus oregoni. Next base: position 670,065 of record NW_024543833.1, on the reverse strand, counting down.
CTTCACCTTTGATGCTCCATCACAGCCAGCTCCTTCCAGTTCATCCCAGCTTGTCCCATCTCCTTCCATCTCCTCCCAGCTCCTTCCAGCTCCTTCCAGCTCCCTCAGAACCCTTTGCCACTTTGCTGTAATTGCTTTTAATTGTCCATCTCCTTTGGGAGACTGCTAATGCTGTAGGGAACAGGGCTGTGTTTATTTTATTCCCGCTCTAGCCTCAGCTCCAGACACGAGGCTTGATTGTGGTTAGCGCTGAGTAAATATCTGTGAAACCTGCCAGTGGACATGCATCGGCCCTAGCGTGTGGTAGATACTATTTGGTAGATTAGTTTATTCTTGGACTAAGTCTCATTTAACTAGTTTGCTAACTTGGTAAATATTTATTCAATATCTACTGTGTGTCAGAAGCCGGTTGAGACAAAAGCAGACCTGAGCTCCAGTGAGTTTATAGTCACTGGGAAAAATAGCAACAATTCTAAAATAGGAGGTAATGTTACCCTGAAACTGAGGTGTGTGCATTGTATAATGGCAGGTTGAGAAGCAAACTCCCCTGGCATTTTGGGGGGCTGTCCATAGACAGGGTGATGCCAGGGTAGATAATGACATTGAGTGGCAAGTACCAAATTAGTCACTACTTCTGAGAATTACACATGAGATTGTTACCTTTATATTCAGATGAAGAACAGAAGGAGCAAAGGAGCAAAAGGCCTCTTCCAGGGCCACTAAACAAGCGACTGACTGGGGCAGGGACTGTGTGCTAGCCTAATGCGGCTGGGGAGAAAATTACAAGCAGTGATAGGGTGTCACACAAAGCCCGGATTTTTCTAACCTTTTTCTTTCTTTAATATTCTGCTCACCACAGATTTTAAAGTTTCACTTGCACTTTTAAAAATTTTGCACTAAATTTTGCTTAGTTGGATCCCGTAGCTGTTTGGTGCCTCTGTATTTCGCTAAGTGAATACCGCGCTTTCCGAGGGAAGACCCAGTGTGTTTGGGCAGCTGCAGCGGTACAATCTGCTTCGGTTAGCTTCTCTGTTACTGTGAGCAAAGAGACGACAACAGACAACTGAAACAAGGCAAGACTCCTTTGGCTTGCACCATCAACGGCTTCAGCCCACGGTCATGTGGCTCTGTGTTTCTGAGCCTGTGAGGAGGCAGAGAGTCATGACTGCAGTGGAAAGCCTTCACCGCGTGGTAGCCATAAACAGGCGGATGGCGGGACTGGGGACAAATGGGCTTTTCAAGAGCACACCCCAAATGTTAGGCCCAACCTCACAGTGTCTACAACACTCCCATAGTGCTGTCAAAGTATGAATCCACCAATAAGACACTGATTAGGTTAGAGCCCTATGGTTCAATGACTTCCCCAAAGTCGTAGCTCTGAAACCATAAAGCCTTTTACACACAGGTCAGACCACACGTGGGCATGTGGATTTGACTTGTCGTAGTAGGAGCTGAGAGGTGAGCATGGAAAGATGGGGACACGGAGAGATGGAAGTCTGTGGATCACAGCATAAGTCGGTCGTGGTCTAACTTAAATAACAGATAAAACTTATTTCTAATGAAACAGTTCCAAATGCTCCTGCCCCAAGCCATAACATTATTTCATTTTTATTTATGTATGGACACATATAAAAGAAATTTTACTTTATTTTGTTTAGGTAGAAATTTAATTTTACAGGTAAGACACAACAAAAATAAAAAACTAACAACCTTCAAATTGGTAACCTTGTTGATTGAAGGACTTCTGCTTCCCTAGACCTGGGGTGATGACTAGCAACCTGAGGGGGTGGCATGAAACAATCTGGGTTATGTACTGACCACACAGTGTGACCTAACACTTCCTGACTAACACTTTATGTGTATAAGGCCAGAGCTTCAGCATCTTGGATTGAAAGTGACTGCCTTGGGTCAGGCACCCCTAACTTAGAGCAATATTAATAACTGCCTCTCTTTATTAAATATTTATTATGCTCCAGGCACACACTTTTCTGGTCTGTCCCAGCTCCTTCAGCAAGCTCATTGATTTCCATGTTCCTGACCATTTTACAGATGGGAAAACTGAGATTTAGAAGTATGAAATAAGCTACCCATGATAACTCAGCTAGTAAGAGCTAGGACCACAAAGAGAAAATGAAATCCAGGAGCCTGTTATCTCTCTCTCTCTCTCTCTCTCTCTCTCTCTCTCTCTCTCTCTCTCTCTCTCTCTCTGTGTGTGTGTGTGTGCTCACACGTGCATGCAAGTCAGAGGTCAGCATTGGGTGTCTTCCTCAATGTCTCTTAACACTTTAGCCTTTTCAGACAGTGTCTTTCACTGAGCCTGGAGCCATTAAGTCAGTTAGGCCATCTAGCCAATGGCCTCCAGGGATCCTCCTGTCCCTGCAGGCTGCTAGTGGTGTGGTTGCAGACCTGGGATCATGAGCCCAGCATTTTTTTTTAAACATAGGTGTTAGAGATCTGCTCCTCATGTTTGCATGACAGATATATAACTAACTGGGCCGTCTTCTCAGCCCCATCTCTTCAGGCTCCAGTATCACGAACTGGAATTTAGGAGAGAGTGCATCTCACCCCATAGTTACAGTGAGTGAGAACCACTGGGGGCGGGGCTCAGCGTGGTCACTCTCTGGTTCCACTGGATCATGGTGCCACTGTGATGGTTGAGTGGAATCTGCAGGTTTTTCAAACTTGGCTGCCCTGGGAGAAACTTGGCTTGCTGGGTTTACGTGGTGCAACCGGAAAGCGATTGTTCAAGTAATCACCGCAGAGGAGGGTAGCAACAGGACTCTGAAGTCACCTCTGGACCATGTAGTGACAGACTAACCTGTCATTTCCCAAGAACTTCTGGAGTCTTTGACTTTATGCACCAGCCTCCAACCTAGGGAGGCTGCAGCTTTAATCTCAGAGAAGAAATTGATTCTGCCTCCGGGTTTTCCTCTGCTGACCCAGCCATCCCCTCCCATTTGCATTTTTCTATCACTACCTTGCTAAGCCTGATTAAATTCCTGGTATTATCTGACCACCTCCGTGGGTTTCAAAGCCACCTCCAGCTTCTTATAATTTCTAATCAAACTTTGTTTGGGAAACAGCCACACTCCTCTGGGAATCTCCAAAGACTTTCTTTTCTTTCTTTATACAGTTCTAAGGAAATGGTTAAATTTCCTTCTCAGACTTATTTGGCATAGCTGAGGACACCCGCAGCATGGCAAAGTGTCTGTTTTCATCCGCATCTTGCCGGGGGTTCCATCCACATTCACCTCACCCTCTGGCTTAAGATAAAGGAAAGCGTGTGTTGGAGACAAACTTCTGTAATATAGACTCGAATTCTCTGAAACTGCGTCCTTCAGATCTGGGGGTAGAAAGCAAAAGTGCTCCCAGGTTTGAAGTCTTTTACCCCCCAACTCACAGGAAGCAATATTACATTCTTTCCACCTGAGGACTCCATTTTGATATTGTAGGGAAACGATTTCTCCTGCCTTCCTGTCATGGCCTCTTTTTCCTCATAGTCTTTGGGTGAAATTCATGTTCCAGGAAGACATTCCAGGTTTAAATGGTAGATTCATGCTTCCACTGAGACTTACGGAAACTTTTAGAATGTTCTGTTCACCTGCCCCAGAGTGGAACTCTACCAGTGCCTGGTTTCCTATGAGCCTTGTTGGAGGGTGAGCTTGTTGATAAGAGGTATGTGCTAGGGATGGTGTGCTTGTGTGTATGCATGTGTGTGCATGTGTGTGTGTATGTGTGTGTGCGTGCCTGTGTGTGTGCATGTGTGCGTATGTGTGTGTGCATATGTGTGTGTGCGTGCCTGTGTGTGCGCAGGCACACGATGATCTTTTTTAGAGAGCAGAGTACATCTTACATAAATCTGATAATCATCTCAAACATTCGGGGCTCTGTCATTTACATTCCCCAACCTAGGCTCCTTTCTACATCAAGGCAGAAATAAGGGCTTGTCAGGACTTAACGGCTTAGGGATGGAAAACTTGGTCGGATTCTGCCCAAATCCTATCCGATTTTCTTCTTCTCATAAACCTTTAATCAGCATCAGTGGTGCATGTGAGCTCGTGTGCACACACACGGATCCTCTCATCTTGGTCAACATCCACAGCACGGCGGCAGCAGAAATGGAGCATTCGCCCATCACTTGAATTGCTTGAACTGGATTCCCATACTGGCTCTTGCTGGTGGCTGGTGTCTCTGGAGGGGGGCAGTTTGCTGTGGGGCAGAGCTGGGAATGGAACAGAGGATTCCAGACTTCCTCACTCCTGAGTTCTCTACTGTTCGAGGCTCTACAGGTCATGGAGAAGCAGAAGCTTGATTGAGACCCTGAAAACTTTGATATAGTCTGGGAGATTGACCCTAAATACCTGCCACTAGGTCTTTCTTTCCCCTTGAGCCAAAGGTCAGAAGTTCTTAGTCTCACAGTTTTACTTGGTAGGAGTGGGAAGGAGTGTTGGCTTTTGGGGAGATGAACTACATGGTTCTTAGAGGGCTTCCCGTGGTCATTCTCATCTTTGAGAAGAAGATGTGAAGTCAAGGGGAATACGGAGGATAAAGTAGGCTGCCCAAATGAAGGGGACACCCTGTTCTAGCTTTCCACTGACCTGGGGAACACAAAGATGGGTCTTGGAGTGGAGGCTTAGGGTCATCATGAAGCCAGAGGGATTATGGGCTGGAGGCACTAGGTGGTCCACTTCACTTCTGCTTGCTGGTTGATCAGCTTGTCTGCTGAGTGCCTGCTATGTGCCAGACACTGGACCAGGAAAGAGCTGCTTGGGGGGGCATGAGGAGAAGGGAGGCCTGAGGAGGAGGGGCACGAGGAGGAGGGGCATGAGGAGGAGGGGTACGAGGAGGAGGGGCACGAGGAGGAGGTGCACAAGGAGGAGGGGCATGAGGTTTGGGTGTGCTGTGAGTGAAGAGAGAGGTGCAGAACTGGACAACACTAGGACTTCAATCCTAGCCGTGATGGCACTCATACACAAAGGCGCCTCTGTTCTGCCCCATGCATTCACACCTCCCACACAGCCACAGAGCAGAGAGCTGGAGAGCCATGAGGGTTGTTAGCAAGGCCTTCCTCCCTTCCCCCTCCCTCCTTCCATCTCTCTTTATTTTAAGAAAATAGAAACTGGTTGCATCATATACCGGACTGCAGAACTCTACAAAATCCTCTTACAATAATACATTTTGTTATTAAAGTTTTCCCCATGGCTGTCACCTCATTTTCCTCTCTCTGTATCTTTTCTCCCAGCCCTGGCCACTCTTTGGGCATCTCTGAGGAAGAGTTCACCAATCCCACAGACACTTAAACTTTCACAGTTCCTCTTGTCTTTAACATTGCCCGGGTGAGTAGCCCCCGCTTGGCTTGTGCATGCCTTTGAACTTCTGATAGAAGGGATAGAGGAGAGGGACAAACTGGACCACACCAGTAAGGTCCAGAAGGTCCTGAGAATGCCTGAAGGCTTGGCAGCAATTGGAAAGGGCCAGCCACTCCTCAGAACAGATATATTGTCACCATGTAGGGACCCTGATTTGTTTTTGTTTTTGAAAAGAAAATAAAAACTAGGTTTTCTTGTGAAGTTTCCTTCTTTAAAAATATTGATAAGGAATCCAATTCCATAAGGAAACCCTGAATGTGTCAAAAGTTACACTTTTCTACTGGGAAGGCTGTCTTGCTCCATTGCTGTGCCTGTGAGTGTTTGTAGCTCTGGGCTTCTCAGGTGCCAGTTTTGGTGGCTTCCTCTTCTCCCTGCAATCAGTATTTGGAGCTCTGTGTGCCTGTAAAGTGAATGCTAGCAATGATTTCCTCACGTGTGGTGCTTGCCAATGAGTAAGCTGTTTTTGGCTGTGGCTAAGTCAGTGTGACTCTCCTGGACATTGGGGGCTGGAATTCTCCTCAGAGGCATTCCTATGAACCACCTGGAGCAGGCAACATAATTTAAGATTGTCCAAGGGGTAGTCAATCAGTGCCTCACTCCCTTTTGCGAGCCAGGAACCAGGGCAAAGGACAGATGTGAGAAGGAGTGGCAGGGCTCAGATGATAGGCCTGGCTGGTCATTCATTAGGTACATCCCATAGAGTAGATGCCAAAGCTGCCTCTAACTTCACAACCAAGGTGTGTTTCCGCAGACAAAAATTTGGTCTTCAGGGTGTGGCCTTGTTTGAGTTTAGCCTGGACAAGGTCATGACTGGGTCATTCCTAAAGGAAGGTTTTCATTTGATGGCAACCATTACCCACCTAGCTCAGCTGGCTTAGGGCAAGGCTGAAAGACCCAAAGAAGACCAGGTGAATCCTCTCTGAGCCTAGCCAGGACAATTGCTCTCAGAGGCTGTGTTTGGTACAGGATTCCCAGCTCATTTTCCTGCCTCCAATCCATGGAAGTGAGGGAACAGCCTAACATGACAGTTGTGTTGTGTACACCCTTCACCCCTCCCTTTACACTCTCGGCCCATGGATGAGGCTCTTCTTGGGCCAAGCTTTTATTTCACCATCTTCTTTCCTCCAAGTTCTTCCACTAAAGTAGTGGAGTGGTGGAGCAGTCTAGGCTCCAGCCATTCTGTTTTCTCCAGATCTGCATATACTTCTGCATCATCAGAAGTGTCAATACGCTCAGCTACAGTTTCCCTGAGAGGAGTGGCCAGGAGTGGTGATGTCCTTGGTCCATTGGGAGTGAGGTTTGTGCAGGGTTAGAGATAAGGATCTAGTACCATTCTTCAGAATGTAGCTATCCAGTTAGACCAGCACCGTTTGTGGAAGATGCCATCTCTTGTCCAATGTGTATTTTTGGCCTCTTTGATAAAAATCAGGTGGCTATAAGAATGTTGGCTTTTATCTGGTTCTCAATTCTATTTCAACAAATGCATCTGTATTTATGCCAGTACCATACTGTTTTTATTTCTATAGTTTTATGGTATCCCTTGAAATCAGTCATGCACTCTGACAGTGTTTTTTTTTTTTTTTATTATTATTCAGGTGTGTTTTGGGTATCCTGGGCATTTTGAAATAACGATCATTCTGAGTGAGGTAACCTAAACCCAGGAAGATAAATGGCACACGTGTGAGCTTCTCATTTATGTGTGGATGCTAGCTAGCTTTGAACCTTGAGGTTTGTATGTTTTATTGGAGTACCCATACAAGGCATGAAAGAATAAGAGGCCACTGCGGTGGATTTTAAGGAATGGGGACTAGATTGCAGGTAGTCAGAAGGAGGAAGAGGGATAATGGAATGGGAAGGGTTGAATGGGATAAGGGGCGGGAGGGCAGGGTATAGAAGGGAGTATGAAGAGGGAGAATTAACACTGAAGACCTATGAAACTACCACGTGGTAATATATTGCCTCCCTGCTCCCCGTGTGTGTGTGTGTGTGTGTGTGTGTGTGTGTGTGTGTGTGTGTACGTGCTCATGCACGCACATGCGCACGTACTGCATGCAGGTGCACACATGCATGCATTTAATGGTGTTAGCTTGTAATGAGGGAGGGACAATGTCTTCCTCAGATAGTGTTGTTTATTATATAAGACACTAAGTGTCAAGTATGGGTTACCTCTTCTCAAATTGTTGGTCATTGGGATCCCATAGACCCTCCCATAGCATTACAGGCTATTTCTATTGCTCTTGGTGACGTCCAGAAGTTGATGGTAAGACTCTGTTGCTGAAGGTATCACCCACTTGAGTGAGATAGGTCATGGAGAAATCAAACTGTTACCATCTTGGAAGCTTTATTCCTACAGGCTAGCTGTCACAGAGTTAGGAGGCGCTAGGCACACTATCAGAGTCTTCTCATGAACCATCAGTCTAAGCTGGGAGCTCTGCAAGCTTCAATAATAAAATCTAATGGGCAGAGTTTGCGGGGGACTTTTTATACTCAAAGCCTAACTCACTTATTTACTCTGTCTACCTATGTAGCTACTATCTACCTAGTTTTCATCCTTTCCTTACATCATTTATAGGGAGATTTTGAGAAATTGGCTTATATTATTTTAGAGTTTAGCAGGTCTGAAATATGAAACCCAGCTAACATACTGGAAATTCTAGTAGAAGCTAATTGAAGTTTAAGGGTAAAGTAAGAGCGTGGTTTCTTCCTGCTGGGGAACTCAGCGTTTCCTCTGGGATCCTGTGGCTAATTGTATGAGACTTCTTCACATAATGGAAGAGAATTTGTTTACTGAGAGTCTATTGTGCTAAACGTTAACCACATCTAAAAATGACCATCATAGCAGCATCTGGACACACTTTACAAAACAGCTGGGTGCCAGAGCCTAGCCAAGGTGACACATTGTGTGAACTCAGAGAGCACTAGATATGGTCACAAACATTTTAGAAAAATATGACATTAAAAGAAGATAAACATCATGAACAACTTTATAATAACAACCACATTTCACCTCTTTTCCATCATTTTACTTCTCTATTGTTTTCTTATGAGATCTACACTTGCTGTGTGGACCCAGTTATGAGATCTGTGTATCTCTGCTTCTTGAATATCAGGACAAAAGGTGTATGTTACTATGCCCAGCTAGTTCTCCACTATTATTCAAATAGATCAGCTACCTGGGAACTGAAGAATTGGGAAAGTTATGCAGAAGATAATACAAGGGTTGGAGAGATGGCTCAGTGGTTAAGAGCACTGGTTGCTCTTCCAAAGGGTCTGGGTTTAATCGCCAGCCCCTCATGGCAGCTCACAACCATCTGTAACTCCAATTCTGGATCAGATGCCCTCTCCTGGCCTCTAGCATCTCCAGACATACAAATGATGCACATAATTGCACATCAAACACCAAGAGACATAAAATAGAATTGATATTAAAAAAAGACTGGAAACAACCTAGATGCCCTTCAATGGAAGAATGGATGAAGAAAGTATGGAATATATACATATTAGAGTACTACTCAGCACAAAAAAAAAACAAGGACTTTTGAATTTTGCATGCAAATGGATGGAAATAGAAAACACTATCCTGAGTGAGGTAAGCCAGACCCAAAAAGAGGAACATGGGATGTACTCACTCATATTTGGTTTCTAGCCATAAATAAAGGACATTGAGCCTATAATTAGTGATCCTAGAGAAGCTAAATTAGAAGGAGAACCCAAAGAAAAACATATAGGCATCCTCCTGAATATTAACCTTCATCAGGCGATGAAAGGAGACAGAGACAGAGACCCGCATTGGAGCACCGGACAGAAATCTCAAGGTCCAAATTAGGAGCAGAAGGAGAGAGAGCATGAGCAAGGAACTCAGGACCGCGAGGGGTGCACCCACACACTGAGACAATGGGGATGTTCTATCGGGAACTCACCAAGGCCAGCTGGCCTGGGTCTGAAAAAGCATGGGATAAAACCGGACTCGCTGAACATAGCAGACAATGAGGACTACTGAGAACTCAAGAACAACGGCAATGGGTTTTTGATCCTACTGCACGTACTGGCTTTGTAGGAGCCTAGGCAGTTTGGATGCTCACCTTACTAGACCTGGATGGAGGTGGGTGGTCCTTGGACTTCCCACAGGGCAGGGAACCCTGATTGCTCTTTGGGCTGACAAGGGAGGGAGACTTAATAGGGGGAGGGAAATGGGAGGCGGTGGCAGGGAAGAGACAGAAATCTTTAATAAATAAATAAAAAAATGATAGAATTAAACAAAAAAAACAAAAAAAAGAAATTAAAAAAGAGAAAATAGCAAGCACAAATGAACTCAGCTGGACAAACAGTTTCTGATAGTTGTGCTCTGAAAACAGAGAGAATAAATTAGCTAGACTGAAAATATTTTAGTGCCACTGTGCCCAAAAGTTTGGATCAACATTACCTATCCCAAAGAACATAGCCAAAAATGGAGCTTTAACATGTGTGGTGGTTAAGTTTTGACTTGTCTAGGTTAAAAGATGCCTAGAGAGCTGGGAAAGCATCATTTCCAGGTGTGCTGTGAGGGCATGTCAGAGACTAGCCAATGAGTGGGGTGGATGGGGAAGGTCTGCCCTCAGTGTGGGTGGCTACTATTTGAGGGGATGGGAGGGATGATTGGGGCGAGGATGGACCAAAGATCTTTCTTCTGGAGCTGGGACACTCCTTTCCTGCCCTTGAACATCAGAATGCCAAGTTCTCTGGTCTTTGGATTCAGGGTTTACACTACTGTGCCTGGGCTCTCCGGTTGTGCATTGAGAGTTAAACCATCGACTTCCTCATTTTGCTTAGAGAAGCGTGTTATGAATTCTGTCCCTTGTGGCCAGGAGTAGCAATGAGAGTCAAAAAACAAAAGCTAGAATTCTTCTGAAGCCAAAATAGCTCACAATTAACAAAAGAATCCAGGTTTGAGGGAAGGAGATACGATAGAAGACGTCCTTGCTGGTGAGAGAGCAGCCTTTTATGACTTCCCAAACAATGTCACTAACTCTGAGTGTCCCTAAGTGTGGAGATGCTTGTGAGATGTCAGCTGTGGCCCCTGATATGTGGGATTCCGTCATCTTATAGGAGAGGGAGAGACAGAGACAGCAAGAGCACGCATGGTTTCCTGGCCTAGGAGAAAACAATGGCATTAATTCTTGGCCCAAAGAAGAGCAGAGAGCTCAGCTTCTGGGAACTCAGGCCCAGCCCTCTGGCTTTCCTGGGAGTTTCCCTGTGTTAAAATGCATTGGCTGTGAGTCAGCAGTTCCCTCGTAGCAGGGGGCTCTGTGCCCAAGTTCCTTGGCCTCATTTCCTGCCCAGGACCCTGATGACTGGCAGTCAACAGTGAATGACAAGCCCTCCAAATAAGGGAGGGGATGTGGCAGGGTGAAACAAGCCCTGACTTGGCAACAAAGCTTTTAGCTTTGGTGCCCTGTGAATAGCATCCAGCCACATGCAGAGGATGTGTCCAGAAAGTGCATCTCTGGGCAGGGAGGAGCAGCTCGCACATTCCTAGGAAATCAGAGCCCCTTGGGGAGCCCATCAACGCCAAGAGAAGCCACATTAAGTATGGAAGGAGTGACTAGCCAGGGCTCCTGGCTTTTTTTGACATGTGAATTGTCATTTTGTCTCTAGAGCCAGATAGATGCACCCTTTGGACATGAACAACTATGATTTTACTCCAGCATCCTGGCTGAAAGTTTGAAGAGCTGGGTCCCGGTTCCATCTCTCTACCACCCTGCTGTGAGAGTCCAGGCAAATCGTTTGTGTTCACTAAGCCCATATTTCTTTCTTTCTTTTTTTTTAAAAATATTTATTTATTTATTTATTTATTTATTTATTTATTTATTATGTATACAATATTCTGCCTGTGTGTATGTCTGCAGGCCAGAAGAGGGCACCAGACCTCATTACAGATGGTTGTGAGCCACCATGTGGTTGCTGGGACCTTTGGAAGAGCAGGCAATGCTCTTAACCACTGAGCCATCTCTCCAGCCCCCATATTTCTTTATCTATGAATGGAGGAATGGATCTATGAGGTCACAGGTTCCTTCATCTTTGGGGGGGGGGGTCTTGTGGAATGTTATTTCTTCTTATGCACTTTAATCACTATTAATTTACTTTCATTTGTTTCTGTATGATATCACATTTGAGATGGAAAACAAGGCCATTTGGTTGATAGGATCCCATAGAATGAGGCATGTCTTTAGGTTCCTGGATACACATTCTCCTTCCTACTCTCTTCTATGCAACCTGAAATGTAGTTACGGCTTGAAGTAAAAGGGTCATTACTGGGCTGGCAGAATTAGTCAAACCGTGGGGATTGTCACTGGGAACAAAGATGTCTACTCACATTGGATTCCTTGACCATTTGCTTAAAGCCTTTGAGATCTTATTCTATTTTAAGATGTGAGTATGTATGTGTATGAAATTTCATGAATTCAGATTATAAATTCCAGTTTTAATAATAAAAAACTCACAGCAAAGAGAGCAGAGACCCATTCTTTACTCCATCTTACCCGTGTTAGCTTTCATTCAGGTTTATCTGTGTTGACCCCCAGCAGACTTAGCTGCTTTTATCCAAACTGAGAGGTTAACGTTTACACAAGAATGTTAGCCATATAATGGACTTTATTTGGATTCCCTAGTTTTCCCACAAATGGCTTTTCTGTTCACATTAGCTCCTGCATCATTTTAATCCTGTCAGGGATGTGTGGTATTGACAGGGTTTGTCACTGGTGGCATAGGCCTTGGTCACTTGGCTCATGTGATGTCTGACTGTTTCTCCACCATGGAGTTCCTATGTCTCATTTTCATTGGTCAGGAGTGTGCATATTTTTATTTTTTAAGTATGTTGGTATATTACTCCTAGTACCAGGTTCTAGTAATCACCTCCCCGTGTACCTACTTAAGTATTACTTGACATAATTATACATAGTGCTTTGGGGCTATATGTATAACCATAACATACGTGTAACCAACCATATAACCAACCTGTTGGGTCTTTAGCTGAGGTTCTGAGAGCCCAGAGAATGAGCTAGAACAGAGGAAGGGGAGGTGAGAATAGGATGGTAAAGTGGTGCCTGGCTGGGTTGGAGGAGCAGGCTAGTAATGAGCTGCAGGGAAGACAGTTTTCAATAGATATGGAATGAATTACGAGGAAAGGGGGCTATGTGTGAATGGGTGTTCTCTGACACTGTCTCTGCCTTAAGGAGGCACTCGCTGAAGCTGGGGACGTGGTCTGTGGCCATGAAAAGCTGGTAGAATGACTGATTTGCTAGGTTTGACATCATGGTCAGCATCCTGGCTGTAGATAGACAAGAAGCCCATTTAATTGTCAGGGGTATCTTTAGGTGTGTATTCCTATCTGGTCACATTTGGGGGGATCTAAAAGGAGTTGCAAGTACTATCAGAAGGCAGACTCTTGTCTATTGCAGGTCAGAGGCCTAGAGCAGGCAGACTGTCCAGGTGCCTGCTGGGTATGTGCCTACAGGAGATTCTTCTGCAGGCTGGTCCTCCCGCCGCCCCACTCTGTGCGTTAGGGGTCTGCCATGGAGCTATTGTTCCAAGGGGAGGGCTCTCGGTCACTCTGCTGCCTCCTTCAAGTCACAATGACTTTTAACAGGCAACATCTGACAGTGCGGGAGCCCCTTGCAGCCCTGGGTGAAATTATGATAACAAGAGAAAAAAGCTATTACTGCCACCATGCTTTCATTATGCAAATGATATTAAGATAGGCTCTGTGGATTGCCCCTGGCTATGCTATAATCTCCATGCAGTGATTATAATGTGTCAAACTTAGTCATTTTGATTATGACATGTTAATTACATGCCATCCTCATGTAGACATGAATGTTAGTCCCCAGTAAGACAAAACACAAATTGGGGCCATTGTTATCTGGTTAGTTGTGTGTACATTTTAACTTCTTCTTATTAAATAGATTAAAAGATTTATAAGCTATGTAATATTATTGCAAACTAATCAGATACTGTCTAGCTCTTCTGGCTCCAGTGAAGAGTCAGGGTTGGGGCTCACTCCGACTGTTTGTCCTCTGGAGCTGTTGATGAAAACCAGGTTTCATGGGAAATAAGGAGCTTGTGATGTTGGGGCTGAAGAGGGGCCTGGAAAAGACCAGAGCTGGGGCTGGGGTGTGTGTGTGTAAAAGGCTATAGGATGAGATGTAAGGGAAGTGCTCAGAGCTGCAGGATCACCATGGACTGGAGAAAGGATGGGAGAAAGTTTGGCAAGGGCACACCCTCAAACCCACCTCTCCTTTCAGAGAAGGGGAGGCCCAGGACTCAGACAGGTAAAGGGATTTGCGCAGGATCACCCTCTGAGAAGGAGCTGGATTGGGCCATGCCCCTGTGACAGAGCCGCCATTCCCAGTGGGAAGGTTGGTCTGGTCCTCAAGAGAAATGCCACTGCTAGGTGACCACTGAGAGGGAAGATCTTTTTATTTCTGTGGGTCAGTCAAGCCTAAAGCCCTTGCAAGGGCCCTGTAGTCTCTTTAATTGACTCTGCTTTTATTTGATTTCTGATCTTCTCGGCTCAGCTACCGGAGCTCTTCGGCATCCGTTAGCATACTCTCTACAGCATTTTCTCCAGATAAACTTGGAATATTTATTGCTTTGGGTTACATGACATCTAAAATAACAACAAAAGCTAGAATTTATCTGGCATGTTTTTATTGATTTTTTTACCATGTTCTATTTACCATTCCAAAGCAGCTATGCGTGTTGCTATCTTTAGCTTCACAGCAAGTCTACCAAATATACTTTATTAGTAAACCCAAATAACAGAGGAGAAAACTGAGGTGGAATCAGCTTCATCCAGCGTCGCCTCTGAAGCTGATGCTTTTCATCTTTAGAACTTGCAGTCTCAGTGAATGAGCACATTCTTTCAATTGTCTTTGTCTCCAGAGATCCATGCCCTGTGGTCCTTCTCCAGGAAGCTCTCCTGCTATAGGGAATCGTATTGTTATTCACAAATATGTTCTGTCCTTACAGGAGGCTTGTACCTCCTTCTTGAGTGTGCGGCTTGTTTTGGTCATATAAATGACACTCAGTGTGGAACTCACCCAATAAGACGTGAGAAGACGTGACAAGGACAATGTCCAGCCTGAAGCTTGACCGTATGCATTTCTCCTTCTTTTTTGTGCCCATCAAGATGTCCCAAACAAAGATGCCACCAGCTGCTGGCCCAGGTCAAACAAGCTCATAACTGATGGGATATAAATTGTTACTGCCATGTGCCACAGAGAATCTGGGTTCATTTGTTATTCCAGCATGATAGAGCATGTTCTGACTAATACACCTGCTCGGCTAACCCCTAAGAGTTTCCTTCTGCCATCACCCTCTTCTGATCTACCATGGTCAGCTGACTGTCACCCTTTCTGTCTCTCTAAGGACTGCCGTGTCAGTGCCCTGAGGACAAGCTGTGTGCTTACACTTGTTCATGCCCCCATCCTTAGAACGACTCTGGCACACAGTCAGTAGCTTCTTACTGTGTGACTACCTGCCCAGTTCACGATCATTGCTCCTTTTCCTTTCAGCCGAGGCTATGTCACCGAGATCCCAGGCCATGGGCTCTGATGGCTCTTTCCCACTCCCCCTCCACCCCATCATAGCCAGTTCCTCCCCAAAGCTACTCTCTGTGATTGCTCCTCTCTCTCTGTGTGCTGGGAAGACAGTGGGAAGTCTTTCCTCTGTGTACATCTCAGGGCTGGAGAATGGTTACTAAACAGCCAAGAGCCCAGTCACCAAGAGCGTTCTAAAGTCCCATCAATGTCCCTCCTGGTACCCCAGCCAGGTCTGCACACACTCTTGTCTATCTTGCCCCCACATGACACAGGGCTGGCCTAGGGGAGCTCGTCAGGTCTTTCCCAACCTGAAAAGCTAGGGTATTCTTGGTAGAGGAATGGTTGTCTTCAGGGGTTGAGGTTTTTGTCACCACCTTGGTAGGTGAGGCCAGCAGATGTCCAGAGTGCAGGTTTGAACAAGAGTTTACTGTTGGAGTTATTTAGACACTTCCTCTCACTACACACGCGTGCCCCTCCCCTCTCCTGATCTCAGTGCTGTGAAGAGACAGCAGGAGGTGCAGGGCTGCCATTTGAATAAATAAAACAGAATAAATCAGGTGTGAACCAATGGGTGAGTCTTGGCCTATCTGTCCAAATACCTGTCCCAGCACATGGCAGGGGATGGATGCTCACCTAACTTGGATATGTTTGTCTGGTGTTGGCTTTAGGATTCTATAGCTCCCCATGAGAATGTGGGTATGTCAGGATTTGCCCTCAGTAGCCACCAGCCAGTATGTCACGGAGGCTAGTCTCATCTGAGTTAGCACAATAGGACATAACTCATGGCACTTTAGAGGAATTCTGCAGGGTAACGGTAGTGTAAGGGAGAGGCTCGCAAACACTGACCTCTGGACCCAGGACATTAGGCACCTCTGCCTGAGCAGATTTCTCAGGGATGGTCCCTGGTCTCGGGAGAGAGGAGAGGATGGGGATCTCACACAGACCCTGGAGAGCTCCTGACCCCTACAGCAGGTCACTGACCCCATTGCTATCATAGTTCACACTTTGCTTGTCCCGCTACCCCGGGGCCACCTCTCCTGGGCAGGGTTCTGGCTCTGCTCTTCCGAGCTTCATCTTCAAGGACTACAAACTCCTTCCCCTCCAGTCAGCACGAGAGAGCAACTCCCACTCAGTCCCTCGGCAAGCACATCCACCGATGCCTGATAGCAAGTGAAGACAGGGTAAGGTATAAGGGGAGAAAAGTTAATTTAAGGGGGAAATTATCTTTGTTCGCTGCTAATGGAACCTGTAAATTAGGGCATTTAATTACCAGAGACCATTTGCTCATTTTGGATGCTAATATTTACATTAGGAACTGCTTTGAAAACACAAAATCTGATGAATTGGCAAAACACTTTTACTCTTGATCCCCCAAATTAATCAAACAAGCTACGACGGGGCTATTTATAAGTCTAGTTAAGCACATCCCTAGCGAGGGAGCTTTTCTCCCCCCTCACTCTCCGTGAGCTCTCACAGATGCTCAGCTTCTCACCTAGATACTCAGTTCCAGAGGACCTCAGCGGGAAGGTGTGTGATCTATTTCTATATTTAATGACACATTCCATCAGAGTGGAATGAAGCGCGGTACCACCTCTGTCGAAATTCGATTTCAATGATAATCCCTTCTGTTGTCTAACCCGTGGCGACCCCCACGTGAGGAGAACCGCTCACCTCGGATTTGACTGAAAGCCCCAGCTTTAAATTTCGGGGAGACGGGGGACTGCCAATGTTTGTATGGAGCACCTCCCCTTACAAAAACATGTTTGGTAAGAAACTGTTCATCTGAGAGGGCCAGGGGCCGACGGAGAGACCTAGGAGGAACACCTAAGGGCATCGTCAGAGCAAAGGTTCTCCATCCCTTCCTCTAGCCATACAGGTCTCAAGTGAGCTCTTGTCTTAGATGTAGATGGTAGCCTACCTCATATTGAGTATCCTTGTTTAGTCATCTCTCCAAGGGTCCTCTTCCTCATCCAGGGGTATGATGAGAGGGGGTGGAGGTCTCAGCCTCATTCTGCCTCTCTACTGGTTATTCTGCTATCATAAACTCTGGTCCTCATGGTTCTTTAGGCTTCAAGTGCATAGCTCTTGACATGAAGGATGCATGCCGAAGGCCAAGGAGACTGGGAGACTTGCTTAACTTTATATGTTACTGGGTGCCTCAGAAGGGGTCAGAGCTGTGGTGCTTGCTATCTGGGACCACCCTAGCGCCGTTTGTGAAGCTGAGCCTCTGTCTTGTGAGGAGGGTATGAAGCAAGGGTCTCTGTGCCTAGCACTTTTTTGTGTGTCTGAGTCTTACTCCGTGCTGTGATCTGAACATTTGTGTGTTCATATGTTGAAATCCTGACTTTTAGGTGATTTCTATGAAACGACGGGACCTTTGGGAGGTGATGGGATCATGGCGGCAGAATTCCCATAAATACACACACACAGTGGGAGGTCCAGAAGCCACAGGTACTTAGAAATAGGAGATGCACTGTGCTTCAGGATTTCTCTTCTCTAAAGAACTATGTTCTAAGCCAGGTGATGGTGATGCATGCCTTTAATTCCAGTGCCCAGGTGGCCAGGTCACCCTGGCCTACAGAGTGAATTCCAGGATGGCCAGGTCTATACAGAAAAACCCTGTCTCAAAAAGAAAAAAGAAAAGAAAAGGAAAGGAAAAAAACTCAAACACAAACACAAGCCCCAAACCAACCAACCAAATAAACAAAAGACCTATGTTCTAAGGAGTTGGGCCCAAAGTTGCCAAATGGGCTTGAGCCCCACAAACCCTAATGGGATGAGCCCACAAACAAAGCTAGTGAGTGGTCCTGAGAAGGCTCATCTTCAACAAACCCTAATGGGATGAGCCCGCAAACCAAGCTAGAGAGTGTTCCTGAGAAGTCTCATCTTCAACAGCTGTGAGGAAGCCTGTGGCCTGAGCAGTTCTTAGGAAAAAGGAAGAACAGACCTCAGAGGGTATCATCTCCTGGTTATAAGAAGGCAGAAGGGACACACGGTGGCCACACAAGTATGTCTAATTGTGTGCCATGCATCTGCGGTGTGTTGTGTGCTACACAGCACTTCCACACTCAGTGGCTGCCACCAATGAGCCTTTGTCAGAGTAAACAATGTCCAGGGTCAGGAACCCAACCCAGGGGTATCTGAGTCAAGATCTCTGCTGGCCCAGGCCGTAGTTCTAATCCAAGTTCTCTTCTGTGACGTAGGCAGCAGGTGTCAGACCCTCCTTGAGTGGCCTCTCTTGACAGCTGATTTCCTCTAGAGCGGATGAGCCAGGGGAAGGATGTGGTGGGCAGTACAGTCCGATCTCAAAATGCCACCCTATTCTTTCTTCCACATTCTGTTCTTCCCATAGTGTGGCCCTGCTATAACATGGGAAAGGCCACAACAGGTGCAAACACAGGAGGTGGGACCACCAGCAGCCATCTTGGAGGGTGGATGCTTGTCACATTTATCCCCCACCCGAGGCTGTTACAGTGTTTATTTTATTGAGACAGCACCATGCTGTGTAGTACAGATATGACCCAATCTGGAGCTCCTCTTGTCTCAGCCTTCAGAGTGCTGGGATGATGGCTATGTACTACCATGCCTGGCATGGTGCACACCTCATACATACTATAGACTGGTGGGCAGCGTGCCTTACTTGAGGATCTTCGGACCCTTGAGCTAACAATGTGAGATGACCAATAGACTCAAACAGAGAATGATAAACTGATGTTTAAGGAAATTAGGGCCATTCCATCTCTTAAACTTTGCAAATTAGATGTTATAATTGCTTTCATGAGAGGAAGGAAATATTCCTAAGTCTGACATAATCTTTTAAATACTTTCTTGAGCCCGGGTGATCCTCTGCAGTCCATGTCCTTGAGCCTTTTCTACACGTTTCTCAGAGTCCCTCTGTCCCCTCTTAGCTTCTCCAGGAAGCAAAGCTCGAGTTCTCAGCCTGTTAGGATAACTTTGGAACCATTTAAGATGGACTATTTCGAAAAGTACCAAATTCCCTGATCTTATAACTGAGCCATTTAACTAGATCATCCTGCAAAGAGCAGATGCGTTAAAAATACCAGTTAATTACTTTTTTTAATTCCCAAAGCACAAATAAGTCCTAGTTAACTGTCTTTGCACATTTATATATTTAGAAATCAGGTGCGACTCTATTGAAGTCACCGTGAGGCGGCAGGCACAGGAGCCAGAGATGACTGACTTTAGGCGGTGACTCTGGCCTCTGCAGAGACTTAAGACTGGCTTCATACTACCTGCCACATGTTTACAATGCAAAGCCCTGGGAAGAAACTAGGACCCTAGCAATTCCTTTTTAGAGACTACATCTTGGGTCCAAGTAAGGCAGAGAATATTGAATGCATCAATACTCAGAGATGTTAATTAAGCCCCAGTTTTTGCCTGATGAATAAGGTTCCAAAAGCAGGTTTGATTTACACCTTGAAAGCAATTAGCATTAAAAGAGAATCCTCAGAAATGGAATCTTTAATAAAATTATAAAATTTTAGAGTGAAAAGCGTTGTTCTCTTTCTTCTTCTCTGTAATTGGACTTCAAAGCAGACAATAGGACCAAGGAGAGCTAAACATCCATCTATATCCTACCGAGCAAGGCAAGGAGAGCTGGGTTTTAAGGCCAACAGCATCTGTCTCACTTTTAGAGATTTAGATAGCTAGTGACCCCAAATGTGCCCGGAATTAATGGATGAGCACATGGTGAGCCTAGATGAAGTGGGTTTTACCTACCGATGTACAAAGTCCAAGCCCTTTGGCATCTTACAGGACTCAGGCCTCATGCCAGTGTTTGGCTTTCTCTTCTTGCACCATGGAAGGAGGACAGGTTATCTGATGTGATGGCTAGTTTTGGTGGGCAACTTGATACACCTATTCTGTGGGACAATGGTCTTGTGCCCCGTAAAGTTTTGTCTCTTGTATTGGTTTAATAAAACACTGATTGGCCAGCAGGAAGTATAGGTGGGGTGACCAGAATGGAGAATTCTGGGAGGAAGAAAGGCTCAGTCTGTAGTTGTCACCCAGATATAGAGGAGGCAAGGTGAGACTGCCTCACTGACCAAAGGTACCAAGCCACGTGGCTATCACAGACAAGAATTATGGGTTAATTTGAGATGTAAGAGTTAGTTAATAAGAAGCCTGAGCTAATAGGCTAACAAGTTTATAATTAATGTAGGCCCCTGTGTGTTTGTTTGGGATTGAATGGCTGTGGGACGGGGCAAGACAAGAACCGCTGTCAACACAGCAGTTAGAGGAAAGCTCAACTAAGAACTGTCTCCTGGCCTCTGGGCATGTCTGCAGGGTATGGTCTTTATTGATGATTGATGTGAGTGGGCTCAGCCCACTCTGGGCAGTGTAACCCTGGGGAGGTGGTCCTGGGCTGTGTAAGAAAGCAAGCTGAGCATGCCTGGTGGAAACAAGCCAGTGAGAAGCATCCTCCAGGGCCTCTGCTTTAGTTTTTGCCTCCAGATTACTGCTTTGAGTTGCTGTTCTGATTTCCCTTCGTGACTGTAATCTGTGAGCTGAATAAACCCATTTCCCCCCACATTGCTCTTTGGTCATGGTGTTTATCACAGCAACATAGAGAAAACTAGGACAATGGGGTTTCAGACAATAAACAGATGACGGGGGCGGATTGGGAGAGAGATTGCTGCTAGAGGCAGGCAGGGCAGTCGTAAAATGTGCCAGGAGAAGCTCACTGAAGAACGATGTGGGACACAGACCAAAAGCATCCGTGAACTCAAGGATGCATTGGGGGCTGAGATGGATAGCGTGGTCTTAGCCAGGCCCCTGCCTTTGGAGGGAGCTAGTGCATTCCAGTTCAGCATGAAGGCACTTACTCACTCTTTCCTTCAAAGGCTAGTACATGAAAAACAAGTGCCAACAATAGGGAAAGATACATTGTTGGATGAGCTCCAAGGCCTTCTAGATCTGCAGTTCTCCAAATACTTAACATCTGCATGGAAAGGCGCCTTGCCTGTGACTAGTACCTCTGAGAAGAGCCTACCTTCTCCACTCACTGAGGACACAGTGTTTGCTCCTCTGATGGCCCTGATGTGAGATGCTGACCAAGCAAGCCCACCACACACTGAACCTGTTATACTTTACTCTTAAACTTCCCGACCTCCAGATTTGTGGGGAAATAAATCTTCATTTCTTATACAGTATACAGTCTCGAGTATTTTGCTACAGCAGCACAGACATCCTTGGATTCCCACGATGGATAGCCCAAGTTTTATGAGCTAAAATTTTCAGACATTAACCCACATTTATCCTGCTATGGCGAGATGGCTTCACCTGTCTTAAAAGATGTCAACGTCCAAGGGAGTTACCAAGTGGGTGTTATGTCTATCCTAGTGCACATCTTGGCAGAACAATACCTTCCTGGGTAAATGAGACATGACCATATACAGCTGTGGAACAGGTTAAAAAGTGAAGGCCAAGGAGTCAAGTTGCTCTTTCATGACTGAAACATGGGGTTAGAACCGGACAGTCAGAGCCTGCTGAGGAGACAAGTGGGGACATCCTAGAGTGACAACGGTCTCCAAGTCAAGCCCTTGGCTGCAGTTTTGGTGGAGTTAAGAAACTGGTATCCTGTGAATAGAGAAATACAAATAGGATGCCCACTTTTCATGCCAGAGAGGCACACAGCCAGCATTAATATAGTAACTCTCCTGGTATACCAGTTAGAAGAACTTTGTATTGTCTATTATTAGCCAGGGAGCCAGCTGTTCTCCGAAAGTGTCTAGACTATTGAATGCTGTCTGGGTTCACTAGAAGGATTCCTCCTGCATTGCTGGATCCTCCATAACTGCCAGATTTCTTCCAGAGTTTTCAGAACTCTAATTTGGGGACTGAAGATGTAGCTTGGTTGATCGAGCGCCTGCCCTGCACGCACGAGGTGCCGACTTCGATTCTTAACCCCAGTGCCCAGGAGGTATTGACAGAGGGTCAGGATCTCAAGGTGACCTGTGGTTATGTAGACAGAGTTTGTGGCTATAGGAGGCCCCATCTAAGAACCAAATGAAATACAAGTAGGGAAAAAAATGAACTCTAATTTGGAAGAGATTATAATGAACTCATTTCATAAAAACGTGAGTGGGGCCTGTGGCATACTTGTAGTGCGTCCTCAGGCATGTGGGTTGGTCCAGCACCACCCTGTGCTGCCAGTTAGAAGGAGACCGTCAGCTGACCAATAAGACTTGGTGAATCTCATTAATGCCTCATCTCCATGTCTGGGATGGAAAGTTCAAGAACAGTCTTTGAATTTCAAAGGTGAAACCAGAGCTGGTTCTTTACTTACTTGGATTTTATATAGAGAACACCAGGTCACCAGACAGGGACAGAAGTGGACTTGGCTGCCTTTCTCTAAGAGCATAGAACTTTTGTAGGGGGAAAAGGGAGGATTAGGGTCCAGATCAGAGCGTGGGCACTGGAGCCGGGTCCCTCCAGGCTTTATACCCACAGACACTGGAGCCACCCTGCAGGCTTCATACCCATAGATAGACATGTTAACAACTTTTGTTTCAGTTTCTCCTCTGGAGAAGAGAGCTAATAATAAGATCTATTTTGTAAAGGTATGGGAAGGACTAAATGAGTTAACACATGCAAAAGGCTTTAATGCAGTGCTTGGTGAAGAGTTCAATGTCAGCTGTCAAATTGTCACTCAGCCCAGGGGACATTGCGCATTGTTGCACTCAGGCTTCTAGGGATGCTACTTTCTTTCTGCTTCTTGCTATAAGATCGAAAAGGAAATGAAATTGATTTCTATCTGGGTATCTATTGTCTACAAATTACCATGCAAATGATGGGAAACCAAGAAATTAAGCAGAACCAGCAATCCTGTTAGATACTTGAATTCAAGTTCAAAACCTTGACTCAAATTTGACTGATAACTCTCATCTTTGCTAGAGTTGTTACTAACTTCAGAGTTTAGCTCCGCTAGCGTTTGGTGAGTGCCCACCTGTGGTACTAGCTGGACAGGCTGTGCGACTCTCACTTGGTCATGGCAGAGAGAAGAGGGTTAAATGGAAAGGAAGAGATTAGAGAGAACCATTATTTTCCAGTGTCGTTATTAAAGCCTCTCAATCCCAAAGCAGATCCCATGGCCAGGATCTGAGTTAGAGTCCATGTAGACAACTTGTTGAATATCTCTTTTTTTCCTTATGTGGAATTTATTTCAGACATATGGGTTGATGTATTATTGAATATTTTAAAATCAATTTTTACTTTGGTGAATTAATTTGTCTGTGCAAGTCTGTATTCAATTAAGTTCAGCAAATATTTTCTGAATGCTATTGTGTGTTGGACATATTCCTAGGATGCAGAGAGGACCCAGACATGTTCTCCTGTCCTTGAGATCTCATAGTATGTTTAGGATATTGATTAAGATATGAACCTAGAGGAGGAACTCAGAAGCCAGCCAAGAGGGTTGAGGGTGTTCCCAGGCTTCGGCCCCTTCACTTTCCCCTTTCTTGACTGTGTTCTTTCTTTCTTTTTTTTTTCTTAAGCAAAAGGCTAGCTCCTTGCTCTTTCCCTTCTGCTTCTCTCCGCACTTGAGCACGCCTCAAAGGCCTTGACCCTTCTTCTCTTCTGTTAACACTGAATGCCAAGTCTCCATCTTTCTAGGCCTGCCAGTTCCAGTCCTCACTGATTTGAACCCTCAGAATCACCGAGCACAATCACTCCTTCTCCTAGCTCTGAGTTAGTCAGCTTCCATCACTCCAGTGACATCCCTGAGGTGGCTACCTTTATGAAGAAAAATGGTTTCTCAAACTCACAACCTTGGAGGCCACAGAACCTGCACTGGCTCAACTCTAAGGTGGGCCCTGCCGGCTTCCCTGTCATGTCATGGCAGAAGCAGGGGTGGGAGCCTATGAAAGAGAGACCGATCATGTCTTTAGAAAGAAAGGAGAGCTGAGTGGGACCACACTCTGGCTTTGATGACAACCCTCTTGTGAGAAGTATCAAAGAGCAACCGCAGAGTCCCCTGAACCCCTTCTGAGAGTAGGGTCTCATAAGTAGCGGGCGTGGGGGAGGCAGGTAAGGTAGAGCCATGGTGTTAGGGTGTCGAGAGTAGAGGGGACTACCTGTTCCATTCTTGTGTCTCTGCTTCCGGCTCCACAGAGGAGTGCTGGCATAAACTTGGTCAGCCCTGAGGGCAGGGAGGAGGTAAAGAAGATGATGAGGAGTACCTGGTACATCCAGGCTTTGTTCTACGCTGGTTCCAAGTGTGCCATCTGAATGGGAATTCCATGGGCTCTGGAGTCCAGCAGCACACTCCAACGCTGCCTTCTCCTCTGCACTTCCTATCTTCACAGAGGAAGAAGGTGAATCTCAGCAAGCGGTCTCGGGTTGTTTCATAGCACCCTGACCCTACCTTCACTCCTGGCCTCACACGTTTTCTCCAGGTACAGCGTGACTCTGATAATCCGTTTTCCGCTCTCCATCTTGTCTAGAGCCTGCCAGAGCTCAGTAGATTAAAAAATCTATACTACTCATACCTCGGAGGTACGTGCCCTGTAAGTACAATGTAATAATAATAATGCTACAATAATTACTTTGATTAATTTATGCATAAAATAGGAAAAAAGATTCTTAATTAAGAAGCAATTCAGCATCATCAACACAGGCCCCATGCATTGAAAAGGAGGAATTCCAACTTGGGGTCAGATCAACAGGAAAATGAATTGGTCATCTTTGCTTCCAAGTGACTTGTGTTATACACTCACTTAAAAATACCCATTCCCCAATTTTCTATCTTCCGTCCTATCTCCCAACAAAAGGTTGGGCAATGGCTGTCACCAAGGAGTTGTAAACTCAAAAGTAAGACCTATAGAGGAGAGGCTTCAAGGGCTCCTGGCTCCTGCTCTCCAAAGGAGTTGTGAATGGACTGAGACCCACAGTTAAGAGAATTCAGCTGCCTCTCGACTCAGGAGACAGCAGGTTTGCCATCACCTGCTTGCAGTTTGGATGCCAGCTTCAGTGGGTATCCTGAGCCTGGCCCACGACCTGCAGAGCGCGTCAGCCCAGAAGGAAGTTCTGATCCCTGTGTTGTACTGCCAGCCAGGGGTCCCCTATTGCTGCTCTTACTTTCCCCTCCTCACTCATCTGCTGGACTAGCCCAGCCTTTCGGCAGCAAGTCTCCTCATCATGAAGCATTTCTTACCCGCCAGTCAGTCTGCTTTCTCCTCTGCATCTCAGACCTCTGTGGCATGTCCATGCTCCTGGCTGTATGCCAACCCTGCGATGCCACACGGTCCTGGCTGGAACTGACATCACTTAGGATCAGAGTTCTAGAAGAAAGCCTGAGTCATCTCTTCTGCTTCTCAGATGCCCCCAGACTTTGAGTAACAGCATGGCAGCTGTCCATAATCCGCCCCCCCCCAAGGAATGCTGGTGCCAGGCCAGCCCTGGGAATGCTTTGAATGAAGAGTACAAGTTACTTACAGATTCCTCTTAGGGTGCATTAAGATAGCCTACCATTGTCTGTATTTCCAGTGACTCTGCAGTCACTCCAGCTTGTTCCTTCCTAGATGTTGCCTGTGGTCTCTCTTATGCCTCTTCCTCTAGTGAACTTTTTGTATTCCTAAACCACCTGTCTCAGGTGCAGCCCTTGGTCTACTAAGCTGTGGTCACCACCTCCATGTTTAAAGAGGGACAAGTGATGCTCAGGGGGCCTGCAGGACTCACCCAACTCCTAGTAGAGGCAAAAGACGAATTCCAGGCCTCTGCCTTCTGCTACAGGGACCATCTGAGAGGCAGTCATCTCTCTTTCCTTTGTGCAACTTTGCCTTTGTCGGGACCACTGGTTTCCTGGCCAGCACCAAAGCTATTCCTGGGCAAGCACATCCCGTGCAGCTTGTTTTATGCAGTGGGGTGTTGCAGGAGGTTGCATTCATTTCTTCTTTATAGCTTGTGTTTTGTTCACACAATGAGAAAGAAGTGCTGGAAGGTTTCTCGGAGCATCCCAGTATTCTCGTGTGCATACAAGAAGCCCACCTTATCAGCATGGTTACACATGTGCTTTATATTCATACAGCAAGCATGGCAGAACGTGGAGTGACATGTGAACACACAGGAACATTTGCTGGAGGAAGCATCCCTGGCAGAGGGAGTGTGGGAGCCTTAGAACCAGCTCTCCTGTTCTCACCCCACTCTGACTCTGGCCTGAGGACCATTCCTCCCTCTCTGAGTCTAGTTTCATTACCTGCAGAGTTAAAGGGCCATGTTTGTTGCTTTCTATGCCTTGGCTCCCATTTGGACACCACAGCACTCCTTTGAATATTCATGTACACAAAATGGCCTCAGCCACAGGGAAGTAGAACTCTGCCTGGGGAAATTTGCATGAAACAGAAATCAAAGCCTTCAGCCACACAGAAGAATTCAGGGGTGGAAACTCCAAGGTATCATTATGAAAAAGAGAGGGACAATGTTGGGAGCTAAGAGATATGCCAAGTGCCCTTGGGTTGAAGCACCCTGCATGGGATCTGTCGAGGCTGGCTTTCCTTAGTTGTACTTGCAGGAAGCTGTGCACGTGGGTGTCTGTGCACGTGGGCACAGCGGGCACCCAGTACCCACCACAGATTCCAGGTATAAGCTTATGGGGTCTGTGGGCTCACTTGTGGCTGGCTATTTAGTTTTAATGCCCAAAACCAATTTTAAATAAAATGAAGAAGTCCCCCTAAATATTCTATATGGGGTTTTCTGTTTTTTAGAGGGGCATTTCAAGACTAGTTTCACACAGGTTTAGCCGAAAGGGAAATTAAACTCTACATTTAAATGGAGATTGCGCACAAAGGAGTCCATTAGTTTCAATATTTCTCAGCAGGAGGGCTCAGAGTTATTTAAATAAGTTTAGATATTAAACCTAAAGTAGCCATTAAAGCAACGTGTATTTGTTTGCCTATTTTTTCCCCAGAAATCTTTTCTTTCCAGCTGACTGAAAAAATCTATTGCTTAACTGATGGAGGGTATTTTAATGTATATATATAAAAATCTAGGGACTTTTTAATATAGTACTTCCTTTGAATTTTTAAGTACCATATCACGGTGTAGTTATTATAGCCTGTGTCACCTTTTGGACAGATTAAACTGCAGGGTTTTCCCTTCCCCGCCCCCACACTCTACAGACCAAGGCTAATATAAACACCGACATTAAACCATATTGGCTATGGAAGAGTCTTTGATTGTCATTGAGATTATTTTAAAAGTTATTTAGGTCCCCCTGTTACATCTCTGCAAACCACTGAGAAAATGTTGTGCTAGGGTTTCTCTTTGCGACATTTCTTTGGGGATTCATAAATATTGATTGTACCGTAAAAAATTGATGGAATCTTGAAACAGACTGCAGTTGAGGCAGCTGGGGAATTTACTCAATTTTTCTCAATCGCTGCAGTCTATAAAAAGAGGAGATTTTGCAAATTGTTTCTCACCTTGTCTTTTTAGTATTTAATAGCTCTCAATTCTATAGCCTTCTGAACCATGCGACGGGCATGTTTTCTATCAAGACAGGAATCAGGTCTCCTCAATGGGAATTAAAAGGTGAGAGCAGGCTGTGAAGGGGTTAAACGCCATCCTCTTCTACGCCCTTTCTTCCAGCTCTCTTCCCACTTCCTCTCTGTTGTCAACATCCTGCTGTTTGGAATGATTGATCTGCTATGCCAACCTCCCAGATGCCCATATGATGCCCAGGAGCACATCTTCCTCCCAGGGTTCTGAAGGAGAGAAGGTCAAAGAACTAAGACCATTTGGGGACCTACTGAGTCACATTGTATCAAGTCGTACCCAGATTCCTTTTGTCTGTATGGTGCTACCCTTATCCTTCCTTGGGCAGGCGTCCAGTGCCCTTTGCCCATTGGACTCTAAACTCTGTCTTTGGCTGTATCCTCACAATTCTTCCCAGAATTCTGGTTTCTTTGCACACAAGTTCACACTCTGTCCCCCACACTCTCAGCATGCATTGCTGGTGGGAGCAAGACTTGGGTTTGAAGGATGGAGCCATGAGCCAAACAAAGCAGATGACCTTTAGAAAGTGGAAAGAATTCAGGAAAGAGAAAGGAAGGAAGGAAGGAAGGAAGGAAGGAAGGAAGGAAGGAAGGAAAAGAAGCAGATTTTTTGGCACGTCCTCTCTCAGAGGAAGCTCAGGCCCTGTGTACTTTGACCTTGTTCAGCACATCTGATGTAGAGAACTTTAAGGGTTTGTACTTGTGTTTATATGACGATAACTAAGTTTATGGGAAATATATTTAACCATCCTTAAATAATCACCCTTAATCATGCTTGCAAAGTCCGTTTTACCATATTCCATCCCATTCACAGGACACAGGGATTAGGGTCTATGTCCTTGGACACATAGAAGTTGGTCCGGTGATTTTCCCAGGAGGGTTAAGGCCGGGCATTATGTCACAGGTGGCACCTAAGTGTGCCAGGATCAATCCCATCTCTGATGGAATTTGATCTCGACAACAGTCCCCACCCAGTCCACTGGACACAGTGTTAAGAGTCGCTGCCTGAGTTGGGAGGGTGAGAATGCCCCATGGGCCTTCAAAATTTGTTTGCCACGTGGTTTGTTGTTTGTTTTGCTTATTTTGTCGAATGAAGCTGTGATTCATTCTTATTTTAAGAAAGATAGTTAAGGTTCTTAAAGGAATCCACATTACAAAGTTAAGGCTGGGTCCTCTCTTCAGCTGATATTAAAATATAGGGGTCGGGGGAGTAGGAGGACCCTGACCAGTCTATCCATAAAGAAACCTGGAAAAAACTTCCTTATTATTATTTTTAAATGGTTTATTTATATATTTTATGTATGAGTACTCTGTCTGCATGCCAGAAGAGGGCAGCAGACCTCATTATAGATGGCTGTGAGTTACCATGTGGTTGCTGGGAGTTGAACATAGGAGCAGCTTTTGCTGATGGAGGAAGGTCATTGGTTAAATAAAAAGAAACTGCTTGGCCCTCATTGGTTAGAAGATAGGTGGGAGGAGTAAACAGAACAGAACACTGGGAGGAAGAGGAAGTGAGCTCAGACTCCACAGCTCTCCTCTCGGGAGCAGACGCCTCAGAGAGACGCCATGCTCCCAGCTCCCAGGCAGACGCACGCGATGAAGCTCCAACCCAGGATGGACATAGGCTAGAATCTTCCCGGTAAGCACACCTAGGGGCGCTACACAGATGATTAGAAATGGGCTAAATTAATATGTGAGAATTAGCCTAGAAGAGGCTAGATAGAAATGGGCCAAGCAGTGATTAAATGAATACAGTTTGTGTGTTGTTATTTCGGGCATAAGCTAGCCAGGCAGCCGGGGTGCTGGGGACGCAGCCCTGCCACCCATATTACTACAAATGGTGCCCGATGTGATGGACTAAACCCACTTAAAAAACCTGAGAAGGCTTAAAAATAAGGGAGAGAGAGTTTAACACAGATTTTTGCTGTTTGTTGGTGGCGTGCTGTAGAGAGATTTCCTGATTCGGCAACAGCAGCAGAAAAAACGCTGTGTCATTTTAAAGCGCAGCTTCTTGGGGCTGTGCTGCCAGCGTGAACTCTGGCTTTAAAGCATTTGTGGCACTCAGCTTGCTAGAGGCAAGCAAGCGCTCTCATCTAAGAGAAGCTTCCTGACTCAGCTTTAGCTGCAAAACCCTGCAGCTCATTAAGAGGTCCTGCCACGAAACACTTAAATGGTGTTGACAAAAAGCTGAACACATGCTTTTCGGTTTTCAGCCGTAGCAGGAAAAAAGCTGCACCGTTTAAAAATGCCGGCTTTCTGGGCTGTCCTGCCAGGACAAACTCTGACACTTTTACGCAGGCGGTTCGTGCGGTTTGCAAGCACAGGCTGCTGAAGCTCGCTTGCTGGCAGGGACCTTGAAATGCCATAGAGTTGTGGAAGTAAACATGGCTACAGCCAGTACCTCAGCCATGAGGCTGGAAAGCTAAGGAATGGGCTGGATCCAGCCGTCAAAGCCAAGGCTTTAGTCCTACTGAGATTGCTTGGTAAATTAAAGACTCATGTGGTCAGAAAAACAGAGAGAGATATACAGTAAAGAGAGATTCAAAGACAAAGAAAATTTTTAAATGGTTTACAGTGTCTTAAAAATATATTCAAACTAAAAGTTGAAGTTCTTAAAGTAACAAACAAAAAAAAAAGGAAGAGAGTTGTTGTGTGTGGTAGTACACACCTTTAATCCCAACACTTGAAAGGCAGAGGGAGATTGACCTCTGTGACTTCAAGGTGTGGTAGCACACACCTTTAATCCCAGTGCCTAGAAGGCAGAGACAAACAGTTCTCTGTGAGTTCAAGGTGTCATAGTGTACACCTTTAATCCCAATGCCTGGGAGGCAGAGACAGGCGGATCTCTGAGAGTTTAAGGACAGCCTGGTCTACAGAGTTACTTCAGGTCAAAGATATAGAGAACCTGTCTCAAAAAGCAAAGAGTTAAAAGTAAAAATAAACAAAATAGAGGTTAAAACAAAGCTGCACAAAGATGGAAAATACACAGAGAATTTTGATACTGTATGCTATTATGCTCTCTTTAAATTATTTAAATGCTGAGGAAGGAGCAACAGCTGCTAAAAGATATTTGTTTATAAATGCTGCTGAACTAATCCAACATAGATATTTTGATGCCTTGACTTTGAAATTTGGATCTAAGGACATGATGCTTTGGATAGGAGTTTCTTATTTTGTTTTCACAGAGGATGAGACCCTGTTCATTTCTTCTATTCTGATTTGGTATGATGGACCACGCCCTCCTGAAGGGTTGGTGTGAACACCTTCAGAAAATTGCTTCGCTCAACTGCCAACTGAGATGAAACTAGCACACAGGTTATACCATGAAGGACCTAATTAATGACGCCCCCATTCAGCAGGAAGCAGTTTGGAGAGAAATAACTGCGCCCATATTCCCAAAAATTGTTTATAAATGTTCTTTAACATTTAAAGGGGGATATGATATAGGTATGAATAATTTTCATTAGTATAGATTTTGCTTTATTGATAGAGATTTACGGTCAATTTTGTTATATGTATATGTATTTCTGATATTGATTAAGGTATTGTGATTGTATAGTTCATTATTAAAATGTAATGTATAATTAGGAAATATAGGTTGTTGATGGATAATCATAAATAATAGTCAAGTTTGTAGTCATGTTAGTTAAGATTTTCTAGATGTGCATAGATATATTTTAGATAGGCATTCTTCATATCTTTCAAAGATTATAGAAAATGGCATTTTAAATGTTTTAATAACTTAGGACTTTTCATGACAGTGAGACACTCTGCTCCTGGCAGCACCAATCTACTTCAAGAGGAAGATGGGCATCGAAGAGGATCCTTATGGAGTTTGATAGCCATTTGGGCAAGAAACTGCTCTTGCCTGGACTATTGCATAAACTGGACACAGAGAACCCACAGAGAGAGGACTACTGAACTTGCCTAAGGTGAGATGATCTTTTGGGGTTCCTGATTCATGAAAGAGTCTGCAAGACATTCTGCAGGACACAACAGATAGTGACTGAACTGACTTTGAATTTTCCTGCTTTATGGAAATGTCTGCTGGATAGCATGGGCCTGAAGGCTGAAGATGGATGCCCCAATGGTACAGAGGAACTTTGGGTGACTGTCCAGGCAGCGAGATGTCTCTGTCATTTCTAGAGTTTTAAAAGTTGCTTTTTTCTTGTTTGCCTAGGTAGTATTGTATCTTTCTGGAGTCTTTGATGGAGTTAAGAATAGTTAGTTATAGTTTTCCTTAGTTATGATAAAGATTATTGTAACTTTTACTTGATAACTGTTTCATTATATGTAATTTTGCTATGTTAAAGTTAAAGCCTTTGTTTTTTTAAACCGAAAAGGGGAAATGATGGAGGAAGGTCATTGGTTAAATAAAAAGAAACTGCTTGGCCCTCATTGGTTAGAAGATAGGTGGGAGGAGTAAACAGAACAGAACGCTGGGAGGAAGAGGAAGTGAGCTCAGACTCCACAGCTCTCCTCTCGGGAGCAGACGCCTCAGAGAGACGCCATGCTCCCAGCTCCCAGGCAGACGCACACGATGAAGCTCCAACCCAGGATGGACATAGGCTAGAATCTTCCCGGTAAGCACACCTAGGGGGCGCTACACAGATGATTAGAAATGGGCTAAATTAATATGTGAGAATTAGCCTAGAAGAGGCTAGATAGAAATGGGCCAAGCAGTGATTAAATGAACACAGTTTGTGTGTTGTTATTTCGGGCATAAGCTAGCTAGGCAGTTGGGGTGCTGGGGACGTAGCCCCACCGCCCATATTACTACACATGGCTTCATTTTTTTAATTCTGCTTTCACTTTCCATGAGCTCAACTCCGGGGATCAAGAAGGCTGGACGTTTGAAATGAGAGGTTTTGCCTTCAAAACTTGAGACCTTTGTCCTGCTCTGCCCTTGAGTGTGTTCTTTTCTTCACAGGGGTGACATTACTGTCTATCTTTGCATTCAAGCACCTATTGGTTCCTATTGGCTGCCTGTTGGAGGCTGGCCTCTGCCCTTAAGTAGTTGGGAGCTACCCATGTCAGGAGTGATTGCCCACTGTGCAACGGAGCCTGTGACCAGGACTAAATGATCTGTGGTGGGGTCTGTGTTGATGGCTCCTGATGATGGTCAAGTGTGCAGGAGAAATACTGGTCAATGGGCAGAGGTAAATTAGGTTTGGATGGATCCAGACGGCAGGAAAAAGGGATGGAAAGCAAGAAAGGAGAAACACACACAGGAGGCTGCTCTGTGTGTGTGTGTGGGTGGGGGGGGGTGAAACAAAGCAGGCCCTCAGCTTCCTGGATTTTCCTAACTAGTGGCCTCTGGGCTGTGGCCCATCTCTGCGTTCACCCCTCCCTTTTGCCCCAGCCTGACTCTGACCTCCATTAAATCTGTGTCATTTTGAAGGGATTCCAGAACTAACATCCCCTGAGCTCCAGGAAAAGGTGGCCAGGACTGAAGGCAGGATGCAGTCCTGTGGCACTTCCTGGGGAGCTGAAGGGTACCATCCTCACATCCCAAGGACCAGGAAGACAAGGCTTCATGTCACCCACATGTTATGTAGAAACATCAGCACAGGTTGGTGTATGTGTAAGGGTTACCCCTGCCACTTTCTGCAGTTTCCAGAAGAGCCACTGGTACATCCCCTCCCCGAAGGGGCTGGCTGCAGACTTCAGCTCGCCTCTCAGAATTTTCTTCAGTTCTTTCTGCAGCAGACCTTCTGCTCTGAAGGAACCATTTCTCCATTGCCCTAACCCTTCTAGCTCTTGGCAGGAGAGCTGGTCCACACCCTGCTGCTGTGACATCCCAGCCAGGAGCAACAAATCCTGATGGCCTTTGCCTTTGAAGGATATATTCGTTGTAAGAATTCAGTGTTGGCAGCTGTTACTTCCAGGACGCTGAATGCGTTTTTCCCTGTCTCCAGGCGTCCATTATTTCTGTGAGCAAGTTGGCAATAAGTCTTCCCGCTCCTGTTAGAGGCAATATTTCTGTTTTCCTTTTGCTGTTTTTAAAGATGTTCTGGGCCCTGGTGGTCTGCAGCAGAGCTAATTTTGTCACCGTGTCCCACATGGCTTCAGTGTTCTCTGCTTTTCTATCTTCCTGTCTCTCTGAATCATCTTCTGACCTGTAACTCAGGCCCTTGCCTGACTCCAGCCTCCTGATTCCTCACTTGCTGTCGTCCTCAGGCTGCCCCAGCCCCTATCTTCCCAGGCTTGCTCTCCTCTTCTCCTCCCTTCCTTCTTGAAGTCCCACAATGCCCCTCTCACAGCCTCCTGTGTGCTCCCACAATGTCCCTCTCAAGCCTCCAGTGTGCTCCTACAATGCCCCTCTCACAGCCTCCTGTGTGCTCCCATAATGCCCTCTCACAGCCTCCTGTGTCCTCCCACAATGCCCTTCTCACAGCCTCCTGTGTGCTCCCACAATGCCCTTCTCACAGCCTCCTGTGTGCTCCCACAATGCCCTTCTCACAGCCCGCGTGTGCTCCCACAATGCCCTTTGGGTGTCTCTGTCATCACAATGAACACAAACCATCCTTTGAGTGTCCATCTTCTGTGTATTGCAAGTTTTTCAGCTACTGTGTTCTATTCATCTTCATAACCTCTGTGCCCAGTGCCTTGCCTTGGATATAGAAAATGCTCAATACATATTTAAATGATTGATGAGTTAATATGTAAATTTATATAAAACTTTCTTTAATTTCACAACCTTGTAGGAGTCAATAATATTAGTCCCGTTTTAGGTATGAGAAAAAAACCAAAACAAAATTACAACCAGACAAATATAAACTGAATATGTCTCTCGTTGGTAAAATAAAGCCCCCAAGAGTTCCTTCTTCTGCCCACACTCACTCATCTCCTGCCAGAGAATCCTCACCACAGAATCTAGTCCCTGAGAAAATGTAGCTTCCTATTGTTCTCTAATCATAACACAGGGGAAAAAAAATCAATGGGCCAGTTGTTTTCTGCAACATTTTTCCATCAGTTCAGTTCAATACTATATTCTTATTGATCAATGACATGGAAATTGGCCA
The DNA here is from genome assembly GCF_018167655.1 of Microtus oregoni. NCBI lineage: Eukaryota > Metazoa > Chordata > Mammalia > Rodentia > Cricetidae > Microtus > Microtus oregoni. Next base: position 635,581 of record NW_024543833.1, on the reverse strand, counting down.
TTACAAAAGACTGTTTTGATTAAATATTATTGTCTTGTTGGTTTTAACTGGTAGATCCTCGGTCTCAAAGCCTCTGCCTCCCTCGGTGGAAGGCCCTGGGAGGGGCCTACATTCCAGCCACATCTGCCAAAGAAGGCAGTATTAGGAATAGGTGTTGAGGTGCATTGTGTTGCTCACACCAGAACAGCCAAGGGAGGCTGGGATGTTGGATGTGGCTCACTTGGCAGTTGAGCCACTGGAAAGTCAGCAGTGCAAAAGGACAGCAAGCTCAAGCTGTGGCTCAGTGACTCAACCAGAGGCTCTTAAACACCATGATGCTCTGGGAGGGCACCAACCATATCAAGAAATAAGCCAGAAAGGAGAGGTAGAAAGGCTCATTGAGGGTGAGATGTGGGAGGCCAGGATGAGAGTGAGATGGAGCTAGGCATGGGTAGAGCTGAGGCCTGTGAATCAGAGGAACACACAATGAGTTGGACTCAGCCTACCTGGTTGCCAACATGCAGAAGAGGCCATGGAGCCAAGGTACAAGGAGGGAGATTGGGCATCAAGGCTCTGGGATGTAGGTAATGACTGGATATCAGAGGGCAACAGGTGCTGTGGGACAATGGTCTTATACTCTGTCACTTATATTGTATTGTCTTAATAGAATGCTGATTGGTCAGTAGCCAGGCAGGAAGTATAGGCAGTCAACCAGATAGGAACTAGAGGTGGGGCAACCAGAATTGGAGAATTCTGGGAAGAGGAAAGAGTCAGGCTACAGTCAACACAGAGGAAGCCAGATGAGAATGCCTGGCTGATAAAAGGTACCAATCCATGTGGCTAACATGGACAAGAATAATGAGCTAATTTAAGATGTAAGAATTAGTTAATAAGAAGCCCGAGCTAATAGGCCAACCAGTTTATGATTAATGTAGACCTCTGTGTGTTTCTTTGGGACTGAAAGGCTGCTGAACTGGGTGGGACAGAAACCTCTGTCAACAAACAGGTGTTGTGCTGTTGAGGTCTGTGGGCCATTTCCCAGGAAGTTCTGGGGACAAGAGAGAGGCAGGTTAGGTTGCAGGTGGGATAGTCAGGAAAGTCACAGGATAGTCAGACGCAAAGCAGATGTAGAGCAAGAAACAGGCAAACAGGCCTGGCACAAACCCTGCTTTTTCACTGAGGGAGCTGATGCTGTCTAGAAGATCCAGCTAACCTCGGGAGAGGTAGAGGTTGCCCAGAGTGGTTTCTGAAGGTCCTTCCAGATGGCGACAAGTATTCTGTGGCAAGTAGCATTTGGGTGGGGAGACTTCATTGGTTCTGCCACCCTGCTGTAGTCGCTACTGGACACCCTAGCCCAGCCTCCTAGAGGCCTATGGCCGATACTTCCCTCGCTCCCAACACTGTCCTAGCACAGGCTGGTTGAGCAGCCTTGGGCTATTATATAGGCTGGGGATTAGGAGCTTGAATAATTAGAGAACATCTCTTGCTGGTGAGCTGGAGGGGGGGATGTGGCTTCTTGATTGCATCTTGTTTGGAGCCGCCCCACAATCTGACCAATTTGCTAGCTCCTGGCCTCCATCTGGAAGCCTTCCAGCTCATTTTCATGCCACGCTGCTCAGTTGTGCCTTCTTAATGTAGTCTTAAAGTTGTATTAAATAAACAATGGGTATAAAAATCAAATTAATTATTGGACACTCCATGCTATTTAATTTTAAGGCTCCCCTTTTACCCATATTTCTTCTGAGGACAACAAGGCATGGCGTGCCAGGCAGCTGGACTGGTCTCCCTGAGCCTCTTGGTGAAGGCTCGCAGAGGAGGGGTGGGGGAAATTAAGAAAACCAGCATGCTGGTAAGCAGAACCGAGCTCTTTATTGTGGGGAAGTGGTGTTCGATCCAATTTCTTCGGATGGCCCAATTATATGGACAGCCAAGTGGGAAGAAGATCAATTAATTGTTGAGGAAAAAGGTCCAATGAATTGTGGGGTATCCAGCCTCGAGAGCCCTTGGGCTGTGGTAAATCCTTTACCTGAAGAGGTGAGACCTGTCTTTTTCCCTTCTGCCCAGTCCAACCTGCTCATCAGTTCTCGGCTTTTGTTTTGTGATCTTTTTCTCTGCTGGAGCCATGCTGGGCAGACCCTGCTTTCCAGGCCAAGTCGTATTGTGTTGTTAGACTGCATGGGACCCGTGGCCCTCATCTGCACGGCACTCGTCCGTCCTATCTGTGGTATCGTGCTTGCTTAATTCATTTGGTATTGTCCCTTTAAACTGCAGCTCTTTCTCACAAATGGTCCCCGTTCCTGGCCCTAAGCCCATGGCCTGGAATGTAATGCAGATGTTCTAACTGCTAGATGCTTGAGAAGAAAGCTGAAAAACATCATCAAGAGGCAAGAAAAGGTCCTCTTTCAGGGGCTCACAACCTCAGTCTTGGTTTCTGTCGGAGTGGAGAGGCGTATTTCCCAGCAATCTGCAGTTTAGAAGCCCAGTGGCCCACCATTTCCAGCAGGCTCCTGATGGAGGAAGGTCATTGGCTAATAAAGGAACTGCCCTGGCCCATTTTATTGGTTAGGACATAGGTAGGTGGAGTAAACAGATCAGAACGCTGGGAGGAAGAGGAAGTGAGGTCAGAGACTCCACAGCTCTGCTCTCCTGAGCAGATGCCTCAGCAGAGACGCCATGCCCCGCTCCTGGGCAGACACACGCCATGAAGCTCCGACTCAGGATGGACTAGGCTAGAATCTCCCCGGTAAGCGCACCTTGGGGTGCTACATACAGATGATTAGAAATGGGCTAAATTAATATGTGAGAATTAGCCTAGAAGAGAATGGGCCAAGCAGTGATTAAAAGAATACAGTGTCCGTGTAATTATTTCGGGGCATAAGCTAGCAGGGCAGGCGGATGGGGTATTGGGGATGCTGCCCCGCCGCCGCCCTTATTACTTCAGGCTCCCACGTATGAGCCTAGATTCATGGACCTTCTTGCCTAGTGTAGGTTTGCTACCCGCCTTTCTGGCACAGCCCCTCATGGGCACAGTTCTGTCTTCTTCCTGCTCCAGAAACTGCACTTTGTTGTTCAACTGAAGGCTGCCACCCAGGAGCCCCCACCGGGAGAAGCCTCACTCCCACTCATTCCAGCCTTCCCAGCATCACACGTCTTGTTTATTTTACAGACCGCTTCAAGCCTTGAAAGACACTCCGTTGCTCTGAAAGACTCAGCATGGGTTTGTATCCCATCTTCCGTGTTATTCAGATTGACAGTGATTTCTTGGTGTGTTGAAGTTGGGTGTCCTCTAGTCTAGGGTGACCAGCTCTTCCCAGTGTGCCTGGACATTGTCCAGTTTGAATACTGGAAACTCCCACATTCTCAGACACCCCTTGCCCTGTGAAAAATAGAATGGTTAGGTTTTCTCCATCCTGGCCTGTCTACCCATTTCTGGCAAGCTTCAGTCAACTTGATGCTCAAGATTCAATTTAAGAGTCACTTCGTCCAGAGAGAGGAGTCTCTCATGGGTACAGGAGAATTTGTCAAATCCAGTCACTCTTATGCTGTGTTCCCCACAACCAAGGTCACTCTGGGTCACATCTTCAGCATCTCAAGTGTGTCCGTCACAGCATGTGACACATAGCAGGTTCTCAGGCGAGGGGGCTTGCTGATCAAGTAGATTTAATCATGTGCTCCCAAAGATGCTGAGACCTCAACTCCAGCCTTTCTGCCTGCCCCAGGGTGTAGGGTTCACCATGTAGTTTCACTTCTTCATTGTCCAAGGCAGACCCTTGAGGTGTTTTCCAGAATTGCTTGGCAATCAATCTGCGAGGAATCCAGAAGCAGACCCTGGGCCCCGAGACTCTGGCTGAGTGTGCATGACCCACCTGCCCTCCACTCCTGAGGATGCCCCTGCCTGCTGGGGATGTGACATCTCTGTCCCCGATTCTGGCCAATCCTCTCCTCCCTGGGTGGAGTGAATGCCCTTGGACCAGCCTACAGAGGACCCAAGTCGTTTCCCACTTCCTGACCCCCACATCCAAAACTTATTAAGCAGATGCCTGCCACCTCCACCTTAATAAATAAGAATCTCTTTTCGGCTTCTTTGTCTTCTTCACCTCAGGGTCCACCTCCTGTAACCACACTGTCAATTACACCCTCATGTCTACCAAGGCCAGAGCTAATGAAAAGCAATAGAGAATTCACTGCCTTTTAATGAGAGAAACATGGCTTTTTACAGGGAACAATTTATTGGGCCAATTCCCCCTGTCCATCACCCAGGGGAGCTGCTGCTTGTTTGTAGCCTGGGCTTGTTATCATGTCAGGCCCAGTGTAAACCTGCCAGCCACGCACTGGGGTGAAGTCCCTGACTCAATTTACAGGGTGACATCTCTAATCTCCCTCCCTGAATCAGTAAGTGATCTTGGCAATGATATGCATGGAAATTAATTACTCCATCCCCCCTGCTCCTCCTGAGCGGCCTGGAGTTGAGACATCTTCCCAGGTCAGAAGGCTGATCTACCTCTTCACTGCCCTTCGTCATCCCTAGCTGTTTGCCTTGGATGGAGTATGCAAGACAGACGAAGGATCATAAAGGACCACAAATGCACAGAAGAGATCATCTTGTACTCCTATGCCCTCTTGAAGATCAAGGGCGAACACTGGGTCTATTACCATTTCTGGGGTGGGAGGAAGGCTAGGGATACAGGAAGAACTGCTCTTTGGGCAACTTTCTTTGTGAACTCTAAGGTAAAGTTCTGCAGAGCACTACACACTACAGAGAAGACAGCCCACCTTCGTGGTTCCTCAGTGCTCGCTGGGAGTGGCACAAGATGATCCTGAAATACAGAAAAGTTTATTTTAGAACCAGGTCTCCTTGGTGCACCTGGGCTTGGAGATCACTATGTAGCTCAGGCTGGCTCAGTTCCTGATCCTCCTGTCTCCAGCGTGCTGGGATTACAGGTGTGCAATATCACATCTGGTTTAGCACAATGCCATTTATGAAAGTTTAGAAGCCTGTAGCACTTGGCAGCGGTTCCCTTGCGAGTGTCTGTAAGTAGTCCAAAGTCTGAAGTGCACATTGCGCAACCATGTTCAGGGTGGCTCCTGCCTTCTTGGGGACACTGGAAAGCAAGACCCAGATGAACTGTGTTTGATCTCTCCAGCTGGGTCACAGCATGCAGGTCTTTGTGATCTCTGTACCTTTTTTTGTGTGTCTTAAAATTACCATTACCATTGTTTCAAATGGAATGGGAAGCAGAGAAACAAAGGATGGGCAGAAGGAGATGTCCCGAGGGCTCCATGGTAGAGAGGACTGTGCAAAGGTAGCAGCTTGGCATCGAAGACCCAGGTGGGATTCCCAGCTCTGAGGCTGGCCAACCGTGGTGTGACTGGAAGGGCAAGTTAATTAACCTCTCAAAGGCTGGGTTTTCCCAGGTGCCAAATAAGAATAATGATATTTACTCTTACCTGGATGTGGTCAGTCAGGGCTAAGTAGACTGTTGTGGGTATCTAACCATGCTTGGCTCATCTTCAGGGAGACTACATAGTCTAGCATATCTGGGACAGTCCCAGTTTGTAACTTTAAATATCAGAAATATCTTCCTTTGGAGGAGAAGCAATGCAATCCTTTACATTGTAAATTCAATGCAATTCATTAAAAAACTAAAATCTAAACAATAAAGGCTGGATAGATGGCTCTGGGGACCAGAGTTCAATTCCTAACATCCATGTTATATGACTCACAACTGTCTGTAACTCAAGGGCTGGGAGATATGGCACTTTCTTCTAGTCTCTGCAGGTATCTGCATGTATATGATGTAAATCCACATACAACTCACACACATGCACATGCATACACATACATAAATCACAATAAATGGAAGCCCTCTAAACAACAGTGTGTTACTCTGTGAACTGGCCAGTCAATTAACAGGCAGGTGCTTCTTGTTTATTTGGGCAGCTCCGTGGAGGGAGGATACACATACGGAACCATCCTTGGTTCCTGATGTTAGTTTAGGAAGCAGAAAGGAGAATGTGATGTTGAAGTCAGTACTGAAGAAGTGGCCAACATGACAAGAAGTTTCAACAAAGGAGGAGAAATGGGGCAGACTAAGGAATTCTAGAGGTTTCTGGTGGGGATATCCCTGGTCCAGACTGCTGAAGGTGGGGCTGGGAAGTAATCAAGCAGGATTTTTCCATTTCTTTAAGTAGAGAAGTCTCCTCTAAGCAGAAGAAAAGGGAAATCTGTGGGCACCTGCTGTGTTAGCGAGCTCCCCTGTAGTGGAGACCGCAAGGTGTGTGTGTGTGTGTGTGTGTGTGTGTGTGTGTGTGTGTGTGTGAGAGAGAGAGAGAGAGAGAGAGAGAGAGAGAGACTCGTGCGGCCACAGAGGGAGCTGAGGGTCTTTGCCCAGATTTACAGAGGAGTGCCAGTCCAAAGGTGAGTCACTACGTACTAGCCAGAGCTGGACAGGCTGCACTGATGGACTGGCCCCGTGGCCACCAATCATTCCTTGACATTTCCTGTCACAGGAAACTTCTGCTGCTCTGCCAGGTGGTCACCAAGGATACATCCAAGGTTATCACCTTCAAGGGACAGACTGGGACTCCAGGGACAGACACTCCAGGGACATCTGGAGGTGGTTAATCTGGGCTGATGATAAGTCTTGTCTCTGCTTCTGCAAGGCTCATGCTAGATGATGAGGAGCAGAGACATATAGCTCAAGCTGGCTTATTTAATAAATAAAGCCTCATGCAGTTGTTGTTTCTTTTAAAGATTTATTTATTTTACTTGATATGTATGAGTGTTTTGCTTGCTTGTGTACCATATGCATGCGTTGTCTGAAGAGGCCAGAAGACTGTGCTGGATCCTCTAGAACTGAAATTACAGATGGCGGTGAGCTTCCATGCGGGTGCTGGGATTTGAACACAGGTCCTCCGGAAGAGCAGCCAGTTCTCTTAACCACTGAGCTGTCAAGTAGTTATTTTGAGACAAAAGTCTCATTATGCTATTGTAGCAATCGAGATAAAAGACTTAATAACAATAATGACACCTACTTTTTACTGACTACCTCCTGTATGCCATTGGATGCTTGCAAGTCTCAGAATGTAAGATGTTAAACAGGATGAATGGCTGGAGAAACTTTGGCTACATCCAGTACTGTTTATAAATGAGTAACGTAGATTCTTGGAGAAGAACGGGAAATACTCTTCACTGTCTCTTTACACAGAACTGAGACCCCAAACTTTGCTAGCCTTTGGTCTTAGTGTAAAGGGGAGCTTTCTAATAGTCTGAGATGGGCCAAGTGGTCTAGGCTGGGTCACAAGTCATCATCTCACAATAGAAATGATTAAGATCACATTTGGATCCTTAGAGAGTGGAGGTTGAGGTTTTTTTAATTGATTGATTGATGGATTTTGTGTGTATGTGTACATGCATGCATATAGCACATAGGAGGTCAGAGGACAGCTTTCGAGAGTCCGTACCCTCCTACCATATGGGCTCTGAGACTTCAACCCAGGTTTTCATATAGGTGTGGCAGCATCTTTAACTGTTGGGCCATCTCAGCAGCCACATCCATTCGTTTTTGTTTGCATGCACTGACCGCTTCTTTACCAAGGACCAGGGACTTTGCTGGTCGTTAGTCAGGCAAGGACAATCCAGCCCTGAGGTCCTGTGTGTCTATACTTCTGAGCCTCCTGCATTGTGATTCCTTGTCAAAATCATCTCAGCCACCCTCTGGAAGAATACAGTCAACTGCATTTTTGAAGGAAGCTGCAATTTAAGGCTCATTTAACTGAAGAGTCGGGTCTGTTGACCAGTGGGCTTTGTTCACACGGACAAATCTCAGGAAACGATATCTGAGCAGAGGAAAGAAAGCACATTTTTTTTTATCAAAGATATTACTTCAGTGTAGAGATGACGCCAGGAGAAGACCCTCCAGCCTCAGCATAACGAACAGGTGACATTCTTCCAGCGAGGCAGCCGTTTATCTAGGAGCTGATTCTCTGTGGTACCTGAGCACAGAGTGTAGCACAAGCAGGCTTAGATGACTCGAGTCCCATCCACACTACGTCCTCCAACAGGAGAACAAGAGTCTATGACAGCTTCTTCAATGCAGTGTCCTTGTATGCTCAGGGAAGCCATGGTCCTGTGGACAAAAATCCCTAGGCAGAAGCTGTGTCTACATAGAATGATTGACGGATTGAACCTGCAGTGATGTGGAGAGGTTAAAGCGATGCAGGTCTAGAGGCTAATTACCGTATCTTAGGGTAGCTCTAGCCCCTGAACAATCGTTCCATCTCTGTGTCAGAACTGACATCTCGTGGCTAACAAAAACCTTTTGAAATCTCCTAACTTCCACCAATCCAAAGCTAAGAATATCCTCAGACAATAGTGAGGGCCTATAGGACAGCCATCTCTTCTTGCCGCGGCCACTTCTGGGATCCACCCACTACTGTATTTAAACTTGTTTTGCCTTATGATTTATATGACTTCATTCCATGAAACTGTTAAACTTCATGGGACAGTATCCACATTGGAACATGGAATTTGGGGTGCTCTAGTGTTTGTTCCTGAGCTATCGTATCTCAAATGTCTCCAGAATAAACTCTATCGTATTCTCTTTAAAGGGAATGCTGTGATTTTTTTTCTGTATGTGTGACACTTCTTTTCTAAACTGCCCCTCCACCATGATCTAAGGGACTTGGGGAAATCTGCCCAGATCCAACATTCCATGATTTCATGATTCTAGCTATCAGCCATCCTGGACACAGATGTTCGTTCTGTGTCTGGATGACAAGTTCTAAGTGGGAAAGACCTAGAACCTCATAACTACATCTCTCAGTGACCGTCCCGTGCACAGCCCAGTATCGTCCCTCACAGAACCTCATAACCACATCTTTCAGTGACCGTCCACACACACAGCCCAGCCACATACACACTCGAAACACAATGGAAGCAGAAAGTCTTTGTCACGGTCTTGCTTTGGGGTCAAGCCAAAGCCGGCCATGTGAGTCAGATTCAGTCCCTGAACCTGTTTTTGGTAATTTCTGTCTTGATCAGCAAATGGCATCAGGGAAGAGCAGAAACAGAGGCGGTTCCTCAGAACTTCAAAGAGGTGCCACGCGCTGAGCACCGGTGGGAGAAGCGGGCCCTGGGCCCTCCCTCCTGACCAGGGAGCCTCGGCCTTAACTGCATAACCATCACTCTGGTCTTTTTATTTGTGCTCTCAGCAGACCCACTGTCTGAGAGGGGGGTCTATGGCCCTGTGTCCACTGGAGCGTCACATGGACATGATTCAATTAACCTTTGGGGTGGCTCGGGAAGTTTGTGCGATAGGAGAGCCATACCTTAATTGGCAGTCTGACACAGGCAATAAAGTTTGATCAGATGAAGAGGCATCGGGGACGTCATTAGCATCCTCTCCTGAAGACCGTGTGGTGTGTAAAGGTTGTTTAATTTCTGCTGGAGAAAGCAGGGAAGAGGAAAGACGGGAAGAGGAAGCAGAGTTTGCATCTTCCTGCTCCCCCCCATTAAGCGTGACATTTTCCCCACCACAAACATGACCCAGGCCTAGGATTGTGGTGTCTGTGGTTCCCAGGCTTGTTCTCAAAGCCACTTTGGCCTCCACAGTGATATATCCTGTCACAAAAGAAAAGCCTTGCGCTTTGAAAGAGGCATTTCGGAAAAGACAGCAGACGGGGGTGATCCCTTTCCAAGAGTACAGATGGGACCAAGGAGCAGGGGAGAGGTGACCTAAGACTGTGCACTGGAGGAAGGGTAGAAGGAGGTGGTCGTGGTGCGTTTTCCTGTTTGTTTATTAATTCAGAGAGAAAGGATGCGTGTGTGTGCCCCCCGCGTGCATGTGTGTGCGCTCTCAAGCATGCACACATGCTGTGAGACACACAGTGACACACACACGGAGGGCAGAGGACAAATTAAGGAAGTTGATTCTCTCTGATTCACTCTGAGGATTGAATTCAGGTTGTTAGGCTTGGGAGCGACTTGCTGAGTTATCTCAGGGGCCCAGGGCCTTGGTATTTCTTTAAACTTTTCTAGGTGAAGAGAGTTAGACAGTCTGCACTGTGAAGGAAGCCAGGCATGGGTGACAGCTCTGAGGTCACCTGTCTGTCCTCTGCTCCCTGTTTGGAACAAAATGCCTCAAGTACAGCCAGCTGCTCTAGTGAGCCCTGCTGTTCTCTATTAGAACATTATCTTCCAAGTTCTCTAGAGCGACCGCGGTCTACCAACTTAATTCACGTATTAACTTATGTGCAATTGAAAAGTTTTCAGATGTATAATGTTCTAAAAATGAACAATTAGTTATCCTTAATGCAAAGGCATTTAAAATTACATAGAACCAGACCAGTATAGGTGGGACCATTGCTGCCATGTTGTAGATTCTTTTAGAATCAACACATTGTCATCCAATGTGGAATAAATGCTCACTCCAAACGGAATAGTCTACTGAGAACAGGGAGGAAAAAAAGAGGTGGAAAAAAACTACATTTTGTACTTCCCAAAGAATCAAGAGCGGCAAAACCCTACATGAGGTTGATGTTAAAGTTACAGTGCCCACACTGACACACGCACACACATACACACACACACATGCACACATACACATGCGCACACACACATTCACCTCATGGTGGACAGCAAGCATGTGACAGAAGAGGAAGTTCTCATGGTGGACAGCAAGCATGTGACAGAAGAGGAAGTTCTCCTCATGGTGGACAGGAAGCAGAGAGAGGGAAGGAGCCAGAGCAAAACAAGCTCTTCAGTGATGTGTCCAGTGATCTACTTCCTTCACCCTTCCTGTACCTGCTTTCACACTGTTCAATTTTTAAAGCCTCTAATGTCTTAAAGTATTAGTAGACATGCTGGGCAGTGGTGGCACACGCCTTTAATCACAGCACTCAGAGGGAGAGGCAGGCAGATCTCTGTGAGTTCAAACCCAGCCTAGTCTACAAAGAGAGTTCCAAGATAGCAAAGGTTGCACAGAGAAACCCTGTCTCAAACAAACAAGCAAAACAAAACAAAAGCATCATTAGCCTCGTGATCTAATTGTTTCCAGAAATGGCCTCCCAGACTAATTCTGAGAGAGCTTCACTCATCTTCTAGGTGCTCCTCAAGCCAATCAAGCTGGCAGTCAAAAATAACCATCACACTCCCTAAACAATTCAAGTGACATCTTCAGTATTCAATGTCTTTCCCTGACCAGAACAGAGAGATGAGAATTTTGTCTTTTAGGGCAGGGAGAGACAGTCTAGTTGTCCTGTCCTCTGACCCATCCTTCCTGGTGACGAACATCCATTTAGCACCCAGTCTTCTTGCTCCGGGGTTACACCATGGGACTTTATGGGTGTCTGTCAGAGTTGAGCACATGTAGGGGAATGTGCTGAAGGAACTGGCCAGGTCTGCTCCTGTTTTATAATAACTGCGCACTCCCCCACTACCATTGCATTTTATGAGGGTGCTAATATACAGATGTTGCTTTAATCTGCCTTTTAATTTCTCTTGGCTATCCCACAGGGACGTCTTTAAGTGACTCATTTACGTAGCAGCTCCACATTTATTTTAGAAGTTTTTTATTTCACCACCGTGCAGACACTAATGGCATCTGTACCCAGCTTCTTTGCCATTTCTTGGTTCACCCTGAGTTCAGACATGCTCTTCCCAGCGTCAGGACCATGGTCCTGTCACCATCTGCCTTGACCACAGGCTGCAAAGATGAGCTTTCCTGTCTCTCAGAAGTATGACTGCGAAGACCAGATTGTGTTCAACTTCAGACTAAAGCAAACCAGACATCTGTCTAGGGGAGCAGACTCTGTCTCAAAGCCATTCTTTTCTTTAAATATGTATATTTAAATATGTATATATACATATTTAAAGAAAAAATATATATGTATATATATTTATATATATGTATATATACATATGCATATATAAAAATTATTTTAGAATTTCATACAGTGTATTTTGATAATATTCACCCCCAATGAAAAAAATCATAACTCCTCCCAGATCTATCTCATCTTCTTATCTACCATCCCCATCTATTCCAATTTGTGCTATCCTTAGACTCCTTGGTGTGTGGGCATCCACAGAGAATGGTCAACCTTCCAGTAGTCACATTTTTTTAAGGAAAGTGATGCCGCCTCCCCACAAAGCCATAACCTGTCCATAGCTCCCAGGTTACGGGTGGGGCTCATGAACCCTTGTAGCTTGGTCTTATCTGGGCATCTAAATATGAGACTGAATTTGTACATGGGTGCAGATGCAGACATTCACGATTCCCTCACCTTGGAAGAAGCTTTCTAGTTTCACACTTTGCTTGGGATTAATCACCCTGAGCCTGACATTATCTTTCCTTAATAGTTCAATGGAACTAGGCAACGACCTCCCATTGTTCTAAATTTAAGTCACTCAGACTTGTACCCATCAGCATCATGTTACTTACTTCGGCCTACCTGTAGCCTTCCAGCATAATCCCAGCTACTACACTGGTACAGAACAGCAGGGCTAACCATGCACCACCAGCTGGCTGCTGGGGTGTTCTCATTACCAGCTAGTCAAACAGTGATGTCCCCAACTGCTGTGGGATAACGCTCTTGTACACTGTAAACATTCGTCACTTGTATTGATTTAATAAAATGCTGATTGGCCAGTAGCCAGGCAGGAAGTATTTGTGGGGTGACTAGACTATGAGAATTCTGGGAAGAGGAAAGGCAGAGACACAGTCACCAGCCAGACACAGAGGAAGCAAGATGGGAATGCTTCATTAAGGAAAGGTACCAACCCACACAGTTTAATATAGGCAAGAATTATGGGTTAATTTCAGTTGAAAGAGATGGCTAATAATAAGCCTGAGCTAACAGGCCAAGCTTATAGAGCCTCTGTGTGTTTCTTTGGGACTGAATGACTGTGGGACCGGGGAGGACAGAAACTTTGTTCTATACTCAGGTCTCCACAGCCCCATATGATGATCTAATTCTGGGCCCTGTAGCTGTGTGGGTGGCAAATCAATACTTGGAGTAGAGGGTGGTCTGCAAGGGTTGACTGGAAGGTGCTCCTGACAGAAATGGAGGAGTCAGGGGGTGGAGAGGAAGCAGTGGTTTTGCAAGATGGGAAAACAAAAAAGTAAGGTCTCAGCTTATCCGACAGAGATGGTCCATTCAGTCACCCTATGTGGGGTTTTTACATTTTCATATTAGCCATCCCCTCACTGCAGCCCCCCATGAGGGGGCATAACCTCAGCCATGGCAGTTCTCTGTGACCTAGGCCCATGCCCTGCAAGAGACACAGTGGTTTGCCGTCTGCATCCGGAATTCCTGACAGGAAGCCTGTAGACATGCCTGTCTTGTAAAGCATTCTAAATGTCATTTCATGTTTTAAAAAAAAGTGTGTGTGTGTGTGTGTGTGTGTGTGCATGCGTGTGCATGAGTGTGCACGCAATGAGAAAGAGCTGCATGTTGGCAGAACCCTGGAAGACAGCTTGCCACACTTGGCAGACTTTGCCCACAGTGGCAGCCCTTGCAGAACCCAGCAGATCAGCCAAATGGCCTTCCCTGCTGCTCATGTCTTGGTGAAGTGGGAGAGGTTCACCACTCTCAGGAAGGAGGCTCCTGGGACTCAGACACCCATGGCTCCTCCAAGTCACTGTGAGGCTAGACCGTCCCCCTCTCCAGAGAGCGTGCAACTTAAGGCTCATTTCTCAGTATGGAAAGAACAACAGTGCTCCCTGACAAAGGGATGCCAAGCATCATTAGGCCAGTGTGTGCTGGCTGTGGATGGAGGGTAGAGGCCCTCCCGGTGCTTTGGAGATCATGCCGCTGGTGCCATCCGAGTGGAAAGCGGGTCCAGCAGATGAGGCCAGGGTGGCACTCAGGATTTAAGACTCTGCACGTTAAAAAAGACGGCATGTCAAGAACAAGGCTACCAGAGCTGTGACTATTCTCTTCGGCACACACACCTACATGAACAAAGACAGCGACTTTGTATATCACTATTGCACTAGGAAGCATTATAAAAACCCTAAATTTGAGTTTGCATGAGACACAGGCATAGGCAAATTAAATCTTGTCTGCATTTGAGGACAAGGTGTGAGTCTACAGTGTCCAGTCTGAAATGGGTCATATAGAAGCCCTGTTTAATCACGATCACTTCTAAAACCACGTTCTTTTCCTGAACTTGTATTTGATTCTTCGTTTATCATCTGACACAGCCCATCCACCCAACAAACAAACACACAATTGAAAGCTTTGAGTTGCCCCTCTCTATGGAGAATGGCTGGACCCCAGCCCTCTATCCTAATAGAAGGTAAAGCCAGGGGGCCATTTGGGGCTGCCATGATCTTGCTGTCTCTGATACCTTCCAAATGTATTTGCTATTTGCTCCGGCGTCCCTGAAAACCCCTGCTGTTCCCAATTGTCCATTGCCTATTAGGAATGGTTCCAGCCAAGGTCTTTTCTCCCCCTACTTATTTGATCCTTTTTTTTTTTCCCTGAGAACTTTACTATGCATGAGTAGCTGGCCTGTGAGGCTGCTTTTGTTTGACATTTTGCATTCGTTAAAAACCAGTCATCTGCATGTTTTATAAAAGCTGTGGGGGTCTCTCCCCGTGATCAGCGCTAGAAGCACTCATTAACATCCAGGGAAGAGATGGCCCCACACAGGGGGTATACATAACCTACCCAGTGTGGGTTTAGGGAATATGTCTTACAGGGGAAAAAGACGCCAAAGCACTTTATATTCATTGCCATGCTTGTTCACTGACAGAAATGAGCCCGCCTGCCTTTAGTACCTTGGTGGATCCCCTTTCCCCAGCCTGAAATGCATTTTCTCAACCTGTCTAGGGTGATTTCCCCTCTGGGAAGCCCTTCTTGGTCATCTCAGCCAGCTCAGATTCTCTCTTTCCCTGGGAAGCACAGGAAAGTCAATATTGCCAACTTTTACTGGGCCCCTCCTACCGCCAGGTGCCAGGTAAGACAGTCCAAAGATTTAACAGAAAGGAGAGGAGTCCTCAGTTCTCAGATGCAACCGAGGAAAGCAGTTGCAGTATTAGGAGAAATTGTTAGGACATTTGGAAGGTACTGTGCAGAAAGACTAGAGGCGGGGGAGCTGACAGGTCTAACCTTTGCATAGGGAGGGTTTCCAGGAGGAATTGGCAGGAAAGGATGTGTGGTCGGTGTGAAGTAGCTTGCATCTGTCCCATCATTTCCCATGTGCCTTCTACCTCAACCAGTCATGCCTGAATCACTGGAGATGGTTGTTACAGGGTGGTTTCTGGGGACCATGGTAGACTACTTACTCATGAGGTAATCAGCACCTGCAGGACAATGGGTTGTGGCTGCAGAAGGTCATTGGAGGTTCTGATCTGGCTTGTCACTGGTATGTGGAGTTAGACCTTAAACCATAGTGGATGTAATGTTCAAAGAATTACAAAGATTGAAAGATTGATCATTTTGGTAGGCAAATTCCAAAACTACAAAAATACGTAAACCAATATTAAGAACTCAGTGAATCATACATAATGAAGACAAAATATAGAGCTGTAAAATATATTAAATGTAAATATCCACTTTGAAGCATAGAGAAAAATGTCATTGAAAGAAACACATATTCATAGTAGAGAAATGACTTATCTCTGAGGGTGCTTGCTTGCCTCATCTGTAGGATAACAAGAACATTAGTGATGCCCTTCATGTTATAGGATTACCACAAGGATCAAACAAGTTCAATATATAGGAATACACTCAAGACATAAAACTGTGCAGAAGCATAGAAAACTTCTAGACTTTTTTGCTAACAGATAGTAGGTGCTGTGTAAAGATTTCTCTTTAGTTATTGATTCTTGAAATTGTTTCATCTTAGGTATATAGTTTTTGTCACATTGTCTTCATCCTTTTTCAAAGCTATAGAGCATTTTGTAGCATGAATACCCTGTGACTGAAAAGGAATTTCTACAAAACATTTAAGATATTTTAAGTGGCTATCTTTGCATACTATTGCATTCTTGTTCACATATGTAACTATATCTGTATATGGAGTATGATTTTTAGATATATAATTTCAAAAAACATGTTCTTTAAATATATTTCTCAAGGATTATATTTGATATATTAAAAATTAATACATATTTTGCAGTTTCCAAAATGGTAGCACATATCCACCAATAAATTTGAGACTGACTCTTTTCTCCAAATTATTAATTCCAGTATATTGTCAGACTTTTTAAAATAGCCAATCTGATGACGTTTAATAGAGAAACAGGCATTTTTATTACCAAGTCAGAGTTCTTTTTCTGATTATGGAAACCCAGACATATTTCATTTTCTGTTTATGTTTCCTTGACAGTTTTTGTATTGGAGACTTAGGTTTTTCTCTTATTGACTTGTAGATACCATTTGTATATTTAGGCTGTTAGAACCTTGTAGCTTTTATTGCAAATATGTTTTTCTTGGTTGACTCTTCATCATCTGCATTTTCTTATGGAATGTTTTCTAAGCAAAACATTTTGATTTTATACATTCAGATTTATAATTCTTTTGTTTTATTAAATGTTTATGTCTTAATAAGGCCTTTCTTTCCCCTTTTAAAAACTTCAAATGTCCTTTCTGTATTCTGCTGAATTGTTTCAAGTTTTGTAAAGTTAAGATCTGATTATGTCAGGCAGTGGTGGAGCACGCCTTTAATCCCAGCACTTGGGAGGTAGAGGCAGGCAGATCTCTACAAGTTTGAGGTCAGCCTGGTCTATGGAGCTAGTTTCAGGACAGCCAAGGCTATACAAAGAAACCCTGTCTCAAAAAACCAAATATATACATACATATATATACATATGATTATATTATATATATGATTAAATTAGAGAACTCTTCCCACCATTGTTTTCCCCTCCCCTTTCTTTTTTTCAAATTTTTTCTTATTTTTGAGACTGTTACATATGTACGCCATGAGATATGATCATACCAACCCTGTATTTCCCATGTTCAGTTCCTCCTGTGTTGTCCCCACACCCCTTTGCCAATTTTATGTCTTTATTTTTATATAACCTACGGAGTCCAGTTGGTGTTGTCCATACATCCTCTGGAGCATGGGAAACCTGACAGTGGCCACTTCCTCAAAATAGAATGTTCCCACCTTCCAGCGACTATTGCTCTTCAATACCTCCTCAGTAAGAAGTGGGGCCTGGAGGTCATCTCTACACCCAGGCTGGAATCCTGGCTGCTTGGTCTCAGGTGGATCTTATGCAGGTAACCACAGCCGCAGTGAGTTCACGGCGGGCTAGCCATGTCATGCAGAGAAGACAGCGTTTCACAGCACCCCTTCCAGCCTGTTGTTCCTGCTTCCCTTCCACCCTTCCTCTCATGTTCCCTGAGCCTTGGTGGTGGTGAGGTCAATAAAGATGTCCTGCCTGGGGCTGAGCACTCTACAATTCTCAACACTTTGACTAGTTACCTCTCCATTGACTTTGACTGCTGCCCACTGCAAAAAGAAAGCTTCTCCGGCTAAGGCTGAGAGCAGCTCAGGTCTGTTAGCCTGGGGATCCACGTGGTTTGAGTGGCAGGTATCTAGCAACCTCTGACCTATGGGTGCCAGAAGCTGGGTAGACAGGGCAAGTTTGAGCCAAATGTCCTTGCTCTTTCTTCTACTCCGTATCTTAGTGCTTATTCCCCTCCATGTTGTCCCCCATCTTCTTCAGCCATACCCATGCTGACTTAGCAATCCTGACTCTATTTACCTTCTAGAGAGACCCGATGACAATGCATGGCACCAGAAGAGACACATGACTTTAGAGATGGGAGCCTAGAGAAAATCCTAATCAGAGTCCAAAGAAGGGTCTTCTGGTAAATAGAGCCATTTACCTACTCTGTTTCCTCAGGGAACTCTCTGAGAAGAGGCCATTGCTCGGGATCTTGTGTTGTGCAACATTCCTTCACACTGTGTGAAGATGTGTTGCTGTGATTGGTTTAATCCTTCACACTGTGTGAAGATGTGTTGCTGTGATTGGTTTAATCCTTCACACGTTAGGTGGGGGGTTAGGCGGGACTTCTGGGGACAGAGAGTTCTGGGAGGAAGAAAGGAGGAGCAGCCAGTCAGACTCAGAGGGAGTGCCAAGTTGCAACTCTCTGGAGGAGGGGTGAAGGTCACAGGCTACGTGGCGGCACGTGGATGAATGGAGGCAGGTGATTTTGAGTTAAAAGAGTAAATTGGAAACGGGCCTAGGCTAAGGCCGAGCTTTCGTGATTGATATTAGGTCTCCGTGTCATTTTTTTATGAGCTGGCGGCCCAAGGAAGAGTTCTGCTGCGATCTTGAGTACAGAGGATTTCAATATTGCCGTGAGAGAGGAGTGATGCAATATTGGAGTCTGCAAGTGCACGCATGCGTGCATTTGATCAGCACACCGGAACCCCCCCCCCCCATGACTAGAAAGGGGCAGGGTATAAAATGAGTGGAGGAAGCCAAAGGCCACTGAACAACGACTCCATAGAGCTCACATTATGATCCAATCCCATCATCCTCCAAGTAAAACCAAGTAAAACGTAGGTGCTTGATAAATAAGTGGCCGTGGGTGCCCAGAAGGGAGCGAGCTCAGTCCTAGCCAGGAAGAATGGGGACAGGCTTCCTGGAGTAAGAGGCGTCCTCACTTGGCCTTGAAGGACAGTGGGGCAGTGACAGGCAGAGGCGGGGAGGGTGCCTGGCTCCTCTGCAGTCTGATGAAGAACTCGGCTCTTTCAGGTGCATATATTTTAATGGGGATTTATTTTCTGCATTGTTAAAGCTTAACGGTTCCCTCAAATCATACTGACACAAAGGGAAGCCAGTGCAGTTCACCAAACAGCAGATTTTGCCCTGAGCAAAGGCACTTACTTCTCCATGCGTGGAGCCGTCCCCCACTGTTTCCCATAAGAGCCTGCGCTGGCTTTTGCAAATCGAACTGGAGCTCTTAAACAAAGCATCCTTTTCCAGCAAAGGAGTAACTACGGGCTGGGTTACCCCAGGACAGCACCTGCAGGAATGTCGCGCTAATGGCAACTGTTGGAAGCCATCTTGACCCCATTCACCGGGAGCATCAAGAGCCCAGGTGGACCTTAACTACCTTTGGGTTTGCAGTTGGCCGACTCCACCAGCAAAATCCCTGCTTGTTCTGTTCTTCCCCTGTGCGACGACGAGTAGATGGCCCAGGCAGAGATGGAAGGAAGGCTGGATGAATACCTTCCTCTGTGTTGCTGCTGAAGGAGTGAGCACTCCAGTCTTCTTGGAACGTCCTGCTCACCCGCCGATGGGGACTTCGTGCAGCTGGTTTTCTTATATACCGTGGAGACGTCTGTGGGTCCCATGGGGGACCCTTAGGAGGTCATGGAGAACTGGAAAACTGGAGTGATCTGAGGCTTCTGGATCTGACTTTCAACTTCCTTAATCGTGACACCAAGGCCAAGGAACGCTTCTAAGGCTGCATGGGACTCCTCTCCCCTTCTTCACAGAGGGCTGTTTACCTGCCTTCCAGGACTGGTGTTTGTTGCTGTGTGGGATTGGTATGGTCTTTTAGCCAAACACCAGTGGAATCAGGACAAGCGGCCATCCGAGTTAACAAACACTTATAAAGCTAAACACAATTAATCAATGCAAAGGTTTTAATACTGTCACTAACGTCACAGGCAAGGGTGAAGACATAGAAACCCCACTCACTCACCTCCAGCAGGGGCACCGCCACCAGGGCCCTGCCCTTCCAGCTCTGAGGTTTTAGGGAGGGAGATTGGGTCTCCATGGGAACAGTCTCATTTCCTTGGCTACTGGGTACTGACTCGGAGGGCTGGGACTGAAGAATCTTTTAACATTTCCCCAGTCTTGTCAATGAGGTCCTGGCCCGGCTCCAATCTGGGTAATTACATTAACCCTATGCAAATTGCCCTCAGTGGTTGCCTAGGTGGATCTGGCGGAGTGGAGAGTAGGCTCGCACCAAACCCCCTTTTCCTTCTCTTCCTGGATCCCAGCAGACCTGGTTCCTAATCTGCGGCATGCATAATGATGCCCATCCAGTCACACTGTCCATGCAGGGAGGCTTTGTCTGACTGAGGATGCATGGTCGGGTCTAAGATGGTGCAGAGAAAAATCCAGAGTGGCAGAGTGGAGGCCTAGATTGCAGCCTTGCTCTAAGTGGGGAACCTGGGTGGGCCACTTCCCATTGTGTGGCCTGTTTCCTCACCCCTGAATGTGGGGTTGGTTCAGACCACACAGCTTTTCATACCCTTTCTAAAAACATTTTAAAATTGTTTCAATAAATGCTTTTTCTTAATTAACAAAGCCAATCATCACTCACTCACTCACACACACACAAATATTTCATTGGAGAAAAAAATCTGGTTTTTTTTTTTTTTTTTTGCCAGCAGGTATCAGTTGCAAATAGCTTCTTAAACCATTTTTTTTTTTGAGTGAGTGGGAAGAAGAGAAAAGAGAGAGAAAGAGAAAGAGAGAGAGAGAGAGAGAGAGAGAGAGAGCACATTAGGTTTGGTGGGTAAGTAGTTGCTAGGATCTGGGAGTTGAGAGAACAGTGGAAACATGATCAAGATATATTGCATAAAAAACATTTTAAATGGTACAAATTTTAAAAGAAAGCAAATAGCCAGGCTGCTTAGATTTGGTGCCTGCCTTGGAGCATCAGTAGATGGCTACATAATCGACATAATACACTGACTAGGGTGGCCTAGGAAGCCAATTTCCTAGGTCAAATAATGATCCTTTACCTTCCTCCGTGGAATGGGCATCTGGGGTGTGTACCTTGAAAGGTTGCTGTGACATAAAATTAACTCACACATCGAAAGCGCTTGCAGCAGTGACAGCAGCCAGCACCAGGCGGCCCTGGGTCCCCACGGTTTAACATCTAACCCTTAAGCCTCAACACATTTCTGGAAGTTTGGTGTGGTTGCTGTTTTCATGGACAGAGACCTTAAGTCCGTTCCCAGAAATCACAGGGCCAGCAGGGCCGAGTGGTGTGGATTATAGCGCTGCTGTCTGGTCCGGTCCTATAGGGATCCCTCGGCATTATTGAAGGGCATTTCAGCATTGGTTTCCTGCGATTCCGTACTATTCAAGTGAGCTCATGGAGGTAGTTTTCAGAGGAGCCCGTCAATGATCTTTAAATTCTGTTACCTTCCTGACTTGTCTGTGCTTATTTTTGTCTCAGTCTGTTGACTTCCGTTAAAGACAACCCCACCCTTCTTCTTCCTCTTATGAAATAAATGTACATTAGTATCATTAAAATATACTATCTCAAGACATATTTGCTTTGGAGGCATATCTGTCTTTCTCACCCACCCTCTATCTTGTGAAATTGAAGATCACAGAATGTCTTTTTGTTGGTTTGTTTGGACTTTAAGGTCAATTCTCTCTCACTATAGCCCAGCCTGGCCTGGAATATTCTACGTGTACAGGATGACCTTGAACTCAGAACAATCCTCCTCTTCTTGAGTACTGGGATTACCATGTGAGCCATCATGCCCAGCTCACACGGTGTCTTAACGAATGACTTTGCAGAGGAGGCCACTTCAATGCTGCCATCCCCGAGGACATCCTGTAAACCCTCCATCTGAGCTCCCCTGCAGACAGGCTGACCCTTGACTCAGCAAATGTTTTGGGTGGAAAGAAAGGATTTCATAATTTACTAAACGAGTGGTTACTCTTAGGTCCAGGGTAAGTCAGCTGTGAGAGGGGACTACAGAGACCCTCAAGGATCAGGCAGGGGCAGGGTCCGGATGGGAGTAGTCAGGGAGTCAGGCTGACTCTGGAATGAATAGGTGGTCAAAGTCACATCTGGATTGGGTACTTCTGCCTGAAGGGGGCTCCAAATCAGCCCCCCACCCCTGCTAGGAGGTTCAGCCCCAGGTGAGGCTGACGGTGATGGATGTGAGACCTGGGCCTGTTCGAAGGTGGTAGCAGCTGAGGGAAGAATCTTGGAAGCAGGAGAAATGGAGAATGGTGCCCCAGGTCATTTCCATTTCTGAGCCCGAAAATGTGGAGGCTCCCTGCCCAGCAGGGAGAGGGTAGCAGCAGTTGGGGAGGGTGCAGGCTTGAAATCGAGGAGGGGCAGAGGATCTCTGCCATTCCTGCTCTATGCTCAGTAAAAAAAATACCCACTGCAGGATCTGCAGGGAAGAAGATCGAGTCGGAATACAAACAGTCTGCAAGGCGTGGGCCACAGGAGATGTCGGGAGGGCTCTCATGTGATCTCAGGACAGTGGGGGACCAGCTTCCCTTTGGTGGTGCATGTATGTTTAGGAAACCATGCCATGAGGCCTCTGATTTGCGACATGTTTCCCAGGGTGGCCCTTCTAGCCTAGAGCTCACCTGGCATCTGCCTAGTTGACCAGCCTCAAGGCAGGGCAAAGAAAAGGCTCCAGAGGCTTAAAACCCAGTGTCTACAGGTGCACTCTGGGGCCAGGCACAAGCTATGGTCTTTTCTAGACTTGTCCTCTCGCTGGAGGTGAGCAAGCAGATGAGGGCCCCATTGGAGGGTGTGGTGTGCAGCATGGGCTTCCAGCTCTTTATGTTTTGCTATGTGCTGGGCTTGGTTTTCTAGCGTTTGGCCCTGTTGATGTCCTGGCCTGACCCTTGAGGTGACTCCCTCATCCGGACTCATGACCTTGGCTGCTAGATCCACTTCTCTGGGATTCCTCCCTGAACCCTGGAGCCTTCAGGAAGCCAGCAAGCCCCAGGGGGGCTTGAACAGCACTAACCCAGCCACTGTTCGTAGCTGACAAGTCTGTAACCACTGATGTTGGGAACATCGACTTGTGAATGTCCCCCGTTGCTATTTGTCTTCCCTCAGTCTCACAAATCCCCCTTACCCCCCTTTAGCGGTGGAGGAAACCACTGGGGTGATGACATGCCACCGCCACTGTCTCTCCTCACAGTCGTCCTGGAGTCAAGGCCCCCTCACAGCTCTGAATGTAGCCTGTGTGTGTGGCTCCTGCGTGTGGGGCCTATGGCTGTGCACACACATGCCTCTGCTTTCTGCAGGAGCCCGTACTCCGTCTGTTTATTTCCCATTTACAACCTATTCCTCCCCCTTTGCAAAGCGCCAGGATGGTCTTGGCATTCTAGGAACTGCTTGCAAGTGGTCCTCCAAGCCTCGGCGCCGGCCTCCGCTGTCCCCATGCAGTGAGAGTAATGGGTCCTCCCAGGGACAATTTGCATAAAGGATAAATAAGAGAAAGACAATGTGAAGTTTATTCATTTTTAAATCCTGCAGCGTTTGTGATTGAAGGCCCAAGCTCAGATGTTTGCCGGATGCGTCCCATTAAGACTCGGGGCTCCTCGAATGCCGCCTCTGCTCCTGCAGGGGGGGTAACGCGCAGTTGTCCTCCGCACTGGAGGGCCGTTTCCACAGCCTCCCGTGCACCCAGGGACAGGAGCAGCGGGCTGCGTTCCTTTCACCAAGCTCCCTCACTTTAATTTGCTGTAACAGAGCCAGCACATTAAATACACAACATATTGGTGTCCCTGCGCACCCTGGAGGGTCTTTACCCTTCCTCGTCAAAGGAGCCTAGCATGCCCGGAGGGAGAGGAGATGTGTTTGGCACGCCTGCAGAGTGATGCCTCTGGCGGGTCACAATCGACTGTCTGCCAAGGACTGTGCCCTCCCAAAGGACAAAGAGTGAGCAAAAGGACAGAGATACCATTAGGCGTGCCTCAGAGTGAGAGGGGGCATGGAGATAGGGAGGACACCAGGGACACAGTGGGCACAGCAGTGCATGTATGGATGGGGGGGAATGTGAGCGAGCCTGGAGGGTAAAGGCAGGATGTCCCCAGTGAGAGCACTGGGCTGGGCCTGGTCATTCCAGGACAATGTCAAGCAACACATTTCCAAACAGAGCACGAGTTGGAGGGGCTGGATGAGGCTCTAACTTGGCTTCTCTCTGTTCAGCATGCCCTGGGCTCTGGGAATCTGGCAGCGGAGATCTAGCTGTCACGTTTGTGTGTGTTTGAGCCAACAAGTGAGGCAAGAAAAAGAGAGGCCCTCCAACAAATCGCCACTTCCCTAATGGCACGTTTCCCCGGAGTGGTGGCAACAGAACTTGGCGAAGAAAGAAGGGTCCACACAGACTAGAAGGGCAGGGTCCCTGCAAGGTCCCTAAGCTGGTACTCTTCTCTCCAGAAGGCAAGGTGCCCGAAGACTCTGTAGTCAGACTGTCCCTCCATACCTAGAAACGCCGGACTATTGGTGCTTAGTTTAGTAGCTACATGCTTGTGGTGATTGTCTTATGCTACCAAATGTTTCCATGGCTTCTGATCCTCACAACATGAATTGTTGCTATTATGACCCTGAATCTGAGACATCCCAGATCACAGAGCTGACAAACAAGTAGACCCAACTCCAGCCCGGCCTGATCCGGTGGTAGTGACTGCATTGTTGATGAATGTTGTGATGGCAGTTTGGTAGTGGTGGTTTAGTGATAGTATGGGTGTTGGTATTGGTAGTGGTGGTGATCATATGGCGGTCTTTGTGAAGGTGTTGGTTGTGGTGCCAGATATGGTGGCAATGATGGGGTGATGGTGGTAGTGGTAGTTTTGGGCTATTTATAGTTTTTGTTATTGTAATATTTGTGATGATTTGTAATATTAGAGGTAATATTGTGTTGGTAATGATGGTTGTGTTTTTGGTGGCCCTAGTGAAGGCAATAGTGATGGTAGTTTGGATGGAGGTGATGGTGTGGTAAAAGCTGTGGTAGTGGTGGTAATTATTTTGATGGTATAGCTGTATTGATGCTAGTAGTAGTTGTGGTGGTAGTGGTGTAGTTTAGTGATGTTCATGGGGATGATAGTTATGGTAGTGGTGACAATAGTTTGGTAGTGTTTGCTGTATTATGATCACAGTTATGGTAGTTATAGAGATGACAGTGATAGCTATGGTGGTGGTGATTACGGTGGTAGCAGTTATCATTATGGTGAGGATGATGGTGGTGGTAGTTATAGTGATGATGGATATGGTGAGGATGATGGTGGTGATGGCATTTATGGTGAGGGTGATGGTGGTGGTGGTTATGGTAGTGATGGTAATTATGGTGATAATGGTGACGATAGTTATGGTGATGTTGTCAGTAGTGGTAATGGTTTGGATTCTGGTGTGGATATTGGTACAGGTTTCAGCAGTTACGTAATTCCTCTTGGAGAAAGCACCAATCAACACCAACCGGACAGTATCTGTTTTTAAGTCTCCCCAGCTGTCAGCACTGGCGCTTGCACCTGGCCTCTCATGGGTGAGCACGGAAGCTTCATGAACTAGGAAAGGGTATCTGAGCTTCCCTCGGTACCCAGGAGGATGAGCCAGGCTGAGTCCTTAGGATGTGGCCCTGTGTGGTGCTATTAAGGGCTCTCCACAAACAGGGCTTGGAAAAGAGAGAGAGACCCCTCCTTTTTGAGCCTGACCCTACCTATGACCTTGATGCAATCTGTCAGCTAATTCTTCTGGAAGTTCTACTGTTTAGCCTCCATTTTCATTGTGTGGCTAGGCATTTCCTCTGAAACACAAACTTCCCAGTCTGAAGATTCTCTAGGAGGACTGATGACACCATGAAGCCTCCTGTGGACATTCTGACCTTAGCCAGAGCCCACATCCCCTCTTGTTAGATAGAAGGACTCTTCTGGCTTAGTCATCCCAATAAGGAATTCTAGGCATAGACTACCTACTGTTATGTGATATTCCTCATGCCCAGGGAGAAGAGGTTGGGGCAGGGGCTGAGGACAGGGAGAAGGACACATGACGATGCTGCTTGGGGTTGGGGAAGTCCTAGGACAGGAGTCAGCAGCTGGGTCACACAACACACGCTGTACCCAGGGGACCTACTGACCTGTTACCTTGGTTTTCACACAATACACACTGTACCCAGGGGACCTACTGACCTGTTACCTTGATTTCCTTATCCCATTGTGTTAACAGGCCAAGGTCACGGGTACCAGACCTACAAGGAAAGGAACAAGCCATACATACAGATAATCGTCAAAATCTTGTTTAAAATGAAAGTCACTTGTCCTGGATACTGCTCTAGCACCCAAGGCTTTTCTGAAACATTGTTTTACTTGGATTGACTTAATCAGAGCTCTTTGTAAGAGTTCTGAAAGGAACAATATAACATGTTCTTATGCCCACTTTGCAGAGCTTGAAATGATGACCAAAGTGAGACCGAGAGTAATGGCAGAGACAGCACCAGGTACAAAGTCATTTTATTTATTTATTTATTTATTTATTTATTTATTTATTTATTTATTTATCAATTTGTTACTGAACTCCCACTGTGTTCCAGGCACTGTGTTAGCTACTGAGTAAGCACAGTGGGCAAGAAATGCTGTTTGCCTGGGCCCACAGTTCCCACACTGAAAGCATTCGTTCCGATTTCAACCTTTTACCCATCACTGCGCTTTCTCGGATGCCATAAAAATCAACAGGTGTGACAAAGAAGTTAAAAAAATAGCACTGCTCTGCTCAGAGCCAACAATGCTGAGCTGCTGGAAGTCTGAACCACCCTTAAAGTGCACACCCTTAAAGACCTATGTGCCATTCTTGTCCCCTCCCCGACCCATTGTATTAACGCTTGATCACATTGATGGTAATTACAGATACTGTTAAATTGTTAAATTGTTTTGGCAAATGTCATTGGCATGACCAGAAAATATGTAAAATTTTATAGGGCTTTGTCCATGATTATTTAAAATTATCAGAGTTGAAACATCAGTCTCTTGGGAGGGATTTGTGGGAGGGGATTTGGTAGGGGCTGAAGGGAAGAAAGGCATAGGGAAAATGACATAATTCTATTTCAATTAAAAATATAGTAAATAATATCAGTCCTTGGGAAAACTCATTTGTGGGGGCCACTGTGCCAGGAATGGCTGGCCCACAAGGCATTGCTCTGTGATCAGAATTCTACCCCCAGGCCACTTCACTCTGGAGATGATAATATCAGGCCGTCTGACGTTTATCTTCATCCCAGGATGCCCTTCTGTGACACCACTCTGACCATCCCAACAGAGCCTGTGGCTGGTTCACACAGACAAGAGGGCTCCAAGCTCTTCTCCTATCTTCAGATCTCTGAATCTTAGCGTGGCCAGCTGAAGAAATGGAAGAAGTTCAAGGAAGATGCTTCAGGTTAGAGGGAGGCATTTATCTTCTGATGAGAAGCTACCTTGACCACCTTATGAGGGGTAACTCACTAATTCTTGTGTTAAAAACGTTTGTTGTTACTTCTGTGTAGACTCTCTTCCAAGTCAGGCCTGGGCTGATTGGAGCAGTCCACAGACTGGATGTTCTAGGTATGGGCATTCATAGATGGCCCAAACTAATTTCAGCCCACAGTATAATCTGTATGTGTTCCCAAGATGGCAGTAGCAAAGGGTCTTTAATATCAATAAAGGATTAAGAAAAATAGTGCACTTGCTAAGGACAGACCCCGGTGCCTTCCTAGGTGACTTCTTAGAATCCTATTACTGATCTTGTAGGTTCCTGAAGCCATGTTTCTTGCCAGCATTAGGAAAAGGAAATGAGTCTCCCCACAGATGGGCAAGCAAGTCCTGAGCTGAGAGTCACAGGAAAGCTCCACTCATCTCAGGCAATACTTTTTCCACATTCCTTTAACTTAGTCCACCCTAAAGTTTCCTGAATTCCCTCTTGAAACATGAGCAGGTGACAGCCAGTGACAGTTTACGTTGGCTTCTCTCAGGGTCAGTGCATCCTCAACATGTTGATAGTAATGACCTAAGTTGACAACTCCATTGAACTTCCGAAGAAGAAATCCCATCAGAATGGGAATAAGGGCTGGGGGGATAGCATAGGATTCCCACACAGCTCTTTCAGGGAGATTTACGGGCATTTGGAGCATGTGGGACAATGGTCTGTACCCTGTCACTTGTATTTTAAATAAACGCTGATTGTCCAGTAACCAGGCAGGAAGGATAGGTGGGGAGACCAGGCAGTAGAGGCAGGGCAATGAGAATTCTGGGAAGAGAGAAGTTTCAGTCTGCAGTAGTCATCCAGACACAGAGGAAGCAAGATGTGACTGTCTCGCTGAAAAAGGTACCAAGCCATGTGACTAACACAGACAAGAATAATGGGCTAATATAAGATGTAAGAAAGAGTTAATAAGAAGCCTGAGACACTAGGCCAACCAGTTTATGATTAACATAGACCTCTGTGTGTTTGTTTGGGACTGAATGGCTGTGGGACACGGTGGGACAGAAAACCTCTCTCAACATACATCTCAAATGATGAGCACTGCAATTTGCCTTCCAGCAGGTGCTCAAGAAGATGGCCTACTCCTCCAAAATACTCAAGGAGATATTCTGTGGCAGATTGGCCCATTGAAAAGGTGGTCCTGGGTCTCCTTGCAAAACAGAGCAAGGATATGTGAGCACATATATCTAGAGACTGGGCCAATAACCAAAGTCTCTGGATGCTCGAAGACTATGATTCAATCTCGGACATTGTTCATCCCCAGCATGCTTTTCAGGAGCTTCTGGTGTTGGTTCTAGCTACAGTTAGTTCTGTAACCATATGTGGTCCTTGGCTTCCTCATCTTCAAAATGGAGTAAAAAAAAATAGTATCATTAGCGTTTGCTACAATGCTGGGCTTAGAGTCTTCTTGAGGTACAGGGCAAAGGCTGCTTACTCCCTCAGCCCTTTGGTGTTCCACATGGATAAGGGACCACACAGACAATGAGATGGTGGTTCCAAATGGGAGTATGAGCAAGAGAGGGGAGGAATACTCAAGGTTCCTATAATAAAGATACAGCCAATAGAAGGTCTAAGATGTATAACTGCAGGGCAGTGTAGGATTGCAGAGCCAGAGTTCCTCTGCCTTTGTCTTGTTGTTAGACTGTCCCTGAGCGGCTAACGTTGAATTATTGTGCTTCTTAGAGCAACAATATTCATTCTTCCTATGTCACAAGGTGAGATTAAAGAGGCAAACAGAAGTGGGTATTTGGAAAGAGCTTGGAGAAGTGTGCTGCACCACTCAAGCACAGATGGATTAGATTAACAGCCACGTTTAGTTGTTGGGACAGGTCTTTGGTTGACTAGAAAACATGGGACCATTTCAGACTTTTTTTCTGAGCTGCCTGTCCTTTGCCCTCTGCTGCTACCAAGTCTGTATATTCTGGGATACGTGGTCTCACACTTGCAGGTATCAGAACCAGGTGTGCCTGCTGAACAGCTTGATGATTTCCATTCTGAGTTTGGGATTTAGCAGGTTCAGGATGGGTGTCTGAGAATTATGGTATCTAAGTCCCTAGACACTGCTCTTTCTGGTGCTGATGCTGTGTCTGAGAACCAGTGACATTTTTTTTTTTGATGTTTTCAGAGTTTGTGTGGATTTTTTTTTTGTAGTTTGGTTCCTTCTAGGCTGTCTCGTGGCATCTCTGTACAAAGGGAGTAGGGTAGGCAGCGTGAGGGGTGTTCCATAAACAAATTGGAGCCCAGAAGCTGAAAGTGATGGTATCTTGAAGTACTACAGTCAGGCTCTCCGGACTTCCTCCTCCCTGTCCTTCCCATTGGGCTAAAGTGCCCCCTACTGGCCAGTCACTCCTGGCCATTAGCCTCCTGTCCTGACAGGAGCTCAGGCCAGTGGTTAGGTGTCAGAAGCATCTCCTGGGGACAGAGCTTCAGGCATTTGTTTGCTTAGTGGAAGGTCTAGGAATAGGAAAGGTTTTCACTGTCCCTGGCTGCTGCAGCGGGATCTGCCCCATCTGTTCCTTCCTCATCACTAAGGCCTGAGTGGGTGGCTTTCTCCAAGGTTCAGGTATGACTCCAGTACACCTAGCCCTTACCCCCATGGCTTCTCTGGACCACACTTTCATTAGCTGCTCTGAATCTTTTCTCCTAACTGGTGGCCTTGGCCTAGAGTCCAATTGTAGCACAGAATCAGGCTAAGCCAGTTTATGGTTACAATTCCTGCCTTTGCTGTCTGGTTAAGTTCCTTCCCCTGCTTCCTCACATAACTGACCAAGCACTCTGCACAAACTCCTTGCCCTGGCTGCAGGCATCTAAGGAACTCCATTGCTTGCAGGCCTGGATTGAGCCTCCTGCTGCTGCAGGCATCTGGAATAAAACCTGTTTTACCACTTACAAGTGTCCAAGGAATTACCTTTTCTTTAAAAACAGAGACGTGTTTGATGACAGGTCTTGAAAATGTTCTTGAAATGGAATGACTTGTGAGCCTACCATGTGAGTTCTCAGTGCTTGAGCAGACAAGGAATTTACTCAGCCCACACCCCCAAAAGGAGCCTTTTGCTAACTCCCAAGTCTGCAGGCCCTGCAACCTGGGAAGGGACAATATGAATTTTGCCGGTGACCTTTCCTTTACTGTATGGAAGGGCCCAACTATTCCCCATCTAGTGAAGCCCATGCTCTTATAGCTGCCAAGTGAGGTGGGGTCTGGTCCCAGAGACTGAGAGTGGCCTTTGCGCCAGACCGTTCCAGGCTGCTCAGAGAGGGCATGAAAACCTAGGCATGAACTATAAAACCCAGCTTGAAGCACATTGTTCTCTCTGTGAGGCCGCATAGGCTCGCCCCTCTGGCTGTTTTTCCCTCCATTCTTCCTTCCCAGAGCCTCCTGGCCTGAACAGGCCTGTGCGCTGCAGTGGCGATGGCGGCGGCTCTCTGGGTACCCGTGTGCGCGCGTGTGTGAGAGAGTGTGTGTGCGCCGGTTTTCTCCAGAGTGACTGGTTTGTGCTGTCATCAGCCGTTGTTTTGGTAAATGGCGAGTTAAACAGATATATCCAAGCGTAAAATCTAAAAAATGTTCCCTCTGGGCGCCCGGGGGGTGTTGTTTGAAACCAACTACATATCAATTGAGCGGCGGCGAGCGGATCCGATGATAAATTCCAGTCCGCAGACGCCTTATAAATTACATTTTTTTGTTCGCGATCTTGCCTCATCTCAGCTCCCCAGAGGCCCTTAGACTGAGAACTATGATTGTGTTGGAGGAGCGTTTGCTCAGCTTGAGCGAGGCCATTAGCATTGCCTGTGCCAGGCCGTCCCTGCGCTCCCCCACCTCCCCCGCCCCCACCCGCCCCTTTAACAAAATACAATATGTGCCGGGTAATTTTTCTGTTCATTATCTCATTGTTTTC
This sequence comes from Microtus oregoni, assembly GCF_018167655.1. Lineage (NCBI taxonomy): Eukaryota > Metazoa > Chordata > Mammalia > Rodentia > Cricetidae > Microtus > Microtus oregoni. Next base: position 604,502 of record NW_024543833.1, on the reverse strand, counting down.
TGTAAGTACAAGGTTAGATTGAATTACTGCGGGCTCCGCCGTCTATTTGTAATTCTCCTTCCATGCCGAGCTGCTAATGAATGGGCAATTTAGTCAATTCTTTGTAACGGCTTCTTCTGTGCGTCAGCCACTTAATTACTCTAAGCCTTTCTCACTGCTGCTTTATTGCATGGAAAGTCGGGGCTGCTTGGAGAGCTTGGCACGGGATCTCCAGCTTCCAAAAGAAAAAAAAAAAACACAGGAAAAATTGTTAGAGACAACCAGGCTTCTGCGTCCTAGACACCGGCTGCTGTGGTCTCAGCCGGCTCAGGTCTATCACACACATAGTTTTCCCTCCATCCTTGCTTAATTCTGGCCTTGGTGGTCAGCGTTTCTATCAGGACAGCAGGAAGGTGTGAGCTCCTGCTCACAGCACAGCCTTGGAGGGAACTGTCCTAGTATATAGAAAATGCTTTATGTTAGCCTGATTATTTTGCTATGCACATCACTGTGGCTGCTCCCAGTAGTCCTACCCCATGAATTCAGAACTGCCTCTTTCTCTGTGCACAGAGCACCTCATTCTCATGACACAGGGAAGGGGACACATGGTTATTAGCTTCTCTGGGCAAAGGGGATGTCAAGTCTTGGCAGAGAAGGACTTGCCTGGGTTCAATGAAGCAGGTTGAAAGGATAAGGGTTATTGCTTGCCTAGGGTACCCAAGATCCTGGTCTTTTCTCCAACCCACCCTACTACCAAGGGGTATGTCTGAATACTGCCCCTGTATTGGATGGAAGTGTTTCACAATGAAAACAAGAGAAGGGTGTCCTCAGAGGAAAAGCATAACTCTGGAAAAGAAATGGTAGCTTCTGGGAGTCTCAAAAATTACAGGGAGCTAGGACTTAGGAAATAAACACCAGTCTGCCTAGCAGCACCGCTCCATACATCTGCCTGAACATTCCTTTGCAAGCTTGAATTGCCGCACACATACACGTTGTCGCCCCAATCCGGACTCATTTAAAAGTGGAGCACCATGCTCAAGCCATGTGGGTAAACTTAGACTGTCCTGAGCAAAGCTGGTCACGTGGTCACCTGCCCAGGCAGTGAAGGAGGGTAAGAGCTGTGACCACTGTTTGCCCACCTACAGCAACCCTGGGAGAGGGACATTGCCAGAGGAACTCCTGTTCTTGCAAGTATTCTTGTCTGCCTCAGAGTACAGGGGACTCCAGACAGCTATAGGAATCTCAGCCCGTGTCTGGAAAGCGATGGCCTCCACGCTGCTGAATGAATCATGGCTTCTAACAGGGACCTAAGGATGAGAGATGAGCTCTGCTGGTATTTCCACCTGGATGCTGTAGCAGAGTAGGGCATGGGCTCTATTGACTGATTTCCCAGACAGCCTCCTGAAAGTGCAGAGCCCCTGTTTGGGAAGCTCCAGCTCTCCCTTGGGTCTGCTTTGTGTCCACTCTTCCTTTGGACATCAGTTTAAGTTGCTTTCTTCAAGAAGTCCTCCTTGATCTCAGGGATAATTAGCATCAGATCCCCCGCTGGCCTAGCTCATGACCCCTGGTTTTCTTTTCCGTCACTCAGCACGGTTGTCATGGAAGTATGTGGGTAATTGTGTACTCAGTGTTGGTTGCTCTTCCTCTTTCCCCACCGGCTCTGACCATCTGTGTGCAGTCCTCAGTAGACAGAGAGTTCCAACAACACCGGGCCACTCCTCAATAGCAGTGTCCACTCACCAGGCACTATTCTAAGGGAATCTTCTCCACAGTCCTGTGCCTGGTGTGCAGAGGTCTAGGAATGCTGGGCTGAGGGAGAAGAGCTAGTGTGTTGCGGGAGATCCTCCCACTCCTCCAGCCTATAGCTGCTGAGATACCAGCCCATTGGGGCGTGGTCTCTCTCCCTTTAAAAAAGCGGCCACTTCCCTCTCCTCTCTCTTCACTTCCTGCTCCGCTGGCCACTAGACTCCCTTCCTGGTTGCGCAGAGGGCTGATAGTGATCTGTAAGTTTTTTCCCCTTAAATAAATACCACCCTATTAATCATAATTCCAAACTGGTGTGGCATTGTTTATGACTTAGCCTTCACTAGTGCTTCCCGAACCAACTTCCCCAGGGTTGTGTGAGTCCTCTTGGATCCCCCCCTCCAATACCACAGCTGTAACACATTGTGTTACATAGCACTCAATTCCTCCTTGATACCTCCTGTGTCCTCTGCCAAACTATAGAGTTATGAAATTTAGTGGGCCGGCAGGAAGAAGAGGAAGGAAAGGGGGTGGGGGAGGAGCTAAGTTACTGGAACTGAGTTTGGAGCGTCTTCAGTATTCTTAAGGCCAAGGTTCTCTCACTCCAGCTCAGAGCCCAGAGGGGATGCCTGGTCTCCTTCATTCGTCTTCCAGGCAGGACACAGCACTGTGTCCAGTCCTTCCAAAGATACCCAAGTAAGAAGTATATATTATGGTTTTTAAGCAGCCTATTCCCTCTGACACTATTTTCGGACTCTAGTTTAAAGAAACATTTCTGAATCCAGATCATGTATTATGAATTCTTCACAGTGTCATTGTAATAGAAGGAAATCTCTTCCTGAATTGTGGTCGGTCTGAGATGGAGCTTTGCCTACAGCCCTCGCTATTAGTTTCTCGACAGCAAGGAATACCTGGGGTGTACATCTGTGTGCCCGAGGGCAAGACTTTTGGTTTGCCCATCCCTGGTCCTCTACACTTAGGGGAATAACATATTCTGGTCCTTGATAACCACCTGCAGGAAGAAAAGCCTCATGATTAAGATCTTGCTATGTAGTCCAGGCTAACCCAAAGCTAATGTTACTCTTGTCTCTGCCTCTTACATGTGGGTTTCCAGACCTGCACCCCCATACACACTCTGCCCAGACTTCTGCAAGATATGCAATGGTCCCCTCTTTGCAAAAATCCAGTGCAAAACCAGGAAGGAGAGCTTGGGCAGAGCAAAGGAGTCCTTGTTTTACAGCAGCACTTCCAACAGGGTGGCTTTCAAAGGTCAGTCCCCTTCGGACGTGCCTGGGAAGAATCTCCTCGTGGGCCAGTTGTTGTCAGAGTCACAGTCCTGGTTCTGGCTAAGACCAGGATTCTTCCTAGAAGGAGCCCCTCACCCCACATCATTCCTTCTCTCAGGTTTAGAGCCTGGCAAATGACCTGGCAAATGACCAGGTGACGGATGGTCCAGTTCATGGCCTACAAAGTCAAAGTCTGCCTCTTGGAGGTCAAGTCCTCCAGAGAGCCCAAGCTGCCTATCAAACACTCCACACTTCTTTGGAGCCCCATACCTAGAGTTTCTTTCAGCCCCTGAGATCTAGGAAGCCACAGTGAGGAGGTTGCTATTTACTGATGTTAAACCCTTAGGGTAGAGATGACCTATGATACTTCCTATGTGGTCACCAGCCCACAAGCTCCTGTCCATTAGCCTCTGCTCCCAGGGCCTGGTTGTCTGCTTGGGGCATTTGGTGCTGACTGAGGCAGTGCTGATTTACAGGGACCTTGCAGCCCTGTCTGGAGCATCTGAGCTCCTAGCATGACCCAACTCTCTGGACCAGTGGTTCTCAACCTGTGGGTCACCACCATTGGAAAACACATATTTCCCATGGTCTTAGGAGCCCCCAACCATAAATGTATTTTTATTGCTGCTTCGTAACTGTAATTTTGCTACTGAGCAGTGTCTCAGTCCCTAAGACCATCAGTAATATGTTTTCAGATGGTTGCGATCTACAGATTGAGAACCACTGTGTCTGGACAGCACTTCTAAGCTTCTGGAGCCTCCACACTTGGCCTTCCATCTTTTCAGAGAAAGTGATATTTCTGAAGCATCTAGAATCAGTCAATCCTGTGTTGTTAGGCCAGCTAATCTCACCTGATACTCTGAGGTTAAATGGTGACTCTTATTTCCCATCTGATGCTCAGGAAGGCTAGATAACCTTGCTAAGGTCAAAAACTCCTATGCCACAGAACCCAGAAGAACAAAACAGGGCCCAGGGATAGAGGAGATGCCATGAGGCTTCTTAGCTCAGGAGTCAGTTGCGGTGGGGAGACAAGAATTCAACTCTCAATCATAGTCTGGGGAAGTTTAACAATCGGTCCCTGGCTCCAGGTTCCTATGGCAACTGTGTGGAATAAACTATCCTTTTTAATTTTTATTTTTTGGTAGCACTGACACATTTATCATAGTATAATTCTTTACCTCTTTCTTTTAAAAAAATGTGTGTGGTGTGTGTCATGCGTGTGTGATGTATGCATGTGTACGCTTGTGTGTACTTATGTTTGTATGTGTGTAATGCAAACCCATGCACATGCGTTGGAAACCAGAGAGGGGTGTATGGTGTCTTTCTCTGCCACTTTTAATATTTGTAACTGAACCCAAAACTGACAGGTTTGGTTGGGCTGGCCATGGAGCTCCTGAGATCTGTCACCACCTCCTAACCTTGGGGCTACAGGGACATTCGCTCATTCCTGGCTTTTTGTGAAGTGCTGGAGAGTCAAGCTCATGTCCCTGTGCACACATAGCAGGCATGCTCACCTCTGAGCTGTGTCCCTAGCTTTTCCTATTGCAGGAAACACTCTCTTTACCTTCCTCAAATGAGTTCGTGAAACAAAGAGAACAGGATACCTTCCAAGATAGGAATATTCTGGCAAGAAGAGAAGGTCTGAACTGCAGAAGGCCTGGGAAGGCCTTTGTGTGTCTATCAAGATGGAACTGGTGACACGGGGGTAAGAGTTCTGCAGTATCTGCCTGAGATCCCCTGCTGATCTTTGTTGCACATCTTATCCAGCGTAGCAAGGGCTTCTACATGAAAGGTTACCCAGTTGCTGGTGCTGTGCTTCCAGAAGGCTTTGCCACACTGATTTCATTTGGTCCTCTGGCAGGGCAGGTGTTCCCATCTTACAAGCAGGGAAACTGGCTCCTAGGAAAGTGGGAGTCACGAGGCCAGTGTGAAGCTCCTTGGTGGTCAAATTCTCTGGGTCTGAGGAGAGATCAAGGTGGACACCTGGCATGAGGCAGATCCTTGGTAGACATCTTGGAAGCAGTGCAGGCTTGGCCACCAGGGCCTGGATGCGGCCAGTGATGAGCTAAAATCACAAGTGAAAGTGTTGTGGGCTGTCACCCTCACCACGGAGAAAGTGTTGTGGGCTGTCACCCTCACCACGGAGAAAGTGTTGTGGGCTGTCACCCTCACCACGGAGAAAGTGTTGTGGGCTGTCACCCTCACCACGGAGAAAGTGTTGTGGGCTGTCACCCTCACCACGGAGAAAGTGTTGTGGGCTGTCACCCTCACCACGGAGAAAGTGTTGTGGGCTGTCACCCTCACCACGGAGAAAGTGTTGTGGGCTGTCACCCTCACCACGGAGAAAGTGTTGTGGGCTGTCACCCTCACCACGGAGAAAGTGTTGTGGGCTGTCACCCTCACCACGGAGAAAGTGTTGTGGGCTGTCACCCTCACCACGGAGAAAGTGTTGTGGGCTGTCACCCTCACCACGGTGAAAGTGTTGTGGGCTGTCACCCTCACCACGGAGAAAGTGTTGTGGGCTGTCACCCTCACCACGGAGAAAGTGTTGTGGGCTGTCACCCTCACCACGGAGAAAGTGTTGTGGGCTGTCACCCTCACCACGGAGAAAGTGTTGTGGGCTGTCACCCTCACCACGGAGAAAGTGTTGTGGGCTGTCACCCTCACCACGGAGAAAGTGTTGTGGGCTGTCACCCTCACCACGGAGAAAGTGTTGTGGGCTGTCACCCTCACCACGGAGAAAGTGTTGTGGGCTGTCACCCTCACCACGGAGAAAGTGTTGTGGGCTGTCACCCTCACCACGGAGAAAGTGTTGTGGGCTGTCACCCTCACCACGGAGAAAGTGTTGTGGGCTGTCACCCTCACCACGGAGAAAGTGTTGTGGGCTGTCACACTCACCACGGAAGGGTACCGTGGGTAGCTAAGGATGCATTTCTAAGGGTGTCAAATCGAACTTGAGAATCAAACGGTAGAGAAGAGCCAGGATATGAAAGAGAACCACTCGGAGGGAACAGCGTGTGATGGGACCCTGGAGGGGAGAGAAGTTTACAAGATCAAAGGAGTGTTCAAGAGCAGGAGAGGCACAGCTTGGGACAGAGAGAGGGAGACAGAAAGGTGAGCTGGAGAGGCCAAAGAAAAGAGTCAGGTGATGCCATCCTTCCAGGCCTGTAAGAGGCACCCTCACTCCTATGTGAGTACGTCTGACCATTCACATACCCAGCCATGTATGAACACACACATGGAATACCACACAGATACAAGTAGACATGGACATGGATGTATACACAAAGCACACATACACGATTCTGTCACAACACACTGCCATAGAAGCTTAACGCACTTGCACACCTCTGCACACAAATGCACACTTGCTCCCATATACCAAACACACTGATATTTGTAAAACAGCCATGTACATTAATGCATTTACTTGTACACACGTGCTTAACAATCAATCATATGTGCACTTATAGCCACATGTAAAGTCATGTGCACATAAAAGCACATGTGCAGTTCTCCTCCAACATGTTATCTGCACTTGAAAACTCCTGCAATCTGCACATGCAGAGAGGCATGTGTACTTACACGACTATTCAAAATGCACAACAGCACAGACACACATTCTCTACACATGTGCCATGTGTCATTAACACACAGATACTCATGTGCCCATCTGCCTAGTGACATATGACTTTGTGTGTGTGTGTGCGGGGAGTGGGTAGTAGACAATCCACAGCAATCCCTGCTCAGACCAGCTCCTGGCCACGGATAAACTTCTCTGCTGGTCGGTTATAATCTTTCATTGGAACTGACACATTGATAGCCCCAGTTTTTCTAGGAAGTGACCTTCATGCTGGCTATTGATTTCCAGTGGCTATCAGGCGGCTGCCACTGGAGTGACAGGCTCGGTCGGAGGTCAGCCCTTAAATAAACTTTCTGGATTGCTAAGCACCAGCTACGCCAATGAAAATGGAAATTGGCATCCCCGGCTCGCTTTTATGGGGTGGGCTCCTATTGATGGGATTTCAGCCCATGTGGCCCTTCTGTTCCTACATCACAGGCCAGGTGCCGTGTGTGCCCAGAGGTGCCTGTGTTGTGGAGGATCTTTCTTGAAGGCTCTTGGGGGTAGGTGTGTGGCAGCTGCCAGGGCCCTGATACTCTTGCAAAACTTTGCAGTCTGTGACAGATAACCGTGTGGGTCCCAAGTTCCATGAGTGACAGGATTTGCCGTCTTGGGCAGGTGGTGTGAACTTCCTGGGCCTCAGTTCTTTTATTCACATGCCATCTGCTCTCAGAGTCTCTTCCCACTTCACAACAATGTGGCTCCACCCGAGGAACTGACAGTGTTGGATGTGCGCTGAGCTGTGTACAGTTGGCAGAAGATTGTAGGGTATCGCGTTTTAACATTAGCATTGCCAACCACAAGATACCACTTAATTAAATCCTGTGGTGATTGGAAGTCCCTGGGGTTGCGGCACCATTCAGGGGTCACTGGGCAAGTATAGGTATGGTGGGGCAGAGGCTAAAGGAATGTTCTGGATTTCAAATCGTTGCTTTTGCTTCTCCTGCCTTGCCTACTTTTCAAGGCCTGTGACAGCAAATGTTGAACTTCTATTCAGGCAACAATCAAATCTTTCAGATAAAGCTTAGCATGGTTGGATAGGCTTTTAGCTCCCTCACTCAGGAGGCCAGGTCAAGAGAAGCTCAAGTTATAATTCAGTTGGGGCTACACAGTGGGATGAGTTCACATACACACACGCCACTGGAAACAACAAAACAAAACAAACAAGTAAACAACCCCCCCCCCGCAAAGAAAAACCCAGAAACCTAACAGCAAAACACATCCAGAGATGCTTTTGTCCCAATTAGCACCCGCGTCTTCCCCGAATACAGTTCTTTCCATCTCTCCATCTGTGCCAATGCCACCTCTGGCCTGACCTCAGGCAAGTCAGTCCCTTCTGGAGTGCCAGATCCCACTCCACACAGTCCAGGGACCACTGAGCCCTCGCTTCTACTGGGTATCACACAGCACATCCGACCTCACTCTGAACATGGGAGGAATAATTTCTACTCAAATAGGAATTTACAATAGCCACAACCAAACCTGGTTTAGAAGAACCTGGCTTAGGGAAAGCAGCAAGGCTGCTAGCTCCAGGCTTCTTGTGTTGCTTGGTAGTAATGCTTATTCCTTTTTGTCTCAGCCTGTGCTTCTTGCTGCTTTATGTATTTCGCCAGGACAGGGGCTGTTAGCTGAGGTGTGTGTATCCTAAAGAAAGGACAAGCAGAAACTGGAATGTTTGCTAACATCAGAGAAGCAACAGTTGCCAGTGGATGGTGAAGGTCAAGGAGAAGCTATTCATGCTGAAGGGATAAAGCCCAGCAACATGGCTGGATACCCCAGGTTAGACCCTTGGCTACAGCTTGCACCTGGAGTGAGACCAGCAAGGTCATGACATGCTAGACAGGAAGTGGGCCATGCAGTTTTGGGAAGGGGGGTGTCTAGAAGAGGTCAACACCACACAGTTCTGGTGTGTGATTGAACTGTTTTACTTACTGATACATAAAGCTGTTTTATGCTTCCTCTAGAGTCCACAGGACAGACACATCTAGAGACAGGATCTCTTGGGACCAGCTTGCTTCATAGAACATGAAAAATGTTTAGAAATTAGCCACTCATTTCCAAAGAGGACCTGGGGCAGCTCATAGTTATAGATACACGGACAGTTGTTAAAATAGCAATAGCAGACATGTTTCTATTGTTTTTTTATTTTAAATTCAAACATTTCGTTTCTTATAGAGACTCAATCTCCTAGTTTGTATAAGCTGGGAAATACTGTGCCCCAAAGTCCTCTGTCAGTCAACCTTGTAAGTGACAGAAATCTTAGAGAATGACACTGTTGTGCATCTCTCTGCCCAGGGATCTTTGTAGGTAGCCCAAGGAGAGGCACCAAGCTCCTCCCACTTCCCTGGGTTCTGTGGGTCAGGTATGGTAGTGAAAGGAAGGGCTTACTCCAGGGTACAGGGGGGAGGTTTGGGGGGAGGAGGTGAGGATAGGGAAGCAGGTGTAGGGCAGTGGAAGTGATAGTCAAGACATGATTCAAACAGTCTTGGTTCCCAGCCAAGTACACAGTCAGAAAACAGAGAGGCTAAGCAACTGCCTTAAGTCCTCACAAGGTGAACTGCAACACAGAGCCATGACAAACCCAGCACCAAAGTTTGGAAAAACTCCACTTTCAAATGTAGCTCCACCACTTTCCTGTTGAGCATCTTTGAGCCAATCACAGCTCTTTCTGAACTGTGGATTCTCCATCACAGAGGGGCCAGGAACTCCCAGCATCTCCCTGCACAGCTCAGTAAATGTCTGATGCTGGACAACACGCAGGTAAATCATCCTCACATCGGATGCTATCCACTGCCGGATTCGTATCACAGTTAGGGACAGCCAGCAGTTCCCAGAGACGGTGATTTGGTCCCTCTCCCCTGGGAACAATTCAGTGGTGTCTGGAATGATTTTTGGTTGTTACATCTGGGACAAGAGTAAAACTGGCATATGAAAATAAAAAGCCAAGGATGCTGCTGAGGATGTGCATAAGACAGCTCCATGGTAGAGTCACCCGACCCCAAATGGCAGTGATGGCCAAGACAAGGGCCCTCCTTTAAGAGATCCTATCTCTCCGTCCTCCCTCTGTGCTCAGCAAACAGCCCCGAAACCCTTTCATTTCTCCAACAGGGCAGACTCAGGCTGTGCAGGGAGTGGCTGCCTGCCTCCCCTCACCCTGAGGCCATTCAGCCAGATGGCAGAGGGGTCAGCAGCAACCAAACATCTAATGACGTGTGACAAGTGTGGCCAGACAGCCGGCCCAGGCTGGGCCCCTTGGAGGCCACTCATTGGGCAAGGGAGAATCATAAATAACAGCATAGTGACAGCCGGACTCTTGCTCAGTGGGAGAAATGAAGCTCCTCCACTTGCCCTGGCTCCTGGGGCCAGACTCTATCTTTGGGACAGATTCCAGCGGGAGGGCAGGAGGAGCAGAGGCAAGGTTGAGCACCTCGCGCCAGGCTTAAGGGACCTGTCCCTAGAGCAGCTGTCCTGACAGTGACTTTGCTACATGGCTCTCTCCTTGATGGTGCCCTTTTTAGATTTCTGACCCAGTACAGCTGGGTACAGCCTCCAGACAACCCACTCAGTCACCATTTATGGCAGGTGATAGGCTAGGGAGCTTGCTGGTCTCCAGCAGTTCTGTTTGCTATAGCCTATTGAACCTCCATCTCCGCATCTGTTAAATGGGGCCATCAGAGCAGCAGATACGCTAATTTATAGGAAATTATGTACAAAGCGACAAATTAATGGAAGGGATGATGATGATTATGATTATTCAATCATTCGGGAGAAAATAATTTATATTTGGGAAAAAAATGTCTCTTCTAATGCTCTAAAAATATTAATCAGTTTTAAAGTTTTTAGGCAGCTCCAAATAGGCTTTTCGCAATAACAATCGTAATAACGATGCCTATATTAAATAGCGCTTTTATTTTCACATTTGTTATCTCCAAGCCTCATGTGGCTTAAAATGGGACCTGTTTGCAGCGATGCGTGTTCCTCGAAAATAAAAGTGGGGAAAGCTGAGCTGTGCTGGAAAGCTGAGCTGCGCCGCACAGACAGACTTCGCTTTGTTGCCGACTGGAGTCCCGGTTCAGAAGGTGGCAGGGGCTCCAGGTGAGGCTGGTGCCTAAGGCCCAGCACTGGGCCCTCAGTTCTGTCATTTATGAAACCGACATAATGATTTCTTCCTGACCTCCTCGGGACGGCTGTGTCAGGGAGCCCAGGCACCTGGAAGTCGTGTGGTAATCGAAACATCACCCAACAAGGGAGCCAGTGCCATGATCATTAGCGTCATCATTGCTATTCATTATTATTCCTAATGACGCTTGTGAGACGGAGCTTTTCCGAAGGCTCGCTGCCCGAACTGGCTTTGCAAAGTTTTACAAAAAGACGTCAGATGAAGAACCCAAACCCCTGGACATTCCTTCCCCCTCCCCAAATGCGAGCTTGCTTCTACAAATCTTTGGGCTCTCCTTTTACTTTCAGGCTTCCCCACCCCCAAACCAGGCCTTGCACGTCTTCTGTGGAAATGGTTCTCGTGGCCCAAGACCTCGGATACCAGTTTCCAGCCAGGAGCACAGTTTTGCAGAGAGGGTTATAAATCAAAACCTGGGTCCTAATGAAACCTCTGACAGGACGCTAACTGTAACAGAAAGCGCCCAGGCGCCACTTTGAGGAAATGAGAGGCAGGAGCAGGGTTCGAGGTGCCCGACACGGCAAGGGGACCAGCCTCAGCCCCCCTTCTTCCCTTTGTTTCCTCCTGTCTGCTCCCCCTTTCCTTTATCATTCCTACAGAATCCCTGACTGCAGTCCTCTGTAGCTGCCCTCGGAATCAGCCTAGTGGTTGCTAAGCTGCAGACCCTGGTGGTTCCTAAGCCAGACTCCTCTGTTGCTCTCCACCTAGGAGTACTGTGGTGATGGATATGGTGCGTGGGGGTGGGGGTGGGGGCGCCGTATAGAGACTGGTGAAGGCAAAACCCTGGGTTCAGAGGGGACCTTTCAAGTCCTGGCCTGTCGCGGGCTACCTTGGATCTGCAAAGCGAGGAGAGCAGCCATTTCTCAGGGCAAGGCTCTAGAAAGGGGTGTGGAAAATGTAGGTCACCAAGTAGCAAGGTGAAGGGGTCGTGGACCGGGAAAGCAGCCTGAGCTGCTTAGGGCCTTCTTGTCTGCCTTGCCGAACCGGCTGCTCTATCCTGTCCCGCTTCACGCAGAGCCACAGGTACTTGCAGTTTGATTTTAATGAGCTCTTTACCATGCCTGTTATTAACTCAGCCTCCGCAATTCACCTATGCCGGAAGTTCGCCCCATCTGGCACGACACTACCCGTATGGATGGCACTCTCCTTAGCTCACCTCATGGGAGAGGAAGCACCACTTCTAATTCCTCAGCCCCCTCACCCCCAGGCTGAGTTCATGGGAACTCAGATCCTGAGACCCACACAGTGTGAGTGAGTCTCCAGGCCACTGACTGGGAAGTACTCCACGTACCCCAAAACTTTTCCCAGGACCCCCAACTCAGTCTGATCTTTTCCTTTGAGCCCTATAGTTGAGCCAGGACAAAGACACCGTGTTCTTCCCAGCTAGGCAGCCAGCCTCCCCAGGGAGAGGCCATGCCCAGAACCTCTGAAGGACCCTGCTCCATCAGCTTTAACCAGTTCTGTTACCTCATGTCTTTCTACTGACTAAAGTTTGTTTTGTCTTTTTGAGATAGCATCTTGCTGTGTAGCCCAGGCTGGCCTTCAACTATGTGCCCAGGCTGACCCCTAACGCAGGATCTCCTGCTGTAGCCTCCTGAGTGTGGGGATTACAGGTGTGTGCCACCACAACTGGCTAACAACAAGGACTCTCACTGAGAGGCCTATTGGACGGCCACAGAAGGTCCGTTATTGGCCTGTTCTATACCCCTTCTGCTCATGTTCCATTGGCTATACCAGGTTACAGGGTCAGCAAGGGAAGAGTTTAAAAATCCTTTCGTTTAAGGTGGATTCATCAGGCAAGGGTCTGGGTTAGTCCAAGGAAGCACAAGGTGACCCAACTTCCTCTCCCCTCTCTCTGGTATGGGGGCAGGGTCCCTGGCAGGTGGAAGAAGCTGTCTTCATATGACCTGGAGTAGCTGCTGACACCAGAAGCTCCCCCATCTCCATTTGTAGCTCATATTCCCAGGATTTTGTTGTTGTTGTTCTGGCTTTTGTTAGTAGAACATCAATTTCTTGCTGTCTTTCAAAGCCTTTAGCCCCCAAACAGAAGGAAGAAAGTTTTCATGGCACAGTTGGGTCCTTAACCAGACTAGTTTTCTTTTAAACCAGCCAAGGGCCAGGGAGAGGAGGAGGCCGGGCGGAGGAGCCAAGGCGGAGAGTCAGCAGCATGCAAGAGCAAGTGCAGCTGATGAAGGTCCCCGAGGTGACTTGCAAATCTGCTGAAATCCTGAACGAGCTTTGATTTAACCCAAGCTTGAAACAGCTTTTATTTACTGTCTATTGTGGAATAAATGACATCTCATAAACAGGCTTTATCCATTACCCAGGACGGAGAGCATCATGTTAGGGACATTTTATCCTCTTGATATCAAAGGAGGTATGCCTGGGTGTGTTATCACAAATAGAAAAATCAATGCCAAGGCACACACAGCTGAAATTTCATTTTCATCCAACAATATTTTCAAGGGGGAAAAAAAGAGATAGTTGCTCATAAAAATGACCCCAGATCCAGAGGACCGACCAAGGCTAAGAAAAGGCTGGGCTGCACGAATGGATCTAGCTCTGTTCCCTTCCTAAACCACTAACCCCACCCAGGGCCAGCCCCACCCAGGGCCAGCCCCACAGCCTCCCAGATACTCACCCCACCTTGACCAAATGCTGCTCACACGTCCAGGAGTTGCCTCTCTGCCTCTAGTCCCCCACTCTAGCCATACTTGGACCCAAACTCCATAGAAAATACCAGAACTATCCAAAAGGCCTGTACTACCTTAAGAGAAGTGAAGAGGAAAGACCCCCACAGAGCAGAGGAAGTTGGGCAAACCCCAACGGGAGGCCTGGACTCTGCTTTTCACTGAGCTGAAGCCATTTCTCTCCACACCAGCCCTCTTTCAGAAAGAGAAGGGAGGAGACAAATACTCTTAATTCTTTATGATTTTCTTGGTTTCAACCCACAGGACTCTATCATAGCGCATAGCCGTGTGCGAGGTGGTTCCCTGGTTTGCGGTGTTGTTTCTCCCTGAGGCTGTGAGCTCAGTGGAGCCTCAGACCAGCCCTGATGCTGTTTATATTTCCAGCACTGAGCACAGCACTCGGTAAATGACAGCCTGCTCAAGAGGTACGCGTTCACTCCAAGAGATAGACAGAGCAGGGCGCGCGGGGGATGAACGACTGCCTGTGTGCTTGACATGGTGGTCAACTATGGGCCGAACCTGGGTACCCGAAAATAATTCTGGGAGAGAGCCTAGTAATAAAGACGGATGCAGTCCGACCACCATCCCAGAGGCAGCCCCGGTGACTGTCTCTTTCATTAGGTGACTGTTCCTGGGAGAATCTGGTGGGTCGTGGAGCGGGAAAGCATTTGCAGGGTTCTAATGGTATTTTTGCTGTTTTAAAGAAGGAGAGGGCTCTTGTTTTCTCTACTGCCTTGGCTCAGTTGCAGGCCACTAATCAGGACTGAGAAAGGCACTTCAGGGAGGAAGAAAAAGTCGCTGTGCGGCATCCCTGGCTCCCATAGAGATGTGGGCTGTCTGTTCTTCCCCCAGTATTTCATAAGGGATTGAGAGAACAAATGAAGCCAGGCAGCACGGCTGCCACAGCTGCCTGAAACCAGCAGTAGTATTTAAATAAGGCTTCAGTGGGAAGGCAGAGTCTCTTTGGACTTGGTCTGTGTTGTAGTTATCGGGAGGAGAAATTCGCAGAACCCATTACCTGCCTCTCCTTCCCCCAGGAAATCCCTTGTTTGTGCAATGTGACTCTGCCGCTTTCACACAGCACCAGATTGTCCCGGGCAAACATCTGCCTCGCTGTGTGTTTATAAGAAGAGGCATTTGTGCCGTTGATTGTTTAGAGGTTTGTGCAGAAAGCATGTGCTTGTTCCGGCAGCCTTGCCCCTCCCAACTGCCCATGCGCTGTGCCAGCAGCGCCACCCCCCCCCCCCCGCTGTTGATTTCTGTCCTTTTAACTTGGTAGTACGTCAGTGGGTTGGGGGAGGGAAGATCTTTACCATGACCCACCTGCTCAGCTTGGCGTGGACACCTTGTCCTAGCCAGGAAAGTATGTCTTCACTGTGCTGTTGTCATTACTATTTATCCTGCATAAAAATTTCAAACCCTTCCTCTGCAGAATGCTGAATGAGGCCAGTGAGCTATTGAAGAGGCCCCCTTGTCCAGGAGTTCACGGACTTAGCAAGAGGTGGAGTCAGCAACAGTCCGCATTATGGCTTCAATGTGTGAGGACCATGGGCATGGGCAGGGCAGAGAACTGGCTGCCGGCCTCTTAACCAAAGAGGGTGCCTCGTCTTGAGTCCTCGGCGAGTGCAACCCATATTTGGATCACATTTCTCAAGAATTTGCTTTTGAAAAGGAATGTGACAGAAGGGTTTCCTCTAGCTTTCCATGTCCTCTCTTCCCAGGTCCTCTCCCTGCACCTCTGACCTGGCGACTGAGGAGGGTGATCAGAGTGGGTCCATTTTTAGCTGAAACTCAACAAGCTGTGCAGTGATAGAGGAAGGAAGGGTTGTTGTCATTCCAAGTGTAGGTCAGAAACACATGAGAAAACCCTGTTATTAAGTACTTAGTCAACATCTTCCAAAGAATAAAGATTAATTCTTCGTGGAGTTTTTGAAGGACCAGGTTTGGCTCAGATCTAGCCTGGATCTTGTCTCCTTCACCACCTGCTGAGTATGGATGCCTTTCTCTCAGGAAACAACTGAAAGCCCTCAGCAGCCAAGACAGGTGTGTGATAGGGAAGAAAGGGTGGGGGCTTCAGTCTGGGCATGTGGGTCCAGGACTGTTTCCCAACTGGGTCTGGAGGTGCTGGGCTGTAGCTCCAGCTCTTTATGAGGATGAGGAGAGGGGCTGCAAGTTGAAGAACTGTCTCAGCTACAGAGTGAGTTCAAGGCCAGCCTGGACAACTTGTGGAGACACTTCTGAAAGAATAAGACGTAGGCTGGGCCATAGCTCAGTGCTGAGTGCTTGCCTAGCTCGCTACCCATCCTGTATTGATAGTGCAGACAGGGTAACAGCTCAGATGACTCTTCGGGGCACAGGCAAGGCTGTCTTGGATTCAGCACCGAATGGGAGACCCAGGTG
This sequence comes from Microtus oregoni, assembly GCF_018167655.1. Classification (NCBI taxonomy): domain Eukaryota; kingdom Metazoa; phylum Chordata; class Mammalia; order Rodentia; family Cricetidae; genus Microtus; species Microtus oregoni. The sequence continues at coordinate 588,605 of NW_024543833.1, read as the reverse complement.
CCCATCCAGGCACTGACACTACTGTGGTGGTAAGCTCATTTGAATCTGTCAGCCTCTCTGGTCTCCATTGTGACTGACTTCCCACAGCCTTTCCATGAATAGGGGTAGGACTTTATTCAACAATTAGGTCAGGTTAGACCACAGCTTCTTTTGTAATCTCTCAATTCTTCCCTGCATGTGTGTTCCCTTTGAATACTCCTGCAGCACCCATCCAGGCCGGGAGCCAGATAAGTGGTTATTGTCACTGCTGTGTCTTGAGGTTATGCTATTATTGCCTTGAAGCAGAAATATAGCTAGGCCTTGGGGTCAGGGGCTTGCTTGCTCACCACGAGAAGGCAGCTCCAGCATCATCAGTAAGGCTTTCTTGTTCTCCCTAGGAGAAGTAAACAGATTTGATAACAGCAAGAAATGCCAGTGAGTGAACAGTGTCTGCGGGGTGGTTGCCAGTGTTTTCTGGGCTTTTCATAATCTCTTAAAAATAGAAAAGTTCTATAGAGGTAGTGTAAGTCCACATGGTCTCTGATCAGAGTCAGGTTATATGGTTAGATGGGGAAACATAGCCTTTTCTGGTATGTTGGGCAATTTTAATGTTAAACTGGTTGGTAGACAATAACTGTTTTCCCATTTTTAAAAATGGTGCTATATGGTACACATATGCTTCGTATGTTTATATTGCATTGCAAATGCTACTTTGACACAACAAGGAAGGAGTATTGTTAATGGCTTGGTAAAGTATGCCCTCCCTCACAAATGAAGGTGTGGGTATAATACTGAGGTATACAACAGAAATCTAACCAGACCATGTATGCGATTTTAACATTTCTAGTAGATGTGTTTTAAAAGATAAGGTTAGCATTTACTTACACCCTATATTTTGTTTAAGCTAACAAAGCTAATTTGTTGTTATTTCAGCATATAATTAATATTAGACATCGATACTTTAACTTCTGGGGGACACTGACCTGTAATAGGATATACATAAATCTACCACCCAGCTCCACTGACTAGCCACTGAGCTGAGTCTGGAAAAGCTCTTCTTAGCAAGCTTCCTGGGTTTCTCTGGGCTTCCCTCCTGCATAGGCCTGCATGCTGACATCACAATATCATCTCACCTATTTGGCATCTTCCTCCTGCTCTGGGGTCTGGGATCTGGGATTGGAACTGGCATTCGAGGGACAGGTTACTCACCTCACCATCAGGAGTCCTAGGAAAGAGGCCAAACATGGCTGCCTTTGCTCTGAGAAGGGGCCTTTTGCTTAAGAATCTTAGGAATCCTTTGGCTAGTCCACCAAAGTAAACATATAAGTCAGCTTGCTTTCAAAGGGACAAAGTGTCAACAGTCTGTGAGAAAATGACAAACAATAAGACACAGTGCTCAAGGTGTGTAAAGAGACCAGCTCCACAAACCCCCTTGCTGGCTCTGTGGCTCCCAGACAGCCCCATAAAACACTTGAAGACAGGTGATGGATGCCCTGGGGTCTCCCAGCCCATGGCAAGCCAAGGCAGTGTGGAGCCCTATTCTGGGAGAAGAGGCAGGACTTAAATCCCACCCAGGAAGGCACTTGCTCCCTTGTCACGAAGACAAATCCGTAGCCCTGGCAGTGGAATCAAGTCTCCTAGGTTATTTGGGGCACTGCCAGAAAAATGTCCCAATCAGATTTCAAGTATGACATCGCTCCTGGAGAAGGACTGCTACTCCCTGCACATGGGGAAGGCATGTTTCTGGTGCAGAGTGCAGGAGCGTATCAGCACCTTCTCTCTGCTTCAGAGCCCACATTGCCGCAGTTGTAGAATGATCTTAGTTCAAGGACGGTGTGCGTTAAGCCAGGAACAGAAATGTTTCTTGGTATCCCATAGTATAAAGATGGTCCATATATACAATATGAAATGGGATATGTACGAGATGCTTGTGAGTACAGAGAGAGGGAAGGAAGGAAAGAGAGAGGGAGGAAGGGAGGGAAAAGAAAGGGAGAGAAGAGAGAGCGAGAGACAGAGAGAGAGGAGGGGGAGGAGGGAGAGATAGGAAGAGGTCAGGCTATATTAGCAATCAGCAGAGTATCCCAGCCTGTGCAAGCATGAAACCCTGCTTGGAGGCTAGTGGGAAAGATGCAATTTACCTTTGGACAGTGCAGCTTGGATTCCCGTTTAAAAGTCTAAGCTGGCTGATTATTTATTGATGTCCCTTTCTCTCTCTCTGTCACACACACAGCTGTCTGGCTCTAACTGGTTAGAAGCTCCTGTGTGCCTAAAGGATTTTTTGAATTAAGTTCTTTCCAGTCATTTTCCCCTCAGGTGTTAACCAATGAGACTGTACTTGGACAAGAAAAAAAAGTTGACATCCCTTCCCTACCTTCCTCCTCTATTTCGTGTCACGAAACAGAATTAAGTACCTGGACAGAAGCCATCAAACAACTGGCCCGGCATGTATTTTTTATTTACAGAGAGGGTGAGAATAATGTATCCAAGTCAGTCATTTTTTTTTTTAAGGTGTGTGTGCTTCCAAGTCCTGCTGGGGCACAAACACAGGCAATAAAGGGGTGCGTTCTGGGTGGCTCACACAACAAACACAGGCAATAAAGGGGTGCGTTCTGGGTGGCTCACACAACAAACACAGGCAATAAAGGGGTGCGTTCTGGGTGGCTCACACAACAAACACAGGCAATAAAGGGGTGCGTTCTGGGTGGCTCACACAACAAACACAGGCAATAAAGGGGTGCGTTCTGGGTGGCTCACACAACAAACACAGGCAATAAAGGGGTGCGTTCTGGGTGGCTCCCCGGTGATCTTGCTGCAGTTGCCCTCAATGCTGCCCGTTTTCCCAGTTACATGGAGTGGGGAATAGCTTTGGCTTCTCTTTTACCTGGGTGGCTCATCTGTAAGGTGGAGGGAGTCCCCTCACTGCAGGTCAGGGGCTGAGGTCCCATTGTAGCACTCTTACTTCCGTGAGCAAGGACCTTCTTTCCAAACATTGTCCTACAAATAACCCTAGCCTAAGCACCCTAGTTGACTCCTTAGTTGAGCAAGAATTTTTCCTCTTTCCATCTTCACTTTATTATGTAGGGGAAATGGGAGCCAAAGGCATCGTCAGGAAGAGATAAACAAGGAACACTTGGTGAGGCTGGTAGACCGGAACTGTGAGCAGGTGGAGCAGTTCCCTGGGGGGTCTGGGTGACCCTAGCCTTGGAGACATAGGGGACCTAGTGTGAGTGACCTGCTCTGTAAGGGTGTCTGTGAACGTTTGTGCAGCTGTTGAACACTGCTCAGAAGGAATTCAGGTACTGCTTTGAAAGTATGTGTTGTTGATAAGCACGCCTGGGGTGCCACACCTTCATCCAAGGTCTCTGTGCTAGGCACTGTGGTAGATCTTTGCATCTGACAACACTTTAATTGCCAGCCCTTTAGGAAGCTACTCAGTGCTTCTGAGCTTCCATTTCAGCATATGAAAAGCAAAGATAGAGGCAATTGTGGAGCGCAGATACCTGGGCCAAACTGGGAGTCAAAGAGAGGTCCTTTTCAATTATTACAATGACTCCTGCTTGTTAAATCCTCTCACCCAAAAAGGAAGTCTTTGTAGAAGTGTGTACCTAAGCCACTCACAGAGTTCTTCTAGTAGATTTGGGGTGGCATCAAATAGAGTTGCTTCATCTAAAGTAGCTACTCTCCAGGTTTCCTAGTTTAGCTTTTGGTCACCGTAGTTTCAACCTCTAGCATGTTTTTGGCCCTCTGCCATCCATCCAGGCACTCCCTCCTTACCTTCCTTTCTCCCTTTCTCCTTTGTTTCTTCCCTTGCCCCATCTGCCCCCTTTCTTTCTCTCCCTTTTTCCCCCTTCATTTCTCCTGTTCTTTATCTCCCCCACTGCCACACACACATATTTTCAGAGGAATCAAAAGGCATGGTTTACTCAGCTGAGGAAGAGCCTGTAGACAAGCACTTAGATCATCTGAGTACCTGGGGGTGCACAGACATTTCTTCATCAGCGCCCTCCTGAAGTTTCCCCACTTGCTTTTCTGTACACAACTCCCTGGCTTATTTCCGATGTCGCAGCAGACACCTGGCTGATTGCTGTTATGTCCTGACCATGTGTGGTGTTGACTGACTAGCCTTGTTGCTATGCTATTCATTTTCTATCTCCGCATAATCCCTGGAAATAGGATGGAACATCCTAAGAGCCAAATACACGATGCTGAATGAATGGTCTGAGCATGCCTGAATGAATGAATGCGTGATGTAAATGCAAGAGGCTTTGCTAAGAGTCCCTTCCCCCACAGCTCTTGCCATTGTCCATAGCGACCCAACCCTTCTCACCTCTCCTGTCCACTGCTGAACCCTCATAGCTCCCTATTTCCCATGCCTTATCTGCCTGCCTCTTCGGTTTGAGCAGTAGTGATATTGTTATTGAAATAGCTCGGATGAACCTCAGTCACCTCGTACGGGTGACATTATTATTAATAGTGGCAGGTTCCTGGTCCTACTTTATGTGCTGGATATGGCTGTTTGGTTACCAAAATGGAAGGTTAATAGGTAGACGCCCCCCACCCCGGTCTGACCCCTTTACTGACCTCAAACTCATTCTGAATCTCTTTAAGCCCCACGAGATTAATATCTCTGCTGAGGACGTGTGACTACAGTTAGAAAAATACAACCAGTAATTGAATGTGGTGGCTACATCCGAATACTAAACAACACTGGTAATAATGTATATCCTCCTGGCAACCGTCTGTGTCCTTTCAAAGCTAGGGTTCATGTTTGGTGCCTTCCCAGGGAGACACCCCACTGGGGAGCTTCCTGCCTTCAAGCAAGCATGCTGGACATGGGGCCTGCTGCGCCAGGCTTCCAGCAAAGGAGGAGCAGATTCTTCCTGACTGTGGCCCACAGGTGGACTCTGTGAACTCCAGGAGAGTACATGAAGCCAGAGGTTTGTTCCCAAAGGTTCACTGCCTCACTTGTGCCTGGTTTGAGATGCCCCCATGGGACCACAACCCCAGATCCATAGACCTTCAAGCAGAAGCTGTGGATTGCAGTAGACAGAGTGGTATTTCCTAGGAGCACAGGCTTCCTATAGAAAATGTCACCTGAAACTAACTACCATTTTGAGACCGTCCCCCTTCCAACTGCCGTGTGTAGGAAGAAGGGACAATGGTGGCAAGATGGATTTGACTTCTGTTGCTATCTGTCTTGTCTGCATTTCTCCCCAGCCTGATAGCAGGAATGGGTTCCAGGCGCCACTGCTAGGACCCATCATGAGGCTGGGCACATACACTCACAGAGCAAAGGCTGCAGAAAAAGTCATGGTGACTATTCACTTAGCTAATGTCACTCCTAATAATACAAGCTGACACTTTCTGAGTGGCCCAGACTCTGCTCGAAGCACGTTAAATACATTATCTGATTTAGGCTTCACCGCAGTCTTGGAAGATGGGCATTATTATGTCTGTTTAGATGAGCACTGGGCTTGAGAGAAGTTGCCCTGATTTTCAAGCAGAGTGCCAAGATTATTGGAGGCACCTCTCACTGACTGGGGTGATGGGGGGGGCTTCATGTCCCTTCTCCTTGAATGGGGGCAGAGTCTTCTGGCTGGACTTACTAATGGCTCCAGGGATGCTGTGTGGCTTCTAAGACTAGATCCTGGGAGGTCAGGCACCCAGTTTGTTCACAGGAAGCCATGGATTGGAGAATTGTATCTCATGCTGAGCTGTGGCATTTGCCCCAAGGCTGCTTGTGTCAAGGAAGCTGCCAGAGGGGAGAAACGGAAGAGCCTGTGGTCCCTGACCCTGGGCTATGAGGCACGCAGATACGTGAGTAAACCCCTTAGATGAGTATATCCCTAGGAATTGAGGTCTCCTCACCTCCTCCCCATTGCCAAGTTTTCTCTGTGAGGCCTTAAATGTAAAATAGATGTGAGCCATTCCTGCTATACACCATCTAAATGATGTTCACAGGGGTAATAATATACTACTTGTTTTAAGCTGGTGGATGTGGGGGTGATTTGCTGTACAGCAATCATAAGCAGAACAGAAGTTAATTTAACTTGCCCAGGGGCAACCAAGCTAGCAAGAGGCAAATGTGGGACTCGAACGTAGGTGATCTGACGTCAGAGCTCATGAACTAGAATTCTGTACTGGGGTATACTGACACATAGTGTGTATACAAGCAAAATGGTCTCAAATCTGGGGAAGCGGAAGCTAAGCTCCGAGGAAATCACGTGTGGGTGGACCTTTGCTGGGCCTATGGAGAGGAAGAATGTAGAGTGTAAGGGGTGGGGCCTGAGGCTCCGCCTTAAATACACTGGTTTCCAGCAGATGCTCATGGAGGACAGAGTCAGACTCCCCTAGGAAAACCTGTGCCGGGGGCAGCAGGTCCCAGGAAATGAGCTCCCCATGAGCATCCTTGTAGGTACTCTCTCAGGAAGATGCTCCATCCTGTGGGCGCATTTTTGGTGAGTTCTAAGTTTAGATGTGCTGATTTCACTGCCACAATGCAAACTGAGTATAGAGTGGGATAGAGTAAGAAAACAGCACACTCAGCCAGAACAGTCAGGATGCAGGGCATGCTAGTCACCCAAGTGTAATCCTTGCACACCTGAAGAAAGTAAAAGGAAAGCTGACTTCATGGTCAGACCTCCAGTGCAGACTATAAGAGTCTCAGGAGGCCCCACCCACAGGTGAGGCAGTTGATGGCTGCTGGGAGAAAAAGAGTTGGTACTTTTGGGGTGTGTGGCCACTGGTAGGTTGCCCATGCTCTGGTGGATGAGCCCACAGCCATATACACACAGGCTACACTAAGTGGACTAGTGGGTTATTAGAAAACGAAAGAGGATAGGGTCGGGACAGGAATATGTTGGGGTGATTCAGGCAGAGTTGCGGAGGGTGAGAGGGGACATGATCAAAATGCATCACATGCGTGTATAAAATTTTTAGAGAACAAATAAAAAAATTATCTTTTAAAAATCTGGCTTGGGCTCATGTCTCTTGAGTGCAGGCAGTGGGCAGTTATCTGAAGTTGGCCATGTTGTAGAGTTGGTGGTCCATAATTTCACCCCTGAGCCTTTCTGGTGCTGACCTGGGGGCCTCCACTCCAAAGTGTTGTCTACAGAAAGATCTGGACCTAATTGCCTTCTGAGTGGCTAAACAGAGCAAGACCTCCCCATCCCCTCCCACCTCTTGGTGCCCTCAACCTCTCCCGGGCCACACCCCCATGCTGTCTGTGGGAGGATGTTTAGGAAAAGTTGGTTCTTTGCTAACGGATCTCAGGAGGGGAGGGGAGGACTCAGGAAGGCTGGGCTGGTGTCAGTCCTCAGAAGCCAAGACTAATTCTGCAACCTAGTCACTCCTCAAACATTTAGTGTATCCGGGTGATTGTTCCCTGGTAGGCCAAGCCGGTCTATCTGCTAGGCCTTTTGTCATGTTAACTGCAGCCGATCAATGGATTGAGGTCAGGACTTCTGATGTAGGTGCAAGCTTAGAGGGAAAAAAGTCTCCAAGATTCATTTTTTCTCGTCTGGTAACACTCCGGTCACTTATTTTTTCTCAGTTAGCCTCTGCCGCTCTAAAGTGGATATTGATCAGTGCTTTAATGCAAACCTGTCAAATTAATTTTGCAGACCTGGGATATGACTGGCCTAAAATTGCTTCTGCATCTGTTGTCTGCAGCAAGCCTATGAATTTTAATCACGGCCAGAATGGGTTGGTGGCTTTTTTTGTTAGAAACTTGAATAGGAAAGGTTTAAACTGTAAATGCCAGGGAATGATGCTGTTTTGTTCTTTTCAGAAACTCATGTGGTGGAGGTCAAAGAAATTATTATGTCGGCTGTATTCTCGGCAGATGCTGCGGGCGCTTTGCGGCGGGCTTTCTGCGGGCTGCGCCTTGGGAACACCGGGGCCTTCAAGAACACACAGGTGTGGGGATGTGGCTCCAAGGAGCATCAGCACCGCCTCAGCACCGGGTGCTTGCACAGTTGGTCGCTCTGGCTTGCCGTGCTGCCCCCAACTTCCGTGTCTGTTTTGATTTTATTTTAAATCCCAGACAGCTTCTTCTCCCGGGGTGGGGGTGAAAGAGGCCTAGATACCACACATGTATACCATTGCCGCTCTAGCTGTCTCTGCCTCACCTGCTTCATGCACTCTGGGTGAGGTGATGTCTCTTCTGGACCCAGGTTCATACTAGAGAATGGCTGTGGTGTGCCATGAGTCCTTTTGCTACCCAAGCTCAGGCTCCCACACAGCCCATGAAAGCCTTAGCTACTGCCTGCTACACTCTTAGCCTGACCTCTGGAGAGTTCTGACCAAAAGCACCCCCATTCCTTCAGGTCTGGGAATGGAGTCAGGACGAACAATTCACTGTCTTATACACTTCTGGCCCCTGATCCATCATCACCAGAATGTCCTGCTGCTTGTATCCTTTGGCATTTTTTTTTAAACAATTGAACCACTGGTGCACGCAGGTTCCTTTGCACGCCAAGGTGTTTCCAGTCCCTGGGTGTTCCTGGGAGGAACATGGCAGTCAAAATCATTCAGTTACCCCACTCAAGCCATCTGAAAGCAACCTTGTGAAATACAGCGTTGGCATGTTCTGGCTACAGAGAACCAAGAGACCACACCTCCAAGGGCATCTGGTCTCCACCGCGCTCTGCCGTTGTCTGTGTACAGGGTCTTGAGTGTGCCAGTTCTGCCCTGCTTTTCATTCATCGTTTCTCATCATCCTTGAGACCCTGGCGCTCTTCTCTATGCGTTATTGAGATGATGCTAGGCACAGAGATGGCAAACGAACCGCTCAGTTAGCTCACATAGCTCTTGCTGGCAAAGCAGCAAGACATGGAAAGGCCCCTGAGTGTGGTTTGGTCTCAGTATCTACGCCTGTGCGATGATCCCCTTGGTGTGGTATTGCCCTGGCTGGCTCTCTTGTTGCAGTATCTGTGTTATGTCTAGTTCCTTGGTAAACTATTAGGCTCCCCCAGGGCTTTGCCCCATGTATTTCATGAGTGGTAATATATAGAGGGTCACAGAGAACAGGCTAGGAAAGTGTCTCGGGCCAGCTTTGTTGGGAACTTTTGTAAAAGCAACTTTGTAAGAAGAGAGAGGGCATGGGAAGAGAGACACAGAGAATGGCTGCTCCAGGGACCATAATTTAGACTCCAACCAAGGGAACCCTAGCTGTGGAAGTCTGGAAGCAAACCCTGAGGAGAAAGTTGGAGCACTAGGAGATAGTGGACCGCCTCTCTCGTGTCAGAGAGCCCTAATGGGAAGTCACTTGGGAGTACCAGATTGCTCTCATGAAGGCCCACAGAGAGCAGTGTTTGGACTTCCTACCTCCTGGCCACTTCTAGTCTGTCAGAGGTGTGAGGGGAAACAGCAGGAACCGAGAGGAAAGGGATCTTCTTGTGACCCCTCATCACTCACTGCCCCACGGAACCCTTAGGCCTGTCAGGGTCTCTCACACTCTGTGCTGGGGACAGACACTACGGTGGGATCCAGCAGGCAACTAGGGTTACGTTTTGAACTGGGCAGTGCAAATTTATTAGGAACTACAATGACCCGAAGTTGTCATTGAGGAAGGTCAGTGGGAGGTCAAGGAGAGAGGGGTGGAAAGAGGATAAAATCATGCTGTATTTACATCTCATCTACCAAGCAGGAATTGCTGAATACCTGTGAGAGCCACACAATATAATCAACAGATTGTGCACAACACAAACACAACCCTACAGTCCTGTCAACACCTTCTCTCGGGTGGAGCAGTGCTGGAAGACACTCGTTTACATTAGGTTAATGAGTCGCTCACGCCTGTCTCTGCACAAAGAACATTTCCTGTTGAAGACCTCCATGAACGCCCTGAGTTCTTCATGGCTACGTAAACAAGAGCTGGTTTGTCATAATGGACCACTCTCCAAGAACACGAGTTCTGTGTGGTTGCGTGGGTAGAAATAAACTCTCAAGGATACTGGGTGTAGGGGCTGAGTCAGCCCGGTAACTCTCTCCATTTCCTGACTCTGCCTGTTAAAGTCCGCTATTAGTGTTTTTGTGCACAAGTGACAGCTTATGCTCCCCTGCCTCAGAAGGCAAACTGTCTCCTCAGAGGAAGAGATTTCTGTTTCACATACAGCTATTAAGTACTGGGGACCCACCTTGATTGCCTTGATTCAGTTCAGCAGTTCTATCTGTCCCACTCACCCCACACGTCAGTCTGGTCCCCTTGGATAGGGTCTGTAGCAAGGCAGCTAGCAGGCCTAGTCATTACCCATGCCTGGGGAGTGTCTCTCCATAGGGAGGACAAGACCAGGAAGGACCGGGCTACATGTATCCAGGAGTTAATTCCAATTTGGAGTGTTTGCCGAAGATCTGCTGATTATCTGTGGCTGTGCTGAGCTTGTCAGTTTAATCTCAAGGGAGAGAGTGCCTTAGGTGCCCAAATGCCCACTATCATCTGGCCTCCTCACTAGCTCTACACTAGTAGAGTCTCTGACCTGTGAGAATAGCGTCCTCTCCCGACAGGTCCCTTTCTCCTGCCCCAGTTTCTCCTGCCAGGCCAAGCAGAAAGCCAAGGATGTGGGAGGCACTCAATGGATGTCCCGTGAATGTCGGTCTCTGACTCTATGAATGACTCTGTCAATGAAAGGGAAGGAAATGTGAAGCAATTAGACCCACACATACCCAGAGCTCAACTAACCACACGGCTTCCTGCCCTGGAGCATCTGCTAAAAGCCTTGTGCCCATAATGTCAGGTTTGGGCTCCTCAGTCCCTGAGGGGAGGAGCATGGGGTTGCTCTCTGTGGTCTCCAGGAAAAGGCGCTGGGTTAGAGATCAGAGGGCTGTCCTGCCACTTAATACCTGTGTGGCCTTGGGCAAGCCACTTGACCTGCCTTCCCTCCAGCTTCATCATCCATCAGCTGGAAAAGGGCTCTCTGTGTATCACCCCATGTCACAAACGAGTGAGCAAACAGCATTTAGGAGAATCTGGAAGGAGCATGTGGAGGATAAATAAGCATTTACCAAGAGCTCCATCAGGGTGCTTACTCACTGCAGAGGAGTGGGGGCGGTGCTCAGTCCTCCACATGAAAGGACCCCATTCTTAGGAAGAAAATCCCCAACTTCAGGACTTGGTCTATAGTGTGCCCAGTTCTAAGGAATAAATGGAAGAAGGTTACCTGCCTTTCAGAAAAGATTCACACGCCCCAAACAATCAGATATTTATGAAGGACTTTGTGATATGCCACAGAAAGTTAGTCAGCCAGTGGGTGTTTGAGAAGCACTTATCATAACAGGCACTATTGCAGAAATCTGAAGGGAGGGTGTGGTCCCGTCTAAAGTGCCACATGAGGAAACAGTCGAGCATATATGGAGATAAGCAGGTCACAAGTGGATGAGCTGGCTTCAGCATCTGAGAAAGGCTGGGAAGACAGCAGCATGGGAGAACAAGGAAGCAAGCATCTTCACGGGGGTGAGGGGCTGAGGTCGGAACAGCCTGGGGGTGGTCATGTGCAGTTAAGGCCTGGTCAAGGAGAAGCAGAAGTGTGGGCCAGGCAGACAGCCTGGGAGTGGGTGCTGGAGCACGGTGAGTAAGGGCAAGGTGGGTTTGTGAACCACGAAAGGAGTTCAAGGCCCTGGGAATCTCTGTAGATATAACAGTATGCAGATGATCCTAGAGAGAGCGTGGCCAAGTGCACAGACCTCAGTGCTGGCTATTCTGAATCCTGGGAAGGCACCATGAAAGTTCTTTGTGTTCGCCCTAGAATTTGCCACATGTCTAAAATTATTTAAAAAGAAAAAATGGAAAAAATGGAGTTGGGCCTGGGGAACTGACTTAGTGGGCAAGAAAGCTTGCTGTATAAGCAAGGGGACTGGGATTTGAATCCCTAGTATCTACAGAAGAAGAAAAAGGAGAAGGAGGAAGAAGAAGGAAGGAGAAGGAATAAGAAAAGGAGGAGGAGGAGGAGGAAGAGGACGAGAAGGAGAAGCAGAAGCAGAAGCAGCAGCAGCCAGGAAACGCCATGTGTGTCTGTAACCCCAGCAGTAGAATCAGCTGGATGACCAGAGCTCACCAGCCAGGCAGCCCCACCAAAATGGTGAACTTCGGGTTCAGTGAGAAACTCTGCCTTAAACAAATAAGATGCAGGTGTGCAGAGCACTATTTGCCCCTGGGCTTACACCCAAGGGGGCTCAGGCTTTCCCGTCCAGTGCACTTGGGCCTGTCCGTGGACTTTGGCCATGGTGCTTGTGAGTGCGGTGGCTAGTGCCAGTGTGTGAATTGTGGTGGTGTTGGTGGTGGGGGCCTGTGCATAACCACCTCGAAAAGAAAGACTAGGATCATCAAGATGATACCAGAATTCCAGAGAAGTTCAGTTCATATCAGGAACCCTACAGGAGTAGAGAAATTATCTGGGGTCTCGTTATAGGAGGAGGGAGTAAAACTTCAGGTAGTAACACACTTTGATATGACACTAAGTAGGTTTTCCTACAATGGGAAAAATGTCCAACATGTCATAGTATCCCTGACAGTTCTAAGTTCGTTGCAGATGAACGCTGAGGAAAGTTACTGCGTGGAGCAGTATTATGCTGTTGAAGTTGATGCTGTTTTCACAGTGGAGGAAAAGTTCCATTACATAGTAGAGTTGTGTACTAAATCACCCATTTGCCTGTTAAACAAGCCATACCAAAAGCCAACATAAAGAGACTGTGGCAGACTCTGAAGTTATGCTCAGCAGAGAACATGAGAGGTTTTTGGGTAGCCCAGAATCCCCGTGTTCATACTCTCGGCTGTTATCAGTGATGCGCCGGGAGAAGTCATTCATCAAACTGGAGCTTGCCACTCAAATGTCCTGGATTCTGATGGAAATGAAGCGGTGGGAGGACTTAAACTAGAGCTACTTCATGTCTTTATCAAACGTGATTTTTGGCTTGAGGAAAACAGACTAGTTCAGCCAACTGGGAGACACAGCAATATCATTCTTCTGGGGAAACTCCCAAGAATGCTTAAGAATAGTGTCCTTAGGAAAGTCAATGTGAGGGCATGTTGGGGAATACACATGGCTGCTGTAGTGACACACACAGGGACCATACTGGCTGAGGGCAGTCTCATGACTACAGGATGCAGGTCCAGGAAGAGGAAAAGGACATGTCGACTCTTCCAGTCTGGCTAGGGAAGGCCTAACAAGACCAGTTCTTTCCTGGCACTCCTATTGACAGCTTAGAGGACACATGTGTCCTGGGCACTGGGGCTGAGGGTGGTGTGGAATGAAGGCAGAAGTATCCTTTTCTCTTTTGGAATTGCCACTCTTAAATCAAACAATTCAATCCAGGTGGAAGAGGGTTGGCAGGGGAGGGAGGGGAGAAGAAAGAGAAGCAGACGATAAAAAAAAAAATCAATAACGCTGCCCCATAAAATAAATTGAGATTTGTGGAATTCACTTCCACTTGACATCAAAGACGCCGATTTGGTGAATTCATTTAAGGCCAAATTGAAAGCGTATCATTTTAATCTGGGTCCCTAAGCTGCCCCAGCTCGGTGGCAAGGGCCTTGGGAGGTTAGGTTCACTGTAGTTTTCCATGCTTGTTTGGGCCCAAGCTTCACTGCCTTAGGGGAGCTAGGCCCAGCATGCTGGAGATGTGGACGCTCCTCTCTGCCAAGTGCTCCGGGAGCCAGGGCTGTGGTTGAGTTTGACTGCATGGGAAGCGACTAAGAGACCAGCCAAGGCTTTGGCCATCTGGTCTTGTGCAGCTATTTTGAGCTCCTGGGCCTGAATATTTTCTTCTGCAATCATGAGTGTGGTGAAGGGAAGGTATCAGAGCCTACAGCCTGCTGGATGGATGCTGTTCTTCAGAGCTTATAGCTGGAGTGAAGAGCAAGCTGGTGGCCTAGGCCTGGAATCCTGAAGAAACAGCAGAGACCTGATGAGTGCAACATGAATTTCCTTGATCCAGGTCTCCCCACCTCAAAGAGGACAGGACCAAAACATGCTAAGTCAGGAGACAGCCCATCTTAACAGAGGTTCACACCCGGCCTCCTTCTGGAAGCTTCCTTTAGCCCAAGACACGGACTTATGGCTGCACAGTCTGTATACAGGCATGCTAAGACTGAGGAGGAACCGTGGACGACTCAAGAGAACAGTAAGGGTGGGGCAGGAGTGGCTGGCATGCTGCAGAAATGAAGGTAGACAAGGAAGAACCTGGATGGGCACATCCAAATGCAAACTACGACTGCATAACCTGGCTACTGGGCTCTCTGGGCCTCAGTTTCCACACCTCTCAAGTGGGAACAGAGGGCTGACTGTCCTATGCTCACCTGATGGGGGCTTTTGCTATGGGAATCAATATAACCACTAGATAGGGAACTTCCCACAAGCCATTAATCTTACCCAGGTTCAGTGTTCTCCACCACAGAGTAAAAGGGTCAAGGTTAGAATCAAATGTCTTCCCTCCCCACGCCATACTGGACTTGCTGGAGGTTCTGCCCCTGAGGGACTCTATCCTGTCAAATGATTGTTTCAACAGTTTCCAGCCCTGAACCCTAGAACCATGGGCCAAGACATTCGGGGATCTGGAAACGGGAACCATCAACCCATGAGCTATCCAGGAAGAGCAGCAGCAGCTAGCAAAGGACCAAATCTAAGGCTATGCCCTCCCAGAACCAGCTCTGCCTTGCTGGGCTCTTGCTCTGGGCTTTAGGATTCCAGCTTGATTTGACCTCCTCAAATTGAATGTTCACTTTAGCCTAGATTTGCAAAACCATTTGTGAATGCGCCTGTGCGTGGGCTGTTTTCTCTAGGGTTTTAAAGAAAAAAACTCATTTCAATGTCAAATTCACAGCCCCAAATTGAAATGTATTCTGAACAGAGTGAGTGGCTCAGAATTCCCGGGCCCCTCGATCAGCAGCACGCCACACTGTTGTAATCACACTGTTCTTTGTGCGTCAGCTGCAGGCCTGGAGAGGAGAACAGAAGGTAGCGCTGACCCTCGAGAGCAAAGAAAAGACTTTTGTGTGGGCTCCCTGAAAGGAGATGATGGGGGAGAGGGACACCTGAACCAACCCATCAAGGGAACAAAACCATTAGGATCTTCAGGCTCCTTAGCCGAGATTGGTTCCACTCAACAGTTTCTGGAGTTTAACTCGTATTTCTTCAAATGTATTGGGAGGGAAGGGGGAATTGGAGCATTCACTTGCTAGCACATCTTGGTTCGCTTAGGTCAGAGATGATTCCGTAGTATCTCCCTCCTCAGAATACACACACATATGCACACACCCCTGCACACACACACTCACACACAAGTGCACACACACAAATGCATGCACACAGGTACGCATATGCATGGACACGGTAGGAAGCAGTCTGGAGAAAACTATGCCCGAATTCCCAAAATGTTTGTTTATAAATGTTTGTTTTCAAGCTTGCATTTTTTAAAAAAAAAATGGGCATGGATGTTTTTGCCTGCATATGTGTCCATGTACCATGTGCGTGCAGAGCCTGTGGAAGTCAGAGGAGGGCATCAGATCCCTGGAACTGGAGTTGTGAGTTGATTGTCATGTAGATGATGGGAATTTAACTGGTGTCCTCTGAAACAGAAGTCAGGGCTGTTAGCCACTGAGTCATCTCTTTAGCTGCTGGAGCTTGATTTTAAGTGAATTAGGGAAAGGAGAGAGAGAGAGAGAGAGAGAGAGAGAGAGAGAGAGAGGTGAGAGAGGTGAAAGTAGGAAAGAAAGATCTTTTTATTAAATCTGATGCAGGCAGAGATACAGTCATTGTTCTAGTCTTTAATACTTTTGCAAAATCCAAACCGAATAGAAACTGCACACGATGACACCCGCCACTTGCTCCCTCACTAGGCTCCCCACGACACTTCATCCATACTGCATTTTCTACTCCATTGCGAACAGCGGTGAAGGGCTCACCATTTTCTAGATCCCTGAGTATTGTAGTCAACTCCATTTCACAGAGTGAACTTAGCAGACAGCTAAGACAGGTTCTCAGGAGCCAGGTGCCACAGGCTGTGTTTCTTCACAACTCCGAGGTATCGCCTGCAGAGGCCAACTTCAAGACCTCTGTCTGATTCAACCACTCATTCTGAGGTTGGCTGTCTCCCCTCTGTAGCACCCAAACATGGATTCTTAGCCGTGGCATTAGCAGACCGGATCTGGACCAGGTCAGTGCACAGCACTATCTTCCATGTCTGCAGCTGAAGTAGCTACTCTGACTCCAACCTGAGATGACAGCCTGGCATACAGAAGTCTTCTGGCTTCAGGACCGCCTGCCAAGGGGAGTTTCTAAGTCACCCGTTTTGAAGCTGAGTTCTCTGTTGCTCACACTCCTGACTGCCCAGTTTGAACTGGTTCGTTCTGAGGGGTCTCTCTTCCCGCTGCTGCTCCCTGAGGATAGCTACTTTGTCAGATTCCCCCTTTCCTCTTGGAATCCTGATCTAGGCCTGGCACGAGGCCAAGAGGAAGTTTGTTTTCCAGGTGTTGCCATGTCCAAATGTCTCCTGCGTGGTTTTCTCTCAGCAATTATTCCAAAGGCTTTACCTGTCTCTCTACTTTTGGAGAATGAGCTGAGCTATAAATACAGAAGTAGGAAGGTAGCAGGGAGCAGAGGTTAAATGAAAACATCTATTTAAAACGGTTTCTCAGGGAAAGTGCTCCCATGGTTTCCGAGAACAGTTACAGCAGTGTTTCCAAACTTTTCTCTGCCCATGCCCTCCTTTGACACTTTAACTGGTTCATATTCTAGAACTTTCAATAAAATTCCCAAAGGTTTAAAAGACAACTTGCTAACCTAACTTAAAAGTTTCTATCCAGTAATTTCCAATTATTTAGGAAGAGTTTCTCAAGTTTCAATTCCTATAATTCATATTTTCAAAAAATAAAGCTCCATGGCTATCCCCCTAATGAAATTTCTATAATATTAACTGTTTTCAACTCCTGCTTCCATGAGATTCTAAAGTGGTCCCTGGAGCAGCGCTGGTTTAAACCAGTTATGGTCACATAAAGAGCTCAGACCAGAGCAGGAGAGCCCTGGCTTCCTCTGCACCACTGACTTCATTGCATGCTTTGGTTAACTATCAGTGTGCATGTCTGCTCCTTCTCTTTGGGGCCAGGGTTAATTGTGTTTGTGCATTATTTCAAACCATTGACAGTTGAGATGTGTTGAGACCCACCAGGGCCATGGGTCTCAGTTACAAAGAGTCAAAGGTTTGAGGAGACGATGAGTTTCCACAGCCTTAGAAGCGCTAAGAGCCTAGGATTCTCAGTCAGTTCCTGAATCAAAGCAAGGCTTCTTCTAGGCTGGGAAACAAGAAAAGATAGGGGCCCAAACAAATACTCAGAAGGCAGCGCTAGAAGGCAGAGAGGCAAGGTCGTGTCGGATTCTCTCAACAGATTCTGCCCCCACCATGGGCACAGCTGAGAACCACAGGGTCCCATTTCCTGGATCACCTCCATGGAATTCTTCCAGTCAGCAAAACCTCCCCAAACTCTGTTTCCCACACTGCTCCTCTGCCTAGAAATCTGTGGCTCACCTTTCTCCAAAAACTGACTTGACATGCTCTGCATGGCAGGCACTACAGGTGCTTTGGGGACACGGGGATCAAATAGCAATGTTGTCTTGAGGATGGCAGAGGAAGCATGAACAGGGGAGTGATATGTATGAGGTGTCTGGACAGTCCAGCCATCCTCAGAGCACACTGCTTGCTGGAAAGTAGCAAATTAACACGTGTGTACACATGCCCGGGGAGATCAGAATGAGTTTCACCATGCCTCGGTTTCCCTATATGCAAGGTGGAGGCAATAAGGGAGCTCTCGTCAAAGAGATATGAGCATCACATGAGTGAATGCAGGTGAAGTGTCCTAAATGGTGCCTATTATGTAGATTGGGTTTTAGGAATACTGGCTGACTGGGTTTTTATCCAGCTCAAATTAGGAGTAGTAGTAGAATGAGGACAAGGTGCCCGTTGCCTGTGCTAAAAATAATTAAACATGGTCTGAGCATTTGACTGAAATGATCCTAACATCTTAGACTCTTACATAAGCCAACCAAAACCCTGACTTGGGCTCAGTGCCTGTAAATCACCCATTTAAAGGAAAGCCAGTCAGTCTAGGTGGCCAACTGGTTACTAATTAGGTGTTTTGACCTCCTACAGGATGGTCCAAACAAGACACCTTTTTATTTTATTTATTTATTTGTTTGTTTGTTTATTATTTTTAACATAGCCTGTCAAATAGTTGGTTTGTTCTCCGTTCAACCTATAATAACGTTTCTCCCACTTCCTGTTTGGAGCCACCCAATTCTCGAGTTGCTGCCAACAAACTCTAACACTTTGATGTACCAGTGTTTATCTTTCAGTACCCAGAGCAGTGTGGAGCTGGCTTAGCTGAGCCTTTCAGGCTCTGAGCTCAGAGTCTATCCTTGTCCATGCCTTATCCATCTCTACTTCCAGGCAGGGGAGCTTGTCACAATCACGCAGGTCTACCTTTGTAATGACACCAAACTTGCCAGTGTCCTTGCTCCTCAGTGCTTGACTCTCCATCAGCGGTTATGTTTGTAACACAATGGGCTCTCTCAGGGGTAGAGGTCCTGCATTAGCCAAACCCCATCCCTATCATAGGGAAGAACTTGCTAATTCTAGGACCCGGTGTTCTCAACCTCCAGAAGTATCCAGTGTCCTGATCATCTCTTCCTCCCAGGAAGCACTCCCTAGGAAATACTACAGAGAGCCAGATGAGACATAGCCTCT
This sequence comes from Microtus oregoni, assembly GCF_018167655.1. NCBI lineage: Eukaryota > Metazoa > Chordata > Mammalia > Rodentia > Cricetidae > Microtus > Microtus oregoni. Next base: position 569,894 of record NW_024543833.1, on the reverse strand, counting down.
TTCTCAATTTGAAGGTGACTCCATGAGACATATGCCCAAATAGCAGACTGCCTGGTTTTCTAGCCAACTCCCCGTTGTCTTCTACTCTCCACCAAGGACCTTGCATGGGCTTCTTCAAGCTTCACTCTAGCTGTCTCCCACGTCCCAGCTCTTCCAGCTCACCTGCTCCTTCCTCCTCCCTCCAGGTGCCTCCAAATTCCTTCTCCAGCATCCTGCTCCTCCAAGCCCCAGTCCCAAACCTAATTTGCACGTTCAAATGCAGCAAAGTGCTTAGCAACACCAAGGGACTGTCCCTAAACAGGATCTACTCTCCTCTGGAGGCAAAGGTGGCCTTGAATAGCAATATCGTCTTCTGTGAAACATCTGGATCTTTTCCTCCTCCAAGATAAATCATTGGGTTGGTCCTGGTGGTGATGAGCATTTTCCCCAAGGGTTCCCAGCAGGGCCTTCTCTGGAGCCTAAGCTGAAAGTCCTTGCTGAGTGTTGGCAGAAGCGTTCTTTCCCTTTGCTGGACACTATTGAGCATCCCCTCCTCCATCATTCATTCTCACCTTGACCCTTGACCCTGGGTGTTCATTGGAGCTGTAACCTATTAGAGCCAGTGACCCCTGCTATCCTGCCATGGCTACCCACTCCTCTGGTAGCTCTGGTGTAGGAATAACCTAGATCTCATTGATCCAATGGTTCCTCCTGCAGGGTGTGAGCTCTAGAAGGAGGGCCACATTCACCCCGTTTTAAGGTAATAATTCCTGATTGACCCCAGAGGACAGAGAGCATCCTGCATTGGTGTTGCTGCACTGACTGTAGCTGCACATCAGCTGCATATCATCTTCTGTGAAACATCTGGATCTTTTCCTCCTCCAAGATAAATCATTGGGTTGGTCCTGGTGGTGATGAGCATTTTCCCCAAGGGTTCCCAGCAGGGCCTTCTCTGGAGCCTAAGCTGAAAGTCCTTGCTGAGTGTTGGCAGAAGCGTTCTTTCCCTTTGCTGGACACTATTGAGCATCCCCTCCTCCATCATTCATTCTCACCTTGACCCTTGACCCTGGGTGTTCATTGGAGCTGAATGATGACAAAATGATGACATGATGGTTATGGTGGTTTGAATAAAAATGGTCCCACAGGATCATATATTTGAATGCTAGTCATCCCTGAGGTGTGGTCTTGTGAGAGTAGATGTGGCCTTTTGGAGGAGGTGTGTCACTGCAGTGGCTTTGAGGCTTCCAAAGCCCAGGCCAAGCCCAGCGATTCTCTCTTTTGTTTGCTGTGGATCTGAATGTTGAAATCTCTGCTGCTTCTTCCACACAATATCTTCCTGCGTACCACCATGCTCCCTGCCATAATGATGACGGATTAAATTTCTGAAACTGTAAGCCAGCCCCAATTAAATGTTTTCTTTTATAAGAGTTGTCATAATCATGGTGTCTCTTCATGGCAATAGAACACTGACAAAGACAATAGTCAAATTCATTTTCATGTATCTAGCACTGGGTCACAGCAGCTGGTCCATTTTCTACATGTTGATATCTAGTTATGCCAGCACCACTTGTTAAATATGCTTTCTTTTTTCCATTTGATATGTTTTGCTTCTTTATCAAAAATCAGGTGTTCGAAGATGTGTGGATTGATATCCAGGTCTTCTATTCAGTTCCATTGGTCCTCCTGTCTGTTCTTATGCCAATACCAGGCTGTTTTCAGTACTGTAGCTCTGTAGTAGCGTTTGAAGTCAGGGATTGTGATGCCTCCAGAAGTTTTTTATTGCCCAGGATTGTTTTGGCTATCCTGGGTATTTTGCTTTTCCAAATGAAGTTGAGTACTATTCTTTTGAGGTCTTTAAAGAATTTTGCTGGGATTTTGATGGGCAGAGCCGCTGGTCCATGTATCTTGTGCTGGGTCACAGCAGCTGGTCCACATCTGTCACCTGCACAGGATGCTACAACAACTAGTTCATCTTCTAATCCGAAACAAGATGCAGTGTCCAGGCTTAGTAGTATTCTCAGGCAGCCAGGCTTTCTTAGGTCCCAGCCAGCCTCAACCAGCTCTGGCCTCTTCTTTCTTGAGTTTGAAAGCTTCACAAGGACACTTGAAACGTGAGAACAAGCAAATCTATTCTTTCTCCTTCTCAACATTTAGAAAGCTGTGTGGGGAAACAAAACACAAACAAACATACAACTTTGAGTCACTTGAATCAGGACCAGAACTCAGAGCAAACACAGAGCAAATGCTAACCTTGCTTTCCCCTTTCTTATACTCCTTCTCAGGGTTCCATTCTGTGGCCTGGGGCCATCCCGGGACCCTGCTTCAATGGCTAACAGGCAAATGTCTACTGATGAGATGAGCTACGGTTGAGCTCACACAGGCCAGGCACATCCAGCAGCAAAAACCTCCCCTGACCCAACCCCACGAAGAGTTTAGGCTCCCCTGACACCCCTCAGTTCCCCTAGCTTGGTAGCTCTCCCTCGATATGCTCAGCCTGTCAGGTCCCCTGCATTGGTCTGCTTGCTGCTGAGGTGCTCTTGTTTTCCCTTCCTGTTTCTGACAGTGCGATATTGCATATAATAACAATTACCAATGACCTCCACTGGGTTGTCCAATCTCATTCTTGCCGATGCATTTGGTACCTGCCACTGCCAATTTGCCTCAGCTGAGGTTTTATTCAGTGGGATATGATAGGGCTGTACAGCAATCTTTTTCCATTTAAATAGTTTAATTGAGGGAAGCTATCAGATGTTTCCAAATTTAATGTATACAACAATTTGCTTTTTCCTATCTCTTTTCAGAGTTGAGTTGGAAGCAAATGACATCTGATTCTTATAGAAGGAAAGCAATTACATTTCGGCGTCTGCCTTCTCCGGCTTGCATATGTTTTTAAACATAAAAAGAAATTCTTAATATGTAATTGTCAGGTAATAAAAAGGGGAAAATATTTTCCTTTGCGTTTATGAAGTAATTTTTCAAAAGCATAAGGGAATTACATGTTAATGTTTTATGTTTATGACTTCACTCTAATATCGTACTATTTCTTCAAGTTTGGGTGCCCCCCTTCTCTGGAGATGAGAAACTGGGATGTGAGGCGTAGCTTATTCCTGCTTTCTGCCAGAGGTGTCCTTGCATACACAGAGCTTCCAAGTCAGAGTTCTGGCCTTGTGGACCCCGGTGCAGTGTTGATTTTCCTACTTCAGAACTGAAGGACTTCCCATCTCAGCTGTAAACTTCTCGGGAACAGACAGGATTCCCTCTGCATCCTCATGTTCTCCACAAGCCTCCATGAAGGGCAGAGTACACAATAGATGATGCTCAGCAAACACCTGTTGAACAAGTTTACTGAATCAATTACCAGTCAACTAAGAAGCAAATAATTGGAATGATGTTATTCCAGCACCTAATGCTTGCTTGAGAAAAGCTCAGAGGGTGTGTGTGTGTGTGTGTGTGTGTGAAGAAATGGAAGGATGGGTAGGTGGATGGAAGGGTAGGATGGGTGAGGAGGTAGAAGAATGGGTGGCAGGTTACTGGATAATTGGTGGGTAGGTGTGGGGTGTGCATGGTAGGTGGTTAGACTGATTGGTAGATAGTTGATGGGTGGGTAGTGGTAGACAAATGGGCAGATAGATGATAGATGGTAAGGTAGGCGGGTATATGTATGAATAGATGGACAAACAGATGAATAGATGGACAGACAGACAAACAGGACATTCAAACAGAAGATTACATTCAACTCACACGTATTGCCTGATAATTTCTCAGCTGATTCAGATATGATAATCCCCCAAAGGTCTCTCTTAGTTGCAGGCTTACTAACACCAGAATAAGATCACTGCTCTCTGAGCATTCCACAGGCTGGAGAGATGGTAAGAGTGCTCGCTGTTTTTACTGAGGACTAGAATTCAGGTACTAGCTCCAATATGGTGCTCACATCTACGTGTAAATCCGGCACCAGCAGATCTGATGCCCCTTCTGGCCTTTCTAGGTATGTCTACACACTTGTGAATATACATGCCCACACACACACACACACACACACACACACACACACACACTTTTTTTTTTCCTAGAAAGGACCAGGGGCTATCTTTCCCTTCCCCCATCCATTTTTTTTTATTTATTAAGTTTAAACTAACTAAATATATACAAGACTGCCTAATGGCAATTAAATCCAAAAAGAATTTGCTGTTAGGAACACTGACATTCACACAGTGTCACCCAGCTGAGGTCAGGGAGAAAGAGGGGTGGCTAGAAGGTGCAAGCTTAGTTTCACCAGATGGCCAATTAACACGCCTTAGTGGGGTATGTAAGCCAGTGAAGGCCATGTGGTGTGGAAGCCTACACTAGCCTCCCTGGCCCCGTGGAACTCTGTGGCCCTTTTTCACGCCAGACAAATTTACTCAAGAACGCAGTCAGGCAAGTGACTTATGGCTTCAGTTTGAAGTTCCGAAGCTGTTTGGAAATGGGTTCCTGAGGTTGGGAAAGGACCTGCGTGTGGGTGGTCAGCTGGTCTGTGTCGGTTCTTCGCCAGTGAACTTCACATCCTAACCTCTGGAGCAGAATGATGCTTTCATTCTCATCACCAGAGCAGCCCCACACACCTCTACTCTGTCGTGCTTGCTTTTTGTCAGAGATTGGCCGATCTCAGGTCGCACAAGTTGTAAAAACCAGGAATGTAGTGTTTTTTTTTTTTGCTATTTTTAAAAATTTATTTCTTATTGTTTTTATTGAGCTATATATTTTCTCCACTTCCTGCCCTTCTTCTCCCCTCCCCTTCAACCCTCTCCCATGATCCCCATGCTCCCAATTTACGCAGGAGAGCTTGTCTTTTTCTACTTTCTACTTCCCATGTAGATTAGATCTATATAAGTCTCTCTTAGGGTCCTCATTGTTGTCTAGGTTCTCTGGGATTGTGATTTGTAGGTTGGTTTTCTTTGATTTATGTTTATAAACCACTTGTGAGTGAGTACATGTGATATTAGTCTTTCTGGATCTGGGTTACCTCACTCAATATGATGTTTTCTAGATCCACCCGTTTGCCAGCAAATTTCAAGATGTTATTATTTTTTTCTGCTGTGTAGCACTCCATTGTGTAAATGTACCACATTTTCTTTATCCGTTCTTCAGTTGAGTGGCATTGAAGTTGTTTCTAGGTTCTAACTATTACAAATAATTCTGCTATGAACATACTTGAGCACATGTCCCTGTGGTGTGATTGAGCATTCTTTGGGTATAAACCCAAAAAGTGGTATTGCTGGGTCTTGAGGTAGGTTGTTTCCTAATTTTCTGAGAAATCACCACACTGACATCCAAAGGGGTGGTATCTGAGCAAGAAAGAAAAATGTGCTTGGCAAGCCTGACTCTCAGAGTTGTGGCTGGGGTTGCAGCTCAGTGGTGGAGGGCTTTCGCATGTATGAAATCTTAGGTTCAACCCTCAGTTCTGAAACAACAAAAACAAAATAAGACACTGACCATGGGGCTGGGCGATGGCCCAGTCAGTAAAGTGTTGGATGTGCAAGCGTGAGGACCTGAGTTCATGACTCAGCACTCATGTAAAATAGCCAGCAAAGGAACCAAGGCTTTGCAGGACCGTCTGAAGTCCCAGCTCTGGGAGGATGGAAACAGGAAGCTCCTTGGGGATTCCTCACCCGCCAGTCCAGCTAAACTGGCAAGCTCCAGCTTAATGAGAAACCCTGTCTCCAAAACTAAAGCAGAGGATGGTGGAGGAAGATATCGGCATTAACCTCTGATCTTTACACCCACATATCCACCTGTACACACACAATCATATATATGCACACAAGCACACACACGCTAAAGAAATAAACAGTAAGTAAATACTTTCGCCGAAGGACCTATATCTAGTTCAATTAGTTGAATGAACATGGCTATGCTTCTGAGTCATTTTTTAGCTGTTTTCACAATAAAATACCTTTAATTTTCTCAGGTCATATAAACAATGCATGCATATGGAAAACAATTCAAAATATAGAAAAAGTGAGAAGTGAAAGTTAGTTTGAATTTTATCTCCTGAGGTAATTGCCATTCTAATTGTTTGTGTATTGAATCATAATCCAGAAATGTGCACTAGTCATACATTTTCAGGCTGATAAATTATTATGAAATGGAAACAAGTATATCCACTACTGTCTTAATTACTTTTCTGATGCACTGATATAACACCGTAACCAAAGCAACTTATACCAGAAAACATTTAACTTGGGGGCTTATAAATTTCAGAGGGTTAGGGTGAATCTATGATAGTCACAGTGCTGGGGTTGGAGGGGGACATGGCGGTAGGCAGGGACGGTGGTGGAGTAGTGGTCAAGAGCTTACATCTTAATCCAGAGAGAGAGAGAGAGAGAGAGAGAGAGAGAGAGAGAGAGGAGAGCCCTCACTAGAAGAGGAGTGAAATTTTGAAACTCAAAGTCTGCCCCCAGTGACACACCTCCTCCAACAAGGTCACAGTATAGTGCGAGGGGAGAGGGTATATCTGGAATATGTATGTGTATGTATATATGTGTGCATCTGTGCATCTGTGTCTGTACCGTGAGCGTGAACAACACAGAGGTGGACACTGGTGCACTCCACAGGCAGCTTCCAGAGTTCTAAGTCCTACGTGGCAATTGACTCCTAACGAGAGGAAGTGGAGAGGTGCTTTCCTTTGTGTTTTCTTGGCAACAGCCAAATATTATTAGGGGTAGAAGTATTTACTCCCCCATATTGGGAGGGGGTAGAAGCGCTTTGCCACCTGTGTCAAGCAGAGTCTGGACTCAGGTCGTTTTCAACACACCATGCTTTACAGATAGCCATGCCATGCCAGGCTGGCTCCACATACTGCCCAATGTCTAGAACCCCGGACTTAGGCCCAGGAAAGTAACGGTAGCTTCTTAAGTTGTGATGCCAATCAACAATCCCACCCCAAGCCCTCTCCTAAAGAGTCTAAAATAGGCCATGGAGGGCGTTGCCAGCCCCCTGCCGGCATCCCTGGGTCGGCCAGGGGAGGGAGAGCAGAGATGAGCAGCAGGACACAGCCTCTGCTGGGATTTCTGTCCACCTCAGCAGCTCCCTGCTGGTGGGAAACAGACACCCCGGCTTATGGAGGAGGTCAGGGAAAGCGATTTCAATTAGAGGCGGATCACCAAGGTCTCAAGCCAACACAGACAAGTTGTGTAACACCTGCCGCGTGGCGACCCTGGTCATTTATCCTCTGTGGAGCCAGTCAGCTGGGGCTTTGCACGAAGCCCTTGTGCACACCCCATCTCCAGTCTCCTTCTGACTTTTGAAAGGAAAGGGAAATAAAAGAGAAGCGGAAGAAGCAGCCACTGCTAAACAGCCCTTCTCTGTGAGAGGGAGGGGGGAGAGGGAGGGGAGGCAAGCCTCCAGCGCCAGTCAGAAGTGAAGTCTCTGTTTTTCCTCATTCTCAGCCCACCTCCTCCAGGAAGCCCCATGGGTCTGTCATGTCTGAGCATCTACTTTCCCTTGGTCTGTCAATGACTCCTAAGTTTGGTTTTTTTGCTCCTGATTCTATCTAGCTGGCTGCCTTATGGCTTACATTCTTGGATTACTGGTTTAGACTATACACTTTTGTGTTGTGTAGCCTGGAACGGCATGATGCAAAGAGCAGGGGAGAGGCCTCCTGAAGCGCGTGGAACCGAGGCAAAAAGGCGGGAAGCCCAAGGGGCCCTCACAAACTCCGTGTGGAACAAGTGTGCAGTATCTCTACACAGGGTGAGTGTGAGGCCCCTCCCTGCAGGAAGTGTGTAAGGCAGCTCCGTGTAGAACAGGCGTGCCAGCTAAATGACCCTGTGGAGAAGCCCAGCCGAGTGGCTAGCTTATGACAATGTCTGCAAAATAGCAGGCAAACTGTTCCCATTTATGTAAGTGGCCAGTGTGCAGGCCAGTTTGAGAGGTCTACCATGACCTGATGTGTGGCCGTTAGGTTTTGAGTAGATGGTATTCTTCTCTTTCTTAACTGTGCTGCAGCCCTGACAGAGTGGCCCGGCCATCCTGGGAATGAAGAGAGGCCTCAACCTGGAAAGTAATTAATTGTTTTCTTTAATAGGAGATTCCTAGAAAGGAAAATCATCCCTTGCTCTCAAGGCCTTGGGATCACCAGTTAGATAAAAAGCCTTATTAACAATCCAAATGTTGTGTGTGTGCCTAAGTGTAAGCGTGCATGGGCACTGTGTGTGTGTGTGTGTGTGTGTGTGTGTGTGTGACAGCAATGTCCCAGATGTCCTAGCCGAGAGGCCCAGGCTCTAGGCTTATTCTGCTACTAGAATGACGACCTCAGCAAAGTCACTTAACCTCTGCCAAATGGGGCCTCCATTGCTTTCCCACTCACCTCACTTGGGCATTGTGAGGATTTGACGACGATAACGGATGTGAGATACTCTGAAAGAAAGAACACGCCTCAGGTGCCAGGGTGTTCAGTTTGGGGTAGGGCTGCCCTCTGCCAAGGTGGAGAGCTTGCAAACCTAAGGAGCAACCTCATCTCTTATGCGTTCTCTGCTGTTAGCCACATTTCCAGCTACCTGCTTTAATTGTTAAAAACCTGAGTGTGCAGCCCAGGGAACTGGAAGTAGGGCAGGCCTAAACTACAGTGGGTCCCTTTCCCCTCTTTCAGGGAGGAGAATGAATTTACCATGCACCCAAAAGCGTCACAAGGAACAGAAATCTACACTCATGTTTTAGAGGAGACCTTTTTTGGTTGAGCTGGGGGACTATGGCTCCTATTGTGAGAACTGACCATGGATGTAATGAACACAAGTCACACATGTTATTCATCCTTAGTTCAAGACCGAGTATCTCTGCATTTCCTGCAAGGTCCATCCTCTCTGCCACCTGCCCGTGGCCCTGGGAGCATGCTGGGCTGGGAACCTGCCCTTGGCCCCAGGAGCATGCTAGGCTGGGAACCTGCCCTTGGCCCTGGAAGCATGCTGGGCTGGGAACCTGCCCTTGGCCCTGGGATCATGCTGGGCTAGGAACCTGTTATCACTGTCATTGTGTGCTGTCTCCTGGAGGTGACATTCTTTTCACACCACCTCTGAGCACGGATGGGCTCATGGGACACTCAGAGAGGACACCTTTTCATGGAAAACCCTTTAGGATTTCACTTGATTGCAGCATCTATCAACAGAGAGACATCCAAGGAACTTGAGGATGGGTTGATGCCTTCTATTGAAGGCCTGAATTTCTCAATCTCAGCCATCCAGGGGCACATGGAAGGGGCCACCTTTATGAGCAGAAACCTTTCTTTTCACACTTTTGACCTTGATGGGAGCTAATAGTTTCTGACTCCCTTGCAATGAGTTCAACATTCTCCTGCCCTGTATGGGGCACCTCAGCTCCTCCTGGAGCTGTCCTCTGCCCAATGTCACATGTCTACCCCCTTGGAACCTATGAATCTGTTTCCAGTTCCCAGCCACCACCTGTAGTTGACTTCTGTAAAAGCATGCCTCATTTACCCTCTCTTCCATCTTTATCCTGGACAGAGGTTCCTTGTCTTATCCAACCTGACACCAAAGGCTAGAAGCCATCTCTCTGCTTATGGTGAGTCATTTCTGTACCTCTGTTATGTACACCTTTCCTACACCATCCTATAGTTACTGGGATGGTGTACGTAGTTGAGGACCCAAATGCCTTGGAGACACAGCTCTGGGAGATGGTTGAGGTTTTGGATGTAGCCCACACAAACTGTGACTCACGCAAACTGTGACCCACGCAAACTGCGTCCCACACAAGCTGCGACCCACAAAACTGTGACCCACACAAAACTGAACACTAAGAAAGAAGCAGAGTTCACATTTTAGTATCCCCTTCAGGACAAAAAATGTCCCATGAGCGTAATGCTGGGTCACATGACCCTGTCTAACAAGTCAGGAACATCTTAAACCCAGGTTTCCTGACTCTAACTGGCCTTGCCCACACTGTTGAGCTAAGACCAGCTTCACCTGATCTGGCAACTGAGCACTTCCCGTAGGATGCTAGGAGCTGTGCTTCCTCTCCTGCTGAACCTGGGTCTGATCGCTACGCCTCAGCCCACTCACTGCCAGGGTCCCTGGAGAGTGTCCAAGTAGCCCCCTCTTGTGTCCAGAGTCCTGACCTGACCACAGTGCTCAGCTGTAGGTCAAGGGCATGGGGCCTCCTGTTTGTTCATACCATCTGTAAAACGGGCCTCTGACACTTAGTCAAGTCTCTTCAATTTTGAGCTCCCTATGTCCCTTATCACTCAGGATGTCAGTTTACAAGACAAGACTGTGCTAACGGTCCAGGCAGATTCTAAAGGGCTCTGACTGCAGGATTAGAAACACAATTTGTCGCTGGGGCTGCTGTATTAGCTTTTAAAATACAAGGGAGTAAAATGGTTGCTGAACTACCAACTCTGGGCTGTAATTCCCATCCACTCAGAAGCCCTTAAGACTAACCTGGTCTACCTCCCCCCTCCCCCCCAGGCACCTGACACTGGTTTCCCTTTTCAGATTATAACTATAGCATTTTCCCCTTCCCTTTCTGCCCTCCAAATTCTCTCTCATCCCCCTCTTTGCTGTCTTTCAAATTCATGGCCTCTTTTTTTATCTTGTTATTGCATACACGTATGTATATAAATATACTTTCCAAAATATGACCTGCTCAGTCTGTGTAATGCAACTTGCATGTTTTTAGGGCTGGCCATTTGGTTGTGCATTTTAACTGTCCAACCCAAACCCTACTCCGGTCCCACAGCAACTACCCAGGACCCCGACATCATCGCCACACAGCCCCCTGGACAACTTGGTTCCGTTTTTGGGGGTGAGCCAGTCCAGAAGACTCCCTTCCAGGGGCAAGGGCAGGGGTGGGGCTGTGAAGGAGGGGTCCTGGCTCCACTAAGCCAAGGAGAACTGTTAAACCTTTGCACCCCACCCCCTCTAGATTGCTCATCAGAAGAAGGAGGCAAACAATGGCCGGCGAATGGGAATCAAATTGAGTTGGGGCAGCGGACAGATGGGGCCTGCCTGGCGTGCACAGCCCATCCTATTCATTGAAGAAAAAAAAGATAATCCTCCCTACAGCTTTGAGAGAGGTGGGAGGCACTGGATGGGGGTGGGGTGCCAACTGGGGGGCCCAGATGTTTTTCAGACCTTAGGGTCCCAGGCCTTGGCAACCTGGCCCTGCAGGCTGTTTGTTTCTCTGCACTTGGGGACTTGGCGTTTTGTGTTTTAGGTCTTCTTAAAAGGAGTATCACTGTGCAGAGAGGCTGAAGGTGGCCCAGGCCACGCCGCACATCTCCAGGAACACGTGTGGGTCAGTTACAACCAAGCACGTTTGCAAGGCAACTCAGATGTGCAGAGCTTTCCCGTCAGAAGAACTCCAGAGCCGTCATCTAGTCCTGGCAATGAGCAGTTGAACTGGACGCAGAAGGCTTGGTTAGCTGGCTCAGTTCTTAGAGGAGGAAAATAAAGTGACTGCAAGTGATATGGTCCCTCGGTCACGGGCTCTCAGCAAGGCATCTGCTACCAAACCTGCAAAGTACACATACGTTTCATGCCTGGGGTCACCTAAACAGCTCTGCCCAGTCTCCACCTTGCGTGAACCTGCAGACAATCCTTCCATTGGTGGAGTTTCTTCCTGATGAAGCCCACCCCCCACCCCCGCCTGCATCTCCTTGGACCTGCGCTCACGCCCCCACACACAGATGCGTGTCCCAGGCACATACTGGCCTGCGCTCTGGACCCAAGCTTCATTCTTCAAGGGGCCAAACCAAATGAACTCTGAGATAGTGTCTTAATCCCCATGTTGTATTACAAATTTGTTCTTTGAAAGTAGTCTGCCAGAAAAGAGAAGGCTCCTCCGTTAATGGGTAGGAGGGATCAAGAGAGCAGCCTGAGAAATCAGGTGTCAGGCTGACCTTTTGGAGGGAGCCAAGCGCTCATTCTTCCTATTGATTCCTTTCAAGGGAGATAGAGGTACTTTATCTCCCAGCTGTTGAGCTAGAGGCAGGACCAGCTCCACGGAGAAACAAAGACAAAAGTCTCGATGTCACGCGAACAGGGTCACGCAGAGGAAAAACACCACTGACCCACATCTTTTCAAAACTCTTTATAGGCCCGGCCGTCCTACCATTAGAGATATATTCCATTAAGGTAAGTATTGCCCCCCTCTTAATCTTGGGAAATAGTGGCTCATCTCCTGTCTCCTGCCTGGGAAACACATTAGATCTTATATAAGTAGCCTCTCTTGCTTCCTGAATGTATTTTCAATGGAGATTTTCAAACTTCACTCCTGAGATGATCATATATTCATTTGTTCATTCATCCAGCAAATGTGCACTGAGTACCACCTTGCACAGAAGATGCTAATCTAGATACGAAGACTGTGGGGGTGAATTAGGTAGAGATAGTCTCCGTCTCTTGATGATGGAGGAAAAGAGATGGTAAATAAACAGATAAGGATCAAAAATTCTAGATGGTTCTACAAGTGATGCGAAAACACGTTAGTGGCATAGGGAAGGCACCTCAGAGAATGTGGACATGAAACGAGAGCTGACTGAGAAAGTCAGCTGGTTGAAAATGAGGCTAAGAAGTGCACATTTTTTTTCTTTTAAGATTAGAAGAAAAAGCACCATGTGCTCTTAACCTCTGAGACATTTTTCCATCCCCAGAAATGTGTGTTTTATTCTAAGATCTAAGAGATACCAGGCTGGGAGCATGTTGTTAAATAGAACAGTGGTTTGATCTGATTTTGCTTTTTGGTGTGTTTGTGTGGAGGGAGGTTGTACCTATGTGAGTTTGCACACCCACACTTGAGAACTCAGAGGCCAGATGAGAACTCTAGGTGTCTTCCTCCTCTGCTCTTTACCCTATTCATTCCAGAGATGGTTTCTCACTGATCCCTGAGCTCGCCATTTGGGGTAGGCTTGCTTCTGGGGTGTACCTGATTCTGCTCCCAACACTGGGGCTGCAAGCGCATTCAGCCACGCCTGTCATGTAATGTGGGTGCTGGGGATCTGAACCCTGTTTTACATGCTTGGGTAAAAAGTGCTGTTACTCACTGATGTGTCCCCCAGGTCCCTAGTCTGATTTTCAGTGGTAGGAAAGATGGATTGAAGGGGGCAAATGAGAAGGCAGGAAACCCAACTGGAAGGTGTTGTCGTGGTCCCTGGGGAGAGATAGCAGGGTGCTGACAAGGCTGGCAGGGCAAACCAGTAGAAGACTGGAAGAGCTCTGGTTAGTACTTGGAATCCTGACTGAAGGTCTGCAGGTGTGGGTAGGAGAGTGTGAAAATTGCCAGAATTAAAATGAAGTCACTCATGTCAAGTCTAGATTATACAAACAAACAACAAATAAAGCCAAGCGGTTATGAAGGAGGGACCTCATGCCATATGAGAATTTTCTCAGGAGATTCCACTAGAACCACAATCTTGTGCCAAAATACCACAGCCTTGGTACAGGTCTTTGAGGCCCAGCAACTGTCAGTTCAAACTTGTGCTGGAGCCCCTTGTTATCGAGGCTGAATCTCCTTGTTATTGACCCTACAGCCAATGATGATTGTATCAAATATCTCACACATTTGCCTTTGCTATGTCTTTTAAATTTTGTTCTTGCTTCAACTCCTTGAACCAAAACATAACAATTGCAGGACTCTGCTAATCAAAATAAATTTATTAATCTTTTTAGAACCTTCTGGTGTTATTTAGGTAGGCAAGAGAGTGAGAGTGAGGAAGAAAGAAGGACCAAGGGCCACCTCGATGTCTTTAGTGTGGATCCAGGTGAGGACAGGGGGGGGGGGGGGAGTTGGGGGCAGCTCACAGGAGAAAACCAAGGCAGCAACTCCCATTGGCCACATGCAATTAAAAATGGGTTTCTCTTCTTCTGCAACAATAAGCAACAAGAGACCCAGCATCAGCATCTTAGCAAGCCTTGTAATTGGAGAGGTCAATTGGGTTGTTGTGAAGAGCAACATGGATTTAAAGCATTGGTTTAAATGAGACACTTAGAAAGTGCGTGAGGAAGAGGACCATAGAGATGTCCAGAAGCAGTTTGATTTCCACAGCTAGTGTATGAGAGTTAGTAGGGGAAGCAGCATAAAGATCTGCCTGGTTAGATGCAGGAACATCTACAAAGTGATAGGTAAAAAATCCAGGAGAACTTCCAGAAGGAAGAGGTGGCTAACTCTATAAATGCTAGGGGGAATTCAGGGAAGTTAAGAACAGGTATAGTTGATTATTTTTTACTCTGACTCTTTTGGGGGCCTGCCACCCAGCTCCCAAATAAAAACATGAAGACTTATTCTTACTTATAAATGCCTAGCCTTAGCTTGACTTAGCCACTTCTCTTAAATTATCCTGTTTATCTTTTGCATCTGGGATTTTGCCTTTCTCTATTTCTTATTCTGTGTTTGGCTGTGTGGCTGGGTGACTGGACCCTTCTTTTCTCATTTCTTCTTCTTTCTTCCCAGATTTCTCTTCCTATCCATTCTCTCTGCCTGCCAGCCCCACCTATCCTTTCTCCTGCCTCACTTTTGGCTATTCAGCTTTTTATTAGACCAATCAGGTGTTTTAGACAAACAAACTAACACAGCTTCACAGAGTTAAACAAATGCAACAATAAAAGAAAGCAACACATCTTTGTGTCATTAAACAAAGATTCCACAGCATAAACAAATGTAACACATATTCTCCAACAAACAGGGAAATGATTTGAGGCTTGGTCATGAAAGTAACTGGTGACTTTGGCAAATGGTCTCAGTGGGGTGATTGGGACAGGGACCAGGGAAGCTGTGGAGAAAATTAAAGGTGAGATGGAGAGGCAGAGGCTTCAATAAACACCTACCAGGAGTTTTCTGTGGCACAAAAGAAGAAAAGGAGCAAGAACGAGGAAATGGGGAACAGGGAGAGTTTAGAATCCTTTTTGAGGTAAAGGAACCCTTAAGAGTCACACATCCAAGTAGGTCTAGAAATACGAGTTGCTGTTTTCTTTCATCCATTCATGTCAAAAGTGGGAATCTGAGGCTCAGAGACCTGAGTACTGTTTCAGGACCCAGACTATTTCCAGCCAGGATGAGGCTGTGGGATTCCTTCTCTAGAGTGCTCTTGTCAACTTGACACAAACTGGAGTCACCTTGGAAGAGAAAACCTCACTTGAGGAATTGCCTTCATTGTATTGGTCTATGGAGGCATTTTCTTGACTGCTGATTGATGTGTGAAGGCCTGGTCCACTATGGGCTGTGCCATCCCTGGGCAGATGGTCTTGGTTGAATAAGAAAGCAAGCTGAACAAATCAGCACATAGCATCCCTCTGTGTTCTCTGCATCAGCTCCTGCCTCTAAATTCCTGGCTTGAGTTTCAGCTTTGGCTTTTGTCAAGGGTTAACTGTAACCCATAAGTCAAATATACCCTTTCCTCCACCACACTGGTTTGGTCAGCATTTTATCAGACTGTCAGAAAGAGAACTCGGACATCTGGGAGTGGGGCTAAGAGAGGTGACCCAACTCAGGAGGATCTGGGGGCAACTAGCAGGGCATCTGTCCTTCAGGTTGGCACTGTTCTTCTTCCCTACCCTGTGGCTTTCCAACTCGTTCCTTTCTCAGAGGTCTTCAGTATGTTCTACAGGGGAGAAAAGGTAATTGTCTTCTTGCCCATCACTAGGTTCATGGCTGAGGTCCCCACAGCCCATCACCAAGACAAACTGAATACTTTTCCACTACCTCTCTCCTTCCCCTCCCCTTTGCCCCATGGCTAGAGATGGAAGCCAGGGCCTCATGTATGGTCGGCAAGAGCTGTATACCACTGAGTGATGCCCTTAGCCTCTGAGTTACTTAATGTAGGTTTTGAAGGGAAGCAGAGTCTTAAAAATGAAGATCCAACAAAACATGGGAATGCGTATTTCTGCACTAGCTTTGATGGAGAGCAGACATGCATGCAGAAGCACCATTACACGGACTCTGGGTCATTTCACTGCAATTGCTGAGGAACATGGGAAAACCTATTGGTTTAGACTCTTCTGGGTCCTGCATCTCGGAGTGATAGAGACACGGCTCTCCTTTGGGAGGTTCTCTCCTATGAGGGTTTTGTGAATATTTCTGTTTGAAGGAAGGGATTCTTCACAGCCTGCTTCAGGGGAGAAGGTCAGCAGGAGGTGAGATGGGCATTTTGTTCTCACTGTGTTCTCAAATGCCAAGGTACTATATGTGAGGGTACCATGACCCGAACTTAATCAGTCTCTGAGCAGGTGGGCCTAGGGTTAAATTAACCCTTTTGTGTAGTTTATATACTCGCCTTCCTTTCCTGAAGGTCCTCCTTGAGGGCTGCACTTAGTTCCTCCAGGTGAAAAGACACAGATAAACGGGCTGAGAGTCCTCGGCAGCACAAATTGGCTGTTGTGTTTTAGCTCTAGCAGGGCCCTAGAAGATTCTGTGTTGAACACTTGGTTCTCCAATGGAACTGCTGGAAGGTGGTAAAAACTTTCAGAGCTCAGTTGGAGCAAGTGTGTCATAAGGACTGCTGTCTTGAAAGGTACACTGGACACTGCCCTGCCCAAACTTCTTGGCTGCTATGGGCAAGTTCTGCCTTGCTTAAGGCCCCAAATGATAGAACCAAGCGGCCATAAGCCAAAGCCATGAGTTAGAGTAGTCTTCCTCTCTTTGAGATGGTCTGTCTCGGATAATTTTGTCAGCAGCAGAGAGTTGGCTGACATCATTGGTTCTCATATGCGACATAATCTTAGGGTGTAGTAACAGACTTGAATCATGAGTAAGCACAAAGAAAGAGGCCTACTTAGGACTGGAGGGAGTAGAGTTCCAGCCCTGACTCTGTTAATACTTAGTCAAATGTGCTAAATTGCTTTCTTCCTCTGAGCCACAGAGTCCCCTTTAGACAGATAGAGAGGGTTCTAAAGCATGGTGGCTTTAGAAACAGTTTGACACCTTCCTATAAGAGCCTGAGGAAGATGCAGTCAGGAGCTGAATCCCGGCTAACACAGGCCCACATCTCTTGATAGGCCAGATCTGCCACATGGCCAGTCACCTACTCATGGGAAATCCTTGATCACACTGCTGGACGAGTCATCCTGGGGACTCGCGTTCACGAGTCTGCTCGTGTTTTGGTCCAACAAAAGCCTTCACCTTGGGCAGGGGTTCACCTCCTACTTCGTACACTCCAGGGGTTCTTGCTACGTTTGACAGTCGGGGGAGTGGGCTGCAGATATAGATTTCTTGGAAATCGTATCTGAATCCAGAGGCACACCGTCTATTCTGTCAGGATCCACAGCGGTTGTTATTTTACTTGTTTTTGCTTCAGCCAAAAAAAAAAAAAAAAAAAGGAGAGAGAGGAGGACAAAGGTCCTTTCCATTTCTCTTCCTAAAACAAACCGAGTAATGCAATCAATTGGGCCAGTGTGGTGCCCACCTGAGCGCTGCAGCAGGTGTCTGCAGCTGATACGATCGGGGGAATAAAGTGCTGTGGAAGCCCACTGATGAGTCCTGCAGCAGGGAATGAATCCGCGCCCATGTTCATCGATCTCACTTCATCCTTGTAACACCTGCATGCCCCACTTCTGCACCCTGCTGGGCAAATCTGGGCCCCAGAAGTGGCAGCAGAGTAATTCCTGGGAGACCCTGATGTGTGTGCCAGGGGGCGGCTTTGCACTCAAAACATGGGTGTGTGGGGCAAAATCCCCTTCAAAGAGCTTTCAGGGGCTGGGAGGAAGTCTTTGTTCTCACAGGCCACAAAACACAGGAATCTTGTCTCTATGCTGCCTGGGGCCACAATGCTCTGACCCTCAGTGCTTTGCAAAAGCTTACAAAATTATTCTTGCAAAAAGAGAGAGAGAGAGACAGAGAGAGAGAGAGCTAAGATCAGAAAAATTCAAAATAAAATGAATTAAATTCTAACCAAACACTCTCAAAGTCCATTGTTTTGCCAACTGTTCAAGCATGACTCAAGGCAGAAGTTAAATATAGATGAAGTTTCATGTACTCTAGACAAACACACTAGACAAACACACTCATGGACAGTCTTTACTGTGACGTGGGATGGAGTCATTCAAAGTGAGGAGGCATAGAGGAGGACACACAACTCAAACTCAAACCTCCAGCAGCAACACCAGGACTCTCAGGACACCAGAGACCTGTCAAGGAGCAGGTCACCCCAAGAAGGAGGTTTTCAGGAAGGATGCCCTAGGGATGAATAATACCTGATTTGCTATGCTCATCCTTCAGCATCCAGACAAACCCCTCATGTCCATGTGTGCTGACACCTCTAGGATGGTCTAGAACCATCCTTCTAAATATTGGCAATGTGGGCAAATATGGGGCAGGGAACCAGAGCTAGGCAAACAGATGTGCCTGGTACAATTCCCACTTCGTGTCGCCCCATGACGGTCAGAGAACCTAATGACCAAAAAGCCTCTGCAGTGCTAACATAGACTGGCTGGTGTTTGCGTACATCTGCCCCCAGACTACTCCAGTATCTTTCTCTAGCCTTTCACTTTCATTTTTAATTGAGATGCTAATCACTCAAGCATCATAAAGCTGACCCTTTTAAAGAGTGTAATGAACTGGTATACGGCATCGCCTCAGAGTCCTACAGCTCTGGCTTCTGTCTAACTAGAGTGCACTCATTGCTCCTGAGAGTCACTCCTCATCCCCCCCTCTCCTCAGCCCCATACAACCAGTTACCTAGGAAAGCAGTTGTGCTAGACGCTTCAAATAAATGTCATGGGACAATCTGTGGAGAGAAAGAGAGAGAGAGAGAGAGAGAGAGAGAGAGAGAGAGAGCAAGCTTGCCCATCGTGCAGAGACCAGAGATCAACTTTGGGTTGCTTAAATTGGATAATTTGCAGTCTTATTGTTGAGTTGTTGAGTTATTAGGAATTTTCTGCTGTGGAGCCAAATTCATTCTCAGACACATACTCTGGAGACGTTTCCTCTTGTGCTCTCCACCATCTTTTCACTTTTACAGATGGACCCGCTCCTTTGATGCACAAAAGCTTCCTATTTTAATGAAGTCTAAGTTTCCTCTTTTTGTTACAGTTAGGAAATAATTAAATAATCAGAACCTATACTTCTTCAAGCCTATGATCTGCTTTGGGGTAAGTTCTGCACATGACTTGCAGAAAGGGGTCCAACTTCAGCTTTTGCGTGTGGTTATCCTTGTTCCAGCATCATTTGTTGGGAGCACTCAGGCTTTCTTATTGAATTGTCTTTTTGCCCTTATTGAAAATCAATTGGCCGTGAACGAAGGCTGTATTTCTGGATCATCAGTTTCATTCCATGGCGGTGTGTGCATCCTTATGCTAATACTGCAGCCCTCGTTCCCACAGCTTGTAGAGTGTGGGCTTTTTTAATGTTTTGCCTTCTCTTGTTAAAGTTTTTCCTGAATATTTAACTCTTTCTAATACTATTGTCAATGGAAATCTCTTTCTAATATCATTTTGGAGTATTCACTGCTCATGCTTGGAAAAACAACTGATAATTGTCTATTGATTTTTGTCTTATAACTTTGCTTAACTTAGTTGTTAGTTTTCATAGTTTTTGTTGTTGTTGTTGTTTTTAGGTTCTCCAGGATGATGTATATGGATGATCTTTTTGTTTTTATGGTTTTAATTCTTTCTTTCCAATTTGATGGGTTTTATTTTATTTTTCTTACTTTATTATCCTGGCTATAACATTATACACTGGATAAAATTGTCAAGAGTGAACACTTTATTCATATTCCCGATCTTAATTTCATTTTCAGCTCCTCGCCGCAGGCACTATGCTAGTGTAAGCTTCTGAGGTTAAGACATTCTCTTCTATTTTCAGTTGTTGAATGTTATCTTGAAAGGATGTTGGGTTTTTGTCAAACATTTTCTGTACCTATTGAGATGCTCATATGCATCATGTTCTTTATTCTGTTAATATGGTATTTCATATCAATAGATTTTCTGGCTTTGAGCCAACCTTGCATTCTTGCAATACATTCTACTTCCAAGACTGCCATTTCTAAACTAAGCATATAATTAAAAAAACAAAACCTCTTTGTTACCTTATTTAAGACCTGAAGTCAAGGCAGGTTAAAAAGTAGGATTTCTTTTAAAACCTAAAATGTATGAGTCAGCTAAAGGAAGTCTCCTGGCTCATGGAATTTTGAAGTTTATAAATAACTTCACATCATCCCCTACTAGTGTAACTTTGAATAAGAGAACAGACTAACATCAATTTATATACTCATGACCCATCCTAAAGAATACAATAAGCACAGAGATACATTTTTCAAAGTTATGCCAGAAGATCTGAGAAGTGAGAAAAAGAGAAAAATAATCTATACTTTTAATGCTTTGTCAAGACTATGAATAGCTCTTGGGACAAGGATGAAATTAGTTGAGACATGTAGAAAAGAAATCATCTTTTGTGGGATACAATTTTGAAATTTTTGACAAATGCTTGAAGTCATGTAACAAGATACCCCGGTCTAACATGCCATCAAAGTATCCCCTGAACTTCTTCATAGCCAGCCTCTCCCTCTATGCAAAGACCCTGGAAACCATTTCTCTGTTCTTGTCCATAATTTTAAGTATAATAATGTGATATAAAGTCTTTAAAGTTTCACTTCTTCCACTTAGTAACACTGTGATATGAGATTTCCCTTTGTATGCTGTGAATATTATTGGCTAAAAAGAAGCTGTTTTGGGTCTGTGATAGGGTAGAGCACAGCTAGGTGGGGAAGCAGCCTCCTACAACAACACTCCATCTGTAATTAATATGTGTTGTGTGCACCAGATCTTGTTTTTGTGACTGCTGAATATTTAATCCCCTGTAAGGATGTGTTAATATTTGTTGCCCATTGGCCAATTGTAAACACTTGAGTTGTGTTTTTTTGTGGGGCAGTTATGGATATTAAAGCTGCTGTAAGCCGGGCGGTGGTGGCACATGCCTTTAATCCCAGCACTCGGGAGGCAGAGGCAGGTGGATCTCTGTGAGTTTGAGGCCAGCCTAGTCTACAAGAACTAGTTCCAGGATAGGATACAAAAAGCTACGGAGAAACCCTGTCTCGAAAAATCAAAAAAAAAAAAAAAAGCTGCTGTAAATATACCCATGCTTTGAAGAGGATATTATTCTATTTCTCTAAGGTAAATATTCAGAAATGAGATTGTTGGGTCACATAGTAGCGTAGTTAGCCCAATAAGAATTGCCCAGCTGTTTTCCTAAGTGACGGTACGGTTTTTCAGAGTCACTCTCATCACACTGTTAGTGTGTGGGATGTCCACATGCTCACACACTTGCTAAACCTTCGTGGGGTCCCTTGGCTTTGCTTTGCCTCCGTCTTGGTTTTTATCACCTCTAGGAGTGTAGTGATCTTAGTGACTGGAATCATTTTAATGTGTTTCTGTCTTTTTGCACTTGTGTTTTCTTTGTACCTGATGAAAACCCTAGTGGACCTTCAATTTTTATGAACTAGCTTTTGCTGTAATAGTAAGAGTCTTTCTCACATGGCAACCTTTGTAATGCTGGAGAATATTCACAGAGTGGACTTGACACCAGCACCTCCTTTGGGGCTGGCTTGTCTTCGATTTTTGTCATCATAAGCCACACTGCAATAAAGACCTTCCCAGAATGGTTTTCTCATTTTCTGGGCTAGGTTTTAAAGGCAGAATCCCAGAAGTGGGGTTCCTGGGTCAAAAATATGAACTTTTTTATGTCTTTGGATTGCTTTCTGGAAGGTTTTATCTACTTACAAGACCACCACAGGATACGCAACAGTAACAATTTGAGATAGTGGAATGAAAAAAAATACTGAAAAATTTATTTTTATTTACTTATGTGTGCACGTATGTATATGCACATGTGCACACATGGAGGCTGGAAGAGGGCACCATATCTCCTGGAGCTGGAGTGCTTCTGGAATGTCTGGTTTATTAACATGGGTGGTGGGATCTGGGGAGCCCACAATTACCCAGCAAGAACTCTGAACCAGTGTGCACTCTCTCCAGCTCCCCCACGACCCACCAAATTTTTTTTTAGAAAAGTTATTTATCAAGACATGGTGATACAATTGTAATTTTAGCACTAGAGAGGCAGAGGCAAGAATATTGACTCAAGTTCAAGGCCAACCTGCTCTAAAATAGTGAGTTTCAAGCCAGCTAGGCACTGTGTCTAAATACACACACACACACATACAATTTAATGCACAAAAGATGATGTTTTAAAATTTTCATTTTAATTCTGTTTAATTTGATGCTGCTTCAGGACTGAATTACTATGTGCCCTAAAAGCGTTAACCAAACGTTAGTATGGTTGACAGTTTGGTAAGTTAAAGCAAGCAGGGAAAATTGATGGGATGGTAAAACAGAAAACACTGAAAGGTCTGAGTGAAGGGATGGTGCTTGAGGAAATAAGTGGTTTAAGTTATGTTTCTTGATTTCTAATGAAATTGAACATTTCTTTTTATTCTTGTTTACCGATTGCATTTTTTATCCTATGAAATATACATCTCCATATGCATACTTGAGATACAACATATATACAAATGTACATACATCTGTAGCTTGTGGAACCCTCATACCTTCTTGAGTAACATGATAATTGTAATAATGAAGAGATTAACTCTTTGTCATAGTAGCTATAGTACTTTTCTTTTAAAACTTAAGCCATTTGTTGTTCTATATAACCAACTGCCCCTCCTTCTCTGCTGCTTTCTACAGTGCAGGAAAAGTATTTGCAGCCCTCTCTCTTGAGGCTTGAAAATTGGCTGGTTTAGTTCTCTTCTAGATTTTTTTACTTGGTTTAAAAATAATTATAAGGGTAACATACAGAGTTTATATTGCTATGTACTGGGATATGTAATACGAAAAAGACATTTTTCAATTTAGTACCATAATTTAAATGAAATATTCTATGAAGGCACACAAGATTGAACCTAGGTTAATCTCAATGTGATCCATTTTGGCAGTCTCGGATATCATGTGCACTTAGTATGAATGGTCTATAAACAGTGGCTAAATCCCCAAATGTTGACACAGTGGAGGGATGCTGGGGAGACTGAGGGGTCCCCATTCAGAATCAGATGGCTACTGTGGTCACGTACTGCTTCTCATACTTTTTAGCCCTCGTGCACTCCCAGAGGTAGACACATGCCAGTCTGCAGCAAAGGACTGCCTTCACTGCACTCAGCCAGACTCACGCTGGCAACTCTGATGTCTAGGATTCCCGGTCTCTAGAAATTACCCCGGGTTGTCAGGAACAACATTCCTGGCCTCTTTGGCTCCATTGAACCTATTGCTCACTCCATTTGTCTGTTGGTGTTTGAAGCAAGCAATAACTCTCCTGTCTCAATCCAGCGCGGGCAAGCCTTCCCCATACTGCGGGCTGCAGCTGACCGTGTCCTTTCCTGACTCTTTGGACAGATGTGGAACAAATTCTCTCACATAGAAAAATTCTGTTCCTCAGACCAAGGCCTTCTCAACGAGCAGGGACCTGGCCATTGCCCCCATTTTGAACAGAGAGAAGAAATTATTTCATTTTCCAGAGTTATGCTGGGACTGAGCATCCAACCGAAAATCCCTCGGGAAACCTCAGAGAGGGCAAGAGTGACAGCCAGCAGTTCACTGAACCGAAGCCCCTCACCCCAACCCAATCAATATTAAGACGCACAGGGCGGCGGCAGATCCGTGGCTGAGGACCCATCTCCTCCTAGAGGGTGCAGAAGCGGGCCAGGAGGGCAGAGGTAGGGAGGAGTCAGGCCTCTCCATCTAAATGAGGCAGGCTCTCCTCGGGGGCTGTCAGGGCACTCAGTGTTTAGTTAAAAACGCTCCAAAAGAAAGAGAGAGCGGTAAGGCAGAGAGCTTGAAGTGGATCCTGAGTAATTAAGTGTATAAATTAATTCTTCCCCCAAGAAACGTGCCTCTCCTATTATTAGATTCTGCTCTCGAAGGAGCTACATCCAAGGAGTGGGTTTCCAGGAGAGAGTGAGAGCGAGAGAGCGAGAGAGCGAGAGCGAGAGCGAGAGAGAGAGAGAGAGAGAGGTCTGGGCTTTGCTGCCTGAAGCCTACAATTAAAATAAGCGACATGGATGTGTCTTTAAAAGAGAGATCTGTGGAAAACTAACGGGTTGTCTGTCAGGGGTGGGGAGTGAAATATGACTGCCTCAGCCCACCGAGTGGATGGATAGGAAAGTGCTTGTCCAGCCACGGACCCAAAGGGATAAAGTCCAATGATAACCTTCTCAACTGCTTAGCACGTAATGCATGTGCTGTTTTGATGCTAGTAATGTGTTTTGGTTTTTTTTTTTACTTCTTCCTATCTAGGAGGAATGAATCAAATATGAGGAGAGCTGGAACACGATTTTCAACCCATTGCTTTTGATTAAGTGCCCGAGCAGGCAGGTCCTGAGACTTGCAGTAGTACTAATGGGGCATAAAGTGCTATAAAAAGGATGGGGACCTACTTTTGTCCAAATGCCATTATCCTGGAATCAGAGAGCCTGGGTGTAATATGTCCGCAGTTAACCTTTTTTTCTGACAGGAAATTTTCTCTGTCTACTCACACCATCAATTACGCTGCATTTGGCCAGAGTGGTGAGCGATCACCTTATTTCCAGTGAACAATACACTTGTGCCAGGCTCCCGAGTGCCTGACGCCCTGGTGCCAGGGGTGAGCTGGTCATTGGGGTTTGGACCAAACTGTTGATTGTTTTCTGTTTGCATACTCATTTGCTTATTTTGGGAGGTGACATTTAAGTAACTGAAAACAAAATATCGTCGTTTTCATCCTAAAGGTAGTTGATGGAGGCACGCCACCCAGAGAGGAGCCTGCAGCTGGCGATTAGCCTGAGAAGCAGGGTTAGTGTGGAGGGTCAGAAGGGCTAGATCTGAAGTGCAAAGAGACAAGCTAAGGGAACAGGCTTGTCGTTTTTAGCTGAGCTATCCAGGGGAAGCCTATTGGGTGTCTATCTCCAGGGACTCTGGAGTCAGGGTCTTGATCTTGTCCCAGCCCTACCCCAAGGACACTGCTCTCTCAGCAATCTCCTGGCTGCCTCTACACCATTCCAAACTTTGCAATACATTTTTTCTTCTTTGCAATCAGCAAGTTGCAGATTGTCCAACTGTTCTGTCATTTATTGTAAATGGCTGCAAAAAGGAAAAGAAACAGAAAAAAAATTCCACGACGCTATAACATAGTCCTGAGTGTAAATCAAACATTCCCTGTCATGTTGATAGCTTGTGTTAGTCTAATGTATTTTATATTACTCAAAAGCTTTGAAACCCTGCAGCTTTCTTCATATAGGCCATTATGCGGTTATCATTAAATTGTCTTGCAAAGAACATTATCGGTAATTATAGCAGACACTAAAATCAAATGATCAGAGTGGGACCTTTAACACCAAGAGGAACCATTAGAAGTTAATCAAATAAAAGGATGAGAATAATTATGCTAGGATTAAGCAGTAATATGCCAGAAGTTATATACTTTGCTGAGTATATATCTTTACTCCCAGCTTCCTGAATTTCCTTTTTGTTGATGTGTTTTTATATAATACTTTGGCACAGAATGTAAACGACAATATTTTTGTCATGGCACAATCGGGCTCGAAGGTTCATCGGCTGTTCATATCTGAATGCCGTCAGAGGCACGGAGGTAATGATGAAGATACAAATAATAGTAATAAAAAAAGTGCAAAGCTGGAAAAAAAATCCATTGGTCAATGAAGCATAGCAAAGTGATAAAAATGGCGGCTGCAGCAGGCACAGGTGCAACAGAAGTGGCAATTGGCTGGTTGCTCTGTCGTGGAGCCCAAGTGTTTCTTGTGTGGAATCTGCCTCAAGCTGGCAGTTCCACACACTCTCATCTGCCTCTGCCAGTGTTCGTGGGGAAATGAGGAAATAGGGGCAATCACAGTGCCAGGAAGAGGAGACCTCAATGTCATGCCTCTCCCAAGTCCCCCACAGCACATACCCCTGGCACCCTGCAGACATTCACGCTACTTTGGAATGAGCTGAGAGAAACACGTGGCTTCGATGACTGATAATTGGGCTACAGTGAGAGAGAGGTCCCTCCCCCCAAATGTGGCCCATCTTAACTTCCAGATGAAACCTGGGCCACAGGGCAAACAGCATCATTGCAAGCAACTAAGACAACAGAGACTGTTTATAGCATAACCATTGATAAATAAAAAACACCCCCTTCGCATAAAAACTGGTTCATGCTAGCAGGTTTGCCTGCGTTCCAGTGAGTGATGCAGACTGGAACGCACACACCGATGAGACCATCACAAAATAGTCTGCTTAAAATGTTGCCATTTCAATGCAAAGATACGAACAGCAAAATCATTTAAATGCTAGCGTGTGATCTAATATTGGTACAGCTTTTATGGTTTGACATTTCTTTTTGAGGCTTTCTAAATTTTTAAAATGAAGGTACTGCTCCATTTCCCAGAAGTCAAAACTGATGTCATCTGGACATGGTTATAGAGCAGAGATCAGAATAAGTCTCTTTTGAGTCTGAAGATGAGCTTCTCTGCTACTCTCATAGTGTGTTGGGGGCAGGGTGGGCATCAGTCCCCAGAGTCCTTTCCCTGGACTAACATTGCATACCACCCTCCCACCCAGAGATGTGTGAAGTCAAGCTTGTGGAAGGCTTGCTAAGTTGAAAATAGGCTTTCCAGGCACATTGCAGCGCTCTTCTTGTGAAATGGCCTTTTATTGCCTTGGATGTTTCCCGTTTGCAAAGGCCTACCTCAGTGTGGGACTCAGGGAGGGGTCCTCTGGGAAAGAAGACAGGACTCACTTTAGGTGGTACAGCAGAGGAGGAGCTTGGAAGAGGTGCGGATGGGAAACACTACACTAGAAGAGTTAGCCTCAAAACTTCTCCAGTGGACTGCAAATCATAAGGCACTCAGAGTAGAGACAAGAACTTAGTGTGGATCTGGACATGAGCATAGGCAGCTAAACGTCACAGTTGATGACGAGGCCCCTGGTAACATGAGTATATGAGGACCCAAGTCTATAGTATCTCACCCAAAACCCCTGTTAGGACCACATAGTCCTGAGTGAGAGAGAACAAGTCTAGAAAGCTATAGGGAACCACACACAGCCATGAATCTCAGCCTCATCAACAGTCAGAGACAATCCTAACCCATGCTTGATAAGATACAAAAATGACAAAACCAACCAACTAACAACAGTAAAGGGTGTGTTTGGGGTGCTCTTTGTCAAGGTTCATAATTGTGGGTACAAGGGAAGTCTTGGGGGACTGGCTTTGCCTTCTTCTCAGATGGGCTAACTTTGGAACTTGAGACATCAGTATCCAGAAGGAATCAAGAATCCCCCAGCCATAGTAGCTATTCCAACCTGGACTCACTATAGTCTCCATGGTGCTTCCAGCTATGCAGAACACAGAGGGCAGACTTGAAAGTGAGAAACAGAGACCACGGTGGTCGGGAAAGGGACAATGGGGGGCTGGCCTGGCCACCAGACAGTTCACAGGTGTGGCGTCTGAACTTTGGTGTTGTGTATGTGTTCTTAATGGTTTATTTTTTTTAAATTTTGTTATAGGTATTTTATTTATTTGGTTTTGGGTGTTTGTCTATGATGTTGTCTTGTTTTCTTAGTGACTGAGAAAAATCCATTTCTATGTTTGTTAACAAGATGTAAGTATGTGGCCAGAAAAGTGGCACCCGTGTCTTGAAAGGAACCCCAGAAAAGATGTTAGGTAAGGCCCACAGTAGGGCAATGTAGTGAGTAGGCACAAATAAATCAGATTCCCTGAACCCCAGATTCCCTGGACCTCCTGGGCAGAAGAAAATTTTGCTTGAGGAACAGTCTTTACCTCATGATTGTACTTTGGGCTAGGGAGACGGCACAGCAGGTAAAGGCACTTACAGCCAAGCCTGACGACCTGAGTTCAATCCCCAGGACCGCACGCTGGAAGGAGAGAACAGAGCAGTTCTGGTGAGCTGTTCTCTAACCCCCACGCTTACATCGTCACACTGCACGGCACCCTCCCCTTAAAGAAATGGAAGAGAAATCCAGTATTTTGGAACATGGCCAGGGACACTTTACTTGGTTACTGGCTTCCTACAACAGCAGTCACAGTAGGGGAGCCAGAGGTCACCTTGGGAATCTTGCAAAGTTTAGTGATCAGTTGATCTATCTGGCCATATCCATCAGACACGGGGAAAGTCCCAGCTTCCACAGAAGCCTTCCCTCTCCCCCTAGGTGAAGGAAAGAGACCAACTGATGGTCTCCTCAGACCTCTGCTTTTGCGCAGACACAGTATTTTGCAAAATTAGAAAAAAGCCGCTGCCCCCATTGTTTTATCAGTAATTCACAGTAACCATAATAAAAGGAAACAGTGAGATTTTTTTCCGTTTATTTATTTATTAAAGATTTCTGTCTCTTCCCCGCCACTGCCTCCCATTTCCCTCCCCCTCCCCCAATCAAGTTCCCCTTCCCTTGTCAGCCCATAGAGCTATCAGGGTTCACTGCCCTGTGGGAAGTCCAAGGACCACCCACCTCCATCCAGGTCTAGTAACGTGAGCATCCCAACTGCCTAGGCTCCCACAAAGCCAGTACTTGCAGTAGGATCAAAAACCCATTGCCATTGTTCTTGAGTTCTCAGTAGTCCTCATTGTCTGCTATGTTCAGCGAGTCCGGTTTTATCCCAGGTTTTTTTCAGACCCAGGCCAGTTGGCCTTGATGAGTTCCCGATAGAACATCCCCATTGTCTCAGTGTGTGGGTGCACCCCTCGCGGTCCTGAGTTCCATGCTCGTACTCAGTGAGATTTTTTTTATCCCATTGTATAAGGATAAAATGAAGAAGACAGTGGTCTCTCTCACCGTGACAGCTCCATTGCCGTACAGCAGGGAGTGGATGGGCCCTTCTGACCTGCCCTCTGTCTGTTTTACTGCGCATGCTCCTGTGGCAGGGCCATCCCCCCAGGGTAATCCAAATGGGGATTGGTGATGGAGATGTCACTTTTGGGAGTCTTCTTAAATTCAAACCAACTTCAAGCTTCCACCTGCTAATGACTTCTTCTTCTTTTGTTTGTTTGTTTGTTTGTTTTTCGAGACAGGGTTTCTCTGTGGTTTTGGAACCTGTTCTGGAACTAACTCTTGTAGACCAGGCTGGTCTCAAACTCACAGAGATCTGCCTTCCTCTGCCTCCCAAGTGCTGGGATTAAAGGCATGCACCACCACCACCCGGCTGCTAATGACTTCTTAGAATTAGAAGCATGGGCCCTTGAACCCTGGGCTCATTCACCATTCCTTCCTCCCCTGGCTGTTTCCCATGGCTAAAGGCGAGGAAGCATGTAAGTCCAGTTAAGCCACGGCAACACCACCTGTTCTTGTGGTGTTTTCAAGGATGCAGCTCTGAAGGAGACTTTTGGATATCTGCCCTGGAATGCATCAGGATTAGGGGCAAGCAAGGTCTCTAACAAATGTGGCCAAGCAGTGTCGTACATGGGGCAGAAGCCGAAAAGTTGCTGCCTCTCCTCTCCCTCCTTCTACTGAGCTCTTAAATTAGCTGTGAAAACCCAGGTGTCAGCTGTCCCCCTGGTACCAGCCAGATGAGCCATTAAAAATGCCAGGAAGAAATGAATACCTAAATCACCCTGTCTCTCCGAAGGTAGAGTCCTCCCTAATCACACGGCCTATCATATTTTCTTCTTCTCCAGATGGAGGTCTCCTTTCAAAGTCTGATAGTCACAGAGACAAAGATATGGCGTCAGCCTTAAGTAACCATTGAAGTTTTACTCCAATAGATTATTTGCTAAGGGTAACTAACATGAAAAAAAAATGCCCTTGCAGACAACAGCTTACTTTCTCTTGCTTTTTTAAAGGATAATATTTAGTTTCATCTTGCAACTACTTGGGAAAATTTAGGAGTGAGTTAGAAAGGCTGGTCAACAAGTAGAACTTCATAAATTGCTTGGGCCCTAATCAATACATATTGTCATCCACTCTAGTCCTTCGGGCGGCTTTCTCTCTGCCTTGAGTCGCTGGCGTATTTTATGAGGTTGTTACAGTCTGGGCTTGCATGGCCTGGGCCTAATGAACCTGTCACCACCACTATTGATTGACATGCCAGTGTAAGTGAGACAGGCGATTCCGATTGACTTCCTAATTACTGCTGCTGGGCTGCCTCACCCACTGCTAAGGCCAGAGGTTAATAGTTTTGATGTTCAGCCGCTCCTAGCAATGGAGGCAGACTCCTCAGAAGTCAATACTCGAATCAGGTTCTCAAGGCTACTGCCGGGCCTGATCAATTAAGTCCTTTGCCTTCCTTCTGGTGGTGCTTGACAAGCGGCTGATGAGTGGAGGAGGTCAGAAAGCAATGGTTTAAGGGAGTTTAGCGGGCTCCAACGTCCATGGTCAAGGGTGAGAAATGAAGAAGGCTGCTGTTAGGTGAGACACACTTGGGTGACAGCAGCGGAAAGGCCTCTCTCAGGTGTGGATTTGCTTCGCTGTGTCCTTGCCTTTCCACACTAAGAACTGAAGATTGAGCGATTCTTTTTCCTCCCACAGGGATATCTGGATATGCCAGGTGCTACAGACTCGTGGAAACAAACTTCTTCTTCTTCTTCTTCTTCTTCTTCTTCTTCTTCTTCTTCTTCTTCTTCTTCTCCTCCTCCTCCTCCTCCTCCTCCTCCTCCTCCTCCTCCTCTTCCTCCTTTTCCTCTTTCTTTTTTTGAGACAGGGTTTTTCTGTGTAACAGCCCTGGCTGTCCTAGCACTTGCTTTGTAGACCAGGCGGGCCTTGAACTCACAGAGGTCCACCTCCTCTGCCTTTTAAGTGCTGGAATTAGAGGTGTGAACCACCACCACCTGGTCTGAGTTCTTTAACCCCACGCAGGTCAGCAAATGTTCAGACACTTACTTCCCAGCTCTGGAGGCTGATGTCCAA
Source organism: Microtus oregoni (assembly GCF_018167655.1). Classification (NCBI taxonomy): domain Eukaryota; kingdom Metazoa; phylum Chordata; class Mammalia; order Rodentia; family Cricetidae; genus Microtus; species Microtus oregoni. Next base: position 539,052 of record NW_024543833.1, on the reverse strand, counting down.
GATCAAGGTAGATTTCATCTTTGTTTCATGGCAAGAGGCCTTTTGATATTCTCACATGGCAGAAGAAGGAGGGGAAGGCTGCTGTCTGGGGCCCCTCTTAAGGGCTATTAATCCCTCGTAACCTTAAGACCCAAAGGCTCTGCCCCCGACACTATCACATTGGTCACTGGGTTTCAGCATGTAAGTTTGAAATGGGATGCACACATCAGGGCCACAGAACGAGGGCAGAATTAAAAGACTTACACAGTTTTCATGCATCCAACAGAAACAAGTCAGATATTCACCCCGTCCAAGGCAGAGTGGGAGTATGCAGACTTCCAGTTGCTTTCGTTCATAGTTTGCCTTAAGAACTGGTGATGTTTATCTATCCATCTTTAATCTGAACTCCCAAGAGGCCATGAAGTGTCTATAGGAGTCAATAGATCCATTTTTAATGAGAAAAACTAAGGCTTAGCAAAAGGTAATTGACTCTCTTGAAGTCATACACAGCAAAGACATAGAGAAGCAAAGACACCCAATGCCTGCAGAGCAATTCAGATAAATCAGACTGATGTGCCTATCAGTCAATCATCTCTGCATCCACCAGTACCACTGGCTGACAAGGAGGACTCCAAAAGCTAAGGGAGGGCAGGAAGCCATGTCAGCTGAGTATGGGGGAGCTGGGCAGAGGCTTGCCAGAGGCCTCACCCACCAGAGTCACACAAAACAGGATTAATTCTTCTGGAAATGAGTTTTGACATGTAAGCAAAGTGCCAAAGAGACTCAGTGCTCACGGGTTTTACTGGGTCATGCCCAACCCTGGCCAGACTCCAATAAGGAAAGCAGGTGTTCAACGTAAGTGTGTGGTTTGTGAGAGCTGGTTGAGAAGGACTTGGGAACAGCAGAAACTCCTGGAACTCAGCAGGCCTTGACAAGGGCAGGGGTCTTGGGCCTGAGTAGTAGCTCTTCTCTGAAACCAGGAAGAAAGGTGCAAGGCACTGCCACTGAGGCTCCTCATGAGAGCCTCATGCCAAAGAGGTATTTCTAAGAACCCTTAAGTTAACAAGGAAGAAAGGGGTAAATATATGAGTCCACTATGCGTGTGAGTTAGTGTCCTCCAGGGAAGTTATTCAGTACGCACAGTGTGCCTCTGTGGCCAATGGCTCCATGTCGTTCTTGAGTAGGGACAATACAACGTCACAAATACAGCCTTCTGTCGTCATTCAGAACACATGCCAGCTCCATGGCATCACCCACCTTCCTCCCGCAAGTCTGCTCGGCACTAACCCATTGCACTCTCTTTCTCAGGAGCAAGCTTAAAGAAGTGTTGACAGCCCAGGCAAACCTGCACTCCTCCACACTTCTGTATTCACACTGCTGCAGAGAACATAGCTCTTAGATCATCTTATTTCATCCCCCTTTCTTGTGTGTAGTTAGCACATCGCTTTTTAGCTAAGTCATGGACTTTAAGGGCACTTATTCTACCCCCTTTGTGTTCCCAAGAGTGTGGTATAGTGCCCCCCCCTCATTCTACTTTGCTCTAACAACCCATGATCATAAAAGAGAACTCATTATCTGTTTTGCTCTGTTATTGGGCTAACCTCCTGAAATGAAAACCAGGTCCATCCTCATCTAAAAGAACTGTGAAGAACTTGGAGCCTTAAAACAGGAACAAAGAGAAACTTTGGGACGTCGAAGCCTCAGTCCTCCCAGCATCCTCCAGCTGAAGACATACACCATTGCCCAGAAGGACTCCACCAGCAAGCTTCCCATCTCCGCCCCCCTCCCCCCAGCCCCTTCTCCGCGGTCAGCTCAAGGCAACTGTCACAAGCTTCGTTCTTTTATTTAAAACTAGGAGGGAAAATGAGAAAGAATCTGAGATCAAGGCAGCAGCTAGCCTCCAGGGATATCAGGTCCTTGGTTGTTTTAGGGGTCTACCCAAATTCAAAGTGACCAACAAGTCCTGGATAACCAGGGACTGTTCTGCTTTTAAACTCAAGTCCATATCCTGGGTACACAAGATGGTTTACATCATAACCAGAGCAGGGGCAAAGAATGCCTGAAAAATGCCAGAAAGCCAAAGGAAATGGGAGGAGTTTGCCTGTTGCCCTGGAGAAAAGTGAAGTTGGGAAAGGCACAAGGGGAAAACAGAAGGGAACGGTGGCAGAGGCCCCAGTAGGTAAAGTGACTGGGATTGCCAAGAGGGGCGTCACTCTTCTGTTGCGCATGCGTGCGTGTGCACAAGTGGGCCTGCACGTAAGCAAGGGCTCTACTACCGAGCCATATCCTCAGCCCTAGCTCTTCTTTTTCAACTAGCTGGTTGTATGGCAGCACACTTCCTTTGCTCCTCTAAATAAATTTGATACAAATGCTTAAACCAATGCCCCCATTCCGCGGCCTTTCCTACTTGTGTTCTGTAGACTAAGGAAAAGAACCAACTTTTACACCCAGGTTGATGTGATAGGAAACAAGGGCAGAAGGCATGAAAATGATCTACAAATTGTACCGAAGCAGCCCTAGTGAGCTTCAGGCCGAAGTGGACTCCAGGGGAGGAGCCTCTGGGAAGTCACTGCAATGTCTGTGGATTTGGGACCTTTTGCAATCTGTGGAGTGGATGATCCATGTTTACTGACAGCCCTGGAGGATGTTGAGGCAGGAGGACTAAAACCTTGCTTCCTTAGTCCATGAGACTTAGCTCCTCTTCTTGCTACATTGTCCTGTTCCATGGGTGCTCAGATGGCTCTCGTTTTGACATTTTCCAAGGGCTCAATTTGATCTTCCTCCCATTTGTAGGACTTCCTGGGGTGACCCAGCCTTGCTCTGCACCCCAGAGTCAGACTCATACGGTCTCAAGATTCAGGATCCCTTGAATCCAAGAATCTTTGTGGTTTTGACTGGCATCTCTCCGATTCCAAACCCTCTATCTTCTTACTGGCCATAAGTTTCTTCTTTCAAGGATGGTGTGCTTAAGCATTTCTCAAGCGCCTTGCTTTTAAATTCTCTCCCTTCCCTAGAGAGTGCCACAGTCCATTTTCAGCCGCTTGTAGCAAGTATTCAGAGTTCAGCAGTGCTTGCTAGCTACTGTTCAGCAGCATGGAATCAAGTAAGAGTTCTCAGCCATTCTTAAGGCTCCCACTTTGATCAGCAAACCTGGTTTTCACCCTTGTAATTCCCATAGACCAAAACCATGTGAGCTATTTTAATTAAGTTGAAGTAGCTAGCAGAAGCAGGTGAGAATCTAAGCATGTGTTCTTCGTCTTCTCTGGTCCAATAGAATGGATACATACTTCCTGTTATAGTCATGACGTAGACTATTAGAGCAACAGAAAGGAACAAACTCCAAACTAATAAATCAGATTACCTGTCTTAGCACAACTTCTTTAACAAGCTGATCTGAAGCAAGGAACTTCCCTGGGTCTCAGTTTCCTCCAGTCTAGGCTGGCACACAGTATCACTTTACTGTGGTAGCACACAGGGTTCCAAGCCTTTCAGACACTGAAATTGCAATGCTCAGAGAGTCTAGCAAGCATAGATGGACCATGCCAGCTCAGCTATACAACGAATGAACGCTTGCATTAGAGGCAATGCAAATCCCCTCTATGACTTCATTTTCCACCCAGAACAGGGCAGGCAACCCTAAATCTGAGGACAGCAGTGGAGTCAGGTCATCACTGATACCAAGTGAGAAGTTGGGGGGTACACCTTTTCAAGCCCCTTGTGGTCTGCCTTCTCCAGTCTGTGTCTCATGTGCCTATGAGGATGCTGCAAGTTGCCCATTCAGAGGTGCTTACAAGTATATATATTATTAATTGTTTTTGATATCTATGGCCTTCACTAATTAATCCTCTTCCTAACCTGCCTGCTGTGGCTTGAACCTGAAATACCCACCAGCATCATGTTTGGAACTCGGCCCCCATTTTGTGACACTATTTTGAAATCTATGGAGCCTTTGAAAGGCCTGGCCTGACTGGTAGAAGCAGATCAGTAGGAATGGGCATTTGAAGTCTATCTCCACTCCTGGTCTGAGCCAACCTCCTGGTCTACTGCCGTATGAGGAGTCTTTACCACATGCTCCAGCCTCCTCACGAGGACAGGTGAAACCATGAGCCTAAACGGCAATGGGTTTTTGATCCTACTGCACGTACTGGCTTTGTGGGAGCCTAGGCAGTTTGGATGCTCACGTTACTAGACCTGGATGGAGGTGGGTGGTCCTTGGACTTCCCACAGGGCAGTGAACCCTGATAGCTCTATGAGCTGACGAGGGAGGGGGACTTGATTGGGGGAGGGGGAGGGAAATGGGAGGCGGTGGTGGGGAAGAGACAGAAATCTTTAATAAATAAATAAATTTAAAAAAAAAGAAATAAACCGAAATGTTGAATTTTTTTTTTTTTAAAAGAACTTTTCCTCTCTTGTTTCTGTTGGGTCTTAAGTCACAGTGATGCTTTAGATTTTGCTTTCCTTTCCTGAGTCATCTCTCCTGGGCTTGTTTAACATTCGTTAGACCAGTGGCAAGCTCTGCCGGACACCATGAACCAAGGACTTCCTCTTTTCAGCCCCAGCAGGAGCAGCACCGAGGTCTCTGCCCTGCACATGGCGGCCTTCAATAAATGACTGCTAAGAAAATTGCTTGTGGGAGCCATGGTTCTCCTGATTTCTCTTCCCATCCATTTCCCTTGCCCACGAAGAGAGTTAGGATAATTGTTTCCAGGAGACCAGGGCTGAGACTCTTTCCTGTGGCGGTGACTCACAACCTTAGGTGCACTTTGGAAGCATTTGCAAAGCTTGGAAATGACTGGCACTCAGGTCCCACCCCTAGAGACTTGGATTTAATTGGCCTTGGGTGGAACCTTGACCAAAGGGAGGTTGAGAAGAACCCCAGCTGACCCTAATTTTCCATAGGGACTTGAAGACGTTGCTGTGCCAAGCTTTCTAGTCACTGCTCTTGGCCCTCACATTACAGAAAATGGAAGGGAGGTTGGAGAGTATCAGCGGTCCTCTCCAAGGTCACATAAGCACCCCTGCCATCCAAAGAGACAAGGAACCCTTCTCTCTACCAGGTCTCTCTAATAAGTGACCCTCCTGTCACATCTTAAGAACTCCACTGGGCCACTGCTGGAGTTTGCAGATGCCACCAAGCAGCCATCAACTGGTAATGATTTCTGATCAGATGCAAACAATTACGTTAGGGAAAAAAGAATCCACATTCCATTACACACACCCCACCCAAATGACTGGCTCCCTGGCCTAATTGCCTTCTGAGCTCCCCAGAAAGCGATGGCTAATAAGGCAAGTGCCCCAAAGAGCCAAAACTTCAACCTGGAAGGAAAAGAGCCTAGAGTAGGTCTGAACGTTCAGTCAGTCACAGGGGTGAGCCAGGAGCTCTGCTGGCCCAACAAGGCTGTGCTGCCTAAGTCACTGAACACATTCACTCGGCGCCTCCCCAATCCTCCACTCCCTGGCTCTCCTCCTCCCCATTTCAGTTTCTTTCCAAAAAATCTTAAGGCAACTGCAGCTGATGTTTGATGGATTGGCCACTGTGTTTTATTCGACAATGTATATCATTCTGCCAATATGAATTTGCAAGATGGTAAAAATACAACCCCCCTGAAAAGATTACATGAAAGGGGAAAAAAATCATTAGGCAATTAAGAATGGCAATAATTCACTCATATCTATGCTTTGGGAAGAAATATTGCCCCAGGGAATTGGCCCCGCTTATCACTTTGTCATCTGTCTGGGGTAGGAGCGAGCAGAGGTTCCGTGTGCAGCTCTCATGGTTTCCTGCAGTCTTTCTAAGCGTGATCAAAATAAATGCCAGGCTTTTAATAGAACTCTGCCTCTCCTGGGGTAGCCATAATTTGTACACATGAAGCTGAGTTACTAAATTAACTAAACATATGCATTTTTTAAACACCTTTCCACAAATCCCTTTCATAAATCCTAAATAAGGAATTTGGAGGATGGATAGGACCTTAGAGGTCATTTGGCCTCTCTTCTTAATTCATGGATGAGGTCATTTGAGGCCCAGAGAAGAAAGCTATTTCTTTTAGGGTCACACAGCTCACAGACACAAAGATATAGTTAGTGCTCAGGTCTCTTAGCTCATAAGTTGCAAAACTATTCCACCATCCTGCTTCCTCCTTGGACAGGTCATTATGTATCAAGGAGTTGATGATGTTCCTCAAGGCATTAATGCCTGGATGTCCCTCTCACGCCAGGTTGGACTTTTGAGTCTAGTCACCACGTCTTGAGGAGCTAGAGTCACACAGAAAAGTCACGTGTGGGAATTCTAACGGTGACTCTAGCTAAATTTCAGACATAGGAGGGAACCAACCTTCAGACAACTTAATCTGCCCTCCCAATCACCTCAGCTAATGCTGCAGACGGCACAGCAGAGACAGGCTGTCTGCAGCTGCTCAGGCTGCAAGATTGTGAGCAAAATGACCAGTGTTAGCGCTGTTGTAAGTCATGAAGTTATGAGGTCATTTGTAATTAGTCTGCGGAACAAGTGTTTATCCAAACAACACAATAACTGAACAAGTGTTTATCCAAACAACATGCTGTTTTTCTCACGCAATAGAGCTCAAGGTGCTGTAACCACTGAGCAGATTTGTCTTCCTTCTTCCTCCACTATCCCTATCATGTGACTTTGCTGATTGTCTTAGTTACTTGTCTGTTGCTGTGAAACACCATGAAACATCATGATCACAGCAGCTTGAAGAAGGAAGGGTTTCTTGGGCTAATGGTTCTAGTGTTAGTGTCCATGATGGCAAAACGAAGGCATTAGCAGGAAGCTGGGACCCACATCTTAGACTGAGAGCATTAAACAAGGAACACACTAGGACTGCATGAGGCTTTGAAAACTCAGAAACTATCCTCCTGAAACCAGCAAGGTCACTATCCCTAACCTACCTGAAGAGCATCACAAGCTGGGGACCAGGAGTCATGAATTGGGGCCTATGGAGCACATTCTTGTTTAAACCCTCACAGTTCTGGTTTTGTTTGGTTTTATTTTAGACTTTTATTAACAGGTGCTTGCAGCTTGTTGACTTTTTTGCAAAAACAAATTGTAAATTTTTAGGAAGTTCTTAAAGATCTCAACTTGACCACATATGAAACAACTTAAAAACCCATAAAGGTGTGTTGCAAAAGGCAAGCAAAAACCAAAACAAACATAAACATATGCAAACAAACAAAAATATGTTTGCCATTACCAAGAAGAGACATCTTTAAGTAAAAATAATATAAACCCATGCTGAATAGATAATGCGGGTAATTGGTTCTATTGTACCTGGTCAACAGGCAAAAAGCAAGCACTTAAGGTGTTCCGCTCCAATCTTTGTTGATGTTGCTGGAAAGCCATATTCATTTCTTTGTGTAGGATGACCAAACTTTGATCATGATAGAGACGGTAAATGGGCATTCCTCAGCCTCGGCCAGGTCAGCCTTTAGAATCGACTCTCAGCTGGTGGATCAACTGCTTTTGTCTCTTTGCCATTATGTGGTTCAGGGTTTTCTGGGCATCGGTGTCGGTGATTGAAGTTGCAGCGACACCGTGGTTGAGCTGCTGACTGTGGGTCTCATCTCCTTGATTTCCCTTCTCCCCTTCATTGCTGTCCTCTCTAGGTCATCTTTGGGAAGGAGGGACCAGCAGAAGTCATGGTCTGTAATCCTGGTACATACTCTGTGTCACAGGTCTACCTGCCTCTCCTGCACCCCAGTTGTCAGCACCCTCCATCACTTCTTTCACAGGAGGGGTGCAGTACTGTGGTTGATGCACACAGGGTCTCAGCATTTCAGGAATGAACCTTAGCCTGAAGTAGGGCTAGTAGGGCAGCCATGTTGGCCCTGGCCTTTGGGAGCATGCTCTGATTCCTCGTTCTTTTCCCCACTCTCACTATCCTGGTTGTTTTGCTGTTAATTGCATGGAGGACCCCCCAAGGAGGCGGATCGCACCTATACCTATCATGGTTATGGTTTGTTGTCTATTTACTGCCTTGAGCTGGAACTCCACCAGGGCCTGCAATGCTTGAGGCCTCCACACCCTTTTCTCCTTCAACAATGTCAACCCCCACTGTCTCTCCAACCGCAATACTATGAAGGTACTTCCTGGGGTGTTCTTTAAAGTGGTCTGGTGTACAAATACGTCTTCCTTGGTAAACTTCCTGTTGATGAAACCATATCTGCTCCTTCTTTGAACAATTTTACAATTCCCCAAACCCTCCTTGCAGTGATCCTCTTGTCTGGGCAGGAGGGTGCCGATATGAGGCCACCCAGTCACACTTGCCACCACTGCCTGTCTGGTGGTTCTCAGCCTCAAGGTTCAGGGTTGTGGCAGTGGCTGGGATGGGGAGTGAGATGCTGCTACTCTTCCCCAGGTGTGATGGCGAGTCAGCCTCCCGGGCAGAGGGGCCCTCTTTACCCCGCTGCAGTTATGGTACGTGGCTACTCTGCCTACCAGCATCATTAAGTTTTGGACATGGGAGGAGACCTAGAGAATAAGGAGAGGGGTTCTATCTTGCCTGAATCTGTGCTATGTTACAAATTTCCTAAAATTCTGTACCAGGAGTTTATCTCCTATTCCTTTGTCTTTGTGCAGACACATTGACACTCCTCTTTGCAGGAATCCGAGGAAGTGTGGAATCATATGTGTACAGGTGTTTATGGGGAGAACAGGTAACTTACAGGCTTCTAGTAAAATCATCTGAGCTGCAAGTATAATGCCGAGCACAAAACCAGCACTCAGTTCCAGGCACTGGCTATCATTTCTCTTGCCCAATCGCTTAGGCATCACTTTCTGCAGAGGTGCAATATTTATGAACTGCGGTGGTTTGTTTTCTTTTGCTTTAACATACAGTTAATCTCCAATGCATCCTTTTAGTGCCACTAGCAATGAGTCAAAATTAAGATGTGTGTTCGGACAAAAGGCAGCTCCCTCCTGCTGTGGAATAATCGTTTTGTACACTGTAAGTGTGTATTACTCTCATTGGTTAATAAAAGGCTGACTGGCTGGTGGCTAGGTGGGGTTTTGGGGGCAGAGAGAATGCTGGGAAGAGTAAGGGTGGAGTCTCAAGAGTCTCCAGGAGACACAGAGGAAGCAGGAGACGAACATGCTGTACTGAGATAAGGTACCCAACCACATGGTAGAGCATAGATAGAATACGGGTTCATTTAAGATGTAAAAGTTAGTTAGTACTAGCCTATCAGCCATGAATTTGTGATTAATAATAAGTCTCTGTGGTTATTTGGGGAGCTTGCTGGCAGGACAGAACTGACTGGCGTTCTTGCCAAAAAAACTCTGCCTACAAATGATGACTCACCTACCAATGGCATCTCACATTGGACTCCAGATGATGTGATTACTTCTACCATTCATTAAGTCATAAATCACACTGTAATCATTCTCTTCTATCCTTCCTGGCCATGCCTACTCTTCTCTGGGGCCTCTCTTTCTTGGGTTCGCTTGGGAACTCTATGATCCATTTCAACTAGCTGAATGTGGACCCAGACTCTCAAAGCAACACCTGACTCCACAGAACATTAGACCACGATAAAGACAAAATTCCTGCCACACTTCCCCTTTCCTATCACTCATGCATCTCCACTTTGGTCAAATGACCTCATTCAAGCCTTTGGCCTTGTCCTAGCCCCTGTTTGACTCTCTGAAGGCAGTAGCTGAGTTTCTTGTTACAACCATGTTCCCAGTCAAAAGTCTGTATTGTGGTATTCAATTTGATATGTCAACTTGGGTGAGTCACAGTGGCCAGAAATGTGTCATACATTCTGGATGTTTCTGTGAGGTATGTTCACATGAGATTGACATGTAAAATGGTTGACTTGAAAGCACTTTTTCATAAAGTCTATGAGTCTCATCCAATCAGTTTCAAAGATCTGAGTGGAAGACGGCCCTGGTAAGCAGGAATCTGCTAGCAGATCCGGTCTCTAGACAGAGTCTGCAGCTCTTCTGCACATCTCCAGGCTGCAGAGTGTATTTGCAAACATTGCCAATCCGTGAGTCAGTTCTTAAAATAACACTCAAAATAAATTAACTCCCCCATCTTTGCTCTTCCTCTCCCTCACTCCCTTTTTTCCCCTCTAGAACCCTTCATTGCATCTATAAGGGATTGCCTCTAGAAACTCTCGGGATACCCAAATCTACAGTTGTTCACGTTCCTTAAGCACAAAGGCATAATATTTGCCCATAACCAATGCATGCCTTCTTGTATGCTTTTAATCTTTCCAGTCTCTTCTCTCAATGCCCTACAAAGCCTAATGAAATGTCAAGCAAGGCAGTGGAGATAGCTGCTATACTATACTTTGGGGGATTGATGACAAGAAAAATTGCTGAATGTTCAGTAAAGATTTGTGTTTGTACGTATGTGGATGTGTGTATGCTAGTACATACGGGAGTTCAGGTGCCTACAAAGGTCAAAGGTTAAGATGGGTGTCTTCCACATCATTCTCCACCATACCTTTTAAAATATAGTATTTTATAAATAATTTGAGAATTTCATATATGCATAAAATATGTTTTGATCATATTTATGTCCTACTCCTCCCCTAACCAGGCCTGAAGAGGTGGCTCAGTGGTTAGGAGCACTGCCTGCTCTTCCAAAGGTCCTGAGTTCAATTCCTAGCAACCACATGGTGGCTCACAGCCATCTGTAATGAGATCTGGTTCCCTCTTGAGGAACAGACCTGGTCAGTCTTCCTCATCAACTTACACCACAAAACCCAACATGGACAAGTTCAACAGAACCTCCATATACAGGCTGCCCATGCGTGCTTCAGCATTGCCAGGGCATAAATTTCAATTTTCAAATTTCCTCTTCTCACTTCCCCCCATCTGTCCTCCATTTCCTTACCCCTCTTTACTTCATGCCCTCCTTTTGTTTCAGCCCACGGAAGAGTTCAGTTTGTGCTGCTCATATACGCATGGGTGAGGGGACATTCATTGGAGCTGGGTCAACCTACTAGGGGCTATAACCTTAAAGAAACTGACCCCGTCTCTCCCACCAGAAACTGTCAATAGCTCCTCGACTATAGGCGAAGGTTCATGAGCCCCTCCCTTCCGTGCTAGAACGCTGGTTGGCTTAGCCCCTCCCCTTCCATGCTAGAATGTTGACTGGTTTAGCCCCTCCCCTTCCATGCTAGAATGTTGACTGACTTAGCCCCTCCCCTTCCATGCTAGAATGCTGACTGGTTTAGCCCCTCCCCTTCCATGCTAGAATGCTGACTGGTTTAGCCCCTCCCCTTTCATGCTAGAATGCTGACTGACTTAGCCCCTCCCCTTCCATGCTAGAATGCTGACTGGTTTAGCCCCCTCCCCTTCCATGCTAGAATGCTGACTGATTTAGCCCCTCCCCTTCCATGCTAGAATGTTGACTGGTTTAGCCCCCTCCCCTTCCATGCTAGAATGCTGACTGACTTAGCCCCTCCCCTTCCATGCTAGAATGCTGGCTGGATTAGCCCCTTCTCTTCCTTTCTAGAATGCTGACTGACTTGACCTTATGCAGGCAGACATGGCAGCTATGCATTCAGGAGTGCAATGGTGTTCTCGTGTGCGGAAGTCACTGTTTCACTCCAATCCTCTGGTTCTTATCACCTTCCCAGCCCCTCTTCCACAATAGTCCTCGCGTCTCGGGAGGAGGGCATCTGATATAGAAAACTGTCCTCGAGTCTCGGGAGGAGGGTGTATGTTATAGACGAACCATTTCTGGAAGCAGCCCATTGACACATTTTCTGTACTTGGACCACTTGTGAATTTCTATATCAACCACTATCTACTACATAAAGAAGCTTCTCTGACAAGATCTGAAAATTATACATTCTATTCCACCTTGTCTTTGAAGACAGGTTCTCTCACTCACTGAATGTGGAGCTCACCAGCTGTCTACAGGAGGTAGTCATTGAGCTCTGTGGATCTGTGTGTCCTCTCCTTCTCCACCTCCAGCCCTGAGATTGCAGTCCCATGTGACTATGCCTAGCGTTTGCATACATCCTGGGGATCTGAACTTGGGCTCTCATGCTTGTGTGCATGCAGTTTATGGGCCGAGGCATGTCCCCAATCCAAGATGAAATGTTGAAAAATATATTTGATCGCACACACACACACACACACACACACACACACTATGATGGTTCTGTTTCTCTGTAGAACCCCACCTAAACTGTGTATCAACTTCTTCTTGAAATGCCTAATAAAAACAGAATAATTCTTCTCCCTCCCTCTATTTTTCTATTGCAGTGTACTTCCTTAGGTATCAGGGAAACAATCACGAAGACAGCCAGATTCCGCTCATGAGTGCCTGTCTGTGTCTTGGGTCATCAAACAACTAGCATTTCCTAAAGGGTGGGTCACACTTGGGATATGCTCCTTGACGAAAGAGTCCCTTGGTCTGAGACGTCTGGGAAACACTCCGTGTAGAGATTTGAATTCAGTTGACCATATGCCCTAGATGGCAGGACGGACCCAGTTTGGACCCATTAGCATTTTGACTCATCACTGATAACATTCTTTTATCTCTAAACATCCTCAGTTGGTTCATAAACCATACAGTCACCCTGAGTATAATTATATGAATGCATTAAAGCCTCTGAGTCATCTTGTCTCAAAGAAACGCATTTAACTGCGTTAAGCCTGGTGCTTCCAGAATACAGCTATGTGACAGTGGGTTGGCTTTTTGCATTGGCATCTATTAACTTCATTTAAGATAGATGTTCTAAAGATCATTTACTTGGATGGAAGTAACATCCTACATACACACATCAAGTTATAAGAGTCAGAGAGCAAGAGAAGGGGGACTCCTAAGAGAGAACTTGCTTTGGGCCTTGAAGAATGAGCATAGATTTGACAGGAAGAAAGGAAATAGAAGGTCTATGTGGAGAAGTAGCAGTGACCAAGATCTGTCAAATGTGAAGAAGAGAAAGACTTGAGTGGCAGGTCAGCTGGAGGAAATGATGCCTCACCTTTCCATTCAAATGCCTGTTGGAACCATGGCTGTTGCTGCAGCCTCCTCACCTGGTCCCAGTGATCAACAGGCAGACTTGCAACAGAACCCGGAAAATAGTTACTGACAGAAAGACTAGAAAGATGTTACTGCTAACTCCTCACCTGGTCCCTAGGAAGAAGTTGCTGTTGTTGAGATAGTTAACATAGCCGCCCGAGATTCACCAGCATCTCAAAGTTAACTCCCATCACTCCCAGCTTTTGGAATATCTGTAATTGCAGCCTGGTGGATCACACTAAGCCAGGAACGTTCACATCAGCAAGGAGTTGAATTCACTGCAGTGATTAAAAACTATCAACCTCTTCACTTAGGTGGAAGTTGCAGGAACCATGTTGGGCTTTGAAAGAGGTCGTACCTCACCATCTGATTCTCAAATGCAGGGAAAGCCAGAGGCAGCAGGCTGTGACGTCACCACCTCCCTGAATGATATCAGCAAGCTGAGTGTGATTTTGCCTTTACTCTGACTCATTCAATTTTCTTTGAGGGCAGGGGTCAGGAAGCAAATATTTGTATAGTCTTAACCTAACACCTAGCAAAATTACCCAAGGCTGTGTACTTGTTAGAGCAAGTACTACTAAGCTACAAATCTAACACCCTGCAAAATAAGGTGGAAAAAAAAACAAGCATTAAGCCCATGCGACAGCTCTAAGCTTTATTCATTTGGCTGAGAAGTTTGCCATGACCATGGAGAAATGCCAGGGCAAGTGGACTACATGAGTTCCTGTGTCCCCTCGGCACAGCCTAAGGTGGCAGACTGGTCTACAGGTGAGCGTGTGCTCACTCTACCTGTCCAGTGGTTCCCGAGTCAGAGGACCCAGCCCCCACTGAAGCTTAGGCTTCAACTTCTATGGCCCAGGACACTGCATGAACGAAAACAACCTCTGAGTGAACTCACGCTGTTCTCTGCAGACATTGAAGCAGAATGAAAAGAAATTGGACAGAACCTAAGCAGCAGCTTAAGAAGGAAAAGAATATTCTTTCCTTGGAGGTCCACATCTGTCCTTAGTTAAACATGAGGAAAGGCTCCTGCAGCAACTGATTTTGAACAGAGGTTGGAGAACCCTGCCTTTGACCTTAAATCCTAATGTATAGCAAAGCTGGTCAACCAAGGCGTGAGCCAACGGGAGGAAACAACGCCAGAAATATTCAGAAACAAGGGGCCATGTTTTCAGCATCCCACATCCTTGGAGGATCCAAACTCAAGCCTAAATTGGAGCCTAATCTCAGGGGAAACTGAGTGGGGGTGGAGGCTGGGTCTGGGAAACACTCAGGGGCTGTTGGAGGCCTCAGGGATGAGACTTTGCCAATAAGAAGATGTCCACCTTGTTCTTCTGCCTAGGAGAGGGGAAAGAACAGGGCTGGGGGATACTGGAATATGCTGCATACACTGGGATGGCATTAAAGTGGAGGAAGCTACACATAGAGCCACCTTGCCCTCTTGTCACAGATGGTGTGGTCAAATATGAAGCTTGTGCCAACTGAGAGCGGCCAATGAACACCTCACTCCGTGCAACCATTTCCAGCAGAACACAGACCACCGGCTGCACTACCCATGTTTCTCTCCTGTCTTTACATGCCAGTTTTCTGCACCCTTGCCCTTCAGGCTTTCATAAATGACGGATATGTTCAGTTGGAAATGGCTACCTGGCCCCAGTCTTACCGACGCCGGGTCTATCGTGGTGGCCCCTTAGGCTGCTAACCGAGGGGATCCAGGTTTCCCCTCTTTTGAAACCTTACTCTCCATCCCTCCGAAAAGAGGGGAAAATCAATTTCAATCAGCGTGGAATGTAATATTATCAAATGTCAGCTGCTGAGGTCATGTGCTTTGAAAATTATCTTTGACAGCTTCTGGTGGACTTAATTAAGTGCTCCCCAAAAAGGGGGGTAGGGGGCAAAACTACTCTGATTGCTGGCTGTTCTGCCTTTGTGCTTTAGAGCGGCTATTGACGACTCTGAGTAAGATTGCCTTAGGGGGTTTTATTGATAGATTCTCGCCTGATATTGGAATGATTCTTGCACAGATAAATCACATTTAGATTTGTTGGTAATTGAGGAGAATTGATTGGCAAAGGAGGGAAGCCCCCAAGGGGTGGCCTCCTTGTCCTCACTGTAGGAAGCTCTGGGGAAGGGAGGGAGGGGTGTCATTAAAGAGTCAAGAGCCTGCAGAGGGACGCGGTCTCCTTGTTTACCTGTCAGTTCTGCCTTCCTCTGAACCTGATACCCTGATGCACCTCATGCCCTTCCGGTGGAGGCAGGGTATGTGTGTGTGTCTGTGTGTGTGTGTGTAAAGTCATAAGCGTGTGTGTGTGTGTGTGTGTGTGTGTGTGTGTGTGTCAGAGCTCAAATTCAAAAGCGTGCTCCATGTGGGCTGCACACACCTCCACTTTCCTCTTGCCACGTCTGTGAATTCTAAACTGGATCTCTCATCCCTTTGGGTCCTCTTGGCACCTATGGGAGGCAGGCCAGCACAGGCCTTGGAAGGCCTGAAGTGCTCACTGTACCCTGGCTGCCTCTCTCTCCAGCATCCTGGCAGCTCATGCCTGGCCTTTAATATAGCATTCTTAAGAGAAGATGCAGATATGAACAATGCACTTGGCTCATTTCCATCCCCATTCCCTCCAACTTCTCCAGAACCCCCTTCCACATTTCCATGTCATCTTCTTTATTAGTATTAACTTTTACAATTAATACTAATTCCTTGGGCCCATTTTCAGTGCTCTCCGCATGTGCATGAATATACGGCCATCCACTGGAGCTTGTGTATCCTACCAGGGGCCACACCCCTGAAGATAACCAACTCTACTTTCTTTAGCAGCCAGTAACCACCAATGGCTCTTCATCTAGGGGTCGAACCTTGTGAACATCTCCCTTGGGAGATCTGTACTCTCTCACAAAGGCCCCCTTTCATAAATGGTCACCCAAACTGTCTCTGAAGACGCCTTTAGAAGCAGGGAAAACATATTCACGGGCTGTCTCTAGGCTGCAGGGCACTGATAGGAAACCTCTGATTTCTGCCTTTGCCACTGACTTTGAACCTGTTGACTTCTGCCTAATGTGGCTGGAGTAAGCAACAGCTATAGCAACAGCAGTGACAGTGATGATGGGGACATCCAAAATTCATCTCTTCTGTTGTCTCATGGAACGGCGACTCCCATGTGACAGATGAGACATTGTATAGCAATCCTGACTCAACCCTGAGATTCCAGACGATCTTGACCACTCTCTCTTGAGAAATTTCACAAACAATATTTATTTTTCATCTGTTTCTTCTTCACTATTACTTTTGACCTATGTCCTGCCAGACCTCTCATCTCAAAACGGAGAAAACTGAGGTTCAAAGGCATCAGGTGATTGTCTACGATCTCACTAAAAATACATGGATGCTTGGAAAGCCAGCTCATCCAGGGACATGGCCAGGTTTCCAGAGACAGTGCCCGGCTGAGGGAAACCGTGGAAAGCCTGGAATTAGGCCGTGCTCTGCTCTCAGAGGTCCAGCCAGGCTTTCTAACTGCCAGACGTATCAGCTGATAGCAAGAATACCTTTTCCAGTTGGTTAATCCATGACACTTGGGGAATGCAGTTAGAAAGTACTCCATGTGTTGTTAGCTGTGGTCCGGCAGGAACACGGATCTCCCCACCACGCCCTTTGAGCAGAGTCCTTCTCCAAGGGACAGCCCAGTCTCCTAAACGTTGCTACCTGCCTGCCACCCTGCCACCCTGCCACTTTGCCACTCTGCCACCCTGCCACTTTGCCATCCTGCCACCCTGCCACTTTGCCATCCTGCCACCCTGTCCTCCATTAGGAGCTGGTTCCTGTTCTTTGCCACTCTGCTCCTGCGAGGCTCCCTGAGCTAGACAGTTGGTAAAACCACACATGTGAAGATGTCTTAATATTAAATATAATTAGATATTATACCACATGCAGGGCTGTATGATTAGTGAAATATATGATCATTAGTTATTAGATTAATGTGTCTACTTGTGTAACTGAAAGCCATTTGCAAGCCGAAATGAAATAGCTCAATTTGCTGTAATTGACTGATCTCCCAGAGAGAGAGTCATACATTCGCTTATATACAAGGCGATTTCTTCAGATGTCATCCCAGATGCAAGACAAAAGAGCAGGTTCTCTTTGTGCCCCAAACTAGAGCTCTCCCACTGACCAGCTCACCTGTGGGTGTGATTGCGGGTTCCCACCGAAAAGCAGTCCCCTGGTCGAGGCCATGCTTTTTCTTCTCAGGGAAGGGTTACTTTCGTGTAACTTCTTCAAGTGCCCCCAAGGGAACGCTGGCATCCTGCTGGTCAAAGACAAATTGAGCTGCCTGGTAGACACTTTACCCTGGCCCTGGCCCCATTTTTCTTCCTGTTTGCGTGCATATTGGTTTCCAGGACAACTGAGCTGCAATAAACTAATAAAAACGATTGCAAGGCACTCTGCGAATAAAAGATACAACTAGAGTACTTATTATTGTGGTTATGGTCTAATAATAGCCAGATGCTAACGAGGGCAGCATGAGATTAAATTAAAAATAGGCAAGCTGTCAGGCAGCCCTATCTGTCTGGTCTCTTCACAGGGAGCATGCCTGCTACCCCTTCTTCCCTTCAACTATAGCAGGTGCTTCCTGGCCCTGCAGGTGACACAGGATTCGATTTCAAACAAGAGGAATGGGTGATTATGAAGGAATGAGCCCTGTGGCCAGGAAGCCCTCTGCCTTTCCTGGTAACTCAAGGGAGTGCAACTGAAATGAGCCATTAGGAAACATGGAAGTCAGTTCATCTCTCCTACGTGTTCCTCTTGATCCTCATCCATAAGTGACTTTGGGGGTCACCCATCCCCTTTTACAGATAAGAAAGCCTGAGTCCAGGAGGAGCCAACCTGTAGGGCTGGGAATAGTGTCTTCCCCTCTGGCTCCCTGTGTCCTGGAGAATGTGGTATATTCACACTTGGCATTCCAATCCTGACAGCAGAGTCAGTGGTGCCCTAATTCTGCCTCTAAAGATGTTTCCCCCTCTGTAGAGTGTTTAGTAATCAGAGCCTTGAAAACACTCCTTAAGAGATTTTAACTGGAGGATTCACTCGCAATTTTATTTATGAATCATGCAATCCATCAAATTAACAAGTATTTATTGAAGATCTAACAAGAGCTGAGAGTGATGTCGCAAGAGTGGGAAGCAGAAGCCTCGGCTGCTGGTCCATCCACAAGGAGCTCCTGCCAGAGAGCAGAGCCCTGCCGCACACACGAGGACCCTCATGCTGGGCAGAGTACGTGCCCGCATCCATGCCAGGCACAGGGGAGGCCACTGGTTTGACGAGGTTACAGTAGGTGAAGGGGGGACAGAAAAGACTGCCAGGAAAGCCAAGTGGGGGGATGAAAGGGACAGTGTGTCAGTTCTCTGACAGTTCATTAGGGTCTGTGAAGCCTGCTGTTCCCTTACTGCCTCGTTGTCTCCTCTGACATAGCCACGTTGGGTTAATCTGTCTTGTCTGAAAATTGTTTGAAAATCTTGTTTGAAAAGATGGTACAGAGATCTGGGGCTGCTCTGTGCACTGCTGTATCTCCAGGGCCTGGCACACAGTAGGTGTTTCACAAAGGGCGCTTAAATGACCACTTATGTGTCCTTCTGCTTTCCCACAAACCATCAACATCCCTTCTGGATAATGGCAGAAATCTCATTGACTCTCTACATGGACTCTCCATAGTTCTCTCTTCATGGACCTTGAACCCATTCACTTGACCTTGGCTTGAATTCTTTCTGTTGGTCTGTCATGCTCTGTCCAAGTTTATTCCAAGTCTCCTGACAGCAAGGTTTGTCTTCTTAATGAACCAATGTAGTCTCTGTACTTCCTAGGAGTCAGACACTAAGGTGGGCTAGAGAAAACCAAAGTATGAAGGCTAGCTATAGTCTCCATCTGTCTTGTAGCATCTTCAGTCTTCAACAACAGGGAACATGAGAAAGAAGATAGTGGGAAAGGAAACTTCAAGTTAGGAATTTCAGGACACGATGATCCTACCTGAGAGAGCTTTAGAGGCCGAGGCCACCCTGCACTGATCACAGCAGGGTACCACAGGACATTGGGAAGGCTGAAGCCCAAGGGCCCAGAGGTGACATGCAGAGGAAGGCTGAGCCTGGAGAGGCAGGCAGGTGTGTAGGGTCTAGTCTGCCAGGCCTTCAGAGGAGCAGGGGAAGGAAGCATCTTGGTTGACAAGGGAGAGAGATGAGAGGAGGATACGGAGGAGAACCATGGGGTCAAGGGAAGGTTTTCATGGCTTTGATTCGAAAGGAAGAGATTGGGCCTTCCGGTTGTTGATGGGTAAGAAAGAGGGCACACAGGTGTAATCAGACACGTTTTGGCTCTCCCTTGCTTCGCAGGGGCCTCAGAGCCCACCCTGTTACAGATCTGCATTGTCTGCAAAGGAAAATGAAAGAATCCAGCTATGCATTCATTTTGCAGTGAAGCCACTGGCCTGTCTGCCCAAGTGTGCCTGTGAGGGGACACCAGGCTCCAGGCCTCCTCTCTGCCTGAATACGCTCCATTCTCAGACAAGCATAATAAGAGAACAAGCAGAGAAGACAGCCTATTCTGCAGCTTCCTTGAAGACTAACTTTGTGAGCCAAAATGCCTCTGGCAGTGGAGAATCCACTTCTTTTTTAGAGAGAGATGCTTTCCCCAGGAGCAGCCGTTCAGACCCCCACCTCGGTCCTCTAAGTGGTGCCCTGCCATGGTTGCTCTAGACCAACCAGGTTTCACTACATTGTTCCCCAAATAGAACTGGGGTCTTGATTAGAAAGGAGGGAGAAAAATGGCTAACTGGGGCCTGGAGAGCTAGCCTAATTGGTAAAGTGTGTGCTGTAACAAGCACCAGGACCCACCTTTGCTCCCCCAGCACCCGTGCAAAAAGCCAGACCTGATGGCCCATGCTTATAATCTCAGTGCTGAGGAAGCAGAGGCAGTAAGATCAGCGGGGCTCACTGGGTATCCAGCCTAGCCTAATTAGTAAGTAAGAGACAGAGGTGGAAAACTCCTGAAGACAACACCTAAGGATGACCTCTGACCTGTGAGCAGGCTCGCACAACAGGAGGAGCAGGAGCCAGGGAGAGAAACAGCTGTTAGGTAAGCAGCAACTCATAGGGTCTGCTTTGCCCAACTGTGGGTGTGCTGATTGATACATAAATACATTTGCATTATTTAGCAAGACTTAATGGCAGCTGCTCTGAACTATTTCCACATTAGACTGATCAGCGCATAGGGCTGGGTGCAGTCATCATAGGGGCGGCTCAGTGCCTCCCATCAGCATCAAGCTGAGCTGCCTGCTTCCCGTTGCTGGCTGTCCCACTGATGAGTGGTGGGCCTTGGGCAAGTTAGTTAACCTTTCTGCACCTCAATTTCCTCACTTAAAAGCGGGGATAATAATAGTTCCTTTCTCAAAGGGTTGCTGGAAGAATGAAATGAGCTAAGTCGTATAAAGGAAGTGGGGTTTGCTTGGTTTTAGACACTTACTGCCAGGGCAAGGCCTGACACAAACTGGGCACTGAATACAATTCTTAAAAACCTAAGAGTTGTGTGATCTTAGATTAATGTTACAGGTAATAAGACGAGGGGTTTGAACCTGTGTGAACCAGAAGCCCAGATCCAAGAGAGCATGATCAGTGACAAGTTCAGCCACTGTTCGTGTCCCTCTGGCCTCCTGTACCCACAGCTTTGGCTGGTGACCATTGGCTACCCCAGAAACCACAACTGTGTCAGATGGATTTCGGAAGCCCAGCTCCCACAGGCTGTGTAATTCGGTATACCCTCACACAATACAGGAGCACCATGGTCCCTGTGTGGTGTAGTTACCAGGTACATCATTCTTGTTGACCTTCCATATGTGGTGGGCAGCGCTTGCTGTGTTTGCAAGCATCCTTTTTCTAGAAAAGTCTAGAGTGGTACATCTGCTTTCTGGGTCTTGGAACCTGAATTAGTCTTAGGCAAAGTTTGTCCCTATGAAGAGTGAGGGGGCAGGGGAAGTTGAGCCTCTTCAAAAGGTAGGTCAGAGGCATAGACAGCCTTTAGTCTTTTAATACCTTGTCAATCCTACCTGCTCCCCACTGCATCCCGTTTTCTCTTAATCTGTAAAATGTAAGCCGTCATTGCCTGGATCACCTATTCCCCCACATGGACAGAACCTGAGCTTGCTTCAAAATTCCTCCAGAAATAGTCGTGGGGACGTTTTTTTCAGACCTTCTCAAGACACAAAATAGGGATGGGGAATTGAGATGTGAAAAACAAAACAAAAGCCTTCAATATTAGGGATGCAGAGAGACTGGCTACAATGACTCCAGTGGGGGCAGTGTTAACCACCTCCTTACAGGGGGCAGTGTTAACCATCCCCACCGTGTGTGGGATGATAGGGTGTCCCAGCATTGAATGTTTTAACTTTAGGGAAGTAACCATAATGGTAGCATCAACTGTACTGATGTAGGGTCTTAGCAGAAGCAAATTCCGCCAGCAACACCCTGCAAGTACATGCTAGCAATGAACGTGCATGGGCCAACTTTCAGGCACTAGCAAGACATCTGAGAACAAAAGAAACAGTATTACCCCCATTTGAAGGATGAAGAAGTGAGGAAAACTGAGGACCAAAATGTTTAAATAACCCACTCAAGGCTAACAGCTGGAGATAATGAAGTGGAGAATCCCATCCAGGTGAGCTGACTCCTGAGCCCATGTTCAGCTCAGAGTAGCAAGCGCCTTTCCAGCAGGACTTCGCAATCCTTGGTATATATTGTTCATAACATCGTCTTCTCTCAGGACACACGGTTTAGCATTCACTTCTTTTGTTTTGGAACTGCTAGATGTCATCAAGTCACCCTGCTAGCTCCCTGTCCTCCCTTGCACACCCCTCCGTCTGCTTTGCTATTTGTTGCCATTGTGCATTCTGGGCTCATCCTGCCCACAAACTCTCCTTGACATTGCAAGGAACAAATGCGGCATACCCAATCAGCACCTGCAGTACAGCACCCTGCACCAGCCAAGGTTGGCCCAGCTCAAATATGCCAGGCAGTTAGACCCGGACCCAGGTGGATCCTTCAGTCCCCAACCCACCCATAGCCTTAAAAACTTGACTTGTGGGGCCATTTTTTGGTACTTGCTATTTTGCCTGAGCTATAGATATCTGTGGGCGTACATCCAACAACCCACCCATCCACTGAATTTATACTTTAGCCACGGCAACGAAGAAAGCCGTTCAGACCGAAATGAGCAGAGCTGAACAATAAGCTAAAACATGCCTAGAGCAAGTCAAGCAATAAACAGGTTTTTAATTTTTTCCCCTTCCGTCTCTTGAGTGTCTGTCTCTGATGGATGATGTGACAGAGGAAGGCGGCTCCATAAATCCTGAGTTCTGAATACTAAATCAGTAAGTTGGCAGCAGAGCGCTGGGTGCCATTCCCCCCTCTTTCTGAAGTCACTGTTTTATGGGGACTCTGTGATCTCGCCTTGCCCGTCTTGAGATCCAGCCCCTGATAGCAGCCATGATTGGGCAGCCGGGTCATATGGCATCACAATAGTCTGTGATGGCCGCTTTGCACTCTCGGAAATGTGGTTCAGAAAGCCAAGGTCACACAGAGGTGAAGGGATGAGTTAGCTGTGCCGGACGGGTCCTCGGGTCCCAGCACAGTCCTAAAGTCAAGGTTGCTTCCCCTTTTGCAGATGAGGAGACTGAGTTCCACTCAGTTAAGCAACTTTCTGGCGCGCTCACAGTCAGTGTGTGGAGGAGATGGGATTGGACACCAGATAGACTACCTGCATCCGGAAGCCACACTCGGCTGAAGGGGCAGAGCTTCCTGAGCAAGCAGCCGGGCGGTGCGCAAACACAGTTGCAGTATTTATGCTGAACACTGGAAAGGACTGGAAATTATTTGGAAGTCTTTCTGTGGGGCTTGATGGGACGTTTTTATTACCTTTTCCTCATATTGTATAATTGTAGTCAGAGGATAAGTATTGGAGAAGATATTAAATATTGAAGGTGTATAAAATTTTCAAATAAAATCCTTTCAACTTTGCGAGAAGCCTGACCTCGCCTCCATGTTTTCATATTGCTTCGGGTTTGAAATGACTACGCGCCAATTCCTGATCAATACCATCTAATGGTGGCTGTCTTCAGATTCTCCATAAGCACCATGCCTAAGGAGCCTTGCTACACACGTAGGTATTAAATTTTTGAAATCATTTCTTATAGACAGTTAAGATTTTTATAAGAGCTGAAATGGTCGCTTAACAATCCAACAACTCTTGCCGTTCTTTCATTGATAATTTTATTGTTGACATTCCTTGGGATGTTACATTTGAATTTCTAATTGAACTGGCTTTGCCTATTGAATGCTTCAACATCATAATGAGAGCTGAAGGAGGCTGCATGTACAACACGGAGCAGTCACCCCCTTGGAAGTTAGCTCAGACGCCCCAAGAGGATGTAAGAGCGGATGAAATAGAGTGCCTAAGAAATGTAAGGCAGAGTCCCCTACACACCTGGACCCATGTGCCATGCTAGTTGACACCTGAAAAGTCCCCCAGCAGGCCTTTGTGTACAGTGGGGGGCCTCCTGCAGGTGAGCCAGGCAGAGAACAGAATGCTTCATGACCTGGGGTGACAGGGTCAGTAGTGTGGGTGCTGGGCTTCTGTTCATGCCACAGGTAAGGGGCACAGTCAAAGACTCTGCCAGCGATTCCCCAGTCCCGGTGACTTTGTCACATTTCTTTTCTAGGATGCATGGGGATGGGGGTCTCCAGGGAGGCTGTCTGGAAAGACCTGAGAACACGGTGTCATTTTCTCTTTAGTTTACAATTCTAGGTAATGTTTTTGGAATTCTTTAGCAGGACAGTAATGCATCATATGCATTAGAGATTTCAAAATAGTCAGAAGACAGGAAATTGAATATAGTCACCACAAAGAAACAATAGACATTTAAGGTGACAGATATGCTAATTACCCCGAGAAGATCAATGCCTAATGTCTACAGGAATCAAAGCATCACATTATAATGTTACAATATGCACAAATATCATACCATTCAGAAATTGTGTGCCTTAAGAAAAACCTTAGCAGAATGGAGGTATGGAAGCAAGATGTTTTATGGAAGAAATTTTGACAGCATTTCAAAGATGTGCCATGAGCTAAGCCTAGGTCTTAAAGATGGACAAGGGAATAATACAAGGTAGAAGTCATTTTATTAACCACGTGTCTTCTCCACACTCAGGTTCAGAAGTGGAGATCACCCAGGAAGTGAGAAAAATCAGGGCAAGTAAGACTAGAGAGCCAATGAGCAGGTCCCTCATGAAGCCCATAGCACTGACCTTGGTGTGAGACCCAAACCTCTAAGGCCCGCCTGCCCAAACACCAGATAGCTTCCTGGAATGCTGGGAGTTGTAGTTCATGAAAAAGAGCAACAAAGCCTAATGGGAAAGTATGGTGGCCTATGGGTTTTGTCCATATAAGTCCCAACAATACAGGCTTCAGGGCCACTCACATGGAACGTTTCCATGGAGTAGTCCTGACCAAATTCCGTCTTGGTCAGTATTTAATGTTTTAATAAAACACTTGCTTACATTGGTCAGAATGGTGGGACTGGTTTTTCTTTGGCAAATTTCAGGATTAACACCGGAATACAGAAAGGATGTGGGAGATGGGAAGGATATAGGAGGGCTGCAGAATGACTGGAGTCCTGATTATAGATCTCAAATGAGCACAGGGACGTGTGAGGGCCAACAGGTGTCATTTAGAAGGGCAGCCAAAAGAGCAGGGAGAGCTTGTTCTCTCCACTCAGGAAGATCTCTGAGCAGAAGGGTAGCAGTTGTGGGCGGTGCTTAGTCACGTGTGTATCAGCACCAGGAGCTGTTTAGCCCGGTGTTCACAGGAAGTCCAGCACAGCATCAGGCTCCCCAAACAGATACAGAAATATGTTTTAGTTTGACCTCCTATTACAGTGATAAAACACTGAGTAGGTGACTTGGAAAAGAAAAGACTTACAGGTTATCGTTCGTCACTGAGGGAAGTGAAGGCAAAATTTCAAGACAGGAGCTTGGAGGCAGGAACTGAAACAAGGACCATGGGAGAATGCTGATTACCAGCTTGCTCTTGGCTCATGTTCAGCTACCTTTCTTACACAGCCCAACCTCGCTCATCTGCCCAGGGATGGGACCATCCACAGTGGGTTGGACCCTCGACACCAATTAACAATCAAGAGAACACCCTTTCCCGAATAGACCTGCTCACAAGACAATGTAATGCAGGCAATTCTTCAATAAGGTTTCCTCTTCCCAATTTGACAGCCAAGATGAGCCACCATAAAGTGGCCTCATGAACATCTGAAGAAGAAGCAAAGCTGACAGGCAGCACAAGGAGACAGTCAAGGGCGTTGTCCTGGAAACTGAGGACTGTAGGGATTGAGGTCATGTGCCGCAAAAGCATCAGGGTGGAGTCAATACCCAGAACTCACAGGATGGTACCCTTCACTAGTCTGCAAGGTACACACCTCCTCATAGCTGGCAGGTACGAGGTCACTCCAGGAAGAAGACGGAGTTTAAGACCCTTTGGAGGAGAAGTCAAGAGTTATCAGGACTTGGTTACATTTCTCTCTCTCTCTCTCTCTCTCTCTCTCTCTCTCTCTCTCTCTCTCTGTGTGTGTGTGTGTGTGTGTGTGTGTGTTCTCTCTCTCTCTCTCTCTCTCTCTCTCTCTGTGTGTGTGTGTGTGTGTGTGTGTGTATGTGTAAAGGTATGGATGCTTTTGGTTGTGTAAACTGTAATCTACGTACAACCCCATGGGAAGCATAAAATAAAAGTTACTTTCCAAGCAAGCCAAGGGAGGGAAACTTTGGAACTGCTAGGGAATAAAGTCATAAGTAATAAATGGCAGGAGTGATGTACAAATCGTGCCAGATGAATTTAATTGCTTTAAAAAAAATCTATGGTGATGCCAGCTGAGGAGATAAAAGGAAAGGGCTGAGTGTAATGTGCTTTGCTTTAGGAGCCTGCATGAGGAAAACAACTTGGGCGATGTTCTGAGTCAAAACAAATAATGGCAATTCAAGTCAGCCTGGTCGAGGATCCTGGCCTGGAGCTGGGGACAGAGCAGCCCTGACCTGAGTTTCTGAGACAGGATTGCAGGGTCCCACACACCGCCCAAAGCCTAGTGTCCTACTGAAGTCTTAGTCAAAGTCTGTGGGAATTTTCCCATGTGGAGTGTTCTGAAGCACAAGCAATGCTTGGAACTTACCGGAAATGTTGATTCTGAGACCCACCCCCAGACACCCTGCCTGAGTATCTACATGAGACAAAATTTGGGGAAAATTTTGTGTACTGAATTCCAGAAACACTGGAAGTTGAAGCATGCTCTCGCCCCAACACTAATCAGATACTGTCTCTCCCCTCATCCTGCTCCCCATCAGTGCTCCCACCCAGAGGGTGCTGTGATCCTCCATCCTCTGCCCTCACCCTGCTTTCCAGCAGTAATCCCACGCAGAGGGTGCTGTGATCCTCCATCCTCTGCCCGCACCCTGCCCCCAGCAGTGCTCCCACGCAGAGGGTGCTGTGATCCTCCATCCTCTGCCCGCACCCTGCCCCCAGCAGTGCTCCCACCCTGCAGACTCTGTGATTCCATCCTCTGCCCTCACCATGCTCCCTAATCAGTGCTCTCATCCAGAAGATGCTGTGATCCTCCAGACATTCTGACACACACACACACACACACACACACACAATCACTTCTCCCACCACCAAACCCTCACATCACTGGCTTGTAGACAGGCTATTCTCCAGATGATAGTGGCCGACTGAGGCATTCACACCATCGGGATAGTTGCCTCTTTAAGGTAAGAACCAATCAGTAATACTAATAGTGGATTTCAGGAGACAAAACACCCAAGGGGACACATCTACCATTAGGTATCCCCTCTGAGAAATCAGGACCTATGTCCATATTTAGTGTTTATTTTTCATTGGTGTTTTTGTTTCTGAAATGTTTGAAATTGAACCTAGGTCTTACAAATGCTAGGCAAGCTGTCTGCCACTGAGTCACACCTCCCAGCTCTTGTCTTTTTCTACCAATCCTGAAATGTTTTATTATTCATCCCTAAATAAGTAAGAAATCAGAATCTAGGAACGTTAACTGGTCCTAGATGACATAACCAGAAGGGGCAGAATGAGGCTGCCCTCTGTTGGCAGGAGCCTCCCTCAGACCCTGCTGCTCCTCTTTGACTCACCTATGCCCATGCCCATGTCACCTTGTCTACTTCACTAGGGTGACTGTGAACAGGGACAAGGCTGCCGAGCACAAAGACATTGCTAAACCAACTTCTCCTGGGTCAGTGCAGAGGAGCTAGGGGTAAAAAGAGGAAAGAGAAGTCTGTCAAGGGCCTATAGATTAAATATTATCTTCCAACCCTACTTATGTCAAAATCATCAGTCATAGACTATGATTAGTTTACTCATAAACTAAATTCTATCTGTATTAATCTCTGTATAATAGCTCACCAAAGAGGACTTCTTGGGGAATTTTGCTCCTGCCAAAGACAAACTTAGCTTTAGGTTTTCTAAGAGCTGAACCACTTTTCAGTATAGCCAGTTTTCCCTTTGCATTTTATGGGAGTGGACTCAAGCGAAAGGCCAGCCACTTGGCCTGGGAAGGAGCGAAGAAACATGATCTTCTCTTGGGGGGAAAAGTGCTATTAAGATAAGATGGCTCGGGGGCTGGAGAGATGGCTCAGTGGTTAAGAGCATTGCCTGCTCTTCCAAGGGTCCTGAGTTCAATTCCCAGCAACCACATGGTGGCTCACAACCATCTGTAATGAGGTCTGGTGCCCTCTTCTGGCTTGCAGGAAGAATATTGTATACATAATAAATAAATAATTAAAAAAAAAAAAGAAAACTTTAAAAAAAAAAAAAAAAAAAAAAGATAAGATGGCTCCAGATAGGAGTCAACCTGAGTGACATGAGCATTAGCACAAGGAGGGAAAATAATCCTAAAAACAGAGATGGATCCCGTAAGTGAAGGAAGGGCGCAAACCTGGGGTTCCAGTGGGGAAGATGCAGCCCCAGAGAAGAGCACAGATTAGATATGCTTGTGATGGGAAGCCAACAGAGAAATAAATAAGAAAGGCCGGGTGATTTAGGTATGCATATGCAGGGGCCAAGACACAAAGCCAAAAGGAAATAGTCTCTGGAGTAAGACGGAGTCTGGGATATTGCAGCCAGCACAGTGATGGGCATCTCATTACCCAGAGGAGGTAGGGAAGGTGGAAAGGGTGCAGAGAAGGGCACAGACATGATTAGGAAGCCAGAGAGATTAATTTATGAGGAAAGATTAAAAGCTACATATGAGAGCTGTGCTAAGGGAAGGGCAGCCTCCCTGTTGGCACACAGGGAATGTGAGAGGCATCAGATGAGAAGCAGGCCATTGGCCCCAGGGGGAACCTGGCCCTGTCTGGGGCTGTGTAGGAAGGCAATGGGTCAGGGTAGAGAAGCATGGTGGTGATGTTAACCTGAGGAAACCCGGAGGGTGAGCGTTAGAAATGAGAGACCAAACTGTAGATCTACCAGCTGAGCGGGTATTCTCAGAAGCAAGACTGACTGCAGGAACCAACGAAACATTCTCTCCAACCCATTTGAGATGCAGCAGATGGGAGTGGGGGCTTGTGTTCATTTGCTCCTTGTTGAGCACCTACTGTGTGTTGTTGGACAGTGGGCTAAGCATGGAGAACGTCATGTAAGATAGGGTCCTTGATTTCAAGAGGCTCTGGACTCCCAATGGATCAACTTTTAGGACCCTGGGTGAGAAGTTCTGTTTTAGAAAATCAGGAAGAGGGCACTATGTGTCGGTTAATTTCTGTCAACTTGACATGAGCTAAAAGTCATCCAGAAAGAGGCAAGCACTTTCACTATGGAGAAAATGCCCTGGGTTTCTGACGTATTTCCTGTTGACAGATCTGTGGGGCATTATCTTAATTAATGATCAGCGGAGAAGGGCCGAGCCCATGGTGGGTGGTATCACCTCAAGCGAGTGGTCCTTGATGGTATAAAAAAGCAAGCTGAGAGAGTCGTGGGGATCAAGTCCATAAACAGGGTTTCTCCAAAGGCTCTGCTTCATTTCCTGCTTGCAGGTTCCTGCCTTGAGTTACTGCCATGACCCCCCTTTATGACAGTGTGTGTAAGCTAAATAGAACCTTTTCTCCTCATGTTTCTTCTGGTCATGGTGTTTTACCACAGCAGTAGAAACCGAACTAGAACATGCTTGGAGCCAGACTGTGTCGAGCCGGCGTGTGAACTTAGGAAGTGGTGGATGAAGAACACCCGGCGGAGGGAGAGTGAGCACAGAGATAGATACACAGACGTCTAAAGCATCGTAGCAACTTCAAAGGCTCCTGTTTGTCTCGAATACGCTAGGGAAAAGAAAAGACGTGAGTTGTCAATCTAAGCAAAGCACAGGTTTTGAGAGGTCACTTAGGCATGAGCTCAAAAATGAACTCCAGTCGAAAGTGCTGCAGAATCGGCCACGGGAGGTTTTTAGGTAGAGGCCTGGTGACAGCGACTGCGGATCTGTAAGTGGTTGTCCTTGTTGGGATGGAAACACGCATTTGAGGGGAAGGATGCTATGGAGACGAATCCACTATCACTTTGGCACTGTTTCCAAAGCCAGGCGCTGCCTGAACCCATCAGAGGCAGTGGCAGCAGACCAGTGAGAAGTGGCAGGCTTTTCTGCTTGCCTAACAAGGTGAGCAAGAAGGCAGAGTCTGGACATGCACGGTTTGTGTTCCTGGCTCAGTGGTGCTCGTCTTTGAGCTAGGCAATGATCAGGTGACCCTCAAGGAAAGCAGGTGATCTGCTTGCTTGCACAAGTTGGGTTGATATACTTGCATGACATCTTGAAGACAGGTAGACGGCAGTTGCTATTCTGTCTGGACTTGGTTTTATCAACTGGTGTGGTTTGTATATGGGCTTGTGTGTGTTTGAAAATGGTCTCCAGGGGTGATACTGATTAGGGAGACATGAGGACCTTTAAAATCTGATGCCACGGTGGAGGATGTAGGCTACAGAGGGAAGGCTATTTAAGCCTTGTTTCTGGCCCCAGTCTCTCTCTTGGCCTTGCGCTCCTGCTCCTTCCATATGGAAGTGAATCCCTGTATACCCTGACACCGGGGAGCCCCTCCCCTCCATGCCTTCCCTTCCCCGCAACACAGGAACGTACCCCCGCAAACCAGGGGCCCAAATCAATCTTCCCTCCCAGCTTAAGCTGCTCCTTGTCAGGCATTTAGTCACAGTGATGAGACAGTAACAGGCGTTAATCAATCTGCTCACTGAGGCTGTCAGTGAACCCCGCAGATGAGGCCTATTTAGAGAGCTTATGTGTGGACCATGTTGAGGAGTAAAACATACCACGCACCATCACCAGGAAGAAGACTTCAGCGTTGAAGCCAACCACACTCTTGCTCGCTGCCCACCCTCTCAAAATGCTACAAAGATCAAATGCCCACAGGGCATCTAAAAAAGGCTCTGGTTCCTTGGAGATTTCTGCTCCATGCAAGAGCTATAAAGAGAGGCAGGATTGCTATCTAAAGCTCTGGCATGCTGACAGATACCTTTCCAAGAGAAAAACAATACCAGTGTTGCCAACTCTGGATGCTAAAGGCAGGCCACTTCAGGCAAAGTTAGCAGAGGTTACCCATGAAAACACCAAGCTCAGGATGTAGAGATGGCTCAGAAGTAAGAAAGCTTCCTGCTCTTGCAGAAGACTGGGATCCATTCCCAAGCATTCACATTGGGTGGCTCACAACCACCTCTAACTCCAGCTCCAAGGGATAATGCCCTCTTCTGGCCTCTGAGGAAACACACACACACACACACACACACACACACACACACACACAAGCTAAAATTAAAAAAATAAAATAAAATTTTAAGCTGCCAATGGGTAGGAACTGTTTGCTTCCAGAACCCAAGACCCAAGGCAGGTACTCAATAAAGGGTACCAGGAGTACCTGTTAAGGCTTTGTGTAATTCAGTATTGCCAAACCCACATGAAGCCTTATCAAGCCTCCTACTTGATGAATCCAGCCCCAGCCCCATTACAGCCATCCTTTTCTCAGGTGATGCCTCCTTCTGCTAAGTTGTATGAGGCACAGATGAATTTATTCATTCATTCATTCATTCAAAATGTATTATTTAAGAGCTGGCACTGTGCTAGGGTACAACCTGAGGGCACAGATTCCTCCACTCCAGTGAAGTTCAGGTTCTCCCTTCAAAGATAGGCTTTTTATTATTATGGGTTTATTGTTATAAATACAATATCTTCAACTATACTCTACAGATAAATGGAACAGGCCAGGCTAGATCAATGAGGCCAGTGTATAAACAGAACCTGAGTCAGCTCAGGAGCTGGCTGAACTAAAGATGCACTACCAGACAATGGGCTGGTGGGAGCGAGCTGGGTAGGAGTGACTTCGGAGAAGGTTCCTCCTTTGTAGTAATAGGAGCGGCAGAGCTGCGTCCCCAGCACCCCGGCCGCCCGCACAGCTAGCTTTACCCGAAATAATTACACGGACACTGTATTCTTTTAAACACTGCTTGGCCCATTTCTATCTAGCCTCTTCTCGGCTAACTCTCGCACCTGGACTAGCCCATTTCTAATCATCTATGTAGCACCGGTCTTACCGGGAAGATTCTAGCCTACGTCCATCTTGGGTCGGAGCTTCATTGCGTGCAGCTTCCCGGGAGCGGGAAGCATGGTCTCTCTCTGAGGCATCTGCCCCTGAGAGGAGAGCTGTCGAGTCTGAGCTCACTTCCTCTTCCTCCCAGCATTCTGTTCTGTTTACTCCACCTACCTATGTTCTAACCAATAAAATGGGCCAAGGCAGTTCCTTTATTAGCCAATGACCTTCCTCCATCATTTCCCCTTTTTCTGTTTAAACAAAAAAAAAAGGAAGGCTTTAACTTTAACATAGCAAAATTACATATAACAAAACAGTTATCAAGTAAAAATTACAATAATCTTTATCATAACTAAGGAAAACTATAACTATAACTAACTATTCTTAACTCCATCAAAGACTCCAGAAAGATACAATATTACCTAAGCAAACAAAAAGTAAGCAACTTTTAAAACTCTAGAAATGACAGAGACATCTCACTGCCTGGACAGTCACCCAAAGTTTCTCTGTACCATTGGGGCATCCATCTTCGGCCTACAGGCCCATAGTTTCCAGCAGACATTTCCACAAAGCAGGAAATTTCAAAGGCTTTGATGGCTGGATCCAGCCCATTCCTTAGCTTTCCAGCCTCATGGCTGAGGTACTGGCTGTAGCCATGTTTACTGCCACAACTCTATGGCATTTCAAGGTCCCTGCCAGCAAGGGAGCTTCAGCAGCCTGTGCTTGCAAACCGCACGAACCGCCTGCGTAAAAGAGTCAGAGTTTGCCCTGGCAGGATGGCCCAGAAAACCGGCATTTTTAAACGGCGCAGCTTTTTTCCTGCTATGGCTGAAAACCGAAAAGCATGCGTTCAGCTTTTCGTCAACACCATTTAAGTGTTTCGTGGCAGGACCTCTTAATGAGCTGCAGGGTTTTGCAGCTAAAGCTGAGTCAGGAAGCTTCTCTTAGATGAGAGCGCTTGCTTGCCTCTAGCAAGCTGAGTGCCACAAATGCTTTAAAGCCAGAGTTCACGCTGGCAGCACAGCCCCAAGAAGCTGCGCTTTAAAATGACACAGCGTTTTTTCTGCTGCTGTTGCCGAATCAGGAAATCTCTCTACAGCACGCCACCAACAAACAGCAAAAATCTGTGTTAAACTCTCTCTCCCTTATTTTTAAACCTTCTCAGGTTTTTTAAGTGGGTTTAGTCCATCACATCGGGCACCATTTGTAGTAATATGGGCGGCGGGGCTGCGTCCCCAGCACCCCAGCTGCCTGGTTAACTTATGCCCGAAATAACAACACACAAACTGTATTCATTTAATCACTGCTTGGCGCATTTTCTATCTAGCCTCTTCTAGGCTAATTCTCACATATTAATTTAGCCCATTTCTAATAATCTGTGTAGCGCCCCTAGGTGTGCTTACCGGGAAGATTCTAGCCTATGTCCATCCTGGGTCGGAGCTTCATCGCATACACCTGCCTGGGAGCTGGGAGCATGGCGTCTCTCTCAGGCGTCTGCTCCTGAGAGGAGGGCTGTGGAGTCTGAGCTCACTTCCTCTTCCTCCCAGCATTCTGTTCTGTTTACTCCACCTACCTATGTTCTAACCAATAAAATGGGCCAAGGCAGTTCCTTTATTAGCCAATGACCTTCCTCCATCACTCCTTGCTTTCTCCCCCTCACTACCCTTCATATTTACTTCCCCATCCATTGCTCTCCTCTGTTATACTCATTTGCTACTCAGTTACGTTCAGCCCCTGGGATCCTCTGCTTGGATTCTATATAAACTTTCTTTCCTCTTTCAGACCCTTCCATCCAGAGCTAGGGCTGTAGCTCAGTGACAGAATGTAGCTCATCTAGCATGAATGAGGTCTGAGCTCTATCCCTAGTACTCCTGCGGGGAG
The DNA here is from genome assembly GCF_018167655.1 of Microtus oregoni. NCBI lineage: Eukaryota > Metazoa > Chordata > Mammalia > Rodentia > Cricetidae > Microtus > Microtus oregoni. The sequence continues at coordinate 505,501 of NW_024543833.1, read as the reverse complement.
AAAACAGAGGCCATTAGCTTGAAACTGCCTTGATAACACAGATCTTGCCCATTCTCCAAGTCATGGCCAGAGTGATTTTTGCAAGATACGTATCTGGGCAGGTGGCCCACCAGCCTTCAGAACTTCCCCACTGTTAGGGTTCAGTGTAGACTCTTCCCCTTGGCCTGTAGAGTTATGGCAGCCTTGTCTAATACAACTTATTCTCAATCTCTTCTAGCCCCGGCACCATGTGCCTTCTCGCACACACAGCACACTTGCACATGCCCAGAACAACCCTCAGCTTTGTGTTTACACTCTTGTTCAGTCTTTACACTTCTACTTTACAAAAAAGCCTTCTCCTAGAGTCTAGCATGGACAGCTTCCTGTTGCTGCATGTTTAGACCCAAATTTTCCCCATAGCATTCATTTATGCACCCTTTGTCAGGATTACTTGATCCAATGAGCAGAGGCCCGGTGTCATGGCTAATCACCATGGTAACTTTAGAATGCCACAGGAAAATGGCATAAAATGAGCTCTCAGTTCATAATCATTGGACAAATGAGTAAACAAACAAATAAAATAATAGGAGCTGCTTATGTAGAAATGGAAGCACATAGCCTCTTGACTTATGTGAGACCCACCAGCCTGGAGACCTGGAAGCGCCAAGTCTTATGAGTAAAATAGTTTCAGGTCCCAGTCCAGATCCCAAGATGGCACAGCTACCCAAAGCCCAGACTACACAGAGGAAGCGTCTGAGAGCTATTTGGCCTAGCATAGAAACCAACTTCATTTAAAGAGACATAACACTTTAATTATCACTGCACTCAGAAGGACTAATAGATCTGAGAAATAATTGCCGGTTAGTCTGCCTGGGTGAGGCTAGTGAATGTTCCAGAAGCTAACCTGTTAGTACAGGGGGACAATGGTACTCAGAATTAGTATGCCAGCAACATCTGAAGCATATTCATTGTGTTAATAGAAATGTCTGCTATATTAAGACATTTGGGGGCTTATTATTCATATTAGTTATAATATGAAAATCACATTTTATTCCTAAATTGCAATCAAATGATATTTTCTATTAAAACTTTAATAGCAAACCAAATTAAGCAATGCTATGGGTTACACATTAGGAATCCAGTTCTGTTATAACTCATCATAGTTTTTACTTTGTTATAAATCACCAAGGGGATGAAATAAAGCAAGATGTTTTCCAAAATGAATTAAAAGAGATTTCTATTTATTTATTTGGTGGATCAGGGAAGTGGCTTAAGAGTTCGAATTAGCATCCTGTGTCATTGAAATAGACACAGACGAGCACTGATGGCAAAACCTCACTCTATAAAAAGTTTATCTTCTGCTGCTGTCCTCCTACAGAACAGGTCAGTTAGCCATGCCTCCTTGTCAGGATTCAACTATGGAAAATCTGCCCTTAAAGGCTGACACCTCATTAAGAAGCACCCACAAGAAATTTTCTGCCCAAAATGCAAGGGCCTTCCCTTAAACATGTTTGATTTTCTCCACCATCATCTTACAAATAATTGGTGCCCAATAAATGCTGACTAGATTGGCTTAAGTCATTAACAATATGTCAATCACTCAAAGGCATTTTGATATTATTTTAAATATATAATTCACCCTAAACAGGTTTGGCACAGAGAAGTTGCCTAATAAAAGATTTTTTTTTTGTTGATTTGCTTGCTTGTTTTTGAGATAGGTTTTTTTCTATGTAGTACTGGCTGTCATAGACCTGACTCTATAAACCAGACTGGCCTTGAACTCACAAAGATCTTCCTGCCTCTGCCCCCTGAGTAAGATCTGTTTTTCTTAGTAAGGAAAGATCAAGAAAACGGACATTGCCCTTGTCTGTCTGAACATATTTCTGTTAATAATAGCATTGGCTGAGTGGTTGCCATGTGCCAAATACTGTGGAGTGTCTCTTACATATCAGTACATTTGTAACTGGAAACAAGCACAGATACAGGTTCTTATCTATTACACGGGGTGGGGGCTGTTTAAGACAGTAACTTGTTGACTTGCCAAGTTGCTGATGGTAGAATCAGACTGGGTCCAATAGCCCAATACTAGCATGAATGTTCTAGCCACTTGACAATATTGTTTCTTCCCCCAGGTGTTGACAGAGGCTTCTGTTCTGTCCAATCCCACAGCCGCTGTTCAGTCCCAAAGAAACACACAGACGCTTAACATTAATTATAAATTGGTTGTCCTATTAGCTCAGGCTTCTTATTAACTCTTATATCTTACATTAATCCATAATTCTTGTCTGTGTTAGCCACGTGGCTTTGTACCTTTATCAGTGAGGCATTCTCATCTTGCTTCTTCTGTGTCTGGGTGACGTCTGCAGACTGAGCCTTTCCTCTTCCCAGAATTTTCCCCGCTCTGGTCACCCTGCCTATAATTCTGACATAGACATAGCCTGTGGCTATGTGCAGTCCATTTCTTTTAAAATGTTAATACCTCCCCACAAAGAAAGCACTTTTGCATGTTGTGTTTCATTCTCTCTCTAGTGAGTGAAATATCACACACACACATACACACACACACACACACACACACACACACACACGGAAGAAGTAATAAAGGGAAGAAGGAGATAAGCAGAGGCTATGTGCCCAGGTGAGGGCAGGAGTAGAGCAGGGGTTGGGCAAGGCAGGGGTAGGGGCAGGGCTGGGATGGGGGTGAGGGCAGGGGTGGAGGTGGGGTGGGAAAGGGGCAGAGAAGGGGGTAGGGCGGAGGGACACGGAAGCATGGTGGAGGGCTGAGGAGGCATGGTGGAACATGGAGAGTGCTGTTGGTTAACTATTTGCCCAGGGAGAGAATCACTACATATAACCCCCTCCCCTCCCTTCTTGCTTCCCCCAAACAAACAAAAAGTCAGCCTTGTCATTTTCTCCTTCCCCAGGGTCCACTGTGTATCCCTGCAGAATCGGGAGTAAATTATCTCCAAAGAAGGGTTCATTAAGAATAAATAATAATTTGCACTTCGAATGCACCTTTTGTCTAAGTATCTCAAAGCGATCTACTTAATTAATTAATTAAGAGAATTAATTAATTCAGGGGGAAAAAACTCCTGTAGGAAGGGAAGGAAAACTTACAACACCTGCTTTCCAAATAAGTAAACTGAGGCCCAAAGCAATGGGCTCAAGGACCTAACAGGACAGTGGTCAAATGGGGTCATGACATAGGAGTAAAATGTAAAGCTCCACACTGTGAAAACGGAAACGGAAAGGCAGGGCAGCCGGAAGGGCAGGGCAGCCGGGGCAGGCCCGGGAGGAAGGCGGCTGAGTTTGGGAGAGCAGAGCTGAGATCAGCTGCAATGAGGACAAGAAGTCCCTTCTCAGCCTAGGCCATAGGGCCGAGGAAAGTCTTTAGGAGGAGCCAGAACCAAGAAGGTCCCAACCCAGGCTGGGGATCTCCGAAGAAAGGCTCTGCAGCCCTTGCAGGCCACCCATCCATCTGTACTGCATTGGGCTGTTATGAGTCATAGGTCATGGCTCCGCAGGAAAACCAGAAATCATGGAATGGACGGCACACAGCCAAGGGCCTTGGAGCCCTGTGCACGGTCCTTTAGGCTCTCTCTTGAGATAGGAGCTCATCAGATACGGGCTCTCTGTTTCCAGTGAGATGAAGGGGTTCGCCTAACTAGAGAGGAGATAGAGACAGGGAATGGGGTATTTCTTGAATTCTGTGTGTGTGTGTGTGTGTGTGTGTGTGTGTGTGTGTGTGTCTAAGCTCTGGGATTTTCAGCCTTTTATATGCATCCTGGTTCCTCCCCCAAAACTGCACCAGGATTGGAGCCTGAAGAGGGATAAGACAATGGGCACTTCCCAACGGTCCCTAACTCCTTCCGTGTTCCCTTTGAGCCAGTCTTGCCCTTCGCCTCAGACCTGCTAACTCTCGGTCACGGACACCCCCTGCGCCAGGCAGAACCATTTCAGCCATGCGTGTGCTCTCACACTCACACGTACACATCCAGACCCCCAAACACTCACAGCGCCACAAATTAACAGCCCGAGCTTGTCTTCATTGTGTTTTTATTATGATGCTCCTCAATGATGTTCTTAAATGAATTTTGAATAGTCCCCGTAATTTGGTTTGTTCTACATTGCAACGCAAGTGTGAGGGCCCCACAGGAATTGCTGCAAGGAACACAATATTATGTGAGCGTGGCTTCTGCTTCTCTTCCTGCTTTCTCATAATTAAGCTTTATTGAGTTGTAAAATGAATAACAATTAAAAAAAAACCTGTTTATTGATCCAGGTGCATCATGCAGCTAGAGAAAACTTTCTCCCGCCCCTGACCCCACCAAGGTATGCATCTTCGCTCTCACGCTCCCGGCCTCCTGCCTCCTCCCTGAACAGTGGGCAATTTCACGGCAGGTAGTAAGCGCTTGCTTGGATACCATGAAGCCAACCGCTGGTGTCTGTAGTGTGGAGGGATCCCAGTCAGAACTTGTCAGGGTGGAAGTCTACCGAAGGACTTCTAACTCGTCTCTTATTGATGCCTACAGTTTTGGGACTTGCAAATTTTATCATTTGGGTTAATAAACTGTCCAGTGAAGAGTGAAGACACAGTTGAGTTAGGAAGGAATCGTATATTGCAACCTCTTGAAATTCAACAGCCTAATAGGACTCCAGTTACCAGTTTCTTTCAGGGAGAAAGTCTCCACCAGAAGTTAAGCTCTATCCATGTAGAACGCTATTAGCTAAAGGAATGGCTCATAGCCTAGAGCCAAGGCCAGTCTGGAGGTGGCCAGGAGAAGCGACTTCAGGTGGTATGGATATCAGCAATAGAGTAGGCCCTGCCAGCCTGCTCAGGGAAGTAGGAAGGGCCCAGTAGACCTCACTTATAGAATTTTCAGCCTAGAAGAAGGCTCCTAAGAAAACCCACAAGCTTGGAATCCAGACAAGCTTTCTATTACTTCAGAACTAGAAATGATTTGTCCGGTCCTCCAAGTCAAACCTAGGTTCTTAGACCCAGCACGGCAGTCACTGCTGTCAGAGAAACTGAGCAGAGAAGGAGCCGAGTTTACCAGGGTGACAAGGACTCCTCACAGCTAGGGACTGGTGTGGCTCTGCGCAGAAGCAAGGCTCAGCCCACTGTTGTACCGCCAATTTCTAGCCAGGGAGCAGAGGCTTCCATAGCTCTGGGCAGGCTCTTTCTTGTTCAGCAAGGTCTGCCCTCTATCCTGCCACCCCGAAGGAAAATGTGCTGTGATTGAAGACTCTACCGCAGGTTCAGTCCGTGCCCCTTAAGAGGCTCTCTGCAAATAACAGTGCTTTGCGGCCAGAGGTGGGTCAGCCCCTTGGGTAGTCCTGGCTGCTGAGATGCTGTGGGAGAAGGTGGTGGCTGGTGTTCAGGGTGTACACACCTGCTTTGCTCGCTCGGTCCAGCAGCTGCTCAAGGAAATGCTACTCCAGGGAGACACATAAGGCACAGTTGTTATTGCTCACAGTTCTAGAAGCCTGAAAGCCAAGACTGGGGTACTCATGTGTAAATGTTCAAGAGAGGGCCCTCTTTGGGGCTTGTAGATAATGCCTCTCTGATAGATTCACAGGACAGAGAAGTCCTGGTGCTTAGGGCACTAATCCCACCATGGGGCTCCACTTTTATTACCTCATGAAACCTTAGCCACCCCTAAAGTCTCCACCTTCAAATTCCACCATATGGGGGTCAGGACGTCAACATATGAACTTGGGGGCGGAGGTACAAATGCTCAGCCCACAGTTCCACCCATCGGCAGTCACAACACTTCTCCAGTTTCTGTGCCATCTCTTATCATCACCAAGACAAGTTGTTGGGGGAGGGTCTCTCCCCATCTTCCTTCCCAAATCTTCAGAGTGCTTCTTTCTCCTTCTCTGCTTCTCCAAAGCCATCAACAGTGATTCTTTTGTCAGAGTAGCAGAGAGCTTTGCATGGTGGGCTAACTTAGAGACCCCAACATCCCTTCCCCCCCACGGCTAAATACCCCCCTTGTGAACTACCTAGCGTTTCCCTTGTGCTGAGGGCTGTCTGTGTTCCTACCTTCTCATGTTACCTTTTGGTTGTTGGTGTAGCTATCTGTCTGTTTACTCTCAGGTTTGACTTCTAGTCAAGATCATGGACTATTGCTCTGGCTCTTACCAACATCCTATGGGTTCAACCAAAGCTACTATCAATTACAGTCTCCAAGAGGATAAATGATGGTCAGGTATGCATGGGATTCACTAGGCCAGCGACTCAACTGTTACCACTGTGTAAGAAGGAGGGCTTTGAGGAAAGTTCTAGATGTCACAGTCATCACCAGCATATCGTCCCTCTTCCCTGAGGCTTTTATAGAATGAGGACTTCAGACTTAGCCTAAAGGTCCTTTTCAGAAGCCAGTAGGCCATGTTTAGCGCATGCAAAGACAGAGATAGCTCAAGGCAAACAGCTCGGCATCTGTTGGTCTCCACAACTCTGTGAGGTCTTAACTTTCGTACAGATAGGGTATTTTGTACTTATATCCCACCTAATAATAAAACTTGCCAGTCATGGGAAACTTTCACTGAGACAGGTGCTGTGCTGACACTATGTCCTCCCTCTTCAGCCCTAACAGCCGCATGAGGCGAATCCACCAACCCCATTTCAAGTGTGAAAAAACTGAGACCTAGATTGGGAAGAACACCCTCAAAGTCAACCTGCTCATCCCTGGAGTCTGAGTCAGGCTGATCCTAGACTACACACCCCGATGCTTCCGTGTGTTCTCTTGGACATGCTTGACCCTTCATAATCACAAGCTACCCTCTCCTAGGCATCCTCCTCCATTGGTTGAGCTCGGTGCTAGCTAGGTGGTCATCCCAAAGACCAGGACAACTCTCACAAAGATAACGGCAAGACTGATTTCTTAGATAAGAGGATCAGAGTGCCCAGTCAAAACTTTCTGTTACATTAAGTCCTAACTGCGAAAAAAAAAAAAAAGCAGTGTGCCTGTATTACTGTATTAGCTACATCTAGCAATTATTTTGGGGAAACAAGCCACAGTGAATTCAAGGAATCTGATATCAGAATTTGTGAATGCAAAAGAAAAATTAAATTTCTATAACCATCATTTGCAATGCCATGAGTGAAATAAAGAAGGGGGTATTACAAAGGAAAGGGAGAATGCAGCCATGAGATAAGCATGTGCATTGTATGTACAAGCAGGCACACTCTCCCTCTAGATAGCACATGGTTCATGGCCAAGGCTTCACCTATGGAGTCCCGCAGACATCTGAATATTGCTATAGCTCTCTTTGCCTGTAAAACCCCAAGGACATTGTAGTAAGGACGGAGGCTGACATCAAGGCCATAGGGGTCTGTGAGCCCGGTGGGCTGGGGCATCTGGGCTGGACTCCGGAGACTCGCTGGAGAAGCAGAGGTCACACGCATTAGATGCAGTCTGAGCTGGAAGCCCGGGCAAGGGTGAAGGTCGATGCACAAATAGATTTGAGGGTGTGAATCCCCTGAGGACACTTTCCCTCCTCAGCCTCCAGAGTCATCCTCTGGGAGTTGGAGAAGCAGACACAAAGATTTATAACCTGTCCAGCAGGGAGGCATTGAATGATGTAACTAGCAAGGCAGTGTTCTCTTCAGTTCCCCGGCCATGAGGCAACTGAGACTTTTGTGGTGTTTGTCCAGGTCCCATTGGAAATGGGATTAGCCCGGCACACCATATTCGGGAATGTCTGTTGAATGCATCATTGAATAAATAAATAAATAAATAAATAAATAAAGATAGATAGATAGATAAATGAGAGGGAAGAGATGAATTGAATGAATAATAGGTATCATTTTGGTGTGTGTATGTGTGTGTGTGTGATGTGTGTATGTCTACGTGTGTGAGTGACAGTACACCTCAGGGCATGGGTAGGTCGGAGGGCAACACTGGGTATTGGTCCTCACCTTCTGCCTTGTTTGAACAGAGGCTCTTCTTTATGGCCTGCTAGCTGCCGTGAGAGCTTCCAGGGATTTTCCTGTCTCCACTGCCCAGATAAAAACATTGTAAAAGCACTAGGATTCCAGACGTGTAGCACTATGCCTTTCCTTACACGGGTTTAGGGATTCCAACTCAGGTCACATTTGTGGGGCAAGCTCCCTACCCACTGACCAATCTCCCCAACTTCTCCACCAAATTTTTAATGGTTCATACCTTGATTATCTAAAAAGATAATAACAAGTAATCATAAGATCATGAAAAGTAGGGACCCAACCGTTCTATATTTAGAGAGTAGAAATGAGATTTTGGAGGAGAATGTGTGTGGCCACCTATGATTCATGCTGGGTATATTTGTATATAAAGGGGACTCTTTTGCTGACAATTATTTGAAGCTATGACTGATGATATCCTGGATAAAGATGGATTCTTAAATTGGTGTAGTGGTGGGGCTAGAGAGAAGGGCATTTGCTGCTCCTGCACAGGACCCTGATTTGGTTTCTAGCACCCACATAGTGGCTCACAACTCTCTGTAACTCTAGTTGCAGGGGGTCTGGTGCCCTTTTCTGATCTCTATAAGCACCAGACATACACATGGCGTGCTTAAAAATACCTTCAGGCAAAACACTCATGCACATAAAATAAAAAGAAGCAAATCTTTGAAAAATTGCTACAGTGAAAGACATTTTGAGCAAGGGAGAGATGCAGCAGATTATCAATAACTGTGGCTGAGAGACTGATTCCATCAAGCCAGTCTACACTGATCTGAGAACTGTGGCAAAGCCACAGGGAATGGATCTGACTGGCCCCTGAAGGACCCCATGGTGCTAAGCATGTTTGCTGGTGTTAGAATCAAGGTGAGCTCGCAGGAGGCTAAGAGGCTTGTATGAAGTGCAAGCGGGATTTAGAGAACCCAAGAGGCAATGTTCCATGTGCTAGGAACTGGATTCCCCCAAAGACCCACGTGATAGAGAGCCTGGCTTCCTAGCCTGATACTACAGGAAGATGGGGGAGCCATGGGAATACAGCACGGTGAGGAGTGTTTAGGCCATTGGGTCCATGACCTCATAAGGGTGAATAGGACCCCAACTCTTCCCTCTTCCTCTTTGTTCACTGCCCAGACATAAGGTGAGTGGTTTCTCTTCAGTCATTCTCTGCTGCCATGGGCTTACAGCAACAGAGTTAGCCAGTCATGACTGAACTCTAAAGCTGTGGGCTCAAACAATCATTTTTGTTTTATAATTTGATTATATCAAGGTACAGAAATCTCTCTCCGTGTGTGTGTGTGTGGTGTCTTCTGTAGTAGGGTGTTTGAGCCCTATATATGGCTTTCCTCAATGTAGCTCACATGACAATCATTGCTGCTCTCATTCCTACCCACTCATCTCCTTCGTTCTAAAGCATTCTATTGGAGAGTCATAGATGGGGTTACCATAGAAATTAGCATTCAAGCTAAGGTGCTCAAAAAGGGGTAGTCAGAGGCTGCTATCAAAGAAGAGGATGTCATTTCACAATTGGTGCAGACACTGGAGAGTTACTTGTGGTCCCATGGATAGCTTCACGCGCATGCCCTGTGGAATGTCCCTGGTTAAACCCAGCCCGTCACACGCAAAAGCAAGAACAAGACAAACAGATGTGAAGATGGGATGAGGACTTAGAGGAAGGTTGGTGAGGACAGGAGGATGATAAGACGCAGTGGAGGGCTGAGTGTGAGCGGAATACAGTTACGTGGACATATATGCAGTCATCAAACTGATGTTTTAAAAGTGACAGAGGGCACCATTGAACACTGTGCCAGACAACTGACAGAATCTGGGATTATCCTGGTCAAACTGCGGCTTGGCTTGGGGCCACCCTGGCATAGAGGTTAGCAGCAAGCTGTCCTCAATGGCCCTGGTGGTCCCAATTTCCCGCATGGACAGAGCTCATTGCACGCCATCTACCATCCAGAGTACGTCAGTCCCATCTTGCTCAGCAGCGAGGCTGACCCGTGGTGATGACGGTGAGTGGCAGGAGGGCCACTGTGAGACTCTGGAGGGCCCCAGGGTTCAGCGCCTGCGCCTGGCCTCCGGAACTGGAGCTCTGTGTCTATGCCCTCTGCGGCCGAGGAGCCTGCTGATCTGCCTGTGATTCGAACAGCTCCATCCATTTTCGCACCACCATTTTCCCCGGTGCCGGCCCAGGCAGGCGGCTTTAATGGATTGCTTACATTATCTCCCTCATCGCTGCTTAAAAAAAAAAAACTCTGCTTCATGAAAAAGTCTGCTAGACATTCTGCAGGACACAGAAGAAAATCTGCTAGATACTATGGGCCTGTAGGCTGAAGATGGATGCCCCAAAGGTACAGAAGAACTTTGGGTGACTGTCCAGGCAGCGAGATGTCTCTGTCAATTCTAGAGTTTTGGAAGTTGCTTACAATGTACTTCCTGTTAACTTATGTAATATTATGTGCCTGACTAACTGTCCAAACTTTCAAATATGATAAAGTTCTACTGTGTGGGATTTTTTTATTTCTTTTTGACTCTTCATATATTTACTTGAATGCCATTTGTTAGATAAAGTCTCACTAGTATCAACGCCTCATTGAGAATCACTAATGTTAACAGGAATGTCCACAGAAATTTTCTTTCCTATACCTTTTAATTATTGTCACCTTGAATTTTACTCTACTGTATAAGATTATGAATAAACTCCAGTTTTATTTACATAAAAAAAAAAAAAAATATTTATCAAACCATTATGTATTTAGTGTCCAGGCGTGGGGAAGAGAAGAGGCGGGAGGCAGCCCGGCTCTGGTCAGATGCAAGGGTTAATTACAGATGGGACAAATCCCCCTGATTTAAAAATCAAACCAACAAGCAAGCTTGGGAAGGCAACTGTTACTTACATGTCAGCAAGCGCAGGGCAACCTCGCCAGGTTTTCGGAGTCTTCTGGTGCCAGCCCAGCTCAAAGTTCTTTTTGTTTGCCTCCCCTACCTGCCAGCTTCTAATTACAAACTTTGCTTAGGTTTTCTGCTCCTCAAGCAACCCAAGTGTGGGGAAACTCGCACTCTCCTACAACCGTCAAGATCCGCCTCGTAAAAGAAGTTTTGAAGGTAACTCCAGGGCTGGCGCTGTGAAATATCGTTCATTATGACGAAGCAGCGGAGATAATGCTGCTTTCTAATTTCCCTTTCTCAGTCAGAAATTAAATAAAAAGTCATGTCTAAATTACAATACTGGATTGAGATCAGACAAGGGCCCCATGCAGCGAGCTCATGATCTATCCTTCCCACATTTTACAGCCATTAAAAAAGATTACGGTCGCGTCTTCCCCCTCCCTTTTCTGGGAGGCCATTTACATTGTTCTGAACTCGCACTGTGTTTGATTCGAAGCTCTTAAAAGTACCAGTGCACATCGTAAGTCAATCACAAACTTAAATTAAGAAAAAACAATCAGGCATTGGAGCAGGCCAACTCTGAACCTCTTGCTTAGGTACCCACGAGAGGTAGAACCTTGACTGTTAGGCAAGTTACCCTGCAGCTGCGCCAACCCTGCTGTCTTCTCCAGGGGCTGAAGGTGTGTGTTAGTTGCTGTTCGTGGTGAGAAACACCTGAGAAAGCAACTTATGAGAGAAAAGGATTTGTTTGTGTTCACGGTTTCCGAGTTTCAGTCCGCCGTGGCAGAAGTGTGTGGTAAAGCAATAGGAAAAGAGGAGAGCCGGAGGGGTCAGACGCGACATCCCTTTCAAAGACATCCATTGATAAAGTTAATACCCTTATTATCTGATCACGGATCAACAGTTCCACTAGCTTGGCATTAACATTCAGAATAGAATATGAGGGTTTTGGGGGGCTGGGGGCGCATTTCATACCCAAACTGTGTTGAGAGAGTGCATTCCATGAAGAAACAGCCTGTGTTTTATAATCATCTCTCTCTTAGTCCATAACACCCCTGACAAAGTAAAAATGACAGTCTATCTGGCCAAGCATTTTAGATGCTAATAAGCATGCAATACTGCATTTAATTTTATACTATATTTAATTTAGCATTTATCGACTATTCCATTGATAAAGGAAGAAGAGGAACACACATTTGTGTCAGTCAAAATCCAAGTATTCTGTGTTCTGAGACACTGTCTCTTGTGACATTTTATGTGTTTTAATAAATAAAGCTTGCCTGAAGATCAGAGCGTAGAGCTAAACCACCAGGGCCAGGAAGTGATGACATACACCTTTAATCCCAGAACTCAAGTGAGATTGAATCTGTGTAAAGAGAGAAATAAAACTCACACGAAGGTGCTCTCAGAACTAGGGAGTCACATGCCTTTAATCCCCGCACTAGGGAGGTGGAGGAGACAGGAGTGATTTGGCTGGGTGGAGAGAGGTATATAAGGCAGAGGAGACCAGCTCATTGCAGTCTGAGGTCTGGTGGCGAGCATTGCAGTCTACAGTCATGCTGAGAACAGGATCACCCTCTTGCTTGTCTGAGGCTTGGTAGAGGTAAGAGCTCTCTAGTGACTTGACCGCTTTGTTTTTCTGATCTTGAACCCCAATATTTGTCTCTGGGTGTTTGTTATTTGTGCTACAATTGTCAATATTCCCAGAGACTTGTATGAAAAATTACTACTGGGGTGGAAAGATATCTCAGTGATTAGGAATACTGGCTGCTCTTCTAGAGGACCCAGGTTCGATTCCCAGCACCCATACAGTGCACAGACAGCTGCAACTCCAGTCCCTGACCCCTGGGAATGTAAAACAAAATGAAAAAAAAAAAAAAACTAAGAAGAAGTAGCACTTTGTATCCTTGCTTCCGGTAGAATTTGTTAAACAGTATCGTTACTGTTCAGTTGGTCCCTTCAATTGGGAGGAACTGGGTACAGTTTTCAAAATGCCAGTGTGACCATGATGATGGGAGCATTTTCATCCTTTCCTTTGCTGTCTTGCTCATAGGCTGGGTCCTAGCTTTGCCCCTAACAGCCCTGTCACCTTTGGGTAGTTTAGATAACATCTCTGAATCTCATGATTCACGTTTTCAAAGTGATACGCAGCAGTCAGCTTGGAAGGAGTTAGAGCATTCCATTAGTGAGTATGGGTAAATACACCATCGCGAGACCTGGCACCTGCTGACCCGGCACCTGCTGACCCGCACCGGGTGAGTGTCGACCGTGCAGGCCTTCCAGCTTCATTCTGCTGATCCTGACTTGCAAAGAGTTTGTTGCCCACCACTCTGAAACAACTCAACCTGCTTCTTGCCAGCTCAGTCACCATCCGCCACTGATGGGCACTGTGCTCACAAGCAAAGGCTGATATCTAGGGACATAAGGTCCTTAGCCATCCTCATTTAACATAGATGGGCACCGGTGCCTTGTCCCCTGGCATCTGCCAGACAAGGTCCCTCGCTTGTCATCTGCACTCGACATGGCTGACTTTCTGGTCCATGGATGTATTTGTCATGCGAAAGCCGTGACAGACAAAGGGCGGAGGAGGAAAGGAGCCTGCAGATTTTGTATGCTCCCTTCCACGGGCTATGAGTAAATGAGTTATTTTAGGCTCTGACCCTTCAGCTTTGGGACACTGGGGCAGACACAAAACTTGGGATGATCTCTTATGGATGCAGGTGTCGTTGCTTATAGTCTTCCAGAGGGCCCCTGAGGTGGCATGGGGTCTGGCTGCGTGGGTTATGGTTGTGCACCACCATGGTCACTGTCACCGTTATAGAGTCTGAGAAGGTGCTGAAGCAGCTAATATCCTGAGAAAAGCTGCCCTAGTCAGGTTTCTGTTGCTGTGATAAACGCCATGACCAGAAGTAACTTGAAGAAGGAAGGAGTTTATGTAGCTTACAAGTCCAGATCAGAGGTAATCACCAAGGCAAGCCAGGGCAGGAACTCAAGCAGAAGCAGAAATCATGGAAGTATGCTGCCTCCTGGCTTGCTCTTTATGACTTGCTCCGAATGGTTTCTAATACCACCTAGAACCACCTGCCCACATTGGTTAGGCCCTTCTGTATCAATCATGAATCAAGAAAATGCACCCCCTCAGACATGCCTGCATGCCAATCTGATGAAGGCAATTCCTCAATAGAGATTCTCTCTGCCCAGCTCACCCTACTTGTATTAAGTTGGCAAAATCTAACAGGTGCAGGGCGTGTGCTATCCTGAGAGCAGCGATCTGAGAAGCAGAGCTGCAGAGAGGTCAGTGACGCTGGTTGATGGACGGTGAGCCTGGGTCAGCCTTGATACATGCCAAATGTTCTCATCTATTGGCTATGGCTGTCTCCTTTAAGTACCACCCGAACCTGCCGCAGAGTAGATGCTCCGGCAACACACACATCACACCCCACAAATCAGAGCGCTGTCATTCCGCATCCATGATGTGAATAAGTTCAATTGGACTGGAGACCCATCTGCATTATCACAAAAAATATCAGCACTACATTCGTCAATGAAAGCCAAGGAAGAGCTGCTAAATCCTTTAAATATAATTTCAACTACTATGAATCTTTAATGGTCATGAAAATGGCTTTAAATCTTTTATCACTCTCTCGTGCAAGAGTGACTCCCAAGGATTTGCAGAGATCATCATTTAGTAAGTCCTGGCCAGTATGCTGAGCCGCTCGAGCACAGACTCAGCTAAGGAGCAGTTACTCTAGTGAAGGAAGAGGGCGTGCGTCTCTCACTAACACCAGGCACCTGTCTCTTGCTAACTAGTACCCGGCTTTCCATACCACTTGGCTATGGAGAGTTCCTGGCACAGTCTCACATGCTGATGGCATCAGCTCCCACAGAGGGCTTGATGTGAAGAGGTTCTAAAGTCTTTAAGAGGTAGGACCTACCTGGAGGAAGGTCACTGGAGGCTGTAACTTGCCGTGCCCCACCACGAGGTGCGGAGCCTCTGTCACAGACTCTGAACACATATTCTGCCCCACCATGGGTCCAGAACCAATGGAGCCAAGGATTGAAACTTCTGAAACCACCAGCAAAAGAAGTTAATTAGTAACATTAAGTTATTAATATCTGCTAATGTGTTTGAGCAAGAAAATACTAGCACATCTAGCAGTGTTTTATTTTTCGTTCCATACTTTATGTAAAGAAAATGGGTTTCTTCCCCTCCCCATTCCCGTGGCTAGTCCAAGTCCCCCACTTTGTTCTACAGCACACAGAACAAACATTCTCATTTTCATGCTAACACATTGTGTTTGACGTTCATGGATCTATCTGTGGGTTTGAGTCTGGCTGGCACTGGCTGTCCCATTTACTATTCCGTGAGATTATCGCTGCCAAAAATTTCCCCTAAACCCAGCAGAAGGGTTTGCAGAGGCAAAGATGGCTCTACATGATGCTGAGGAGGCTCCCCATGTCCTCACACTGCAGGTGCTTCCAAGGACTGGATTCCCACTGGAAGAAAAACCCACAGTAATGAAGAAGAGGGGAGTGTGTGTGTGTGCTCGGCAGGGGCAGACTCAGACAGCAAAGCCACTCTTACTGGGTTATTCAGCCCAGTGCTGCCTCTTTAGTTCTTCTAGGAGGCTCACTTCTCCACCTCTTGATTTTAAATAACTTCCTGAACTATAAATGCAAAGAGTTCCAAATGAAAACTGATTGATAGCCTCGTATAATTATATAATAAAAACACACTGATATGCATATACATTATGTGTGGGCTCGTATGTCTATATGCATCTGTATCTATTCCAGAGGGAGGAATATGCAATAATGTCTTCTGAAACAAATTGTCAAGGTGTCAATAAGGAATCTCATAATGAATGTGTGGGTGTGATATGGGGTAATTTCATCTCAATTATATTGCTCAGGCTGATTTCCCAAGACAGGTCTTAAAGGCACAAGTCCCATTCCCAAGCGGGAAGCAGGAGGCTTTGCTTCCTATAGCTCCTTCAAAGCATCACGTTTTCAGGCCCAAATGCCCAGCCTGCAGCAGCCAGAGCCATCCGAGGAAACAGGAGTGCTGAGAGCTCCAGGCCATGGCTATAAGCTTCTAAAACTTACAAGTATTTTCTGTGTGTGACCTTCCCCCCCACCCAACAGTCACAGGAACCATTCATGGCTAAGAAATAAACAACAGTTTTATGCCCCCAGAGGAATTAGCTATCCCAATGAGGAGTGTTAATTGTTGAAAATGCTGGGGAATGATTGCGGGTGAATGCGGGTACTGAGAAAGCCCGCACTGCTGGGTGGGAAATCTCTGATCACCACCGAGGGACTCCCAGCTCACCCAAAGTCAGTGTGACATGGGACATGACAGAACCCTAACCCACGGCACCTGGGGATGTAGGGACTTAAGAAAGACTTCTTAGAGCAACTGCCTTTAAAACTGGGCCTAGAAAAGGGGTAAAAATATACAATCAGAGCGTAAGAGATTACACTGAATAGAAAACACACTCTCAACAAAACACTATTGGGTAAAGTACAGACTCTATTCAAGGACAAGTGTCCCCAGTCTCCCATCTCTGGGGCCAGACCTGAGAACTTGATGTTGGGAAAGCCATTTGCGTCCCAGGAAATTATGCCAGTGCTGAGTCTGTCACCTCTGCACCAGCTACTTGTGAAGCCTTCCAGGAGACAGACTGGAAGCAGAAAGGGTAGGCCATAGGTGAGGGCTGAATGCTGAATGAGCTTCTGAAGGAAATGGACCTGCTATACTCCTTGCCACATCTAAGAGTAGAGTAGCCTGCTAGAGCCAGAAACCTGCCAATTTCTCCAGTGCCTCCTTTCTTTCTTCTGTGCAATGGCCCTATTCCTTATATGCTCTTGGCAGATACTGAGCCCTATCTATGTGGCCTTGGTAGCATTACTTGACTATTTTCTCCTTTCTTCCTCCTACTATCCCTAAGTTTATCTCTTTATCCCAATAATGAGACTGCTATAGTCATGCCTTGATCAGCCTTAAGCCTCCAATCTACCTACCTTCTTGCTACAAGTCTGGCTTTCCAAAGGGAATATGGGGGTGGCAATTAAAACTAAGACCATTTCAACAGTTTGGAGGAAATGTACTACAGTAGAAGCTTCCTAAAATATATACACATATGAAAGAGTGCTAAATAAAATTGCCAAATCATGAGGAGACACAGGTCCTCGACAGCATTTAAATATCCCCACATCCCCCGCCTTGACATTTCCAATGCACTCCATCTTTACCTCCCAGATAAAGCCCAGGCACCTCGATGTAACCAGCAAGTCATGCGCTGCCCTCTCACCCTTCTGAATCCTATCCCCTCCTTGTACTGCCAAACCCCAGGCACAAGGTCTTTACAGTTCCTCCAGTACCTCCCACTTCTGTTCAATACCCACCCACCCTGACCCCGCCCCTCTTGTTGCTAGGTAAATGTGAAAAGCATTGTGGAAACCACACTCAGGCTTTTCCATTTAGAGCTTCTGTCTGGTAGAACTCCATTCCTCTTCACCCCAGGCTTCAGAGGTCGTCACGTGTGTGGATCTCTGGAAGAGCCACTTACCTGCCCGTTTTCTAGTCCATCTTACACATGAGTTCTGAGTGATGGTGACAGAAACCATACCTATGACCCATATAAACCTAACACTCAGCACCCAGCCCAGCACTTGGACAAAGCCGGAAAGGAATTTAAATGGATGGATGAATAGTTGGGTAGATGGATGGACAGAGGGACAGATGGACAGATGGATGCTGTCTCCTTCCCTAGACAGATGAGATAGTTAATGCTAATTGTCTATTTGATTGGTCTTAGAGAAACACATGAAACGGTAGAGCACAGCTCATACATCTACATGGATGTCTCCAGGTCATAAAGGCTCTGACTTCATCAGTGGTTTAAGCCCTTGGTGGATTCCACTAATTTAAAAAAAAAAACTATTGAATCCACTGATCAATTCAAACTTTGAATAGATTATTGGAACTGTTGGAACTGTGAAATAGAGAACTAGCTGGAGGATATTACTGTGAATGTGACTTTGACCCCTGCCCTGTTTTTTCCTCTCCCTGCTACAATGTGAGCTACCTGCTCCATTATGATATTTGCCATGATGTCCTGCCTTAGCCCAGAAACAGTGGAGCCAATCAACCATGGACCAAAACCTCTGAAACTGTAAACGAAGTAATTCTCTGCTCCTTTAAACTGTTTTTCTCAACCATCTGTCGCAGTAACAAAAAAGTAACTAGGGCATTGGCTACTTGAATGTGGGTAGGAAGGATGGATATCTGAACGAGTAAGTGGATAAAGGGCTAGATGAGTGTGTTGACGTTGCCTAAGTAAGTAACCAGATAAGGAATAAAACCAGGTTTCTTCTTGTCTGGGCCCCACTAGCTAGCTAGTTCAGCACCATGTATCAGGTCTTCTTAGAATCTTCAGGACCTCAAAGGTGGCCGAAAACTGCTAAGAGCTCTCATACTGCACAAGAAGCAGGAGTTCACAGAAGAAGATCCAGATGAAGGTCCACCAGCATCCTGAAGAGGAAGACTCTTAACATCACTGCAGGCATCAATCCAGGTATCAAGTCTCTGCTTACTTCTAAGTCAGACAGATAGGAAGGAACTCCATATAAACCCTGCTTCTCTCCTTCTAGGGATGTCTTCCTGCCAGTAAGTCAGAATCAGCAAGGTCATTAGTCTTATGCAAAACTATGTGTTCAGCTCATATAGTCTTCAGATAAAAGTCTAGAAGCATGGGTATAGATTTCAAAAAATGCAGGTGGTTCTAGGAATTTGAACAAAACTCATCTTAGGAAAAGTGCTGGCCTACCTATTATGTGAGTGTTGCGTCACCGTGTACTTATTAACACTACAGAATCTAAACCAAAGTGGAGTTATATAGCTTAAATTTGCATGCAATACAGCGACGTTGACCTTGGTCATGAGTGTGGGTGGCTCTGTGAATGCCAGATTAATTTTCTTCACCTGCTTCCCAATTGGTTTTCTTAACCTGTATTGTTAATTTGTAAAGGTGTTCTAACGTACTAATGGCAAATGCTTTTGCTGTTTCACTAGAAATATTGCTCCACTCACCCCAGGATTAGAAATGGATGAACGAAACCATGAAGAACTCAATTTGAGCTTCTACATGGTGTACTCTTGCGTATTCAGGAGTCAATAAGGCATGCCACACATCCTTGAGGAGCCTGTAATCTAGTTAGGCTAATTAGGCCTCAACACATGCCTGGGGAATTAATCAAGCCTTTGGGAAGATAGAGGGCTTGAATCTGAACTTGAGAACTGACCCAGCACTTGAGGGACTCAAAGAGGGTGGGGTCACAGTTTCCAAGACGGTCAAAGAAGCAGACAAAGGTGCTAGGATGGAAACGCTCCCAGGGGTCTGTAGATGCAGAGTCTGGACTCCTGCGAGTTCAGCAGGAGTGGGATAGAAACCCATGAGCTGAGCCGTGGATGGCAGATCAGCCAGTTACCCAGCCTGTCTTCCCATGCTGCCTCTCTCTCCTGACGAGAGCCAAGCAGAGCCTTTGTCTCTGAGCTATTCTCACGTCTATGCGTATTTCACTTTCTTATGCTGGCTGTTGTTTGAATTGATTAGCCTTTCTGTATGGGAGCCATCTGCTGTTTGTCAAGCACCTTATCTCTCAAGAATGCTGATGTCGATAAAATATTATGGTACTTGGAGTCTGCTAAGGAGTTTGATGTTGTGCATCTCATAGATCCAAATCAGATCTTGGTTGAAAGCCCTTTTGTGTTGTTACCCTTCTCTCTTGGCCAACGGCATCTAGTGTGAACTGGGATGGGCATTACCTTGAGTGGCCAGCAAACTTAACACCATTTCCTTTCTTATGGCTACAGGACAGGGCATTTGATCCTGGCATTGCCACCACATCTCTATTCTCCGTACCCAGGTAGTAATTAAGGATGGGCCGACAGCTCAAGAAGGCCTATGCATAAGAGAAGTTATCTTTCAAATGCAAACACTGAGGGTACATATATGGAGAAGCTGTGCTCATCTGTTGGAACGTAGATGAAGCCAAGCAGAGGCAAGCAAGGACAAGAGAGACAGTGTCCTAGCCCAGTGTGCTGATCCTTCAGCTCCTATCTCTCTGTTAATGGATTTAGTAGGGGTTCAGTTTGCTCCAGCTGCAGGTGTCTTCACATATTTGTTTTCCTTAAACTAACTTCAGTTGAGTTCTTGTCACCCACCCTAAAGAAAGCTTTCTAAATACAAGCATCATAACCAACTTAGTCTCTCAAGCAAAGTGGGAATGTGATGTCATCGCCATAGCTTTTTTTTTAAAGCTCCACTGTCTAATCAGTTACCTGATTCTCTTGATTCTCCCTGGGACATCTCCTTAGTTCCATTCATCTTCCCTCTGAAGCAGTCTCTTCAGAGGCTTGGCTCTGCGAGGTCACCAAAATGCTACTTTTTTAGTTGGCTTCTCTGCTGCTGTGATTAAACATTTTTACTAAAAGCAACTTGTGGAGGAAAAGGTTTATTTAGATCCCACTTTCATTATGGTCCATCACTGAGGGAAGTCAGAACAGGAATTCAAGCAGAAACCAAAGCAGAACAGTGCTTACTGGCTCACTCTCCAGCCTGCTCACTGGTTCGTGCTCAGCTAGCTGTCCAACACAGCCCAGGCCTACCTGCCAAGGGATGATGTCACCCACAGTGGCCTGGGCCCTCCCACATCAATCATCAGTCAAGGTATTCCCTCACAGAGATGACCACAGCCCAGTCTGATCTGGACAATTCCTCGACTGATGTTCACTTTATATCAGTAGCTCTAAGTTGCATAAGACGAACAAAAAAACTAATGACCGTAGCTTCATGATGGTCTTTCTAAAAGCTAGCTTTTCATTAAAAAATTTAGAAGATGGTCATTGCCTACAAGACAGTAATTTCAAACTTCCAAATATAAGGTACAATCTGGTCTCTATCTGGCCCAATTCTTTGGTTCCAGCTCCTGATAAACCCCATTTTCTAGCTCTTCCATGCATCCTCCTCTTTGCACAGGTTCTTCTCCTTGGCTAGATGGCTTTTCATTCCTGGGCCACCTGAGGCTCCTCCTCTTTTCCAAGATAAAGCTCACTTTGCATTTCTTTGGCAGAACAGCCATAGTTATACCCTTGACAGGAACATGGTCTTCCTTTGGGAATTTATGGCACTTTACTGTTTGAGTAAGGTTGGAGACACCCTACAGCAGAGTAGTGAGCAGGACAGATTTCTCCTTTGGCATTCTGATCTATTGCCAGCTAGGGTAACTTGAATATGCCACCCAAAGCCTATGAGACTCATTTTTTTTAAAAAAAAAAAAAAGATTTTATTTATTATATATACAATACAGTGTTCTGCCTCCATGTATGACTGCATGCCAGAAGAGGGCACCAGATCTCATTGTAGATGGTTGTGAGCCACCATGTGGTTGCTGGGAATTGAACTCAGGAAGAACAGTCAGAGTCCTTAACCTCTGAGTCATCTCTCCAGCCCCGAGACTCACTTTTTGCAATGGCAAATAGGGAAAGAAATAAGGCTAGCTATAAAAAAAAATGCAAAAATTAGGTACCGTTCTTAAATACACTCTATATATTCAATAAATGACATCTCCAATTGCTTTGTTTATAATTTCATGATAGATAGATAGATAGATAGATAGATAGATAAGAAGACAAATATACAGATGGATGGATGAAGGTGATCTGTCTAACCTCTTCTTTATCTTCTTACCCTAGCCTTCAGTTATCCCAGCCAAGAACTAGAAGACCTTCACTGTAAGCTCTCTGACAGAAAGACCTGAGTACTGTATTTCATTGTGCCCCATCTCTATGGAAACTAGCTCTGCTTGTCACACACAAAGCCTGCAGTGTTGATTTGATAGCTCTCCTTATCTGTCTTTGACCACTGTTTTGCTGGGCAAGGCCGATGAAGGCGCTGCTACTCTCAGACCTCCGCATGGTGGAAACTAACTAAGGACAAAGCCATTTGTTGTTAGCTAATAGGAAATAATCCAGATGTGTGACATCTTTGAATCAAGCAGCCTCGTGGAGGATATGAATAGATATCCTCCTGCTTGATAGAACAAATGCAGTGGGCTGTCTATCTGAAGTCCTTCTCCCCATTCTTCTTTGCTAGCTACACTATGAACCTGACCAACTTCAACTCTCAGAGAAGATAACCCTACTTTTAATATATAAGTATGTCCCCAAACGGTTGCATTAGTCCTGATAGTATCATTTCCATGATGGAATTTGGCGGGTGGGCATACAACCCAGTAACCGCCAATTGGAATGGAATGCCATAGTAGAACTTGTGGGAAAGGCCATTGTGCTTTAGAAAAAATATAAGGAAAAACCTCCCCTTTCTTATACATCAGCTTAGTCTATTCGCTGAGCACATCTTGAACAGCAGCCCTGTGTCCTACAGTGATGAGGCAGTCACCGGAGCAACAGGAGAGACAGAACCACACAAAGACGCCAGTCTTTTCTGACTCTAACAAGCCATGTAGGTTGCCAAGCTTGGCACATGCTTATCTCTGAACTTTTCTTAATTTACTGCCTAAATTGGTCAAGTCAAAGTTTTATTTCCTAATAAATTCATCTAACCTTTTAATAAATTAATCTCATTCCCTATTGATCTTGGTCTAGCATTAACTGCACAGCACTACCCTTGTGAGCTCTCTTAAAATGTACAGATCATTTTTACCCCTTTTACTCAGAGGGGGGGATATTTCTTTAGCTTCCAACACTTGATTTACCCTCCATGAGAGTTATACCTGAACATGAGATGTACTATGTACTTCTAAGATACTATATATCTAAGATAAGTACTATGTATCTTAGATACTATGTATCTTAGAAGTACCCCACAGTTATAAAGAACATTTTTGATAGCCATCCTGAAGCTCCTCTTCTGAACATCGCTGCAACTTTGTGAACATTTTGAATGACAGTTATAATCACTAATCTTGCTGTCTGCAATCATGAAAGTTCCTTGAAAGTCTAGATTCTTGGGTCTCTCTCAATCCTAGCATAGTGTCTATATTGGAGTATGAAAAATGCTGAATAAATCAGCAGATGGGCAGAAACATGGATGATGAATGCAGTCTCTGGTACTGTCACAGACCTGTCAGAGATGCCAGACTATGAACCATAGGACAGCACAGAATGACGTCACATTGTGTCATGTGCAGATGCCCTAATACTTAAAGAAATGCACTTTGCACAAGTTTAAGGTACATGATGGCAAACTAACCAAAATAAACAAAATATACACGATCTGACAGGAAACCGCAAGCCTGTGTATAGTCATTTCAAGCCACCCAGACCTTTTTGACAGAGTAAGCATATTTTAAAGAATTCACCATAAGGAAATAACTAACTTCCCAAAGCAATTTATATGATGATTCTTCCAACAACAATACTCAGACTAGAAGCAGCAGTAGCAATATATACTCTATGGGATGGTACAGATGAGCAGATAATGACATTTTAAGTTGAAGAAAAAGCAATGTCCACACATAAAGACATATATATAAGAGCAACTGCAGACTGATTTAAACCACATAAAATTTTACATAGACATCTATGCCTACATATTGCAATCGCTAGTACACAGAAATAAGAAATTGTTTCATGACCGTTGGATGCCTATGTCTTCATGTAGTCTCCATTCTAACCTCTGGCACTTGTGTCCTACCCAGCTGTCTGCAGTACCTGTGTCTCCAGCTTTCTGAGTCCTAGCAACGTGATGTTGTTCACAAGCTGAAGCTGTCTGAGCTTGGGGGGAAGAGATCACAAGTTTTCTTTAGGGGCTAAATTGGGGCATGCGCACAGCAAGCAGTGACGTATATTGCAGTCCTTACCAGGTGGCGGCAAATTGTGTCTTACTGGAACTGAGTTTTTGAACAGCACTAGCCATTTAGAGAGCTGATTAGTAGGTGTGGGCGGCTAGCTACTTTCCCCAAGAGGAAACTGTAGCTGGAGATTTGTCACCACGTCTGTAGTAACCCGCTCTATTCGGCATGATGTCTCCATTCTTCAGTCAACAAGTGATCTAAATGGTGTTGTGGTTAAAATCACCATATCTGACCTTCGAAGTCTTAGACGATGATAAGGATTTACCTGTGGAGAGGTGTGGCTGGGTTTACTGCTTAAAGTCTTGCATTGGGATTTTCTTTTCATAGGGTTAGGGATGCCTCTCGGTGATAATGACCCCACCTGGGATTCAAATTCATCCCCCCACCATGTGTGTGTGCAATATGTGTGATATGCTGTGTGTGTGTTGTGTTGCATGGACTTGTTAGCGTAGGTGTGTCCATGCATGCATTTGAGCACATGTGCATGTGTGTGCATAGGTATGGAGGCCAGAGGTAGACAGCAGGTGTCTTTTCATTATTGCATTTCACCTTTATCCTTCGAGATAGGGTTTTACCGAACCTGGAGATAATTGTCTCGATAGGCTGGCTAGCCAATGAGCTCAAGCCTGTCTCTGACCACCCTCCCACCAGCCTCAACTCCCACATGTCCAACTCCATGCAGGCTCAACTCCTGCAGTACTAAGGCACAAGCACACTACTGGGCCTGGGGACACTTGTTCTGAGCGTCTGAACTTGAATCCTCGTGGTTATTTGGCAAACCCTTTACCACCTGAGCCGTCTCAGCAGCCCCATTTTCTAACATGGTAACTTTGGGGAAGTTACTGTAATAACTCCATGTTTTAAATATCCAACTCTCAGTCAGAAACAGAAATCATGGAATGGATGGGGGATCTGCTAGACCAACTATGACATCAGAATTTATCAGTTGTCCCCCCCCCCCCGCCAAGATTCCATGACCAGAAGACCATGAATGGAGTGCTGGATCCTCAAGAATTAGATCAGAATCAATGAAAGTCTAAAAGATTTTGCTCGAAGTATAAAAACACCCATTTGTGAAACTCCATGGTGAATGCTTTACTTTATATGCTAAGCTAAAATTAATTTTTAAAAGAACAAACAAAAAATAAAAATACAAGGTATTACTGCCTACTTTCACAAAAAAATATCTTTATTCTTATCAGGCTCTGTATTGTATATATCACAAATCACAGAGTAAAGTTTGTAATGTGTTTTGCATACATACTCACAATATAATTCTGGGGTCCTTTCCGGTATCTGGCCCCTTTCTCTAATGGACTCTGCGGTGATCACTCCAGGTTAGGAACTACATGAAGAGTAAAGTTGATTATCCTTAGTCAATCTAAGAAATCTGTTCACTGGGTTTTGTGTGTGTGTGCATGTGCGCATGTATTTGTATGTGTGTGTTTGGATTGTATAGACTGAAACATTCTTAGAAGACTGGCCATACATTTTCAAGCAAAGCCTTCATGGCCACATAGCCTTCCCTAGGATCTCTGTGGCTCTGACTGATCTGACTACCATACTAGCCTGCTGCCTGTTATGAGACCATGTGGTACTGGGTACTCTAAGGTGCTTCCAATGGCCTCTCTCTGCTTTCTGTTTGCTGACAGAAGCACAGCTGGTTGCAATTTAGTGAAGTGTCTAATGGTCCTGACGCCCCCAGATTGCCTTGCAGCAGGCTGCGGGAATGTGCTTACATTCTGATAAATCAGACAGGTCAGTGTGAAAACTGGATTCAGGAGTGAGTGGAGAGCAGGCCAAGTGCTATAGAGCTGACATCTGGCGAGCACAGTGGTGGAGGCTGCCAACTCTGTAATAAGGAGAGCACAGCACAGCTGGCAGCCAGTCCTGAGTGCTACTAAGCCCCCATTGGAGCTGCCCCACAGCTCCAAGCTTGGCTGTCTGGATAGCTCCCATCCAAAGGCATTTGGGGGGGAGGGGTTCCTCTTATCCTTTTATATACTCCTCTTTGCTTAAGCCAGCCAGCAAGGATTCTAGTGCAATTAAGAGCATTAAATAATACATGTGCCACTTTGCCCCAGGAGATTTGTAAAGCGTCACTTCTTGGGCTCGTCCTCTAGTGATCCCGGTAGCCCTCAAGGAAGGTAGGGATCCTATTTCAGCTACTGATATTCCGGCTAAAGGAGGGTGAGCAACTCCTGAGAAATCCGCATTAACTTTTTTATCTACCAGTTTTTGAAGTCTTTCACATAGAATAAAGCTGTCTCTGCCATTTCGGTTCTTAAAAGCCCTTGTGAATTAAGCTCTCAGTAAGTCATCTAAGAAGGTGTTTAGAAATTCTAGATACTCAAGACAGCTTGTTGAATAACATCTCTGGAAACTGAACTGTATCCATTAATTGATCCCGATCTAAAATTACATTCTCCCAGAACAGAAAGCTGCTCCCCCTCACTGGTGGGATGGAGCTCAGGTGTCTTACTCCTCAGCTAATCTTCTCTGGAAACACCCTCAGAGACACATCCAAAGGGATGCTTCTACAGTGTCCTAGGTGATGTTTGTTACTGGTTTGGTTTGGTTTTGAGACGTCTCAGGTAGCCCAGGCTAGCATCATCTCATTATGGCGAGGAATCTGCCTTTGACTTCCTCTGCTCTCTGAGTTCTGGGTACACAGCCGTGTGCTATCACGGTCAGATTTCTCTTCATGGTCCAGATCCAGACGAGCTGACAAGGTTCGTCACCGTAGTCATGAAATAAAATTAAACGTGTCTCCAATGGTCCCCCATCTTGGATTATAAAGTTTTCTCCCAGAAGTTCTAAGACAATGGTTCTCAACCTGACTAACGCTGCGACCCTTTAATACAGTTCCTCATGTTGTGGTAGACCCCCTCAACCATAAAATTATGTTTGTTGCTGCTTTATAACTGTAATTTTGCTACAGTTATAGATCATAATGTAGATATTTCTATTTTTCTGATGGTCTTAGGCGACCCCTGTGTAAGGGTCTCTTGACCCCCTCATAGGGGTCGCCGCCCACAGGTTGAGAACCACTGCTCTAAGGACTCATTGATATCTTTCTAAAACTCAAGCAAATAAAGGTGTGGGCACCAAATGCCACTTCAACCATAGAAACTCCACAGGTCTAGGCTTAGGGAAGAGAGCTTTTTTGAAGTCCACATGGAAGACTTTGACTTTCTAATTTGGATGGGTGAGTTTGACTCTGCCTTCTCTCTCTCTCTCTCTCTCTCTCTCTCTCTCTCTCTCTATATATATATATATATATATATATATATATATATATATATATTCTTGTGTTGCTATATTCTTCCCTGCCATAAGCCAAAGCAGCTCTATTCATTAACCAATAAAAGCAACACATATACAAAAGGATATCCCACATCCCTGTAGTAAAGGAATAGGTGAGAACATATGATAGAGAGATCCCTCAACCCAGTTCTTCATAGGAAACTGAGTCAAACAAGTTCCCAAGCTAGTAAATAAGGAGTTAAAACCTAAGCCCAGATCTGTGTTATCAAGGCTCTACACATTTAGATTCAATAAAGTTACAATTAATGGCTCATAGATATTTCTGTGGTTAACCTAGACTGGGAATGTCTGTAAGAGCTGTGGTGATGGCTGCCAAAAGGTCTAGTAGAACAGAAAATGCTTCTTTGGAAAGGTTTTGTGTGTATCAACGGAAGGGAAGGACTTCCCTGACATGCTCATAGCACAAGAAAAGAACGCAGCAGCTCTTAAGTGGCCGTGGGGTTCTTCCACAAATAGCACTTATCACATTTTCAAATATAACAAATCTGATGCCATTTGGGTGAGAAACTCCAGGATGCACATGGACACCACAGGGGACCAGAACATTCTGTAGGGGGGCTTACCTTGCGTTTTACATACAGAGATCATTTTCTATCTGCTCCTCCTAAGCCATGGGCATGAACCACACTCCCCCCAAACATGGAGTCTCTTTTCCTCTCAACCCCAACATTTCTGTACAATGAAGGAGCCTCTTGGGCATCCTTGGGTCCTCCCTAGAGGCTCTGCTGCTTCTCAGGAAGTCCCAGCTGTCCTTGGTCAACCTTATGTACCCCAGACTGTCTCCAGACACCTCATAGAAGCCCGGGTCTCATGCTCAGACAAAGGGCTCCACAGGTCAAACTGGAGAGACACCACTGTGCTTGATTTCTGGGTGTGATGTCTTCCAGAGGAGCACTGCCTATCTTTCTTTCCTCCCCAGTCAGGGAAGGGGGGGGACACCATTCATTCTTCATAAGGACTTAGCAACCACTACCTGAAGAACCATGAGGTTCCCACCGCTCTTATTCTCATGGAGTGAACTGAAACCTGAATGAGAATGAAGGGCTGAGTAAAGGTCACTGCTCTGTGTTCCAACACAGGGGCAGGGCTGGAGAGATGGCTTAGTGTTTCCAGAGGTCTCAGGTTCGATTCCCAGCACCCACAAGGCAGCTTACAACGGTCTATTGTTCTAGTCCTGGGGAACCTAGTGCCTACTTTTGGCTTCCAAGGATACTGCACACTCATGGTGCACAGACGTGCTTGCAGGCAAACATTCACACACATAAAAAAAAAAAATAAGGAAAATCTCAAAAGAAAAACATCAACAAAGGCAACATCAACCTGGAGTCTTTGGAGGGAGGGTGGGGGAAGGGGCTGGGGAGTCACATTCATTGGAGTTGTTACACTCTGCTTGCATCCTCTCCCAGGATGTACGGCATCATGGGAAGACTGAGCAAGAAGAACACCACCATCACACATGCGCCAGCTCTTGCTCATCTGGCTCCAATCTGCCACGGACACAGCTCTGCCTTCTTAAGTGGATACAACCGTATTACAAGCTTCTGTGGTGATGTGGGGCTGCAGCGAAGCTCCATTTTCCGTTCTTAAATATTCATAAGGAGCTTTGCAACATTAATATCTTAGATGGCTTACAAGAACACTTAAATACTGGGTCCTCAGCCCCTCCCCAAAAGTCCCAGCCTGTTCTCATTTGTGTAATGCATTGAGCCATTTTAATAATTGTCCAGGGATTTATCTGTTGGTTGGTGCTGCCCCGTCGCATAGGGTGTAATTACGACCCGGGCTTCTCTTATCACTCGCTAATCCTGCTTGTTTCACTCACTCTGAAGCCAAGAGTTTCAGAAAGGGTAAGTGCGGGCAGGACTAATGCACAGGAATTAAGTTATGGGCCCCAGCCATCTCCGTGGCCTTTCCCTCTCTGCCCAAGCCCAGTTGCGGCACGGTGGGGAATGAGCGGCCGTCTCTGTGTCTGGAGGATGTTTTTAATTAAAGAGTGTGTTTCATCAGAAGGAGCAGATTCAACAATGGGAATCCAGGGCAGTCAATGACGATCCAAACAATAAACTTCTGGCACACACTGCTTGGAGATGAGCGGCTGAGAGACGTGTCTTATCCGAAGGTGGTCTGAAACTATCAGTGTGGTTTTGCATAAAAGCAAAATGCAACGGAAGATGCCAGTTGCGGCTGAGAGATGGGGAGACGCTGGGTATCTCAGAACACATGGAAATGTTCTGAGAGGGTCGAAACACCAGGACTTTAGGAATGTCAAAATTAAACTACTAAAAAGCCAGATACTCAAAGGGGACACAAATGCGGCGGCAGAATGTGAATGTAAGTGGCGTTGTTGGAGGAGATGGGACGTCTCCCATCACTGGCACCATCTGATCACCTCCCACTTCATGCCCCATGGAATTTTACGTTCCAGACAAGCAGAAAGAGAAGGACCTGTGACAAACACAGCACACAGATTCCGTGTCAATACTGGAAAAATCCACATCTGCAAGCTGAACCAGACCCACAAATCCTAACTCATAATACCATCAGTAGGAAGATAAAGCAATCACACACAAAGGAGGAAGGAGAGCCCTTGCAAGGGACCATGACAACACTGTGCACAGCATATTCTGAGGACATGTGCTCTAGGGATAAGGTCACTGGTACGGGCTGCCATCCTTTCAAGGCAACAGTCCTCTGGAGCTGGCAGGGACCAAAGCTAAACCTCACCTTTCCCATGCATTACTTCTCTATGCAGCTTAATCTGACTGAGCTGGACTGGAACTGAGCTGACCTGAAGTGGTGGAGCGGTGGAGGTGGTGACGGGACGATGTAGCAGCCGTCTTTGATGCCCAGAGAGAAAGTGTTACCTCCAAGTTTCCAGTGTCTCCCCAAAGCACTTGTCAGTGGAGGCTTTTCAGCAAAAGTCAGATGTGAACTAGGGACTGGACAAGGATGGGTTGCTATAAGAACCATCTCAAAACAGAAACAGGACAGGCGTAACACACACACGCGCACACACACACACACACACACACACACACACACACAGTGGAACGTTGTGCTCTGCAATGCCCAGCTTATCAAGACTGTAGAAGATACAGCTGGAGAAAAGTGAGGCCGGATGTCATCGGTAGGGTCCTCTATCTAGTCCTCGGGTCTCTCTTGTGACACAGCTTAAACCTGAAAGCAGACTCCTCAGCAGACTAAGAAGATGGCTAACACCAAGACCAAGTTAACAATTAATGACAGCAGCCATCTCCACTTAATTCACCCGAGACACAAACAGAGACCGGCTTCTGTGACAGACCCTCGCAAGCCCCTTGATGCTGCAGCACCGAGATCATGACGTTTTCGTCAGAACACAACTGACAGCACATGGAACAGTTACATACATTTCCATAAACATCACCAAAGCCCCAAACATCACACAGCATGAACATGAGAGAGGGGAGACGGGGTAGGGTGAGAGAGTGGGGAGCAATGAAGCAGCTCCCCCAACTTTGGAACATTAAAGCTAAATCTGAGTAAGCGTGAGCAGCGCCTCCTCCACTGAGCACCTGAGCGCCAATTATACGCCTGGTTAATTCGGTAATGTACAGGCGTTGTGGAGCTGGGCCCAGATCTCCCCTTCCTCCACTTCAGGAGGCTAATGACGGGGAGACGGAGGTTGTTACAAACCTGGTTGTGAGTTGTTCTTTGTACCGACTGTGACGACAACCAAAGAAGCTCCGAACCCCTTGAATCTGCTGCTCCCATCCACACCTAGAGGCAGATTGTCATTTAGCGTGAAGCACCTCTGTCTTGTCATATTGGAAGGTGGGGCATGGTGACTGGTCTAGAGTGAGCTATAAAGCAATACTGTTGGCGTTGTGGGGGCTTTCTTGTGTGTCTGTATACACTGCATAGGTCTGTAACGCAGGAATTGAACATGATACTGTAGGGTCAAGAGTTACCCCCAGACTGACACTCTGAGACTTCCTAGCCTCAGAGACAGAGCAGCAGCTAAGAAAACAGAGCAGAGGGAGACTCAGAAAGGAGGCCTTGCCTCATAGCTTGAGAGATGGGGACCAGGAAACAGGAGTCTTCTGATGTCCAGGGATCCAAGTGGCCTTCATATTTAACAGGGCCTCCATCAGCACAGAGAGGGAGAGGTAGCCTTCCTTTTATGCCCCCTAAGGACTGCTCTTCGGGTTCTTCCCTCCCCTCTCTGCCCTGGAGTTTCATCCTGTGCTCATTTTACTCTCTCGGGTCCTGGGAAGCCGCTTAGCTTCCTTCCCCTTCTCTGGGCTGCTCCCTTATCCTGTCCTTCCTGACCAAACCTTAGTCCCTTTCAGCTTCCCAAAGGGGTGTGAAAGTCTGCTGGAAATAGTCTTCTATTCTCAGCTAAGGAGACGTTACTAGTTTGGGGAGCCTTGCTTGTTGGCAAGAACTAGCTATCCCTACAGCAGTGAGGTCATGCTCCTCCCTGAAGCCTCCCCGTCCCTGTCAGCCCAGGTAGTTCACAGTGCTGTCCCAACCCACTTCCACTTCCCAGAAAAGGGGAAGTTCTCCTTTCAAACCATTTAATGGGGTTCCACCACAGCCGACCATCAACAACACAGAGCTCCCAGCAACCCCTTGGCCTGTCACTCCAAAGACTGTGTTCATTATGTCATAGCGTTGCAGGGCCAGGCTTTTACACTGCCCACAGGAGAACTCCATCTGCACCCACCCGGCTGCCACACTGGCCATAGATCGTGCCTGTGCGCCTTGGAGTTCATTATCCCCTAATGCTGTCTTTCTTCTTAGATCATTAGAAAGAAACTTGACCTGACCTGTGAACTCTAAAATTGATTGTTGCCTTGAAATGGTCAACGGCCCATTTTCTAATCGATAAGTAGAATAATTTTATACATATTTAAATTATATATTAACTTTAATGCTTGTTAAATTTATCTACCACTCTCCTCCTGTGTTTCTTTTACATTTGCCTGAGCTCAGGCGAGTGTATTTACCATTGGGTGGGAGGAGAAGGAGGAGGGGTGGATGTAAGAGGAGGAAAGGGGGGTCCTCAGGGCTGAGCCAGAGGGAGCAGAGAACTAGGATTTAACATGCACATATCTGCGCGTGTGTGAGAGAGCGCGCATGCGTGAGCGAGCGCGCATGCGTGAGCGAGGAGGTGAAACTACGAGTGTATCTGAGATACAAGTGAGTGCTTACGTGTGCAGAAGCATGTGGGGTGTGAAGGCGTGAAGGAACAATCCACGCGTGAGAGTGTGTGCATATGTGTAGTGTGCGCGTATGTGGAGTGTGCGCGTATGTGGAGTGTGCGCGTATGTGGAGTGTGCTCGTATGTGGGGTGTGAAGGCGTGAAGGAACAATCCACGCGTGAGAGTGTGCGCGTATGTGGAGTGTGCGCGTATGTGGGGTGTGAAGGCGTGAAGGAACAATCCACGCGTGAGAGTGTGCGCGTATGTGGAGTGTGCGCGTATGTGGAGTGTGCGCGTATGTGGAGTGTGCGCGTATGTGGGGTGTGAAGGCGTGAAGGAACAATCCACGCGTGAGAGTGTGCGCGTATGTGATGATGTGTATGTTTTCTCTCTCACAATTTTCTCTTAAGAGTTATCAGAAGCTGGGTGGTGGCGGCGCACACCTTTAATCCCAGCACTCAGTGGGGAGAGGCAGGCGGATCTCTGTGAGTTCAAGGCCAGCCTGGTCTAAAAGAGCTAGTTTCAGGACAAGCTCCAAATCAACAGAGAAACCTTGTCTTGGAAAAAAAAAAAAAAGAATTATCAGTGCAGGGATTTGGCCTAGGATGGCCAGATTCAAACCATAAAAGTTGTCCCTTGTGTGGGTTAAAATTTGTAGTACAGAAAAGGGCCCCAAAGTGCTAACTGCCTAAAAAGAAAGCTGAGCTGCTAATGGTCTCTAAAACAGAGGTTCTTAACCTACTGTTCATAAACTCTGAAACCTCTACAGATCAATGAATCACTTGAAATTGAAGACAGTGTGTGTGTGTGTGTGCGCGCGCGTGCGTGTGTCTGTCTGTCTGTGTGTCCCTGTCATTGAAGAGGCCTCTTGACTTCTTAGATTCATTAGATTTTTCATGACTTTGGAAGACTGAGTTGCTGCAGAGAGATGGTAAGTCAGGCCAAGAGTGGCTTTCCTGCCATCCCTTTAACCTTCACCAAGAATCTAGAAAGTTCTAACACAGTGGGTGAAGGAGATGGCCTTCCCACTGTGAGCAACCTTATAACCTTATTTAATCCTCAGAAATCCTGCTGAGCTTGGTCTCCAGCTTGCTGACTGCTCTCACACTCCAGCACCCAATAACAAACACACGTGCACAGGGTGCATACACATGCCCCGTCGGTTCTGCTTCTCTGGAGAACCTTGATATACGCACACCAGCTAATAGCTCCTGGCTAGTGGTTCCCCCCATTTACTCATGCTAGGACGGTGTCCTAGCCAGGGTTGTTCCCAAGCATATCTCAGCATCAGGACAGACAGCAGAGAGTTCTTGGCCACAGAAGAGTAAAGAGAAGTAGAGGGACCAGCCAAAAAAACCAGTGACCTGGTTTCTAAAACAGAGAGGGGATTCAGCCCCATGAGTTGGAGGAGTTCTGGCTATCAGGCCTGATAAAAACTTATAAGACAGAGAGAAGAAAGGAAGTGGGGGAGGAGCCCCTTGTCCTGCACTGCCTTCTCTAACCATGCCACTCCTTCCCCAGAACCACTGCCCCCAGCACTGTGTGCTGTTGCTGCTGCCTCAGAAAAAAAAGGTCAGTGTTGGCTTCTACCTGGAGTAAAGAGGGGCCCAGGAATAGTAGAGTGGGTGTCTGTTGATCAGATGCCTGAAGGGGTAAGCCTCTGTGGTTATCTCTGAACCAAAAAAAGGGGTGGAGCAAGCGGCAGGAATTATGGGAGAGCAGAGCTCTGGACCCAATTATGCCACTGAGTAGCCTTGGGGCCTTGGGCAAGCTGCTCAGCATTCCTGGCCTTCAGTTTGTCCTCTTTAAAATGAGGGAGAGAGAGGGCAATAGCAAACTGCAAAGGCTCGTTAGGAGGGGTGCATGAGTGTGTGAAGGAGTACGTGCAAAGCAGTCAGGTCAAGGCCTGGTGCACAGCAAGTACTAAGTGTGTGCTTGCAGCTGCTAGTGTCAGCACAGGTCACAGCTGGAGGCTGAAGGCAGTTTTGGTGCTGGTAGTTAGCTGGTTCCTTCCCACACCTTGGTCTCAGTTTCTTCATCTATGAAATAGGGGTGTCAGTGTGGGCGTGTTGACAATTCTTTCAGGGAAACCCTGCTTTGAAAAGGGTTGGCTGCTGTCCTCTGCTTTGCACAGGACAGGACTCTTAATGAAACTTTGAAAGGGGTCTTTTTGTATTGGCTTTCGTGGTCTGTCTTACAAAAGCCACAAATTACAATGTGGTCCCAGCCCGGGTTCTACCCTCGAAGGAGAGACTAGTTCCACAAGAGGACTGACCACAGCAAATTTCCAGAAACCTCACACATCCCCAAAGTAAAGCTCCATGACTAAGAAGCTAGAGAGAGAAACATGAGATGCTGGAACATTCTCCATCACTGCTAGGGAGGGGGGAAGGTTGTTTGTTCATTTTTGCAAATACTAAACTTTCCAATTTTCTTCTAACAGTGGCGACTTCATCAGAAAGCTGGAATTGGATGCCCAGATTATTATGAGAAAGGCTGTGGCTTAATCTTCTCGATGTTTTTATATTTGAGAATAAAGAGGCATTCAGCACTTATCTAAAATTACAACAACAGAGGAGAAAAGCCCTCGCAGGTGCTGGGCTGTGATTTGCATACCCAGGCCCTTCAGAGCCATGATGGAATCACAGTCCAGACATCTCAGAGTCAAAAGGAGCCTCCATATACCTGTCTCCTAACTCTCTCCTCCTCTTGATGGGGAACTGAGGCCAAAGGAAGGGCGTGACCCAGCAGCCTCACCCAATAATTAGTGTTAATTCTGTGTAGAAGGCCAAGAAAGCCTGGCAGCGCCAGGGTCCACTTCTTCTTTTTAACAAAGCTATGCCCTCCACCTTTGCTTTCTGGACAGGAATGAGGCAGCCTTTAGCCTGACCCTTTTCAGCTGTACTCCTCCATCTCCACATCTGTCCATCATCTGGCCAGCCCCGCTCCCTGTGTAGTTCGCATGCCCCCCACCTCTGCATTAGCATGTTTGGTCTTCTCTGTCCATGCTGACATAGTGCAAATCCTCCATTCTTTCTCTAAAACCCAAGCGGGAGGCAATGTCTTTGAAGCTTCTTGTGACCACTGGGCTACCATAGCTGTTGACAGTATTTTCTGTCCTGCCTGGTCCCACAGATTTTTCAGTCCCAAAGAAACATACAAAGGCCTGCATTAATTATAAACTGGTTGACCTATTAGCTCAGGCTTTCTCATTAACTAATTCTTACATCTTACATTAACCCATAATTCTTGTCTGTGTTAGCCATGTGGCTTGGTACCTTTTATCAGTGAAGCATTCTCATCTTGCTTCCTTTGCATCTGGGTGACGACTACAGACTCATCTTTCCTCTTCCCAGAATTCTCCTGTTCTGGTTGCCTTGCATATACTTCCTACCTGGTTGCCCCGCCTGTACTTCCTGCCTGACTACTGGCCAATCAGCATTTTACTAAAGCAATACAAGCGAAAAATCTTTACAGGGTACAAGACCATTTTCCCACAGCACACAGCCACTGTGAACCACTGACAACCACAGCCACTGTGAACCACTGACCACCACAGCCTCTGTGCACCACAGCCACTGTGCACCACTGGCCACCACAGCCTCTGTGCACCACTGGCCACCACAGCCTCTGTGCACCACAGCCACTGTGAACCACTGGCCACCACAGCCACTGTGCACCACAGCCTCTGTGCACCACAGCCTCTGTGCACCACAGCCACTGTGCACCACAGCCACTGTGAACCACTGGCCACCACAGCCACTGTGCACCACAGCCACTGTGCACCACAGCCACTGTGCACCACAGCCTCTGTGCACCACAGCCTCTGTGCACCACTGACCACCGCAGCCTCTGTGCACCACTGACCACCACAGCCTCTGTGCACCACTGGCCACCACAGCCTCTGTGCACCACTGTGCACCACAGCCTCTGTGCACCCCACAGATACAGACAAATGAGCAGCAATGCTCATGTTTAGTATTTACCATTGATCTGGAAATTATGTAAGTTTAGACATTTTCAGCCAGGGCTGAAACTCAGTGGTAATACACTTGCCTAGCATGCCAACTTCTAGATTTCATCCTCCCAATGTCATCAGTTTTACAAATTTATCATAGCTTAGCAGGCACTCAAGTCACAGCAGCTCCCTCTCAAACAGCACCACTTACTGTCAGTATGTGGGGCACCCTCCTCTCCTGTATTGGTTCGTATAAGTGCCGGGAGAGGATGTGTTTTTTAATTCCATAAAGGACTCCCTCATTGCTCTGTTTTATCTATGACACATAAATAACACTCCGCACACATTGTCTAGATTAGTGACAATAAATACCTGCTTCTCTTTCATCCCTGGAGAGTTCAGGTACACATTAAAAACACCAGTCCTTGTGGTCATATAGAGATTTATAGTTTTCAAAGCATTTTCAGACATAAAAGTGTATTTGCTACCTTGACACTCCTCTGAAGGAGGGAGGTTTGGTGTTATTTCCGGATTCTACTGGACAGGGAAGGTAATGAATTGAGATGTAGACCCAAGAACATGACAGACCACTTCACAATGACCCACTTCTAGCCTACCATGCCCATCATGTGCTCATGGAAGGGCTGATTAGCCTGGATTCTGATTTTGATAGACCTGGAGAAGCATTTGATGACCATGGGAGAAGCTCGTGGATTCTAGCAGAGAGCCATCTCTGAGGGTGGTGGTTGAATAAAGGGGTGCCCAGGCAGGAAACTGGGGCTTCGGGAGGAAAGTGAATTAGAGAAACTCTTCCTTCAGCAAGACAAATTTGTGCAGGAGAAATCAGCTTGGCTGGGGAAGCCAATTGGAAAAGAATGATAGTGGGCTGGCTGCTGAGGTTCATCAAAGTCATTTGTGGCAGGTAAGCTCATTTTTCACAGGCCAAGGGGATATTTACCTAGAGTACACCTTTAAGGAATAGTCGACAGATTGAACGGTACAATGCTTTATTATATTTCACACCCTGGTGATTCAATATGATGGAGGCAAAAGGGGATGTGGAGCTCAGGAGAGTCACAGAGAAAGGCAGAAGAAAGAGACAGGAAAACGGCCAGCAAAGGAATATCTTTCTGCCTTCAGTGGAAGACGCTTGATAGTGTTCAGTCCGCCTGATGGATGATGTGACCAGAGAGGAGGAGTCCCACACAGGTTGGCCTCCTCCTCCCACAACCTTGTCCCTGGCCAGCCCCCTCCTCAATCTCTCCACCATTTTGAAAAACATGTTCATGCAGTGGTTGGAACTACAGACCTGAATCTAGTCTGGATTTTGCCACAGCTTTAGCTGGGTGAGTTAAAGCACTCATTTTGTCTCTGAGCTTTAATTTCTTCCTTGGTGAAGAAGAGAATTTACTCCTATTTTTGAGGCTTCTTTGAATCCTTAAATGTAAATAGCCCCCAAACCCACCCTCATCACAGGTTGTGGCCTTCCCAGGGCCAGAAAGCTGAATGAGTCGAGGACCGTGAGCATATTTTAAGAATGAAACAATGAAAAGTCTGAACAGGAGAAGTGACCTCAGGGCCAGGTCTGGCAGACTGTAGAGACCTCTGGCAGTTGAGTTTGTGAGCATGGATAAGGAAGCAGCATAGGCCTGTCAGGGGAGGGGTGAGAGAGGAAGATGTCTCTCGTTTTCACTTTGCGTTGGTTGGGGATGAATGAATATTGCTTAGACACCAGCCTCCTCAGCAAACACCACAGCTTAACCGTTGAGGAAATGGCTATTTTCCCCACATCCACAAAGCCGGGCACGGAGCCCAGCAACCCCAGGTGGACAGCATTTCCTGGGAATGAGTCCAGCAGTAGAAAAAGCTTTGCGAAACGCAGGTGGCCAGTGAGGTCAGCAGGCGATGTACCCACATATGCTCCTTATTGTCCCCCGGGATCACACCGGGAGAGGCCAGCCTTTCTGCACCTCAATGCCCTGCACGTTTTGGAAACACTGGCTGGTTTTCACAGTACTGTAGTAATGTTGAAGCCACCTGAGCCCTAGTAAAGAGCCAGAGCTGTCAGCGAGGACTTCCTTGTAGACCTGCTTGTTTCCTGGAACCAAAATAATCACATAGAAACTATATTAATTGCAATACTGTTTGGCTAATAGCTTAAGCGCTTTTCTAACTAGCTCTTACATCTTAAGTTAACCCATTTCTATTATTTTATATTTTACCACTCAGCTGTGGTTTAGTGGCAAGGTTCCAGTGGGCTCTGGCAGGCGTCCTTCTCCTTAGGCAGCTACATGGTGTCTCCCTGACTACACCTACTCTCTCTCTCTCTCTCTACATCTCTGTTCATATTTTCTGCCTGGCTTTACTCTGGCTGAAAGCAACTTCTTTATTAACCAATGGCAATAAAACATATTCACAGCACACAGAGAGGAATCCCACATCACTTCCTGAAGGTAACACAGTGATAAGCACAAAACCTGGACTCCTGCATCAGTGTATGAACCATCTATTACCATACAAAGACTAGTAACAAATATCCCCAAATGCAGTGACTTACAGCAACAATTATTCATGGTCATTCCTGAGCCTGCATAACATGGTTGCAGGCTGGATCCAAGTATGCACCTTGGTTTCTCAGCCTCCTGGCCCCAGATGTCCAATTAGTACATACTACGCTCTGGTCCTCACAAAACACAAGAAGAGATGTCAAAGAAAGTCATACGGTTAAGATCTTAGTTGTCATTAGTATTTCATATCAGAGACATAGACAAACACACTTACATCTTCCCACAATGTCAGCGTTTATTGAATAACAACAAATTTGCAAAGTCAGTCTATTTCATTGGCAACAATTTGCCCAATAGTCCTGATTTCCTGGGTATTCAATCAAGGCAAACACGTATTCTTTCACTACAGTCTTATACTAATATTAGCACTCAGACCTCACATTGTACGGTAGCTGTGTGTGCATGCATGTGTAAGAATTACAGAATGGTTGACAGGGGCTAAAGAGCCAACACCCAAGTTCAAGGGGTCTTAAAGAGACCTGAAGCGGCAGAAGGAGGCAGAAACTAATAGAGAAGCAAAAAGGATTGGGATGGGGGTCAGATAATTGAATCTTCCGGATGTTGTCTGAGAGCGGCAGAGTCACAGTTTGAGTTGAGCTTCAAGGCTGTGTGGGAAAGGTGTGGGGCCACAGATGCTGCAGATGTAAGGGGCAGGACTGGGCTTAGATGGATGGATGGGCAGAGAGATGACCATCTGAGTAGGGCTGCATCAGCAGCAGAGGCTCAGCTCAGCTGAAGTCCATGAAATGGTTGGTTACTTGGCAATCAGGTTAGGTGGTCTGACAACAGGAATGTGATACCATTGTAACTGCAATGTTAGGCGTTCTCCTCTTTCTGGGGTCTAAATAAGTGAGTGGCACTCTTTCCATGGTGTGGTATATCTGATAAGGCCTGGCTCTCCTGATATGTTTTTGATATGTCCTACAGTTCCTACTGTTCTGATTTAACTTGATAGATGTACAAGGTGGCGCCTTCTCGACTTTAAGAATAAGTCATTCATCAGTAAGTGCCACATGGTGCTGGACAAGTGGTGCTGTTCACACATCTACCAAGGTGCAGAGTCATCCCCCAGCCTCCAAATGGAGCCAAGTGATGCAAGCACTTGGAGGCTCTCAGGGCAAGGCACAGACTAGAAAACCAGTCCTTCTAAACAATGTGGATCTTAGCAGCAATCAAGGGACACACTGTCTATTATGACACTGAGTAAGAGACATGGCTCGGTCAAGAGGACAAGGTAGTGTGGAGCGGGGGAACAGGGGTGGTGAGCATATGCATTTCTGATCTACTATGACGTGATGCAGGAAAAGAAAAGGCTATTCTACCTCTAAAGACAAAACAAGCGGTAAGGGCAGAGGTGTGTCTGAGTTTGGTGCAGGATGTAAGCCAGAGGAAATGGGTGGATTGTAACAAATGAGGATGTTGGATGGGCCATAAAGAGCAGAGGCCCACTTGCCTCAGGCAATGAGACTGGAGGCAGAAGCGGGTAGCCAATCAGCCGATACTCTCTTCCTGGGGGCCCTTGTCTCTTCTTGATGAATGAAGAAATTATGAACTAGAAGTAAGAGAACTCACTCCTGTGGTATTTTGTCTCAAAAAAAAAAACTGTCTAAACTGAGACCTTTCACCTCTTTCTTTGCAGATTTCTAAGGTCTGTCCAGCTATGGGTCTCTAAGCAGTGAACATGTGTGCAAACACACACATGCACACGCACATACACACATACATGCACACGCACACACACACACTCCACAGGGGCGATGCCACATAAGCATCCAGGAGTCTCTATACTTTATTTGGTCATTGTGACACAGATGTCTATCTTTACTTTCCTAGGTCCTGAGGGCTGGGGACTCCACTTTGCTGTCTCTAACTAGCCGGAGCTCTGTAACCAACCACATGCAGGATAAATGCCAAAAAGAAGACAATGCTAAGAGAACCAGGCAACAACACTTCTGGAATCAAGAACTGAAGAAACTAGGTCGAATGTCCCAGCCACATTCAAGTCTGTCCTACTAATAGAAAATGCAAACATTATTTAGGGACAGGAGCGTGAAATGGGAAAGGGGAAGGACACTTGAAGGTGGATGGAAACTCAGCCTTGTGTGAAAACACAAACTTCAGAAAAATGAAATTGCTGGGAGATGTCGTGCCTAAAGAAATGTGTCTGCAGGTAATGACCCCAGGGAAGGCTTCCATGACAAATCAGACCAATTGGCTGCTTCCTGCAGTGCCTGCTAGGGTAAAACTTGTGGGACTCTCACCAGCCCAAGGGGAGAGCTAGTTCACAGCTATACTTGCCTTGGACCCAAGATCTAGTGATGTGGGGTTCCCCTCTGTATATTGTTAATGCATTTTATTGCCATTGGTTAATAAAAAGGCTGTTTTGGGCCTATTGCAGTGCAGAATAGAGCAAGGCAGGAATTCCAAGCAGAGATAGAGGAGAAAAGAAGACAGAGTTGGAGAGAGGCCATATAGCCACCAAAGGAGACAGACGCCTGAGAACCTTAACAGTAAATCACGAGCCTCGTGGTAAAATATAAAATAATAGGAATGGGTTAATTTTAAAAATGTAAGAGTTAGTTAACAAGAAGTCTGAGCTAATAGGTCAAGTAGTACTTTTTTAAATATAGTTTCTGTATGATTATTTTGGGTCTGGATGGCCAGGAACATGCGAGCAGTCTCTGACTACAAATTGGCATGCTAACGTGGACTTACTACATCCACATAAAACCTGAGAGAGCTTGGAAAAAAATTCTAGACAGAAAAGAACAGAGTTTCGCACAGTTTCTTCATAGATGCATTTTTTTTTTCTGGATGGGCTCTGTTTGCTGGGGGCGAGCAGGGGTGCTGCAGTTCCTTTAAAAGAGGTCTTTCTGACTCTGCATTGCAGCGAAGGCTGCACAGTTTCTTTAGGGGAAGGCTTCCTGGTTCTCCTAGTTACATGAACAGCTCTGGCTCCTTCAGGAGGCCAAGCATTTAAATGGAGCTTGT
Organism: Microtus oregoni; assembly: GCF_018167655.1. Classification (NCBI taxonomy): domain Eukaryota; kingdom Metazoa; phylum Chordata; class Mammalia; order Rodentia; family Cricetidae; genus Microtus; species Microtus oregoni. The sequence goes on along the minus strand of NW_024543833.1, from coordinate 463,777 downwards.
GAGCAGAGTGCTGCAGGTTGATTGATGGCCAAGTGGACCTACTGCATCTCTGGAGCTGGGGTGGGAGCCTGACTCACAGAGCTGGTGGTGAACATGCCTCTGCCAAGTTAGACTGGGCAGAGCAAGCAGGCAGAGCCATGGAGTTGGTCCTAACCATGTCCACTTAACATTAAAAAAATAAAGGCTCTCCTGGTCAAGAAATGATTACAAATATGCAATAAAGACAGATTCAGACCAAAATAAACCTCAGAAGGGGTCATAGTGTGTTTTAGAAGTGTACATAGGCTTGGGAGAGAGAGAAAAAGAATATAGAGAGTTATAAAAAAAAGAAAATGGTTTTAAAAAATAAAACAAAGTCTTTAAAGAGACAGTAAAAGTAATATAAAAGAGTACAGTCAGTCATAGATTAAAGGAGTGTAGAAAAATAAGCCATGTAAAGATGAAATATACACAGAAAGTCTGGATTGTATATATTATTATGTTTTCACCTGGTGCTGAACCCTTCAGTGTGTGCCACCTTGGCTGCATGGTGTCCTTTGTGAGTGTGTGTGTGTGTGTGTGTGTATACAAGTGTGCAAATAGCCAGTAACAACTATGTCATTTTTCAGGCACTATCCACTTTGTATTTTGAGGCAGGAGCTCTCACTGGCCTGGACTTCACTGAGCAGCTAGACTTACAGGGACTCACATGTTTCTACCTGCCTAGCACCAAGCTTACAAATACACACCATCAGGCTTGACTTTGCTTGTTTCTGTTTTAAGTTATGTGTATAGGTATTTTGCCACCATGGATGTCTGTGTGCCACATGCATGCAGTACCCTCAGGGACCAGATGGGGACTTCAGATCCCCTGGGACCAGAGTAACAGAAGGTTGTCAACCACCATGTGGATGCTGGGAAATTAACCTGGGTCCTCCGAAAGAGCAGTCTTAACCACTGAGCCATCTCTATGGCCCCATGCTTGACAATTTAAATGTGGGTTCAGGGATCACGCTCGGGTCCTTATGCAAAAGGCAAGCATTTGCCAGCTGAATACATTCTCATCCTGTTGATTACTGAGCTCATATCAACAAACTAGGCATGCTCCCATATTTTAAAGTCTCCATCCTTTGGTTACTCCCTTTTTTTTTTATTCTGGGTGTCACCTCTTTTCCCAGCTTAGAGGAAAAAGATCAGTGGCGTTATGAATTAAGACTTCCTAATCCCCTAAAGAAATACTTGGCATGAAAGTACGCCAGCTTAAGGAATTAGAAGCTCGACAAGAGCATCACGTTTTTAGGTCAAAAGTCTGATTTTGTGCATCCGTATTCAAAGGGCTGAAGCGCTTTGACCCAAAGCAGACGCTGGAAATGGTGTGCAGAGAGATCTGGGGACACAGTACACAGATCTCAGCCATTGGTAAAGGCAGGAAAAGGGAATGAGGGTAGCTTAGCAGTCAGGGCCCAGATCTCTGAGAAGAGTTATCTAGAAATATGCATAAGCTATTGGCCAAACAGTGTTGTAATTAATAAAGTTTCTGCTTTATTATTCGGGTCTGGGCAGTGGGAAAAGGAAGGAGCAATCTCTGATTCAGTCTCCGCCTACAGGAGACCTGCTCCATTCCCTCTGCCCCTGATCCCTAGGCATCCAGTATCCAAGCCAAACCTGTCAGCAGCAGCATCAACGGAAGAGAGGACAGCAATGAGCATGGAAAAGAAAGTGTCTGGATGCCACATGGCTCACACCCCAACGAGTGGCCATCAATGCTCTCAGCGGACACAGGTGTTCTGGTCTCCGTGTATACAGTGGCTCACTGACTCCAGTGAGAGGGAGGATGAAAGCACTAGAAAATGGAAATATACCCATGCTCATGGGTTGGTAGAATTAATATTTATAAAATGATCATTTTACCAAAAGCTATTTATAGATTCAGTGCAATCCCAATCAAAATCCTCATATTAATTTCTTCACAGATAGCATAAAAATATTCTAAAATTTATATGGAAGCACAAAAGACCCCAGATAGCCAAAATTAATCCTGATCAGAAAGAACAATGCTGGCAGGATTATCATTCCAGATACTAAAATACACTGCATACCCATAGTCATAGAAACAATATGGTGTCGGCACAAGGACAGGCATGCAGATGAATAGAACAAAAGTGAAGACCTGGACATGATCACACAATCAGCCACTTAATTTTTGATAGAGATGCCAAAAACATACACTGGAGAAAAGAAAGCATCTTCACCAAAGGTTCTGGGAAACTGAACGTCTACCTGTTCTATCCCCTTGTACAAAAACTAACTCCAAATGGGTCAAAAACCTATACATGAATCCTGAAAACAGGGCAGTAGCCTACACGATTTAGGTGTGGGAAAGGACTTCCTAAATAAGACTCCATTTGTCCAAGAATTGACAGGTGGAATTTTATAAAAAAAAAAAAATCAGTACACCAGGTAAAGAAGCTCAAAAACTGGGAGAATCTTTGCCAGCTATACCTCTGACAGAGGATTACTATCCAGAGTATAATTTTGCTTTTTAAAGCAGCCAGATGTAGCACACCTGTAATCCCAGCACTGAGGGGACAGTGACAAGATCCCTGATGTGCGGCAGCCAACCTTGCTGAACCCGCAAGCCACAGTTCCTCTGAGAGATCCTGACTCAAAAGTTAAGGAGAAGAATGATTGAGGAAGGCATCCAGTGTCTACCTCTGGCTTTCCCACAGATGAGCCCACACAGGCATGCGTCCACATGTACACATGCATGAGTATTTGCACTCATATACAAAATTATGAATCCATCCATGGACTGATTTTCTGGAAAGTTCAAATCCAACCACTTTCCTAAAGCTAGCAGCCAAGCAAGATCTTAACACCCTAGCCTTTGAAGGACACTCTGAGTTCAAGCCATAGCACTCAGCCTTAAGCTATCCTGCCTCTCCTCACACCCCAAATCCCACACTGAAGTACAAGCCACAGCCACTAGACCTATCTCTGAGGTCACAGCCCAGTCTTAGACGCTCCCTGCTCTAGCTGGAGTCTATCTTCCGGGAACCAGCCCTCTTCTTAGCAGCCTGCCGAGGCGTGGCTCCCCAAAGCCAACTAAACTTCTGCTGTTCCTGTGTTGAGAATGCCCCATGGCAACCAGCTCGAGTTACAACCAGCTCACAGTGTATCTAACTGTTTAGCCTTTTACTGCTGTGGGTGAATAAGCACTGTTGCTAGCACATCTTGTCCAATCTGACAGACACAGGCCTCAAATTGTATAGCAGGAGGCTTCTGGGAAAGGACATTGCCTCTCTGACCGAGGCAGACAGGCTCTGCTTCTTTTCCCACTCCTTTCAGACCAGGGTATCCCTAAGGTATGGGAACTGAGAGTCTTAAATCCCTTGTTCGTGTTCTCATGGCTGGGAGAACAAGCTGTCAGCCACCTCAAGCCACAGTATTAGATAACAGAGAAATGAACTTTTCCCCTGAGTCTGTGTTTTGTGCAACGGAGTCAGGGCAAAGCAAGGCTATACAGCAATTATAATTGCTATTGCTGTATTATATTTCACAGTGTTGCCGGGAGACACATCTAGATCATATTTTCAGCTGCAAGAAAGCTTCTGCTGAGGACAGGGTCATCAAGGGGTTTCTGTGACTCTCTCAAGTCCCATTTGGCGCTCCCTTCCCCAGGCACCAAGAGTCTATAAGTAGCCGTTGACATGTACAGACAGCGAACGCCAGGCCAACCGTTTGCTCGCTGTTTGGCGGTGTGAAGGCTGACTGGAGTCATTTTGCACCCAATTACTGTGCAGTAAATTTGCCGGATGGTTCTTGTCCTGCAGTATTGATCCAGCATCTCACCTTGAACTTGTTTATTGACACATCAAATTCAGAAGTCAGGCCCGCTCGATTGACCACTTCCCAATTAGGGCATTTATATGATGTCACCAAGGCTCCTTGTCATGTGCCGATGAGAGTCATTTGTCCCGTCCACCGCCGCCACCGCCCAATCGCCTGCAACCATGCTGCCGTTTTTCTCTGACCTTTTTGGAGATAGATGGCAGTCCATAAAATACATGGGCAGCAGCGTGTCACTTTATCTTGCTGCTGTCTCCTCACGTGAAAGGTGCTCTGTTCAACAAAAGCTTCTGCAGTCACACACTCCCCAGGCAGAAGATCCCAGCACATCTCGGCTGGGGCAGTGAGGGGGGTTGGCTCCTCTTTCTAGAGAGCACCCGTGGGCCATGCTATGAAAAGAGACACCTGAGCAGAAACACAGGACCAGGAAGAAACAAGCACTAGGAAGCTGGGATGATGGTACAAGTGTCCAAAATACTTGGGTCAAACAGACAGAAGCTGGGAAGAACAAGCCCACCCTGAGACCAGTGTCCTCAGTGAGGATTCTACAGTCTGTTTCTGCTGGTCATCTACAGTCAGGTGTTTCTGGTGATCATCTGCAAATGTGCCCATGGTGTGTGTGGTCGTGCCATGAACTCAGAAGCATAGCACGCATGCTCTTAGGGATGGAGAGAATAGGATGGACCAGCTCAGTCTGTGCTGTCTAGTTAGGGGAAAACGCTTACCTGGAGGGAGTGCACTAGGGACCAATGTAAAAATGCCTTTCTCTCTTAGAGTCATGGCCAACATAGTGTGAAAATCAGTGGGAGGAGCTCAGTATATCTTTTTTTTACTTGAAAAGATGTCTGTCTATTCAAACCCTGATCCATTCAATTACATTCAAGAAGAATTTTATCTCATCTGACAGACCTCTCATCTGACAGACCTATGAGAAATACAAACCCAAATGATGTCACACTTGCCTGGAGACACAAAGGAATTAGTCTGAGTTCATCATCCAGTGTCTGCTCAGTGCACTGACTGTGTGCAATCTTGAACAGGAGGGCGACAGCCCAGTGTCCAGAGCTAGGCATCCGGCAGATTGCAGACCCATGGGTAGGTAAACTAACATACTGGGCATTCGGAGCTGTTACCCTGGTACAGGCAGAGTATCCAAGGAAAGGTAGCCTAAATCTTCAACCAGGGGCTTCAGGAAATTTAAGCAAATCACATTAGAGTCAGTAGGGGAGGACAATATCAACAGAACGGGTATGCCCATCTGCAGTAGCCCCAGCTGGCTGCAAGCCTGAGAGATGTTGTCAAATGGCCTAATATTTTAAAGAAAGCCCCCAATTTTTGATGAGCAGTCTCCTAGTTGCTAAAATATTGGTGGCAATTCAGTTTACCAAAAATACACGGTGCAAAATACTCCTCAGCTGTTGGTTTTCATCTCTCATATCAGCTCATTCATAGTATCAGGTCATGGAACTATCGCCCCCTCATGGCAGCATAGCCAAATTGCAGGATGGATTCTCTGATAGACAACATCTATTTTTTCCCAGAGTGGGGGTAGATAGAATGGTAATGGTGAATCCAATAACATGGAACTATGTTGCCTGAGGAGCAGGGGTGAGGTCAAAAAGGGAAGGATGGGGTGGGAGGCAGCTAATGCTGAATTTTGCAAGTGTCCCAGTTTGAGGTAGAATTAGACCAGATTCCATGGCAAGAAATCAAAATTGACTATGACATCTCAGTATGAAGGTGGCTGTCTTTATGACTCATGAAACCCAAAAGAACAACCGCTGTGCTGGATAGTTTTATGTCAACTTGACACAAGCTAGAATTATCTGAAAGGAGAGAAGAGAATCTCAAATATCTCCATAAGATCCAGCTGTGAGGCCTTTCGTAATTAGTGATTGATGTAGGAGGGCCTAGCTCATCTTAGGTGTCATTCCTGGGCTGACAGTTCTCAGTTCTGTAAGAATCAGGCTGAGCAATTCACAAAGAGCGAACCGGTAAACAGCAGCACTCCTCCATGGCCTCTGCATCAGCTTCCTCCTCCAGGTTCCTGCCCTGCTTGAGTTCCTGCCCTGACTTCCCTCAGTGATGGACTGTGATGTAGAAATAGAAGCTGAATAAACCATTTCCTCCCCAAGTGTTTTGGCCATGGTGTTTCGACACAGCAATAGTGATCCTGACTAGGACAACCTCAGCACAGTAGCTTTGCCTGCCATCAACCAAACTGGAGTCTCCTGCAGCTGGGGCACAGCAGAGATTGCCCTGAGCAGCTTGTCCCTGCCTCCAGGACTAAGTGACAATAATAGAAGTTTAAGTTCTCTGTCCGTTTGTTCTGAGCCTCCTCAGCCGGAAGCCCTGGCTCCAGATCCTTCCATCTCCCTCTGGCTGTTGACCTCTTGGTCTCCTTATTTGTTTGTCAGTTTGGTTCAATTTGTGTTCTGGAACTTGGAGCTCACGATGAAGCCCAGGCTGCCATTGAATTCACAATCCTGCTGCCTGTGTCTCCTGAGCACTGGAATTATAGGCATACTTCGCCACGCTTGGCTTATCTCTCCCCTGTCCCTTGTCAAGAGGCAAGTTTTGACAAGGCGGAGAGCATGGGCTCACACCTATATGCTCATATTTCAAGTATGCTCTGCCCCTGGTTTCCTCCACATTTCCTAAGGTCTTATTCATTGTCAAGAAAAGTTGTACTAATGTTGCAAAGAAATTGGGGTTCTCATTTAGGCTCCTGGCCTCATTAATTAAAGAATTCAAAATTAGATTGGAAAGGAACCTTGAGGACCATTTTATTATTGTTTGAAAGAAAAAGCAGCAGGGTCTTGGTAGCTTCCAAGAGGAGGGAGATAGATGTGAGGAAGAGAGCAAGTCGTGCTTTGTAGGGTTCAAGAAAGTAGCATATTCAGCCATGGGAGTGAGCGAACATGGAAGAAGAGTGGGCTAAATAGAGAACAAGTGGAGAACTCCCAGGTTGTTAGGGAAATCATATGGGGGGGGGGGGCGGGTGTTAATGCATGTTTACTTTAGTAAAAGTTCAGAGAATCAAGTAGACTTGGAAGTTCTGACATAAGCGAGGCTCTATAAACCCCCGAATTCAGGGAAGGACTTCTGGGAAGTACGGTGTGTTATCTCATTAAGGAGTAATTATTCCCCCCATCTTCTCAGCATTTCTGCATGGGAATTAGCTTTACTTATGTGCTGTTCTAATCTTTGGAGCAGATCAAATGTCATGTTTCTATCCAAGGCCAGAGGAAGAACTCAGATTCAACGTCTTGACCAGGAGGAAATCCGTAGTTTCTCCATTTGCTCTTATGGTCTTTTCAATCCTTAGAAGGAACAGTTGTGATGTTTATCTTTCTGGTATTGCCAGGTGTTTTAGTTAGGGTTATTGCTGTGAAGAGACACCATGACCACAGCAACTCTTATAAAGAAAACATTTAATTATGATGGCTCGATTACAATTTTAGAGATTCTACAGTCCTTTATCATCATAGTGGGGAGCATGATCGCATGCAGACGGATGTCGTGCTGGTTACATCTTGCTATACAGGTCCCAGGAAGTCAACTGAGACACTGGGCAGTATCCTGAGCATAGGAAACCTCAAAGCCTGCCCCAACCGTGACACACTTTTTAATAGTGCCACTCCCTATGAGATTATGGGGAGAGGCAATTACATTCAAACTACCACACCAGAGAATAGAAGGTGGGTCCAAAGTCAACCATGAGGGAGCAATACATTCTCTAGGGCTTCTAATCCCTTTAACATTAATACTGCATTAATATGTAAATCCTAATAGCAATTACATATGTGCATGACACATACACATGACACATACATCATGTACATGTGCATGCTAGAAACAAGAAATAATCCTAATGTCACACAAAGAAACACACAGAGTGAACAAAGCAAATGTCCTTGGCTAGACAATTTCTTTGTGGAGGGAAAAAGATGGGGTGCTAGAAGCCGAAGTGGACTAACAGGCCTACAGGAACAGACAGCCAATTGATTTTATTCTAATGCAGGTGGTGGCTGAATCTTTTCCCTCCTGGCTGTGGAATGGGATGACAATATTTTTCGATTAGTTGGTTTTTGAAAGAATCAAGCAAAGAAAATGAAGGAAAAGAGGGCAGTCTTTGACCGCTCCAGGCCATGAAGTCCTGGGGATCTTTGCATAAACAAGTTTTACCAGGTAGGGGAGATTAAAAGATTCGAATTCCATGTCATGAAATTTTTGCAAAGTGCAGGAGATTTACAGACTATTGGCTTTTGGTAGGCTAGCTACCCTAGCTATAAAAACAAACACTTCTCGTGTGCACGCACACCAGATGGTGCCGGAATCTCCTCCCTGCCTACCACAGACCTTCTGTACAGATATGGAGAGGGGCATGTTACCTCTCTGGGCCTGTTTTCTTTCTCACTAGAGGTCCATGGGTCTTAATAAAGTCATGTGGAGGTGAAAGCTCTCTGGTAGAGGGGCTTTTTTGAAGTTGGTATTTTCTAGAATCCCCTGTGAGGAAGTGGACCTGGGCATGGGCACTGAGAGGACTGGAAAATAGCTTTACCAGTTTTCCGTCTGCTCCAGGCTAGTGCCAGTGCTCTGTGAGTGAAAATGAGGATATGACCACTCTTAAGTGTGGTTGAGGAGAAGGTTTCATTGTAGATAATGAGGGAGAATTCAGCCAGGCGCATCCTAAAGGATCCAGACTGAGCATGGCCGTCAGAATAGACCTGGCCATGGGTCATGTTGGGGAGAGTGAGAAAAGAAGGGGGGAGGGGAGGTAAGACAGTGACCCAGGATCAAAGAGGGAGCCAGCCAAGGGAACTGGCTGAGAGCACATGAGAGTGGCAGGTTTATATAGGAATAAGAAGCTGTGGGAAGGGCAGTGAAGCCCAGACTCTGGGCCAGAGAGGTTTAGGGTATGGGGTGGGGTGAGAAGTTCTGGGAGGAGCCACAAGTACTGAGTGAGACTTGTCCAGGGGTCCTTTGGGACGGATCACTGTCTGTCTGTCCTCTCATCTCCTAGTGGAATTCTGTGCCCGACTATCCCTTCCTAGAGACCCCTTTCCAGATCTCCTGCTACCCTTCACTCATAGTGATTACCCTGAAGCACTGTGGCCAAAGCCTTGGGTTGGGTGCGAGGAGTTGATGTCTTCCTCCCTGTCATGCTCTCTCCCAATGCTGACAGAGCCTTTCAACTCAGACTTTCATCCATATGTGCCCTTCTTTCTGCTGAGAACACTGATGATGATTGCTAGAGCTGCAGTCATAGCTGGACATAGTGGGGACCTGGCTCTGATTCACAAAAACAACCACCTTCCCTCGGACTACCTGTCCATCAACACTGAAGCCACATCTGCTTCTGTTCAATCCCTGCTTCACCGGAGTCTTTGCTGTAATGCCTGCACTCAAAACGCATGAAGATGTCATAAGCAAATGAAGACTTCTCCACCTTAAATGGCAGATCCCTCCCTGGGTTCCTTGTGGAGAGGGAGATAAGGAAAGTTCTCTGACTGTCATACTTTGGCCATGTGAACTTGGTGAGTCCTTTGCTCTCAGCGGCCTTCAGGTTGCTCTTTTGGGACTTGGACCAGAATATTCAGGAAACTCCTCCCAATTCTGACCATGCATAGTTGGACACCTTCCAAGGACACTCAGGCTAACCACATGGCACGCACATTCTATACTCGAGGGAGTTTCCAGGACCTCCAGCCTCACCCCTACCCTTACCTCTCCTCCACCCCTCTGCTGCCCTGCAAGCTTCTCCGAGATCCGAGGGTTTGCCAAGCAAAGGACTTCCTGAGTCAAAGGCCTTGCTGTTTCAGTTACTTTAGACAAGGACACAGAGAGACCTGTGAAGTGCAGCTGGACCAGTAAGTCACTGAAAAAATTTAGTACATTTCACATTAAGATAATAGGAGTACGGTACTGAGAGGTGGTGCACACGTTTCCCTTTTCTTCCATTGGGCCAGGATGCATAGAGCATAGTTACCACAGGGGCTGCTGCTCTCAAGTGCTTCCTCTTCATTGGCTGCAATAGTGTCCCTTAACCAGTCCATGATCATCCCTACAGGCCTCTGTGCATCCCTTAACTAATCCGTGGTCATCCCTACAGGTCTCCGTGCATCCCTTAACTAATCCGTGGTCATCCCTACAGGCCTCTGTGCATCCCTTAACTAATCCGTGGTCATCCCTACAGGCCTCTGTGCATCCCTTAACTAATCCGTGGTCATCCCTACAGGCCTCTGTGCATCCCTTAACTAATCCGTGGTCATCCCTACAGGCCTCTGTGCATCCCTTAACTAATCCGTGGTCATCCCTACAGGTCTCCGTGCATCCCTTAACTAATCCGTGGTCATCCCTACAGGTCTCCGTTCATCCCTTAACTAATCCGTGGTCATCCCTACAGGTCTCCGTGCAGCCCTTAACTAATCCGTGGTCATCCCTACAGGTCTCCGTGCATCCCTTAACTAATCCGTGGTCATCCCTACAGGTCTCCGTGCATCCCTTAACTAATCCGTGGTCATCCCTACAGGTCTCCGTGCATCCCTTAACTAGCCTGTGGTCATCCCTACAGACCACCATGTATCTTGGAATTATCTACTTTGCATTCCAACTCTGATGAATCATTTATTCCTCATTATTAAAGTATTTATAAATGCTCTTTCACTCAGTCCTGTTTCCTCCACTTCCTCACAGTGTATTGACCCAAAATAGGATTGCTTAGGGCAGTGCTTCTGCCTGCCTTCAGAGTTTTATTTTTGCAAGTGGGGTGTGGTAGAGGTGAGTGGCCTCACGGTCCACATGGTATTCCAGACCTGTGCTTTGTGGGGAGGGGGTTCCACCAGCCCCACCCAGTCTGGTGTGCTTGGACTCACTCTATGTGAGGGAGAGAGGGAAGTGACATGCACTAAGGAGCTGCTCTTAGCTCCAGGTTCCTAGCAAACAGCTACAAATGTTCAGTGCATTCCGCACATTGTTCAAATGTCTGCATAGATTATCTCAGGGTTTTCAGTGACGATTTCCTAAAACTCACATGGCATTTTTAAGATGCCAGGCTGTGTGTGGGGTGAGCACTTCATCTGCATTACCTTGCTCTTCCCAACAGCCCAACACTGTGACTTCAGGCAATTCATTCACACAGCTAGGAAAGGACAGAGCTGAGATTCAGAAGCAAGCAGTCGAGCCTTGGAGACCACATCCTTACTCACAACTGAATCTCTTGATAATTGAGACAGGCACTATGCTTTCATCTATCTTAGAAATGACAAACACACAGAGAGTAAACGACTTTCCCCACCTGTCCAAGCTAAAGAGAAAGAAAGAGCCTGCATCCCTAATCCTGGGGAGATTCGAACAAACATCTACTCACTCCAGTTGGGAATGAAGTACAGACCAAAGAAAGGTTGCATGAAGCAATGAGTCTTATCGAGGTTGCTTATAGGAATGTAAGTGAGGGGTTACTAGCTGGAGCAGAACAACTCAAAGTCCTTCCGGCACGAGTGGCAGCAGTTCATGAAAGATGAAAATCTGCACCACCGTGTACAACCTGCAGCTCGACAGGGTGAAGAACATCTTTCCGGACGGCACAGCAGGTCTGAGCCTCTTCCAGGGGGTTCAGCCAGTCTGACTTTCTTCTGGGAAGTTTGTCTTTCAGTAGTCTTTGCTGTTTATTTAAGCTTAGGGAGGGAGGGGTCTGGTAAGTATGGTCAGTTTCAGGGACTCCCTGAAGCCTTTGAAAAGTTCTTTACCTCCTAGGCTTTCCTACAGGCTAAATGCCTGGCTTCCCTCCAGGCCATCCTGTGTCTGAAGATTTCCTCCAAGAGGGAAGGTTTATCTCAGAGGGAACAGCTACACAGCCCTTTGCCAGCTGATCTACTGTTTAACACACACACACAGACACACACACACAGGGGTGAGGCAACTGACCACAGAAGGGGTGTCACTCCCACGGAATCATCTGGGCCCTACGGGCAAGGTTGAGAGTCAGGCTCAGGGTTGCCCAGCTCTTGCAGTCTTCAGGGTGCCAGAGAAGAGGAACCCAGGCTGAGGGATGCCGTCCATTTTCTTCATGCCTTTCACTCAAGGCTCAGAGGCCTCACATCCACCGACCAGTTGTGATGTCACTAGACCAGTGGGGGTTTTATAACACTGGGAAGGGGTGGGGCAGAGCCAGAGGAGACCGAGCCCCAGAGTCTCTCAGCACAGTCCCATGCACCTCCTACCTCCCCCAGACAGACCTCGGCTCTGGTCTCTGTTAGCACTCGTGAACACACCGGCACAGAAAGGGAACAAGCCATTTCAGTGTATAGCCAGCGTCTTGGCTGAATTTTCAGCCAGAAAACAAGTATTTTTAAAAAATGTAATAAACCCTCAGACTAAAAGAAATCTAACGCCAAGGAAAACAGGCTCTTCAGATGTGTGTTGATTATTATGATGAAATATACCCTCCTCGAGATGACCCTGGGGAAGAAGGGCTTTATTTTGACTTCCAGTCTCACAGAGAGAGTCTACCTTTGTGGGGGACGCATGACAGCAGAAGCAGGAAGATGGCTGATCACGAATTTTATCCTCACACAGAAAATAGAGAGAAAGAACAGGAAGTGGAGCTGATCTATACACCTCAAAGCCCGCCCCCCAGTGACGTACTTCCTTCAGGAAAGCTCCACCTCCTAAAGGTTCCATAATCTTCATAAACAGCGCCACCAACCAGGAACCAAGTGTTTAAACACATGAGCTTCTCTGGGACATATCTCATTGAAACCACAGTTGATGGCTTGATAAAGACCCACAGCAATGGGAGAGCCAAGAATAGACATGACCCTGAGCCATGTAGTGGGGCAGAGACAGACATAAAGGCCAGGAGGGTAAAGGGTAGACAAAAAGGACCAGGTAATCAAAATGATTGTATTATAAGGGGGAGGGCAGGCTCAAGGGAGAGAAGCCAGTCCAATACCTAGGCTGAAGAAGTTTAGAGTAGGCGATGGGGTATACCAGCCACACCCTGTTAACAGGTAGGGAGAACCTGGCAGGCATATCTGCTTCTATAGATTAAGTAAGCATCTCATCCATTTGTCCCAGATTTGAGACCTAACACTTATACCACCCAGGACCACCCTGTCCAAGGTTAGCACCTCCCACGGGGAGGCTGAACCCTCCCTCCCACATCAATCCTTAATCAAGAAAATACCCTACAGACTTGCCTTCAAAGCAGTCTGATGGAAGCATTTTTTTCCTCAACTAAGGCTCTTCCTCCCAGATGACTATAGCTTGTATCAAGTTGAAAAAAGGAAAACAAAACATAAAACAGAAAGAGAAAAATCCCAGGACACACAGTTAACAAACATGACTTAGTAAATACCAAGGGTCATGTGTTGAGGTCACACTGAGGATGAAGGCACTAGTACAACTGAGTCCTGCCCCAGAGGGACCTCTGAAAATAGGAAGATGGTTGGCTAGACTCAGATGGAAGCTGTAAAATTTCACAACCATTTATTGATGTCCCTGCAATGAGGGCTTCTCTGGGAGCTGGTCCCAAGCTCAAGTCATACAAACACCAAGTAAACGGAGGAGACTGGCTAATCTGTGCAGTGGTCCCAATGCTACCCACTGCCTCCTAAGGTCACCAGGCGTCACCAGACACAGGCTGACTATTTGACCTGCTTGCCAGCCCCTTCCGCACGTCAGCATCATCTTCTACAGCCACACAAAGAAAAGTGGACATCAAGTTGGTGCCAGGCTGTTCACTGCTGTTGGACAATAACATGTCAAGTTTAATGAACACAAGCGAGGCTTACAATAGAAGTGACATCAGTGCTGAGCCACCCCTTCACCTCCCTGTTGTGCCAGAGGAAGAGCAATTTCGTGAAATCCTGATGTCAAGCAAAGACCTCTCTGGTCTCCACATTCAACTTTGCTTCTGCCTCTCTTCCCTGGTTTGCCCCAAGTCCCTCTGAATGTACCAAAGTAGTCTAAATGCCACATGGCAGGATCTGATGGATGCCAATGAAGCTTCATGATGTTCACTGTGCAGCTGATTCTTGGGCCAAATTATTTATTCTTTACAACCAACTCCTAGCCACTAGCCGCCCAGCTGACCTCGCTGCCTCTGGTTGAGCCTCTGTCTACTGCCTTTCATGCTTTTCTTTATCAGATGTGAGGCTCCTCCCCCCGTCTCCCCCTCCCCCACCAGCAAATGCAGCATCTTAGTTGCCCCTAGCTTTTCCTAATAATGGAGGCAACTTGGACTTGCTTGACCCATGAATGGAAAAAGCCACAAAAGACTTGCTAAAATACTCAGCATGTCTCATTTTGGTAATTGATTACGAAGAAAGCGTTTGCGTTACAAAGCAGGGGCGGTCAGCTTTCCATTTTGCAGCAAACCCCCAAATTAAAATTCACCTCCAGGGGATAATTCCTCTGAATATCATGTGAGCTGGGCTATTTCTGTTTGTGTCAGGTGCTGTCACTCCAGGCTGGGGTCTCATATGTTATTCTGGCTGCATGAGGAAAGCTCCTAATGGTAGCATTTGGCAGCAACAGATGCCAAGAATTGCTATGTCGGTTTATGATCTTGAAATAAGATGAAAGCCAGACTCCTTGAGGAAAAGTTGACGCCTACTCAAGACAAGAGGAAATCATGAAATAGAATCCCTTCATCAGAATGGTGTGTTATACCACAGTGAGTGGGTTGATTTGGGGTGCTGTGCTCAGCTGTGGTCACCCTAAGATAGGCCAGCCTTGAACTCACTGAATGAGCCCAGTGTGATGGCACATGACTGCAAACCCTCATAGAGGTGAACCCCACAGGGCGAGAAATTCAAGGTCATCTTCAACAACAGAGCAAGCTGGTAGACCAGTTATCCTGAGCCACATCAAACCCTGTCTACATAAAGAAAATAAAGATAAGAAAGAACATGTGCCCACTCTGCTGCCTTGTCACCTTCTGTTACGGTCCCTGCGATCTGTGGCTATGCACTTGAGATGTCCGTCTTTGGTTCCTGATGGCACTTATGAATGTTGGGACCTCATTACCCTTGGCACATAGATTACACTTCCTCAGCCTTCAAGATCTCCCACAAGGGCTGCCTCCTCCAAGAAGCCTTCCCAGGTTTCATCTAGATCTCATCTCTCTCCGCTCCTAGTGCTGTGGTAAATAGCACAGTTGTGTAGGTATCAATGACACTCAGTCTCTCCCCTTGAATTCCAGTTCCTAGTCACCAGGCAACATCTTCCTTCCCTTGTGATGTCCAGCAGCTCACCTGCTGCTAATCATCAGTGAGAGTTTGTTGAATGGACAGTGGAGCCTAACACAGACAACCTAGACGCTTCGTCGAGCTTAGACAAAGAGCTAAGTTAGAAAGAACTGATGATGTGGGAGTCGATATACTGGACTGTTTACGTCTTTCGGCAAGTTCTTCCTGGTTCCTGACCTTGTATTAAGCCAGCCCTTGGCTGTGTTGGAAGAAAAGGGCAGAATGCAGTGTTTGACAATTTGAAGGCAGATCCGCGCATTATCCGCGCATTTCTACCTAGACTAGCGGACAGCATTTCGTGCAGGATTCCGTGGTTGTGCTAAGACAGTGGACTGAGAGTTTCCACAGTCCTGCCACTGAGTCCCGTGTGGCCTGGGGCGAGTGGCCCGTCTCTTCGGATTTCCATTTCGTCACAGGTAGTATCAGAGAGCTACTGAAACAGGTGACTGTCTGCACACAAGATTAATCTGCCTCAGTCACACAGAAAAGTGAATTCCCCGTGTGCTAAAGATCTGAACCTAAAGAAGCTTTTGAGATGCGCCAGCATGACGTCATCTAGGGAAGGTTCCCGTAGAACGTACGCAGAGCTAAACTGCCCGCAGAGGTAACTTGTGACAAACTGAACTGATGTGGGAAGTGAGGTATGCTGTGAATATGTTTTATTGCCATTGGTTAACAAAGAAGCTGTTTTCAGCCAATGGCTCAACAGAGTAAAGCCGGACTGAAAGAGAGGGAATAGGCGAAGTCCAGTGAGAAGCCATGTAGCCACCGCTGGGAGATGGACAGAGGCTGACAGGAAAGCTAGGAAAACTCGGCTCCTGCTTTCCTAATACATAACAGGGCTGGTGGTCGTGCCCTGGGAAAACTACTCCCATTGAACACTTAGGATGGCTCCACCAAAAGTCCAGGAAAGAGCAGCCATCAGACCCACTGTCCACCTCACCTACTGCCTGTAGTTTCTCGAGGGCTTTAAATACCATGGTGAAGTCCTGGGCAGAGTCATGAAAATGGGCACACATGCACAGGAAGGCGTGGCTCCAAGGTGTAGCCCGTTTCCATGTTGGCCATCTCAATGGAGAATCTTTAATCCACTGAAAAGGCTCCTGGAGTATAAAGTGGAAGAAACGAGGCCGTATTGTGACGAGCACCAGTAAAAAACCCAAACCCACGAATGGAACAAGAGTCGGTTCGCTGTGCTGGGCTCATGGTTATCTGTGTGCAGATCACCACTCGAGTCTCTTTACCACATCCCCGTGGTCCAAGATGGCGGCATTTTATTTTATTCAGCTGGGCTCAGGGAGGGGTGATGAAGAAATGCTCTGGGAAGCTACTAGGGAACCTCCGTTCATATCCCTTTGGCGATGGTGTAACATGGCAGGCACAGACCGCAGTGAAATGAACTTTCACCTCTTGGTGACGGTGAACCTGAACTGTATGGTGACCACACAAGGTGAGAATGGCTAGCCGGGTGAGCGGTCAGCGGCCACTGCCTCCTAGTCTGTCGATCTATTCACACGCATCTAAATGAGTTAGGAGTGACAACTGCGGAGTGATCCCAGCTTATTAGGTGTGGGGCCGCCACTTGCATTGGTCTGTAGGCTCTGAGAGCAGGGCAGGCTCTGGCAGAAAGCCAAGTGAGAGGGGATGCTACATCCTTGCTTTCTCCATGGAGGAGTCTGTGACACCCACTCTTTAGAATGCCCCTAGAGGCAGATTCCACTTAGGGTGGGATCCTAAGTCATTATACCTCAGTATTGGTGGAGGTCCTAGTTACAAGAAGAGGCAAAGAGGGGAGCAGAAGGAATGGCACACACCCAAGCCTGCTCTCAACCCTCAGCAGTGTGGTGACGAGGCTGTCTACAGAGACAGAATGAGGCACATTTTAGAGACGAGTCTATCAAGACCTCTTGCCCTTTGAAAGAGACCTACGTATTAACAATGAGAAGATGAAATCCAGTGACTACACCCCGTGGCGTGCTCCTACAGTTGATGCGTGGGACCTTTTCACACCATGCTTTCAATGTATCTCTGTCTAGAAGAGAAAGCTGACAAACCCAGAAAGACGTAATGGGAAACAGAGACTAATACTGCAAGTCAGCAAAGCTTGTCAGCCCAGGCGCCGTCATCCCTCACCTCCGCCTTCATTTTTA
Organism: Microtus oregoni; assembly: GCF_018167655.1. NCBI lineage: Eukaryota > Metazoa > Chordata > Mammalia > Rodentia > Cricetidae > Microtus > Microtus oregoni. The sequence continues at coordinate 446,544 of NW_024543833.1, read as the reverse complement.
TAGAAATGGCTCAGAAACAGAAGAGAAATGTCAGCCACCAAACAAGAAATCAATACCGTGGGAGATAACCCAGCTTAATACAAAAGCCGGGGAGGGCTTCTTCTTCTGAGGACTCAGTGGTGCCATCAATCACATGCCTTGGATGGATTTGGAAGGCCACCTTTCCCAGAAGCCAGCAGGATCCAGTTTAATTATAAGGCCAATAGAGAGAGTGGCAGGAGGATGGATGCAGCCCCCAGCCTTGGGTGACCTCTGTAGGACTCACAGCCACATTCTGGAGGCCAAGACCTAAAGTCAATGTGGACAAGGAGAATGGAAGTCTTAGAGTAAGAAGCCACACTGTCAGGAAAGATGAAGTAGGAAGTACCTTTTAGACTTCAAGAGCCACCTGTGCGCGTAAGCTTGCGCCATGTGTCCATCATCAGGATCATCCAGTCCGAAACCAGCACTCTCCAAGCTCAAGCAGCCACTTCTAGTCAGGTAGGAACATAGCATCTTAGAGCCAGCCCATCCCTAGAGAAGACACAGAGCAGGGACCACCCTGGCACACTCTTCCCTCACTGACCTTCACCCCCATTCCTAGGACCCATCTGAGCTAGTTCGTGGAACTCCACAAACTTTCCGCTATAAAGCTTCCAGGATGGGGGGGGTCCCCTTCTTTCTCTGCTTTTCTCAACTTCACTGAGTCTTCGTCAACTCCCCAGTCTGCACCACAGGCCTCCCTTGTCTTTTCTTCCAAGGAAGCCCCTGCCTTTCCACACAATTACAGATTCTTCCAGATGGTTCTTCAGTCATCTCTTCACATCTCCTCCTCCAGCACCTGCCCAGACAGAAATACTTTACCTGAGCAAAAGCCTCAGGAAGCCAGCTTCCTCCCCCTTTCCCTCACTCCACCTAACTCTATCTGACTCTTCCTAGGATTTCTGTTAAAAATGGACTTCCTGAAGGAAACTCCAGACTCTTCCTTCTGTATTTATTGTCCCTGTCTCCAAACTCCCAGACTTGAACAATCTAGCAAGTCTGTGGGCAGACATAAGGTCAGAGTCATCATAGAGTAACTCAGAATGACTTTTAATCATTCATCTCTGAGGAACCTTAATAGATGGTGTGAACACCCAGGCCCCATTCTAGAAAGCTGTAATAATATGAGCGGCGGGGCTGCATCCCCAGCACCCCGGCTGCCTACATGGCTAGCTTATGCTCCGAAATAATTACACGGAAACGGTATTCTTTTAAACACTGCTTGGCCCTTTAGCTCTAGCCCTTACTGGCTAATTCTGATATCCCAATCAACCCATCTCTAATAATCTGTGAGCACCGGTCTTAGTGAGCACCGGTCTTACTGGGAAGATTCTAGCCTACGTCCATCCTGGGTCGGAGCTTCATCGCGTGTGTCTGCCCAGGCGCAGGGAGCATGGCGTCTCTTCTGAGGCGTCTGCTCCCGAGAGGAGAGCTGTCAACTCTGAACTCACTTCCTCTTCCTCCCAGCATTCTGTTCTGTTTTCTCCACCCACCTGTGTTTTAACCTATGAGGGCCAGCCAAGCAGTTTCTTTATTTTTTTAACCAATGACCTTCCTCCATCAGAAAGCTTTATGTTAGAATTGGTCCAAGGGCCGGCTCCACAGAGGCTGAGATCTATGGTCTCATCCAACCTTTTCCTGGAACTCCATGTGTGTTCTGGCAGGCTGTGTCCTACACAACTACACAACTCTAGATGGTGCCAGGCACCTGTCATCCAGGATGGCAGTGCCCTTAGAAGAGCTGTGAAGCACACAGCCTAACCAAAGACACTTCCCAGGATGACACAACTCAGTGAAGGTGACACAGCTGTTAGTGCCCAAGCCTGGTGGAGTGCCCGGGTATCCTAGCTGCTAGCTCCGAGCAATCCGAGTCTTCCACTAGCAAACAGCATGGCCCTTGCTCATGCTTGTTGACAACAGACTCTCAGGCGCCTCAGCCTTACTGGCTGTAGATCCACATTTGCTAAGGCCTCTGGCCTATCTGAGAATGTGTCACCTTTAGGGAAGCCACACCTGTCACCCCAGAACCACAAGAAAGCTTCTTGGAGGCTAAGCCATCCTTCATATCTACCACTCCTCGTGAATCTTTCTTGCACATAGTAGGCGATCAATACCTTCATACTGATTGATTGATTGAAAATTTGTGGTTTGCATTAGACACGGGCCCCCTGGGTGCTGCTGTATTGGAAATGACCTACTTCTCAAGTTCCTGTAATCAGAGATTACTGAAACAAGGGAACCCCCTCGCCACAGCAAATGTTGACCCTTTGCAACTGTTGAAGCTATGATGTGCACAACAATGCAATGTCCTTCCGTGCATGTCCAGGGCCCAGGGGTGACTTCATCTGCCTCTGACCCCTCTGTAAATAGTATCTAGGGGAAAAAATAAAGAAAAATTAAAAAGAAGAGAGAGGAGAACATAAGGGTTCCTTGAAGTGTCAGCTGTCTTGACTTCAGTTTTGGTACTTACAGTATTGTCCACCAGAAGAAGCAACATGAACCAGGGGTGCTCTTTCCTCCATCCAAACCTCCTATTGGCCTTCCCTCCCTGCTGACTCCAGCTCTGACCTGGCCATTAACTGAGTTCACTGCACTCCTTGATGGCTATCTTAGATGACTGCTTACAAGCTTGTGTGTGTGTGTGTGTGTGTGTGTGTGTGTACACATATAGGGGAAATGCACCTTTGTGTGGATGTGCAGAAGCCACCAAATGTGCTAGTCTGACCAGTATGTCCCAGGGATCTGCCTGTCTCTGCCATCGTGGTGCTAGGATAAGGAGTGTGTGCCCAGCTTTCTTCCATGGGCTCTGAGATCTAACTCAGGCCTGATTCGCTATGCCTAGGAGGCATTAATGGCATGTTGTCCTTTCTCTTTATTCTTTCCACTATCACTCAAGGGTCTGGCTCTGATCTTTAGCCCAAACACACATCCTCACTGAGCAGCCACTCTTTCTGTTAGGGGCTAGAAACACCAGCCCCGTTCAGCCAGGTGACTCGTCCTTTAGCAGTAGACAGATGATCCCATGACTTCATCAAATAACACACGCAGATTTCTGGCCAAACAGAGCAAATGAGTAGTGGTCAAGTAGTGATGGAGCTACTTCTCTCTAGAGGTCTGAACTTTGAGAGAAAAGTTATGGGCCTTCATGCCAGAAAAATGTGCATAGCATACACCCCTAAATTTGCATGTGCTATCAATTGTCCCTGCACCTCAGAAAAGACATTTTAAGAACCTTGTATCAATATTTTAAAATATTTCCGTGCCCTGAGCTAACCATCAGGGGCTGGGTGCTGGAGTCATTGTCTTGCGGTCATTGTGGAGACACCCTAAGAGAACAGGGTCCACTCAAGGCCATTTCAGAACCAGTCCCCACTGCTTCCCTCAGATGACCGAACTGAGATTACTGCCCACTTCCTGTCTGGCTTCTTCCTGACTCTTTGAAGCTCCTTTCTAGCCTCAGTGACAGGCAGACGATATGCCCCACTGTGCCTGGCTCGGTTTCATTTGCCAGACATTGTGAACCTTGTGCTCCTCACATTTCTTTCTCCAGCCAGCCAGCTCTCTCAAGCCAGCTCGGAGCTTGAAAACACGTGTCTTCTGGAGATGTTAACCTTATCTGGAGTATCAACCTCATCTGGAAGCCATGTTTTCTTAGTCACTGAAGGGTTTTTGTTCTTCTTTCCCCACATAAACCCTTTTGTCAATGCAGGGGCATAGAAATAGAACCATGGCACAACTGTTTCAAGTATTCCTGCCTTATCCTCTGAGATTAACAGAAAGACAGATGCAAAAGAGATAAGTGCGCCATAAGCAAGGTGAGTCTTGTGTCCTCAGAGGGAAGTGACAGGCTGGGAGCCTGAGACGGGGCACACATCATGTGCAGTAGAGGAGGTGACAAGGAAGGGTCCCTGGAGAGAGACTGGCCCTGAGTGGGCAGTGCTGTCTCACCAGGGACAGCTGTGCTGGATCCGCCACTGTCTGGAGGATTAGCAGTTGGAGCTGTGGTCTGAATGAGGACAGATATGTCAGAGGAAGCACAGGGTACTGAGATTCAGGAGAGCTCAGCAGATGGAAGAGGGCCGCTGACCTGTTCTATAGTGTCGTCAGACATCCTGTAGAGAGAACTGCCCTGCCTCTCCGGAGAGACAGAGAGTAGAGTTACTAACAGGAATTTTTCATCGCTTTACTGCATGTGGGAGAATGCCCTTCTGCGGGGCAGATAGAATCCAGAGCAAGCCTTCACTGACGGACAGAAACTTTCCTCTCTGCCAAGCCCCTTGACTCTACAAGAGGCAGCTCCACCTCACTTCCTGTCATTTTCCCGACTTTTCCAAGCTCATCTCGGGGTGAGGAGAGGACTAAGTACTCCTGGGCCCCCGTAAGGATGAACCACAGCGGTCTGCAGCTGATGAGTCTCTAGCTGCTGGTCCAAGAGATCAGATGGCATGGGTGGAAGATATCGGATGACAAGGCTGAGTATCGCTCATTTGGTAACTTCTTTCCAGGAGAACGGAAGTCTTGCCCAGGTAGCAGAGAACCAGACCACATCCACTCTGGCCTGCCCAAAGTGTCTCTGTTCTCCTAGCTGGTTATGTGTCTTCCCGACCTTCCTGCTAGCGTGGATGACCATGTGACCCAGTGGCCACCAAGGAGGTCGAAGAGAAAGTCTGCAAGGGAACTCAGAAACGTTCTTCCTCCCTGCTGAGAAGAGCCCCTTCTACCAAGGCTGCCTTCCTGGGTGCTGTTGAGAGGCTGTGGAGCTCGGAGCACAGTGGCCCTCCTGTGGCCACCAGGCAGCAAGCATGGAAACCAGACCACACACTAGGATGGGAAAGAGGAAGTACAGGGAGCCTGGATTAGGATTTCCACCCACAAGTCCAACAGCCAGACCTCCAGAGGGCCTCCCTAAAACTAAAATGAACAGACAAATAAGCGGCTCCTTGCTTTGAACTACTGGAGAGTCGGTTTCCTCCTGGAAAGCGTCTTCACAGACTCATGTAGAGACTTAGGATGAGAACCAGCTTGATTCTGAACTGTAGTGTGATGTAAGGATTGAGCATCCCACAGGAGACGCAGGGGGCCTGAGATGTGAGCAAAGGTTGCCTTGGACAGAGTCCCAGTCCTGTTTCCACTCTCCACCAGCGCTGCAAACAAAGCCCCTTCCATAAAAGCCTGACCTGCTGGATAAAGTGCAAAACTGTGGACACCTGACTTCCCTGGTCTAATGTATTTAAATTAGGGACCAGCAGGAGGAGATCTGAGAGCTTAAATGAAGCCTGATAAATACACCATAGAACTGACCAGAGGTGGAAAACTTAGGATAAGACCAAACCCTTTGGCCCAAGTGAAAATCCCTGAAGTTGGGCTTCATGTCCAGTGTCCACTTAGGGCAAACTATGAGGGGCTCTGGGTGAGCATCGAGGTGCCCCTTTCAGCCTCTCAGAAGCAACCAATTCTCAGTAGGACCTTGGTTTCTTTTTAAATGTCACCAAGTCACTAACTGGCATGGACGTTGTTCCTTCCAGAGTCCTCTGGGTGCTGAACTACTGTGGGACCCGGCTAGTCTTGTCTCTAAGACCTGCAGAGCACGTGGGACCCGGCTAGGCTCGTCTCTGAGACCTGCAGAGCACGTAGATACTGACCATGTTTTCCCCTCCTAGGGTCTCCACACAGGACCTGGCTGTATGGTACTCAGGATAGTTTCTGGTCACTAAATTCCTCCTCTTTTACCACTTACCAAATAACTCCTTTGAGCCAAGGATCATGAGATTCCCTGTGAGAACAAAGAAATGAACAGAATCTGTGCCTTCAGAGAACCCCCAGTCATAGAGGAAAAACCTATAATGCAATATAGAATGCAAGATGGTCAGGACAGAGTGAGAAGGAGGAAGGGCTGTCCGAGGAAATGAAAGCTAAATAGAAACCCAATAATCGAGAGGACAGGATAGGAGTTACAGCAGAAAAGGGGTGAATGTGTCTGCGTGTGTGTCTCTGTCTGTGTCTGTGTGTCTGCATCTGTGTGTACGTATGTGTGTACATGTGTGTATGGGTTTGTATGTGCCTGTGTGCATGTGTCTACGTGTCTGTCTGTGTGTGCCTGTGTGTCTATGTCTTTGTATGTTCCTGTGTATCTGTTTGTGTGACTGCCTCTGTGTGTGTACATGTCTGTGTCTGACTGTGTGTGTCTATGTGTGTGTGCTTGTGTATCTGTGTCTGTGTATGTGTGTCTATGTGTGCACTTAGAAAGTAGATTAGTGGAAAATGCAGCTGAATACAGAATCACATTAACAATGCAGAAGCATTTGTGATTTGTCCTAAGGTCAACAAGAAACCATGGAGGAGTAAGGTAGAGTTTACAGCAACATGAAAGTGTAAGCCAAACAAACCCTTCCTATCCAAGTTGCCTTTTGGTCATGGTGTTTGGTCACAGCAATAGTGACTCTAACTAAGACAGGGCCGATGGGAATATGCCACACTGCATCTTCTTCCTAAGGGTGATGAAAACGCCCCCTCCTTTCTTTATTTGTGGCTTCCAGCTAGTCCTTGCCATCTGTCCTCTTCGGTCCAAATTCTACCTCAGCCATCCTTCTTGCTCAGGGGTTCTCAACCACCCCAATGCTGCAACCCATAATACAGTGCCTCATGTTGGGGTGACCCAGCCAACCACATTGCTACTTCATATCTGTCATTTTCCTACTGTTATGAATCATAACATAAATATCTGATATGCATGATATCTCATATGCAACCCTTGTGAAAGGGTCATTCAGCCCCCATGAGGTCACGACCCAGAGTCTGAGAACCCCTGCTGCTCTGGCTTCACGGTTAATTGTACCTCTGAGTGTCTTCATTCTCCCGACATCAGACCTTTCATCCTCCAAGGTCTCTCTAACTGTACATGGGAGATATTAACTCTGTGTCTAGCCTAAGGATTAAAATAAAAAATCAAAACTCAGAAGGCTTAATAAGCCCTCCATGGCCATATAGCATGGTGGCAGAGTTTAGGTCAAGGAAGTAACCTTTGACCCTAGGGTGTTGACTCAAGAAGTGCATGAGACTTAAAGTTATTCTCACAGTTGTTTGACAGTAGACTGTTTCTCCGAAGGTTGTCATGAGGAAGAAAGCCCTGGCCATGTCATTTGCTATGCAAGCTTTGCTGAGGTCATGAGTCAGTCACCTTGGTGTCTATCTCCTGATCACCTGTGAGGCCTGAAATGAAAGGTTTTATCCCCTTCCTCTTTATCTTGCTAACAGGTGATATTATACCTGATAAGAAGGGGGTATTGCAAATGAATGAGAAAATTAAGAATTGAAGGACCAAGTAAATGAATGCAAAACTGGGTTAGTCTTATCTCCAATAAATGCGAACTCATGAGAGTTACATCATAGAAACACATAACTCACAGCCCAAATCTCCCCATCCCTTGCTCTGCATCTCCAGTCCTGCTACTCCACACACTCCCTTCACGATGAACGCCACACCAGAGATTTCAAGGTGCTGTGTAGACACACATGCACAAAAGACATAAGCCACATGGCTCCTGAAATTGCCATTGATGAGAGCAGGATGGAGATGGTTCCGATGGTGCCATAAAAGGAATGCACCAGTAGTTACAGCTAGAGGCATCTGCAAGAGCTGTTACCTGATTGCAATGAGCCCCTCCAGGTGGAGGCACAAAAGCCATTAAGCCTGTTAGGCTGGTTTATAGCCTTTGGGCCTTATGTAACACTCACCAGGCAGGTGCTTGAATTACCCTGAGGGTTGGCTGGAGCTCCCTCCCCCTCCCCCTCCCCCTTGTTTTGTTTCTTCTCCTGAGGGAAGGTTTTCCACCTGACAACTCAATCCAGTGTGGGGGCAGTGGTGTGGCTGTTCCCCCAAAGTCATTCACCTACCATACCCTGTCAGCCCAGGGTTTAGATGGAAGCAGCCAAACAAAACCTGGAGGTCTCTGAAAATCCAAGGGAGTCAGACAAAAGTTAGATAGTGTGGCACCAATTCTAAGAGACCTTTCTTGACTCTCCAGCTACGCCCCAGGAAGTAACTAGCCTTCCTTTCCCCCAGTACACTGAGCCCACACTGACACAGTGATTCACCTGGCTGGCCAGCTACAGGTTATAACTTTTTAATCTTCTTCTAGATTTGAAAAGAGACTTCAGAGCAACAAGTACATATAATATACGTTGAGTAGATAATAGGTGAAGTGTGCCACTGAATCCGGCCTAGGATGTAGTGTACCCTGAATTCCAAAAGATTTTGCAAATACAGGAGAAATAGTTGGTCAGTTCTTAAACAGATGCGTGGTGCTGGTTAGTTTTGTCCACGGTACAAGCTGAGGGCACCTGGGAAGAAAGAAGCTTAAGAAAAGGTATTGAGAAAATACCGCCATCAGATTGGCATGTAAGCATGTTTGTGGGGCATCTTCTTGATTAATGATTAATGTGGGAGGGCCCAACTCACTATGGGCAATGCCACCCTTGGACTGGTGGTCTTGGCTTATATAAGAAATAGGCCAAGCAATGTTACTACCTGCACAATTTCATGTTGGTGTGTCCCCACCCAGAAACCCAGAGACTAAGGTAATCAAGGTGACTTCCACACTCCTGCTACTCAAACTACACTCGAAGCTGTGCATATGTTAGCTTTGGGGGGCATCTGTCCTCCCTGCCAGAGCCCATCCTGCCCCAGATTCTTGTCCTCCTCATGGCCATCACCTGCCTTACCAATGAACTGAACAGGTTATACTGGTCCCCAAAAGGCAGGGACTCCCCCACTCCCTCGTCATTGCCTCCAGGTCTGGTCCACACATTGCCTCCAGGTCTGTTCCACACTTTCCCTCAAAGCCTGGTCCTGAAAAGCTGCTCTCAACCTTAATAGGAGAAGCCCTCCTTACAAGGAGAGAAACCAGCACAGAGACTTGTTGCTGTCCGAGGTGCTGAAAATAAGTGTTCATTGTAGGCTTGGCTCTAAATAAGACAATTAGACCACGTAATTCTAAGACTCTGAAAGGGGACAGAAAGGTCATCAGAATCAGGAAATAAAGTGAGAAATGTCATCCTCTAGACTCAGGTGAACCTGGCAGTCATTGAATAACAGTAACAATGGTCATCTGCACTGGGCCCACACAAAACAGGCCTTGTCGACAGTCAGTCATAGATCCAGGAGGAGCCCATGGGACCCAGTCCTTTACTATTGACTAACGATAGATAATGGGAAGTGAGGGATCCTTGTTCTCAGCTATGGACCTACCGCTGAGCCCAACTCCCAACAGAGAGCTCCAAACCTATGGTCATACTAATGGCCCTGGTTGAATTTAGTTGGTCACAAAAAAAAAAAAAAAAACAAATAGACATCGACATAAGGGAGATATTTGTGGAGAGAGTGGGGTGAGCAGAGGTATTACAGAGATGAAAGGAGTTGGGGGAGAGGGTTGGAAGAGAAAATGGTCAATATGCATTATGTACATATGTGAAATTGTCTAAGAACAAATCTGAATAATAAAGGAAATTATGATAAGTTGCTTTTAGTTAAGAAAACAAAAAAATGTCAGAGGAAATATTTCCTCAATGTGCTGTTCCCAGTGTCCTAGGTATCTTTAATTGATTACTGTGAATCTTACATGGTTGTGTTCACTTGTGATAGTTTGATGTTCATTTGCTTAATTGCCTGCTGGTTTGTTTTAAAGGATAAGGTTCAGTTTGACAGGTGTGGTGGTTCTACAGAAAGTGATCTTAAATTTAAGGCCTTAAACACTTTTGAGTTGATCTTTTTTCTTCTCTGAAACTTGTGAAAGACATTCATCCTCATTTTAATGTCACTACAAACATATTCCAACAATACTTTTTAAATGATAATATGTGGTAACAATATAGTATATTGCATATTAAATGTAATTATCTATTAAATTATAATATACAGTTGATAATCAACAAATTTAGTTCAGGAATTATTGTATTGAGTTGACTCTCCTTAACATGTTTCTCTATATATATTTCTTAAAGTTTCTCTGTTGGTGCCCTGCCTGAAACTTTTGAATAACCCTAGATTTTGATTATTTTTGTCTCTAGTTTCTTAAAGTTTTAGATTTACACTTTTTTTTTAAATTTACACTTTTAATTAGTTCTTTGGGAATTTAGCACAATATATTTTGCTCTCACCTCCTCCCAGACCCAGACATACCCACTTTCCCTACCCATCCACCTCTGTGCTCTCTTCCTTTTCTATCTCTTTTTCCTTCCAGAGCCTCTTAATTCCAAGTTAGCTACTCATATACTCTCTCGGATGTGTGACATCCACTGGCATGTGGCAGACCCACCAGTGCCACACCCTTAAAGAAACTGAGCCTTTTTCTCCAAGCATTCAATTTATGTTTAGAATTATGATCAATTTGAAGTTACACTTTATATAAAGGGTAATGTTTAGGTTGAGGTTGATCATTTAGGAGTGAAAGTCAACTGTTATTTTTTTTTAAAGTGCCCCTCTTCAGAGGGATTTCTGTTGTACCTTCCTTCAGTATTGATTCGCCATATTCATGTTAATATATTTGAAGATTCATTGAGTTGATCTTGTGAGACAAAAGCCCAATTTAATTCTTCCACTTATGGCTATCCACCCTTCCCACCACCATTTCTTGAAGATTATCATCTCTGTTATGCATTCTTGGAAACTCTGATGAGATCAGTTAACTAAAATCAACTGAGTGCGTAGTTCTACTTTGGGACTCTGATCCCAGGTCTAGGTATCTCTTTTTATGCCAGGACCATGCTGTTTTGATAGCTATAGCTTTGTATTGATTTTGAAGTCAGATAACATGATGCTTTCAGCTTTAATGTTTTTGTTCAGGGTCGATTTATCTATTTGGGAACCATTGAATTTCCACACAAATTTTAGAAAGCTTTCTGTGTCTGTGGAAAATGACAAGATAATTTTATAAGATTGAATTGTATCTATAAGTCATTTTGATAGTATAAATATGTTAGCAATGTATCTTCTAATCAATGAACATGGGCTAGCTTCCCATTTATGTTTTTTCAAGTACTAACCAATGTTTAATAGTTTTCCATGTATGCATCTTTTAGTTCATTAATTACATTTTTTCTAAGAAATTGTTGATGCTATTAAAGATTGCATTGTTTTTTGACTTTTTGATGTTTAGAAATGCTATGGGTTTTATTTGAACTATGTATCTTGTAATTTTATTGAATTCATTTATTAATACTAAAAGTTTAGGTATGGTCTTTAGAATTTTCTCTATATAAGACTGCACAATCTGCAAATGAAGACAATTTATCTTCTTCCTTTCCATGTCGGTGTATTTTATTACTTTTTCATGACTAATTGCTTAGCTAGGACCTTTGTTGTTATACAGAATAGAAGTAATGAGGTTGGACATCATGTCTTATTCCTGTCCTCAGATGACAAGCCTTCAACTTTCACAATGAATACAACTATCAATATGGATATATACACAGCTCTTGTTACACTGAGGTACATTCATTCTATACTCAATTACTCAGAGTTTTTTTTATCATGGGGGAATGTTTATTCTATCCTATATTTTCTCTACCTTGATTATATGACTAGATGGCCTTCTTCTTTCATTCTGTTGGAATGGTGTATCATGAGTATTGATTTATATGCGCTAAACCATCCTTGAATCCTGGGAACAAGTCCCCCACACCAATACCATGTACCTATCCCCCATAATCATGTTGCTATTAAATTTATTTTACTAATATTATTGAGGATTTTGCACCATAGTTCCCCTAGGATATTGGTTTGTATTTGTCTCTGCTTATAGTGCCCTTTTCTGAACTTGATGTCAGAGAAATGGTGACCTTATAAAATGTGTTTGTGTTTCTTCTGCTTCATTTTTGGGGAGAGTTTGAGAATGATAAATATTAGTTCTTTAAATGATTGACAGAATTCACCAGAGAAGTCATTAGTCTCTAGGCTTTTCTTTGTTGAGAGATGTTTGTAAGTGACCTTAGTTGTTATTGGTTTGCTTAAATCTTCTATTTCTTTATGATTCAGATAACTTTGGCGGTGTATGCACATACATGCAAGTACACACACATACACACACACACACACAACTACATACTGTATGCATGTAAGTGCAAGTGCACTTGCATATATGGGAAAGCCAGAGGTCAACATAGGTATCTTCCTTTTTTTATTTTCCACCTTGCTTTTTGACCAGGGTCTCTCACTGAACCTGGAGCTCATGCACTAACTAGATGAGCTGGCCAGCAAGCCTACAGAATCCACCTGTCTATGCTTCGCCAGCACTTAGAGTTATAGAAGAGCGTTACTGCTACACGACTTATACATGGATGTTAAGGATCTGAACTCTGATCCTTACATTTTCTCAGCAAGCACTTCACTAGACATCTCGCTAGTCCAAGGTTGTTTTTTTTTAATATTGAAGAGGAAGAAGACAGTCGATGCTCATTTCTAAATTTGTGCATGCCTTATATTAGTGCTTCCCCCAAATAAACTCAGAAATGGGGATTTACAGGAAGTATTCCCACCTGAGAGAAGAAGCAAGGGAGCCCCACTGTACAAAGCATAGAACTGAATGACTTCCTCTTGAGAAAGGTGCTGCACAGAGAACTCTGACCCCAGGAAAGCCCTTGATCCACACACAGTCACAGCATCAGCTGTCCCAGGAGTGGGCACAATGAGGGAACAACGTGGACAAGACCAAACTCAGTTGAGAGCCATCAGTGGGCAACTAGGGCTGTGTGGAGAGGTGAGTACTTCGGACTAACGGGAGTAGACGGGGCCTCCACACAGTGTTCACCGCACATAGTCCCTCTAGAAGACAGGGAGGCCAAAGAAACTGGCCAAGTCAGCAAAAGGGACCTAGCCAAAGGACAGTGATGCCCATTAGGCTGCTGGAAATTGAACCTCAACGCTTTTATACTCTGTAACAACTTCTGCAAATGTTTTTAATCTTCACATTCAAATTAATATGGTTTTGGCTGCCTGGTATGGATCAATAGTGTACTAAATATGGATTTACACACAAATAGCTCCACAAGCCTATGTGGTCAATATTATGTTATTAAAGCTCCCTAAATACATATTTACAAACTAAACCAGGGAGTCAGCCTTTTAAGGGTCCCCTTGTACCTCCTGGAGCACTATACACAGGACAAGGAAGAGGAACTGGGACTTACAGTGACCAACTGATCAGTTTTTGTTTTGATTGGTTGGGTTTGGGGTTTTACGTTTTGGGTTTTTGTGGGGGTGGGGATTCTGTTTTGTTTTGTCTTGTTTTGCAGATCAAGATATCTGCAAAAAGAAGGGCATCAAGTCATAGTTTTGTTCTCTAAATATTAATAAAACTGGCCCACGGATAGTGTGTACTCTTGACCCCATAGTTGTATCCTTCACGCATCTAAGGTTTTGAGGAACAAGTGGGCTTTTCTTGATGTGATAAAACACCAAGGCCAAGGAACTTACTGTTCCAGAGGGTTAGAATCTATGATGGCAAAGCCAAGGCATGGTGACAGGAGCAGGAAGATGAGATCTCACATCTTAAACTGCAAAGCAAAGCAGAGAAATCATACTTGAAATGGCATGAGTCTTTAAACTCTTAAACCTTGCCTCCAGGAACATACTTCCCCCAACAAGACCATATCTCCTAAACCTCTCAAGCAGATATAGCAACAGGGGGCAAGTACTCAAATGCCCAAGACTATGGGGTACATCTCACTGACTCCGCCACCTTTATATAAAACAGATAAAGATCCCAGACTGTAGCGCCAGCTCCCAACTCCCTTCTCAGGGCAGCGTACCATGTACAGTCAGAAGAGAATGCCTGAACTTCCTGGCACCCTTACTTGCTCTGTAAATTAGAGCCAATTGGTTTGCTTCTTCATATTTCAATGTTCTCTGCTGCAAAAACAGAAATGATAGATGCACCTACCTAGTGGAGCAGTGAAGAGCGAGAAACAGAGTTCTCTGAAAGCATTCAGTCTACTGTCTGTCTAACGCATTCAATAACGGTGGCCCATCAGTGCTACACTGGGGACCAGGGTGACTGACAAAGGAAAGAGTTCACTTGGGCATACAGTGACAGAAAGTTAGAGTCGGTGATGGTCCTGAAAAGACTTAATGATTTGGGCGGGAGGCTGAACGCTCACTTCTTGAGCTGCCCGCACCAAGAACAAAGGAACACCAGGCTGTACCTTAAGCAGTGGTTGACGGTTGGTCTCAAATTTTGTGTGTGACCAAAATATATACGCTAGAACCTAATCCTTGTGAGGATGATATTGAAAAGTGGGTGCTGTGAGAGATAAGTGGGTTATAAGATGGAACTCCTATGAACAGTATTAGTACCTTAGCAGCTCACTTGCCTTGTTTAACTTAAATGGCACACTTCACCCTTCACGTGAATCTTGAAATTTTCTCAGTGCTCTTGAATTGACCTCTGTTGTATCTGCCACCCACAGGACAATATCCCCCTTAGAAAAAGAGTGTAGTTACTTTCTGCCCCAGAGTCTGTTCTCTCACCTGTACAGTGTGAATGTTAGGCTACAGACATCTACAGCCTACCACCCAAAACAGTGGCTTGTCACCCGAACACACCCAAGCCTTAGCTGTCCAAGAGAGACATCAGCCAGGAGCTGACCACTGCTGCCACTCCTGACCCCATGTAAGTTGTGGTGACCCAGAAGTCTCCTAGAGGTTCCCTGCATGCCTCCATGCCTAACCCAGAAGCACTGGCCCCACATGTTCTCAGAAAGAGCAGCACAGGGCTGGACTGGGAGGCATATTCCTGGACCAGTCTGTGCTCTGGGACAGGCAGCTCCAGAACCCTCACACCTGCTTCCCCATCTTTGAAAACCTGCATTGAAAGAGGGAGGACGAACTCATGAGACTATCATACCATATCAACTAGGAAGCATCAGACAAGTACACATGGGGTTTCTGCTCTTGACAGCATGCAAACACAATTTTTTGTGCGTGTGATGGTGGCATCAAATTGATTCATATTTTTGTGCCTGATTACAATATTTTTTTCAGTAATAATCCAAAAGGCTATTGGAAGGCAAAATGAGCTGAAGAACATGGAAGAAAAACTTCAAGTTCCCAAAGACACACAGTACTACTTAAACGCCAGTGGTGCCCATTTAGAGTAGGGGGTGTCTATACAAAGACCAAACTGTTTCTCGGCTCCTCACTCGCATCCTCAGAAACAGCTGCTCCCTCCCCAGACTGTCAACCACCCTTCTGTGATTAATCCATCCTCTCAGGCAAGGGTGGCCAGGCCAACAGTGCCCCACCCCCTGCCACGGGGGCCATCTTGAAGCCAAGTTTCTCTGGGTGAACTCCAGAGTGGAGTGCATTGAGGGGGTTAATTACACCAGCCCCGGTGCTACCTCCAACTCAGCACAATGACAATTTGGCAACTGTGTTACTGGTACAAGAACAATATGCCAAGCAGCTGGTGGCAGAGAAGTCTGATTTATTAACAGAAATCCTGGGATGGCAGCCAATGTGCCCCTCTTTCCAGAGGCGCAGCAGGGCCCAGCAGTCAACTGATGTGCACCCTCCATCAGGGCCCAGCTCCCATGCAGACAACTGAAATGCCACAATTAGAACTCCACGGCCTCATTCTTTGTGTGGCTAAGTTGTGTCTGGAAGACACGCAGATTGTCTCCTGCTGGAAGGATAACAGGTTAATACAGGGCAAGGGCAAATCGTATTTACCTAGGTGGGCGTCTTCCTGTACTCAGCAGGCTGAGGCAGGTGTGGGGATGGAGCCCAGCACCACGATGTTTGGGTGGCATTTCAAAGCCTTGGGATGGATACGAGGAGTACACAGAGTAACTGGAAAGCCCATTGGAATGAGAGGAGGGGTCCTGAGAATTGAGGGGGGTGGTGTGCTAACACGAAAAACACTAGCATTGTGATTTTAGCCATGCCACTGTCCCTGTCACCAAGGACATATTCACTGGCATCTCTCATATACCAGCGAGCCAAAAGCCCGGGACCTCCCATAGCTAACTGTCCGGTGGGCAACCAGTAGATGAGAGGCCAGATTAAGGAAGCCATCATCCATCCTGCATCCTCCCACTGACTTCACCACCGACAGGAAGAATAGGAGCTACTCCTCCACCTCTATGAGACGAACACTGAGATCCACGGAGGGTGAGCTATCCATGTGGGACTTGTGGACCCAGATTAACTCTCTTTAATTCCTCTCTCCGGGAAGACAGCCCTGGATAATAAGAGGTGGGGGACAGATTTTCAATTAACCTCTCTACTAGCGATCCATTTAATGCTGTAAACTTCTCTAGCCTATGGATTGTGAGCATTAGCCTCTCTCACAGAGATGCTGTATCACATAAGACGGTACGTGAGAGGCCTTTACAGACTCTTAGGTTCAGTGTGTAAGAAGGAATCATCTTGTTGTTGTGTACTCGGGAGAAAGGGAATGAAGCAATGCCACCCTGGTGGGCAGAATAAACACCTTTGAACTGAGCTTCAAGTGCCGGCCATGAAACTTCAGAGTAACCTGAGTCTCTGTGAACCTTGAGGGAGGGACAAAAGGGCCATGCTTGCCTCTGAGCTCATCATTAATGTCTAAAGTACATAGTCTTCAGCAGTAGTGTGTCCATGAGTGACAGCTGTACCACCCACTGTGAGTTTCCACAAGGAACCTATGTTCACGCTCAGCCCCTACCACAGACATGTGAATTGAACTGAGTCACGCCATGTCACTCCCAGGTGTCTGTTTCGTTTATACAAGACAATGCCTGCCCAACTCACTAATGAGTTATTAAGGTGTTAAATCTGTTCAAGTATTTAAATCCGCTGTGACATAAGAATTAAACAGTCAGTCTTCGTCCCTGACTTTTGACACAGATTTCCAAAAACCCATGTAATTTTCTAAGTGGTTGGGGTGATAGAAACATTAAACAGAGCCCTTTTTGTTCTACTGATGTGGCTTTTGGCAGGCTACCAAAGAACCTCAGAACAGAGGCTGTTTCTCTCTCTTTCTCTCTCTCTCTCTCTCTCTCTCTCTCTCTCTCTCTCTCTCACGCGCACACACACACACACACACACACACACACACACACACACACACACCGGAATTAGAAGCTTGATGTTTTTAACTCCAGCCCCATCCTCTAGAAGAAGACAGGGGAAGAAGAGACCAGCCCCATCCTCTAGAAGAAGACAGGGGAAGAAGAGACCAGAGATTAAATTACTAATCCACAATGCCTGTTAAAGTCCATCAGAATCCCTGAACTACAGGTTTCTGAGCTTCCAAGTAGCAAACACATCCCTGTGCTGGTGGCACAGCCGGACTCCATGGGACAGAAGCTCCTGTCCAAGAGACCCTTATAGACTTCACCTATGGCTCCCCCTCCAGCTGCTCATTTGTATCATTTATCATATGCTTCCCGATTAGCAGGTGTATGTAAGTAAAGCGCCCTGGTTCTGCCATCTTAGCAGATTAACCGAAGAGATCCCTGACTTCTCAACGGTACTCTGAGCAACTGGTCTCTTGTGATACTAAGACCCTAGCCACTGGGAGTCTGCCCAAACGCCCAGCAGTTAGTGTCAGAACCGAATTACAATGTGGAACAATCAGTTGGTACCTGAAGGGTCCTAGAGAGGTTCCTGGTAAGGAGACCCTAAACATTTGGTATCTGAAGTAATTTGTGTAGAAACATTCATTTATTATTTTATCCCCTGAGTGCGTCCTTGGTGTCCAAACACACACTCGCTCCTAATTCGCTTGAGTGCTATGAGCTGCGTCCCGCTCAGAAGTCAGCATAAAGAGCCAACCAGCACACAGTAAAATTCCAGACTGCTGGAATCAAAGCTGCAAACCAGAGGCAATATTTTCAAGGCCAACGTTTTCCTCCCCTCCATTTCTCCCTGTGCTGTTCAGATCTGCTCTCCCATTCGGCTCTGTCCCATGGAACCCAGGTTGCTGAGGTCCTACCTAAGCCAGAACCAGAGCAAACGCTCCTTTAAAAGCAAGTACAATAAACTTTGAGCCCAAAGCATTTGTTCATTTTTAATGCAGGTGATTAAATAAGTGATTTTTTTTAAAAAGGAACTCCAATGCCTTTGGTTAAACACATTAATATAAATGATTTAAGAAAGCTGATTTCCTAATGAGTTGAGAATTTTATATTGATTCAGTAATTACAAAGCATATTGCAAAATCAATGAAATACTCCTGAAATTCACATTGATTGGCTGGCTTCAAAAGCATCACGTTGACAGAGACGATGTATTTGCTAGTGTGAATGGGTGCCCATGTTAACACATTCCGTGACGAATGGTGGCCCTCGGGTGGACCTCGGGCCCCTTGGAAGGGACCTGCTCTGTGCCCTTGCTTCTGCTCTTTTTTTCTCACTTGGTTCTGGCTTTCAAAGCTGCTGGTTAATGAAACATTAGATTATTACTCCCTTGTGCATTCAAGTTTTCAGGTCTTTATACAATAATTAATTAGGATTATGTGACAAGGAGAGAATTTCCACCAGGAAAAGAAAAACTAATGGTACTGCTTTAACAAATGATGCTTAAACTCCTATTGACTCAACTTAATTTATTTAATCTTTCTACCTAGACCACCCTGAAGGTAATTATTCACGTTAAATACTTTTAAACTAGTATCTTTTAAGTCTGGGATTTCTCACGTAGCCACTTAGTGTCTAATAAAGTAGGCTTCTTGGGAATGAGTGTTTCAAATTATATTAGAAATGAATAGGTCCTCCGAACACATGCCTCGGTGTTTCTTCCGAGTGTGATGGATGGACCGCCAAGCTCAGCATCACCTGGGATCTTATGAGAAACCCAAATCCTCTGGATCTAAATCATACCTGAGCCCGACCCAGGCACTGGGGAGTCTGCTCCCGGCTCAAGTTCAAGAGCGTGGGTATCAACCCTTCCAGCTTCCCTGTGGGTTTTTTTTGTACTACAACTGTGTTGTGTGTTGCAGGGCTCCAGAAAATACACGGTACCTGTTCTCAAGGAGCTTGCACTCAGGAGTAGTGTTGCAGGCTTTCTAGGACCACCAGCCCCCAAATCATGACACAGAGACTTATTATTGATTATGAGTGCTTGGCCTTATCTTAGGCTTGTCTTATGCCTTATCTTATACTAGCTCTTTTAACTTAATTTGACCCATTTCTCTTCATCTAAATTTTGCCTCAGAGCATTTTACCTTTCTTTCATTTTGTATGTTCTACTTTCCTGCTTCTTCCATGTCTAGCTGGCTGACAGCTACCTGGCTGACTGGCCGCAGGCATCTCCCTCTCTCTCTCCCTTCTCTTCTGGAGCCTAGATTCTCCCTCCTACTTATTCTCTGTGTCCATCAGCTCCACCTATCCTTCCACTGCCTAACATCTTTACATAGTTAAACAAATGCAATATAAACAAATACAGCCCACCTTTGCTAAAGCAGTATTCTGCAACATAAACAAATGGAACACACCTTTACATCGTCAAAGTAATATTTCACAACAGTGTAGGGTAGAAAGGTTTTATTTCTATTGCCAGCTGGATTTGAAATTGTCACAATACTTAGTGCTCCTGGACTTGGTTCTTCGCCCCTGAGAAGACAAAGTTGACTTAGATGGTTATTCAAAACCTCTTCTGTCTCAGGTTAGCACTCTATGGGCAGCCTTGAAAGGAGTGGGTCTGTTTACAGAACTTCCTCATCAGCTGAAGTGACTTGAAACACAGGAACTGGCCTCTCCTGTTTCCCAGGTAACTCACCTCTGGAATGCTGTAGGGATTCACAGGAGGAAGGACAAAGCCAATGCGGGATGGAGAAGGGGACGATGGAGGAGAGAAAGGGAATGTGTCATTATGGAGTCTGATGAATGCAGAGAGCTAGAAAAGCTGGCAATGAAGTTTAAAGTCTGCGAGTCTGGGGGTCAGAGTGAAAGCTGGGGGGTTTCCTACGAGCAGGAGCAGTGTCTCAGCTCAACAAGTCCAGCAGGGACACACTTCTTCCTTCAGCCTTTGCTCTCTGGTGATGTCCTTGATGGATTGGCTGAGGCCAAGCATCCAGTGTCAATCAGCTTCATCCAGGCCATCAACTCAAACATTAGTCCCAGCCAGAAACACCCTCACTGTTGCACCCCCAAATCCTGGTCATAGAGGTGTCTAGACATTGACACACACTAATTACTATTATTATTATTATTATTATTATTATTATTATTATTATTATTAACCCAGGTGCTTCTGACAGTCCTAGCAGAGTCTGTCCTCTGGATTTAAGACACCAGATCTGACTTGAAGATGGAATGCCACAAAGAGGTGACAAGAAATCCTTCACATCCCATAGGATTCTGAAGTGCGCCACCAGGTCAGAAGTGTTGCTCCTTCTGCCTTGGGCTCTCTAAGTCTGTGCCTGAGCACGAAGTACTGGGTGAGGAAGTTTTCCTGGGTCTGGTAGGGAGGGAAATGAATGTCCACCTCTTGGGTGGTGAGGAACGCCATTCATCTGGAAGTTGCAAAAGACTCCTGGACCAAGGAAGGCAGGTCCCATGAGCTAAAGGGACCGGGTGAGAGGAGGGGATAGAATAAAACCCTAGAGCTCCATGGCTATGCCCAAGACTGCCCCAGCCTGGCTGCTCACCTGGTCATCCAACCTCCCCACACCTCTCAATACAAACTGTGTTAGAAGAGGAAACGCCTTCCAGGGGAAAATGTTCACAGTCTGACCTAGAGGGTAATCTTCGAAGAGGTCTCTCTGACATGGCTTTTGTTAAGATGACACACCACTGAGGACGTGGGACTTTTTAACCAGTGGAGACATTGTTATTTGGAAATTGTATTCTTTAAATGAAAAACTCACTCACCACACAATGTTATGGCATGCACATCGAATTCTCTCAATGATTATGGCATATTAGTTAGAAGGGTCCTCAGAGTTATTCAGTGGCTTTTTATTATGATAAGGACATAGTGAAACTTAGCAGTTAATTGTATTCTCTTAATAGTATCACAAATGATGGTTTTTTTTTTTTTTTTATTGTTAGGCCGAGAACCAAAGCTTGGCCCAAGTCTTGGCTCCTGAGGTGAGTTCCCTGGCCATCCCTGAGTGAGGACTCCTTAAAGCAGGAGTGTACCTGAGAGACTTCCTCCCAAAAATTACATTTTAACAGAGGAATTTTTCACCAAATTTTGGAGTAGAGACGGGCATTTCAAAACATGCGTTCTCATTCCTGCCTCCTCCATCTCTGCCTCAGATGCACTAACAGTGTCTGTGCTCTGACAAGATGCTGTCTTCTGAGTTCCAGATGCAGTCAGCCCCAGGGAAGTCCCCACAACTCTTGTCGTCTCAGGCCCTCCGTCCCCCTCACATCCTTTGGGAATCAGCTGCATCCGTGTTTGATGCAAAGGGCTTCCATGTGAAGGATGGGCTCCTGGTCCCTCCTCAAGGGGATGTACATATCAGCAGAGCGCATGAGCCTGGCGTCTAAGGCAACTAATTCAAAAGAAGTTATCAGTAGAGAAGGGGTACCCCGGTGCCTCTTGGTCATAGGGTATGGCTGATCTGAACTCAGCTGGGCCACTTGTCCCCTTTGGACAAGGGTTCCCTTTTAAATGTCCCAATCAATACTCATTAGGCATCACCAGCGCCTGTCTCTTCCTAACTGATTTATCCACCATGCTATAAAACCCATTAAAAATTAATCCTCTAATAGATGAGGCCTCAAACTGACTGCTCCAAGGTTCCGGACACAGGGCAGATGCCCATCGCCTCTAAGAGGTAAGACCGAGAAGCCAGGGTTAGGCAGAAGAAAGAACCATGCCCAGACCCACATTCCAGAAGACTCTAGGGCCAGCCCTGGTAGCAGTCACCTGCCCCTAGGAGAGGCTGTGTGACATCATCTTAATGGATAGGGAAGGCTGTGGATGTGGCTCCCTGGCAGTGCTTGCCTGTTGTGCACAGGCCCTGGGCTTAGACACCATATGGAAAGGGGCTCATCTTCCTAACAAGAGGAAGGAAAATAAGACCTTGCTTGAGCAGTTCTCTACCTCCAATTGAGCCCAGCTGGAGTGGCGGTGGTGGTGGCTGATACTCCTTACCCTACCACGTGGCTGGCGTTGCCTGATACATTGGACACTGTTTTCTCTTGAGCATCATTCTCTTCCCAGCCTCTGGGTGCAGACATCTTCCGAGGCCACTTCCCTCGGCTTCCATCATCCGAGTCTGCTTCCCTCAGCTTCCTTTCCACCTAAGCAATCTCATCACTCTAGCTACCAGTTTTTATAAATTCATTCACTCAGCAAGTAAAGCCGGTGTCAACAGTGCTGTGCACCAAACGCTGTGGTCAGAGACGCTTGACCCTCCCCTGCTTCTGGCAGTCTCCAGTTCTATAGTGCAGGAAGGGGAGATTTAAATATGTGATCCCGGGGAAGTGTGGCGGGGTGGGAACCTGAGATCATGGGTCAGAGTGAGGAGAGGCATGGAAGGAGAGCAGACAGTAATTACATCAAAGACTGAAATCCAACCAGCCACACCTCTCCACCCTAAGAGAAGGAAGAAGAGAGTTTTTGAAGCCTTGAGTGGATGGCCATCAAATGACCTCTTTCAGGGGCATAAGACTGGGTGAACCAACCAATAGTCCATAGTGGTAGTCCTGGTACACACTCCACCATGAGGTCATGGTGGGGGTTCTTCATCACCAACATAAGTTTTATGATCACCAGTTCTGTGGGGTCTGTACCATGGCATTGCTTATCCAATTATTTCAGAGCCTGGTATCAGGCAGGTCCACACACTCCACAACCAATATCCTTAAAAGAAGATAGCAGGGTTGGGGAGATAGCTCTGTGGTTAAGAATATTTGCTGCGCAAGCATAACGACCTGAGTTCAAAACTCAGCACCCACATAAAAGCCAGGCATGGTGGCACACACCTATAGCCTCAGCACTAGAGGAAGTGGGGCACATCGGAGGATTCCTGTGGCTTGCTGACTATCAGCCTAGCTGAAACACTGAAAGCTCCAGGCTCCATGAGAAACCTATGTCAAGGGAATAAGTAAAAGAGCAATAGATAAGGCCACCCTACTTCCTCAAGCCTTGGCTCATGTGCCATGAGTGCACAAATGAGCACACACATACACACAGACACACACAGAGACACACACATATATACCACAAACACATAGCCCATGCCTACACGCATATTAGACATGGCTTTTCACTTACTCTCTGGCTCAGAAGCTGGTGTGAGAAAAACCCTTCCTTCCCTTTGTTCCAGCTTCCCACTCTTGCTAAAGATGGGTACTGAGAGTTCATGGGTTCCTGGGACCAAGGGTCCTCAAGACCTGTGAGAGAGGGGCTGGCTCCCTGGACACCTCCCTCTCCTCCCCTGTTCAGCCTTAGACTCCAGCTACCACCCCTCCACCTCCCCTGCTGCTTTCCTGGTCCAACGCTGCAGGCATACAGTGGCTTGACTGGTTGGTGGACATTCCCATCACCCCACCTATGTTGCATGCATTTCTTGGCGACGTGAGAAAATGCATCAACCATCTCTTTCCAGATGAGAGTTCCCATCTTTTCCATAGTGGTCAGCTTTCCTGCTAAGACCATGAGAGGCTCTGGCTTTTCTTCCCAGGCAGCAAGGCACCTGGCTCACACCACGCTACTGTGGCCAGTTGTTCCTGCCAAAGGCACCCGTCCAGCTTCTGCTGCAATGTACTGACCCCAGACTAGGGCAAGCCACCCACAAAAGACATGCTGACCATTTGCACCATTTTACATAAGGACTCCAAGGCCAAGGCTCCGCGGTAAGAAAAAAACAAACAAACAAACAAACAAAAAAAAACGGAAGAATTTGAGCCTTCAGGGCCTTTTCCATCCAGTCTCAGTATTCTTATATAGATCTCAGCCTCTCCTATCTTCTCGTTTATTTACTCAACAATACATTTTAAGGACCTACTGTGCTGGGTGTTAGAAATGGCAGATAAGCATGGCGGCTCTGCCTCCTGCCCTTGTGGAGTTTATAGGAAGAAAGGAAACAGGCTTCCTGCATTTTGCTATTCAGTGTTCAGGAGGGAAGAGTGGTTTATGGAAGTGTTGTCCCAGAATTTCTGGTCCCCTCTGCAAAGGAGACTTGAGCAGAAGGGTCATTCCAGGACTTAATCTCTGTAAGTAATCCCCAGTGTTCAGTTCTGTCTGCATCTGTCTCTCCTTTCCCGGGCCTGCTCTGCCAGCCCCTCCCTCCTCTGACCACCACAGCCTTGAGCTATGCTCCTGCCATCCCTGCCCCTCCTGCACCCTCGGCCTTCACCCACCCCTAGCTCGAAGGAAGAACAGCAAGACTAATTTCATTTCTTTTCCTTTGGTGAGTCGATCTGCGACAACCCTTTTTATGCATTTAATTCATTCTCAATTTCTCATAATCAGGGGGAAGGTATCCCCTAAGGTTAGGCGAGAGCTTGTCAGAAAAGGAAAAAAAAAGACAGTGTAAATTCACAGAGGTAATCATAGTCTATCTCCACTCCCACTGCCCGTGGAACTATTAACTAATATCGCTCTCTAATCTTTTTTGTACTTATTTATTTTGTAGCGAGAAACTAGCGTTATAAACACCCCTACTGTCAAAACTTGTCATCCCTATTACCTCTAGGCGGGCTTCATCTCTGTTATTCTAATTTCAGAGTTTCTCAAAATTCACAGCCGCTGGAAATTGAGTACAAAATCCATTATCATTTGTATATTTTAATTATGCAAATGAGGCAGCTCAGCTGCGATGTCCGGGACCTGCAGGGATGCCTGACTTGATTCTGGGTGATTACAATTTATCCAGTCGAGTCACTTTAATTGTAACAAGCTAATTACATTGTTTCATTTGGCTTTAACAAAAGAAAAGGAGACAGGAAGCTAGATGTGGCTCCAGGCCCCCAGAACAGACCACTGCCTGTCTCTTCCCAGGCTGAGGTAGGTGGCCGGGAGAGTGGGCACAAGCTTTCGCTGCTCAAGAGAACACTAACAGGGAACTCTGGAGGAAGGGCAGCCAGCTTCCAGGTAATCAGAGGCACGAGCAGTCTCTGATGGCAAGCGAACTTCCATTTCAGCTGGGAGCTTGCCCAGCCGTAAGCCTGGCTGTGGAGAGATCAGAATATCTTGCAGAAGGGTCCCTTCCATCCAAGTTTACCTGAACCCCAGTCTCATCTGTGGGAACCCAGCTACCTTCCCCTGCTGTGAATCTGAGTGTAAAGGCAACGGCTCTGACTGTGTCTGCTCAATCCTCATAGCACTAGAGGCCACTGAGACTCCAATGGATGTGTTTTCCACAGTCAGATAGAAGATGCGGACATGGGCAAGAGAGACGAGGACAGAGATGAGAGCAGATCTGAGTCTATTTGGCCGAGGGAGGAGGAAACTTCCGGAGCCCATTCTGGAGGGTTACATTTTTATATCTGTGATCGATGAGAAACATTTACACATTGAACCAGTTGTTGCCTCTCACAGTCATTACTGCCTGCCAGCGAGAGAGAAGGTGCTTAAGCTTACAAGTGTGCTCGATATTTCAGCAGCATGACGGTCCCAGGAAGCACCGGGCTCACTTCTTTTAACAAAGGACCATTCCTCCAAACAGTACAGCAGGAGCATTAAAGTTCCTACGAGGGAATGACTCAGGGCTGGCTACAGTCTGGGCTGCTGCCAAGTTCATTCTTCCTCTCCCAGCACCAGAACCCACTCTCCCCGAGTCTGGACCTCAGTCACCTGCTGAAAGATAAGCTCCACACCAAAATGTAGAAACTGGATCCACGGCCAGTGATGTCAGCTAGTCCATTAACCAGCAACCATTCATTGAGAAGGTATTATAACCATTGTCTCTGCTTTCAAGATAGAAGTTAGCTTCATAGATTTTTCAAAGGGGCAAAGTAAGTAGGCTCAGAAGAGGCTGAGGAGAGAGAAAGACGGGCAGAATCTGTGAGTACCATGGTCTAACTCATTTCTAAAGGAGTTCGATTCCAAGTGAGGCAGACACCGAACCAGATCAAGGCTGATTGAATTTTGTCATGATGGGTGTAATAGTTCAGGGCTCCCCTAATGTCTGGAAAGAACAGCAGAGGTGAGAACTAACTCAGCTAAGCCAGGGATCAAAGGCAGAGGGAAGGGGTTTGCTACCAGCTTCTGGGAGCTAAGCCAGTAAGGTAAATCAAGTCCCATCAAGTCCGCTGTATGACAACTGTGTGTGCACCTGCAGTGCACGTGTAGATATCAGTAAGAGGAAAGAGATGGGAAGTGGGTAGGGAGCAACTGAGCAAGGGACCAGCCATCAGCAGGATGAAGGCTCCTGTGTTAGTAGAATGGAGAGATGCTGGGTGCACATCGAGAAGGGCTTAGACAGCACGTTACTCTCCTCAGGTCAGCCTGAGATCTGAGGAGGAAGGAACAGAACAGGCAAAGATGTAGAAAGAAAAGCTGCATGAGGCAAAGTCAGATACTGGAGAGGGGAAAATGGAGAGAGGAATGTTGGAGAAGCCGAAGCCAGCCACCGTGCCTGCCTCTGGAGTGCTTTGAACACAGCCACCTGCTCTAGGTTGGAAATATCTCCTTCTTCTTTGTTTGCCTATTTGTTTTGGAAAGAGAGTCTCTATATAATCCTGGCTGTCCTGGAATTCATTATGTAGCCCAGGCTGGCCTTGAACATGTAGCAGTCCTTCAGCCTCTGCCTCCCCGGAGCTCTGGTTAACAGTCCTGCAGCACCACATCCAGGAGCGATTCCTCTCTGTTGCTCAACAGACAAAAAAAGAGTGTGGGGTTGCAGGAGTAGAAAACACTCCCACAAATACATAAGGGCAGAAAGAAGGGGGGAAAGGGAGGGGAGAGGATGGGAGGGGAAGGGAGAGGAGGGGAGGGGAGAGGAGGGGAGGAAGAGAGCAGCACATGGTTGAGTTAACACGAAGATCTCCTACTCCCACTGCTACCTGGATAGTTGAGACATGTCATTTAAAGGGTCAAAGCCCGGCCTGCTCAAGGAGGTGGGTTGGGGGTTGGTATCAGAGGTTCCTCTGTGCTGCCCCTCCCAGTTGGAGGTCTTCAATGACCTGTGTGCTCATACCTCTCTAGGTGGTGCCAACCTCTGCTTAGATATTTAGTGCTGTGTTGAGTGTGTGTTTGATACAGAAAGAAAAATAAATAAATCAAGGCTGCTGCTGCCGCCTGGATTCCCCAGCTCTAAGTAAATGAGAGCCAGATGCCCAGTTCCTCGTCGCTTTATCAGATGACTCCATGGAGTAATTAGAATACTTTATGGCATTAACTCGCTGATTCTCACTGTGCCCTGGGAGGGAAGCACTAAGATCATTACCCTCCTCAGGCCCAGGGAGGGCCATAATGTTCTCTCCATGTGCACATTCTGACAACACCTGTCCCCAAACATACTGGAAGAGGAGAGCCAAGCCCAGCCACATACTTGAGGAAGATAAAAGAGCTGGAGCCAGAGTTCTAGGAAAGGGACTTTAGTGATGGAGCAAGGGTCCAATGAGATGCAGAGATGCCTCAAAGGGGAAGGGACTGAGTTAGGCATTAAGGGATGTAGAAAATCAAGGACAAATATTGGAACCACCTAGGAATGGAAGAGGCAGACAGGGAGGGGACCATGCAGACTGGCTGAGGCCAACCTGGGCTCCTGGCATAGAGTGGAGATAGAAAGACATCATAAAGGGGAGATAGGGATAGGCTAGACCCAGGGGCTCTGCGTGGGAACTTCAAGAAAGCATCTTCTAACCCTCTATTGCTCATCAAAGTCTTCCTCATTTGGGAACAAATCTTAAGCTCTCTTCATCCCTAAATGATGACTTTAGGGCTCACATTAATCTGCTATTGATCAGTAGCCAAATTCTGGAGAGGGAAGTAAATGACCCAAGGGTTCATAGTGAGGAGTCTCTGGGACTGGATTCCAGATGCCTGACTCTTACTGCTAAGGTACGTTCATCTCTCCTCTTCTAGTTCTTCCTCATACTTGACAGGAGCCTTATTAATGGATCAGCAGGCCCTTGTTTTTATGCTCCCATTCCACTCACTAATTCTCTGGTCCAAGTAAGTCAAGAAGCTATTAGGTGCCAGAACCACTCTGTGGACATCCTATGGAGCCTAACACAGGACTACAGGTTGGCACCATCCAGCTTCACAAGATTACGTGCAATGCCCTATGGCATGGCCACAAGATATGGAAATTTTGGTACAAGACACAGCAAACCTCCAGGGGCTGTTCATGGAAGAGGCACTGGGAACTCGCCAGAAGATAAGGGAAGAAGGAGGAGGGAGGGGAGAGGAATGAAGAGGAGGAGGGAGTAACAATGTTGCCATTACTGAAGGTTTCACCAACTGTTGCAGAATATTTGTTTAACTATGCAAAGATGTGTTGCCATTTTATGTTGCCTGTCTAAGTCACCTAATTGCTCTAATAAAAAACTGAACAGCCAATAGCAAGGAAGGAGGTAAAGGCAGGACTTCTGAAGAGGGAGAGTAAGTAGAAGAAGGAATTTAGGATCCGGGGAAGAAAAAAGAGAGACACCAGGGAGATGTCAGAGGCCAGACAGACAGATACAGAAGAAACAGGGAAGTAGGACATTCAGAATGAAAGAAAAGTTAAAAAACATGTTTAGAAACAAGTTAAATTAAGTTATAAGAGATAGTGGGACAAGCTGAAGCTAAGGCTAAGCAATCATAATTAGTAATGAATCTCTGTGTAATTATTTGGGATCTGGTTAGTAGCCCAAATAAATTCCCAACTACCAATGGCTCCCAGTGTAAGGCCCAAACTCCACATAGGGTCTGAGAAAGCTGGAAAAATGGACATGGCTCCTTTAAGAGGTACTGTTGTGCAGCAGAGCAGTTGAGCATCTGGTAGCTAAGTAGAAACAACAAGTTAAGTAAAAAGGCCACCACAGTGCAGGTACCAACTTCCTACAGTTGGGGCAGTTGAACACAGCTCTCAGCCAGACCTGCAGGCTTAAGGCTAGGCTCTCACAGACCCCCAAGGAGAGGGCGGAGCCAGCCACCAGAGCTACTTGGTGGAGGGCCTAGCTACCACTTAACAGTTAAGGGTTTGGCTCATGTGTCAGAGACAGCTGAAGGTACACAGTAAAACAAATAAGAAAAACACGCTTCACATAGCTTACAATGTGTGTAGATGCTTTAGGAAGAAAAGGAAATGAGTATAGACAATCATAGGAAAAATAAATAGCTTAAAAATAATAAAGTCTTTAAAGAAAAAGTAAAGTAATATAAAAAGAATAAGCCACATAAAGATGGGCAATAAATACACAGGGAATCTGGACCCTACAAGGTGCTTTGTTGACTTTGAATTATTTTAATGCTGATGCGCAAATGGCAGCTCTGAGAGACTTGGGATTATGAAAGGAATTGGTGAGTTAAACCAGCCTAGATACGCTAGGGATTTAACTTTAAAATGGAATTGAGAAAATGTATTGAGTTGGGGAAGAGGTTGGGGTTTTATTTACATAGAAAATGAAAGGCTGTGGATTCCTTCAAATTAATAGAGACTAGATTTGGTTGAGGAAGACCCCTGAAAATCTTAGCTACAGACATAAAGAAATAACCCTAGAAAAACTACAGGACAGGTGACGTATATGATGATCCCTTGATATAGAAACCGCTCTTGAGACTGGATGAGACGGGATAAATCTTGTTGGATACAGAGTCCTCATGACTTATTATTACATGCCATCCTTTCATATGGCATGGATAGAGGTTTGGTTATACAGTCCAAACAAACAAAGGTGACAGATGTCTTTTACCTGCTCAAAAAAATAATATTCGGCTGGCTGTGTACAATGTACAATCCACACCATGTTAGTGCAGATATGTATGTTACCTTAAAAGTTCATGTGTTTTCCAATCAAGGGGACCAAGCACCAGGTGATCCAGTCTATCAGAGCGCCCTGTTGCAGTTTCCTCAGAGTTCTGTGCTCAGAACAACTTCAAGGCTGCTAGCTGAAACGGTCTAGCCTCCTAGACTGTTCTAGCCAGGACTTCAGATAACCATGGCACTTTACCATTACACAGAGATGCTATAGCTAGTTTTCTTAGAACTTGGCCATTGTCTCAGTTTTCTACTCCTGCACATCTGTGGACTCAGCTTGGAAGGAGAAACACCTGTGCTTGGCAATCCTAAGACTCTGAAACTCAGCGGCATGCTGCCGAATCCTCATAGGCTCAACCTCATGCAATCACCACAAAGGGCATCTGTCCCCACACAAGCCTGACTTGAATGGTTTACCTGGGAACTATGTGGGCATTTGAATTAACAATGGCCATGAGCCAATGGTCAGGCCTTCTGTTCAGTTGCTCCCACTTCCTACAGAGACCCCCCCCCCCATCAGAGCCAACCCTGGACCCGCCATCCAAAGACTAATGCCAGATGATCCCAACTTCCCCTCCCCCAGCATTTCAAACTTAGGCAGCCACCCCCTCCTGGTCATTCACACCTGCCATGCAATAGATGGCAGTTCTAAATAATTAAAGAGAATCATTTTGTAATGTCCTGACCCCTACACATTGCACATCACTCACTCTGATACTCCTGTTCCCCCTGCCCCCTCCTCCTCTCTCTCACTCCTACAGCTCAGTGTTCCCTCCTTGGCTGCCACTAAACACCCCATCAACCAACCTTCTGAATATTTCACGGCTGAATACTCTACACTTCTTTCATAATACAGTGGAATCATGTAAACAATCGGGACAAGATGACTTTGATGCTCCTACTTCAGCCAGGCAATTTCCAAATGCTCTGCTGTAGAAGGCCACCCCAAAGAGTAGCGAGCCTGGAAGGGAGACGCCATGACAGGTGGGGCAGCCCTTCCCTCCAGGGTCTTTACTCTCAGGAAGAATAAAGAGTTCCCTGCAGGAAGCAGGAATCCATCCGTACGAAATAACCAAATAATTTTTCCGTCTCCAAATTTTGTGCAGTGTTTTAGGATGGATGTGTGCCCAGACCTGTGGAAGATGACAGTGAGGGGTGGGAGGAAACTGAGCCCCGGAACCCAGGGGTTTTTGACCCAAATGGGAGAAGAGGACTCTCTCTCAAAACTATTAGAGAAAATGGCAGAGGTCTAGAGCTGGCCTGTAAGAAGCACCCAAGAGATATTACCAGCTGCCTGTGGAGATCATCACAGGCAGGGAGGTTGAACCCCCACTCTTCCCTGTGTCCACTAAGTACCGTTTGCGATTTATCACCTCCCTGTTAGCTCAGGCTTTTATATGTCTGAGTGATAGAATAGACAAGTCCTAAACATGTTACAGAATCCTGTTTCTCTGTTACTTTTCATAGTTTTAACACTTTGATTAAAAACTCACAAGAGCGAGACTCGAACACAAGCTGTGAAGGTAAGTTCTGTCAAGGAAGGGTCTGTTGTCTGTTTGGGGTCTGCAGGATCCAGAACATCGCCTGAGCAATGGCGATGCTCAATATAGTCACTCAATGCGAGATAAAGATGATGCTATTGTTGGGTTTAAGTTAAAAGCCTAAAAGACTCAGGGGGGAGGTACCATGACCAACCAAACTTTTAGAAGGGAGCCAGGAAAATATAAATAAATAGAAAAATGCGAGAAAGGACAGTCTAACCAAGATAGCATTGGATGGATGGATAGATGGTAGATGGATAGTGAGTGGGTGGGTAGATGGATGGTGGGCGGGTGGGTGGATGGGTGGTGGATGGATGGTGGATGGATGGATGGATGGATGGATGGTAGATGGATGGTGAGTGGGTGGGTAGATGGATGGTAGGCGGGTGGGTGGATGGATGGTGGATGGGTGGTGGATGGGTGGTGGATGGGTGGTGGATGGGTGGTGGATGGGTGGTGGATGGGTGGTGGATGATGGATGGGTGGGTGGATGGGTGGTGGATGGGTGTGTGGATATTGTGAACAAGATAGAAAAAAGTGAAAAGAAGAAACAAGACAATAGGAGACAAGAAAGAGCATGAGATAAAGCAGGCAGGGAGTTTGGAGACTTGAAAGACAGGCAACCTCTGCTTCAAGGTTGTCACCAGACATGCCATAGCTGAATGACTTATCTACAACCCCACAGGCAGCAGTCAGGGCTGAGACCTGGCCCCCTCATTCCACCCACTGCCTCCACAACACTGCTCTGCCCCTGAGCAGTCAACCCCAGCCCCAGCAGATGAGCCCCAGCCTCATCTCTTCTGAATCCGAGCAGGGATGGAGTCGGTGACCAGCACGTTTCTAGGCTGTATTCCCTCGGAGTCCAATGTCATAAATTGTGCCCAGGAATCTGTATACTGTTCGAGGTGACAATTTCAAACTTATGCAGTGGTAGCTTGGTATTTGTATGTCTACATTATGGGATGGTTAATCCATCATCTCACACATATAAACTATTTTGTGATACAACCATTTTGTTGCAAGTATAAACATTACTGTTGGCAACTTAGAAATACACATGACACTATCATTATCATCGCCACCCAAGGGTTCTGGTTTCCTTCTTAGAAGAAACAGGAGGACCCGAAGCCACATGACCCAGCATCAGCATGTGATAATCCAGGGTAGATACCAAGTTCACACTGTGTATGTTTCTTCGTTTTTGAAAGGTTTCCCAGTTTGAGGACAAAAAGCTCACATAATAAGTGGTCTTGAAAAGTCATCAATAGTTGTGGTCACTCCCCAGGGGCATCTGCGTGAAGCATCGGACAACGTAATGCAAATGGCTGTCTGTGGTCAGAATTACCTGAGAGTTTCCTAAGCGCCTGGAGATAAGGGGAACGGAAGCCCACAAGGAAAGGCTGGAAATGCTAGAGACAGAATACCAGCTGTGTAATTTTGTTAAAATCAATTTCTTACAGCACAGTTACAGGTATGCAACCAGTACTCGATAAATCTCTGCAGTGGGACTAGAGGATGTAGTTGTCTGATTCATACCGGTCCTGGGTTCAATCTCCATCACCAAGGAGAGATGCAGAGAGGCGGGGAGGGGAAGGAAGGAGGACAGAGAAATGGGAAGGAGGGAGGGAAGGAGGGGGGGGCAGTCATGGCTCTGCTGTGGATCTGACTAACCATGACCTGACTGAGTCTGTGGTCACTTCCAGCATGTAGCCCAGGACCCTGCCCACAGACATCTCAGGTCTAGGCATTGCTGTGAACTAAACCCCTCCCAAACCCTTACAGAAAATAGGAAGTTACCTTCCCAGTCCTTCACCTCCCCCTTCTTCTGGGGAAGTGGAAACTATAAAGCACAAGGCTCCTTGGGGCGCAGCCCAAGTGTGATTATGAACTCTACTCAGTAGTTTTTGAGTAAGACAACAGGAAAAACAAATTGCTTTTCCCCCAGTTTGAGCCCAAATAATGCCAGCCCCGAGATTTGAAGACTCTAGGCCCTGGTGAGAAGCTGGGATAATTATTCTGACAAGCTTCCAGAAGATTGCAGAGAAGTAATGACTCCGTAAACAATCCGCAGCATCCTTCCCTCCCGGGCCCTGCTGATTTTGGTGAGGTTCTTATTTCTGTTTTGCGGATCCCACCCTTGGCAGAATTGAAACCCCAAAGCCTGGGCTTCAGGATTCATTTCGGCCTTTACAAACCCACCTGAATTCTCTAACCACATCTTTCTAGGCACCCAGCACAGTCCTCAGCCTCGGCCTCTCCCCATAATACAGGAATGAGGAGTGAGATAATAACAGTTAATTTTCACTCAATTCTGCATTTATCTAGCATGAAAACCCCTGTGCTCATCACTACTGCAAGAGTGATAAACATGAGTGAGAGCTAGTTCCTGTCCTTCACCAGCTATCAGACTTGGTGGCAGAGGTACAAACTCCCCAGGACAGGGAAGTCAGGCAAAAGCCACGGGAGGAACATAAGGAGTGTGTAGGCAGAAGAGACATTATTCTGAGGAAATCTGAGGAGATACACAGTGGAAGATAGGCTGTTTACTTGGGCTCTGTGGGGTAAAGGGCTTTGAGGAGGACAGACAGGTTCCAAAGGGACCAAGGTCAGCCCAGCATGTGGTAGACCTGGGGGCTGAATTCACATCACTCCAAAACCTATGGCCTCTCCATTGGTCCTCAGCTGCTTTGACCTTCTGCAATATGAGCATCTGGGAGACAGGCTCAGAGAGAGAGGAGAGGGGAAATGGGGAGAAGGAGAGGGAGAGAGAGAGAGAGAGAGAGAGAGAGAGAGAGAGAGGAAGAAGGAGGGGGGATTCATAGACAGCTGCTGAGGTCTCTCAAGAATTCGAAGCTGGGGCTAGAGAGATGGCTCAGAGGTTAAGAGCACTGACTGCTCTTCCAGAGGTCCTGAGTTCAATTCCCAGCACCCACATGGTGGCTCACAGCCATCTGTAATGAGATCTGGTGCCCTTTTCTGTCATGCAAGCATACAGACAGACAGAACACTGTATACATAATAATAATTTGCTCTGATTTTTAAAAATAAATCACTTTCTTGTTCAAAAAAAAAGAATTCGAAGCTGTATGACCTTGACCAAGTTGACTTACCTGTGGGTCTTCCTCACAGAGAAAAACCCAGTCTGCAGCTGTGACAAGAAAAGCATCCTGAGGGCCAGTGAGGTGGCCCAGTAGGGGTGCATGCTACCAAGCCTGACCACCTCAGTTTTGTCCAGGAACCCACAGGGTCCAAGGTCCTCTGACCTCCACATGACATGTCTGTGTCCTCCACATAAATGCAAAAAGTGTCTTAAATAAATAAAACAAAATAAAGAAATAAAAATAAACATAAAAGGAGTTTTAAAAGAGGAAAAACACTTATATGTACACATAAAATTAAATGTCTGTCAAGACATACATGGATCTACAGAGGAAGAAGAAAAAGACAAGATCTCCTGAGT
Organism: Microtus oregoni; assembly: GCF_018167655.1. Lineage (NCBI taxonomy): Eukaryota > Metazoa > Chordata > Mammalia > Rodentia > Cricetidae > Microtus > Microtus oregoni. Next base: position 411,679 of record NW_024543833.1, on the reverse strand, counting down.
AATTGGGAGTGTGGGCATCACAGGAGAAGATAGAAGGGGCAGTGGAGTGGAGAAGGGAGGGGAGTGGAGAAAAATGTATAGCTCAATAAAAACAAAAAAAAATGTCTTTCTGTCTTAGGGTTTCTAAAGCTGTGGAGAGAGGCATTTAATTGGGGTGACCGGCTTACCATTCAGAGATTCAGTCCATTATCATCATGGTGGGGAGCATTACGGCATGCAGGCAGACAAGGTGCTGGAGTAGTAGCTGAGAGTCCTACATCTTGCAGGCAACAGGAAGTTGACTGAGACCCTGGGCGGTATCCTGAGCATAGGAAACCTCAAAGCTTGCCCCCACAGTGACACACTTCCTCTAGCAAGGTCATACCCACTCCACCAAAGCCACACCTCCTAATAGTGCCACTCTCTGAGATTATGGGGGCCGATTACAAACTGAGACTTACTGGTTGGAGCTGGAGTGACACGTAGAGAGGGTAAAGGTCTTCATGCTACAACTAAGAAGCAGACGTTTAGGGAACTGAGTGAGCTGGGCAGAGCATACGGCCACCCAGAGGCTGAACCGGATGCTAAACCCCAGCATGGCATCTCACCCAAAGCCTGTGATGCCGCCATTTGCATCATCCTGTCTTCTGAAAAGGAGCTAGTCTAATGCTTCATTTAAGATGGCACATTTCCAGCAAGCTATCAGACACAGCAGCTAAGGTTCATGGTGGCAATAATCCCCCACATTGGCCCGTGGTGAAGGGGGAGTGCTAGGTAGGCAGACATAAACAGAGGCTTTATTACACCGCAGCACAAGGCGAGAGAGCTAATGGTGCCAGGAGAACATCCATCCCCACATTTCCTTACTTTTGCGCGTCTTAATTTGCAACTTAATGTGGCATTATCATAATTTTTTGCATTATGTAATGATTAAAGTGAGGCATATCATATTTATTGATTTATTTGATTTATTTAAAATGTAACCACTGCCCCAGGGCAGGTGCATGTACGAAATACAAATGCAACAGTTAAATTGAATCCAGCAAATAAATTCCCTATTAAGAAAAGACATTTTAGAATTGTCGATATGATGATGAGAAATGCATTCCTGGCAACATCTGGAGAGAAAGGATCTTAAGAGGTCATCTAGTCCAACCCTCTGCCTCAGGCAGAGTTGCTCCTAATCTCCCAGGACTGAGAACCAACTGGTTTCTCTAACAATTCTGGAAAGGACCCCTTCTTATCCCATTCTCTCACCTGCCGTCAACCCTGAGACCACCATCCCTGGCCTGTATCTATGAAGCTTCTTTTTCCCCAGAATTCCTGCTCCCAGTAGCGCTCTACCTTAGTGTATAATCACCACATCCTTAAAGTCTGTTTCTCAGTTCATCTCAGTTTACCCCTTCCTCATGCCTTGCATCCTAAAAGGCTCGTATGAGAGCATCGGCTTCTCACTATGCCGTCTCCATTTTCCAGGGAGAAGGCAGAAAATGCATACTCTGCTTCTCCTTTGGTGACTCACGACAACTGCCTTCGCTCGATTCCTTGAGCAATCTTCTTCCATTTCTGAATCTCACATCAGTCTATCCGCACAAGAGTGTCTGTGCTGTGACTGTTTCCCTCATTGTGACCTTGTCCCCAGAATTCAGCAAAATGCACAGTTCTTAGTATATCAACTGTGCATATGGAGGGGGAAAGAGGGCAGCAGGGAAAGAAAAAGAGAAGGAAGAATGGAGGAAGGGAAGGTGAGAAGGGGGATAAGGGAAGGAGAAGGAGGGAAGAAGAGCAGGGAGTAAGGGAGTAGGGAAGACAGGAGACAGGGAGAAGCAAATTCTTCAGTCATGTCCTCCCACTCCTTCTCAAGGAAACTCCCAATTGGCTTTTCTCTCCTGCTGAGCATAGAGGTTGGTGTGCTCTTAGTCGCTAGTAGTTATTGCCTTTTCTCGAAGTTCCTCCATTCTGCTAGCAAACGTCTTATTCTCCAGGGCACAGTCTAGCCAGAGGCAGCATAGGTGCAGCCTCTAGGGATAGATCCTTCCTTCTGCTCCCAGGACCGGGAGAGCATTTGATGAGCTGGGATCTGTAATGGGCAGCTGCATATCTCTGTCCACCGGCTTTCCCAAGGATGTCTGGCCTTGGCCATGCAGGCTTAGAAAAGTCGGTCCCTTTCCTTGCGTTATGGTAGGAATTATCTCAGGAAAGGCTGAGGGTGGAGTTTGGTGAGAAGGAGAGAACCTTCTAGGTGAAGAAGTCATAGGCAAAGAGAACATTGCTGCTAAGTGAAAGGATTTAGGAAGTTATGGGTGGGGAGGACTTGCTGGCTGGCTAGGAAAGTGAGATTGAGGCCCCAGGCCAAAATCTCCAAGGTGAAAGTTGACAAGAAGAAATAGAAAGTATTACGATTGAGCTTTGAAAAAAATAACACCTAAAGAGGACAGTTGCACAAGAAAAGCAGCTAAAATTAAAAAGATTCAGGGGTGGACAGATTTTTCAGTTCATCACAAACTCCGTATGAATTAATAAAGCAATATAATTGTCCCCCAAAAGCTAATTAAAATCTTTATGTGGTATTAATACAAATTCAACTTCTGTATTGAAAAAGGTGAAACTCCCAGTGTGTGGTCTGTGCATTGGAGAGACCGTTTCCATGCTCCTTCTCTTCTTCTGGCCTTGCTGGTTTAGAAGACACACTGCATTCAGCACACATCTGGAGAGATGGAGAAGACACTTGGGGCTTCCTTCCCTAAGCAGTACTGGAATTAGAAATTCCTGGGGTTCCTAAAGGAATTTCAGTATTCTTTGATTGAGGTAATTCAATCCCACTGGCCTCATCGCTCCTCTCTGGCTTCCGGGGACCTCACTGAGGTAGATTGCAGGTGGTGTGTGTGGTGGTCAGAGCAGAGGAGGTTAGAAGCCTTGCTTGGGCCACGAGTCCTCTTCTGCAACAGTAGTCCTCTGCTGGAGGAGGTTGCTGCTGCTGCTGCTGCTGCTGCTGCTGCTGCTGCTGCTGCTGCTGCTGCTGCTGCATTGGCCCCTCCCATCCTCTGAACATGGCTCTCAGAGCTGTGTGACCAATGCTCCCAGACCTGGACTTCCCCCCAACTTTCTGGCTTATTGCTTGGGAAAACCTGGTGCAAGAAGGAACTTGAGCTCCATGTCATTGCAGTGCCAGGCTCTTCTTCCACTGTGAGTGTTTAATGGAGTGATCAGGAAACCCAGAGATAGAAGTGGGGCACAGCCTCCTCACGCAGAGAGAACTTTTGCTCTGTAGTTCTGGAGAAATCTGAGCATTCTGACCTCAAGGACAGTTACCTAATCCTAATATATATATATATATATAGGATTTATATATATATATTGTGATAATATATATATATATATATATATATATATATATATCACAAGACAGCTTTTCTCTCTCTGATCATTCAGCAGGCATGTCTTCAACACCCTGTATCTACTTCTCCCTTTGCCTGGAGTATAAAAGAGAATAAAACACTACCCCTACACATACCTAGAGGTGCTATAAAGTTATTTGATTTCTTTGAAAACTCAACAAACCTGACAAACACAACCTGTGACCCAGGCAAAGGCCAGGAAGAAAGCACACAAGTGTTTACTAAAAGGCATGGGCTAAAATATGCTATAGCAACGCTGCTTGTAATGGCTAAAACCAAAGACTGCGAATGCCCATGAGCCGAATGCCCATGAGCCGAATGCCCATGACTGTCGCACAGAAGAGAGAATGGGTGGCCTCCTTTACAACTCACAGCCATACAAATGCACTTGACAAAACCCTGAGCAGGAAACGCCACACACAGCCAAGTGCATGTTGCGTGACTCTACTGACACACGGCACAAAAGCAGAGAATCCGTCCATGCTTGGGAGATAGATTGCCGATTCCTTCAGGGTCTTCAAGGCTGCAAGGGGACATGCTGGGGGCACCTCGTGCTGATAATATTCTGCTTCTTGTCACATGGTGCGCCCAGTTAATGACCATGCAACTTCATTCTTCAGACTTGAATATCTTCCTAGGTGCCTGTTCAAAGCCAGTCCAAATTGTAAATCACAACAAGAAGCCCGGCCCTGGTAGCACAGGTTATCCAGTAGGTTAGTCTCAGCATTAAAAGATGTCGTCTTGATCAGCCTATGCCGCTTTGACCAAATGCTTCCCATTGTATGGCTTAAGCATCAGACGCCATTTTCTCACAGAACTGGAAGTTGAAGTAGAAATGCGGACCGGCAGAGGTTCTTGGGAGGCCTCTTCCTGCCTTGAAGCTGGACACACTAGTGTGTCTTTGCATTTATGCTAGAGCGGTCTGACATCCTCTTATTAGAATATTAGTGATCCTATTGTGCTTAATCTCCAGCCTCGGGGCCTCATTTAATCTTTGATCACCTTCTAAAATGCCTAACTTTCTGCGGTGCCCAAGATGGAGCCGTTCCAGCATCCCCCTCAGAAACCGTCTCCGAGGATGCTCAAGTTCCTTCTGTGAGATGATGTAGTGTGTGCCTAGAAACTGTGCTCACTGCCCTAACACATCTCTAGAATGCCGATCATGTCTAAGACACCGCTAACGCTGCATGAATGGTTGCTATACTGTACTGTCTAGATAATGATGACCCCAAAGAAATCAAAGCTGAGTGTATTGTCACATGCTTTACATACCCCAGTGCTCTGGAAATAGAGGCAGGGAGGTTCAAGGCATGCCTGCTCTTCTTAGTGAGTTCCAGCCAGGCAGGGCTACATGGCAGCACCTCTCCTCTGCACTGGTTGCTGGCCTCTCTAAAGGCCACTTCAGCTCTCAGACTGGGCATCTTGATTCATCTTTAGTCACAGTCCCTCTGTCAGCTTGCTCATCTCATCTTTACTGATCTCTGTTGTGTCTGTGACTTCCAGGGGTTGTCATCAGGACCCTAAGCTTCCATTGGCTCTGATATGTACACCTGTGACCAGCCTCGCTGGGGTGAACCCCAGCTGGGACCCATTTCTAGCTCCGTCAGATTAAAATCCATATCCTGAACCCGACCCTCTGTGTTCTTCAGGCCCAAGACACTTGGCCCTGTTCTGTCTCTAGTGTCGTCCTCTGCCACAAGCGCCTCATATGTGTGCCAGTGGCTCAGGGGTTCTTTAATCCTGGGGCCTTGTTTCCTGCTACTTCCATTTCCTGACTGCGCTAGCCTTCAATGTTTGGCTCCTTGTCTTTCTGACTCACTTAAGGGTCACCTTGTTGGAAGATGCCTGCCTGTGTAAACTCACCAGAATAATGCCTATTCCTGTCTGTTTTGTGGTCCTTGCACTCCCTCTGTCTGAAACGATTTTGCTCATTTGTCTGTTCTTTTCTTTTCCTCTCCCTTTCCCTCTGAACACGAGTTCTGAGGACACAGACCGACTCTGGCCCATGCAACACTCTATTCCAAGTATCAGGAAAAGGACTGGCAGGCAGATGGATCTGGGTGACTGCTGCGGAATGAGTGGAGAAGGCAGAGACAGCATCACTGAAAACCCACCTCGCTCACATCAGCATGCTCCTGGGACCAGTGTACCCTTGAACATGCTTGGCGGGAACACAGCCTGTGAAATGCCAGGGGCCAGACACTGCCAGCCTCACTGGGGGAGTCCACCACCTGGGGTGGGCACAGCCTCTAAAAAAAGGGGAGCAAATACACTGAGCAGGTCCAACATGGCAAGAAGAGTCAAGCTGCAGTCTTTGTAGTCCCAGGGGATCATGGGAAGAGAAGTTTCATAGCTTTCCCAAGCAGGGCTTTGTACTCTCTGTCTCTTACCCCCAAAAAACCTTCTTCCTAAGACATTTCTACTCCCAAAGCGTGGAAATGGCATCAAGGCCCAAGCCCTAGAACTTGTCAAAGTCACCTTGGGTTAAAGAAGGTCCTTGCAGATGTGACTAAAATATCTTCAGATGAAGAAAGAGTCCTGGGGTGCTGGGTGCAGCCTGTGTGTCCTATACAGAAGGCCTAGGGTCTGTGTCACATCCAGAAGATGGAAAGCAGGAAGACATATGAGATCAGGGACAGAAACTGGGATGGTATAGGCCAAGGGAACCAGTTAGAAGTAAAGGGTGGTTTCTTTCCTCCGTCCCCCAGAAAAAAAATATCAGCCCTGCAAACCCAGACTTCAGCCCAAGGACGTTGATTGCAGACTTCTGCCCTGCCAAAACTATGAGAAATAAACTCTTGGCTTTGTTTTGTTTTGTTTTTTAAAGCCACCAACACAGCAGTGGCTTGTTTTAGCCATCACAGAAGTCAAATTCAGGTCTGTCAGTGTGGTCTCAAATCCCCCGGGACCCTTCTGCCACCACTAGTGAGAGAAGCAATGGCCGTATACACCAGTACACACGTACCAAGTGGGACTAAAAAATGTTTGTCACTGTTTAGCTGTGTACATGTTTCATGTTAACTTTGAAGAGTGCATGTGAGCACACGTGTGTCCATGTGTGTCTTCCTCGGGGATGGGGGAGGCCTGTAGTCAAGGTTGATGACTTCTGTCTCTCTCCACCTTATAGGCTCTCATTGGACCTAGAGCCCACCAATTGGCCAGGCTCTTTGGCCAGCGGAACCCGTGGATCTGTCTGTCTCTCACTGCTGGAATTGCAGGCACACACCACAGCGTGAGGGTTTTCTTGTTTCGTTTCGTAAACGTGGGTGCTGAAGATCCTCAAGTTTGTGTGGCAAGAACTTTACCAACTGAGGCATTCTTCCACTTCCCTAATGACTTTTAATGCTCTCTGGATAATTCTAATTTGGGGTAAACACATGAGTAGCAGGGAGGGAGGTGGTTCATAACATGGGCTTTCCCTGCTGTAGAGCCAGGACCCCAAGATAAAACTCATGCTAACCCATGGAGGTTTCCAAAGGCCTGCATACTTCTGGGTAGCACATCTAAGATCTGTCACCTAAGGAAGTACCTGTAAGCCTCGCAGCAGAGCTGGCCAGAACCAGGACAGAAGAGGCCCTGGGAGGACTCAGGATGATCAGAGTGGTTTGGGTATTTTTGTGGACAGCCCTTCTGCCAAGCGGCTTGAGCATTCAGCTCATCCTGGAAGCACACAAAACATGTCTTCAAGTTCCTCTTTCTGCCTCTGTCTTGGTTATGTCTCTTCTCCTGCCCATCCCAGCTGCCATCTCAGCCTGCCTCCATCCTTTCCCAAGCTACAAAGGGATGCCCAGTCACCGAGCTGGTCAGCTGGGATTCGTGCAGAGAGAATTACCCATAGAAAGAGAAGAGCCAGAATGAAGCCCTGAGGGCTCAATCTTCCCTTTCTATAGCAAGAGCAGATGGGGGAAGGGCTGCTTCATGAAAACCAGATTAGCTGGGCCCTGGACCAGTGAGGGAGGGGGAGGGGGTGAGGAAGGGTGGGGAGGCATAAGCAGGCTAGAGGAGAGGCAGAAAGTACTGTACTAGCTCTGCCTCCAAAGGCTGTGGGCAGGAAAGCAGATCCCCTCCAAACTCATGTTTACTCACCCTGCCCAAGTGCACCCCGTAGACAGAAGAGCACACTCACACTGGGACACTCCCAAACACATGAGTGCACACAAAAGCACACAGCCTTGAGCCAGTGGGCTGCAAAGGTTCCTCTTAACTGTTGGCTTGGTTGAATGAAGAGGTACACATTAGAAAAGGCAATTAAAAAGGCGCATATCTGGAAGTGTCTGCCTGAGTGTTTCCAGAGACTAAGGGAATAATTGGGAAAACCTGCCCAGGAGGAGGCACAGGGGAACCCAATGGAATAAAGGAGAAAACCAGGGAGAGCAGGCTAGTCCATGTGTTTGGCCTCTCCTTGCTCACGGGCTGCCATTGTGCGAGCTGCCGGACTCCACCCCACTCTCTCCACCATACTGGATCAAAACCTCCAAGGCCATGAGCCAAATCAACCCTTTCTCCCTTTACGTTGGTTCTGCCAGGCATTCTGTCACAGCTGACAAAGTCTGACTAACACACAAGCACATCCCACAGAAGGCAAAGGGGACCCCAGAAGCCGGTCCCTTCCAGTCTCTCCTGGTCCTGTCTGCCACCATCTGCGCAGGATCAAATGGATCATTATTTTTCAGTCCAAACCACTCTCTGATCCAGTCTCATTTGTTATGAATCATGTCACCATCCCTTCAAGATGCTCCAAGTCAATGAATCCTCCCTTCCTGTTGCTATAACCTGGTCCCAAGCCAAGGAATCCACAGAGACGGTCCCTCCTCTCCTCGCTCCATCATTGGCATTCTAGAGACCAGTTACTCCCCAGTCTGAAGGATCCTTTTAAACCCAAGCCAGGCCGTGCCACTTAGCTCAGAGTCCTGCCAGGCCTTTAGTATTCCACTCATGGCCCCCCGTTTTCCCTCTGATCTCTTACCTGCCACTCCCCTCATCCCCATCTCCATGCTCTGGCCCAGGCCTCCTTGCCTTACCTCAACCCTGTCAGTCTAGAATCTACCTCAGATCATTTGCTAGACTCCCTTGGGGATGAATGACACCCCACCCCCGGCCCCATGATGCTACAGGACTCTCCCTTTACCAGTCTTGCATCCCATAAGACCCTTTCCTTTCCTGTTTAAATCCCCACATCCTTCCTTCTGGTCCTCTCTGGTCCCCTTACCTGCTTGGTTTTTCTTTATATGACTGTCGCCATCTAGCGTGTGCGTGTATGTGCATGTATGTGTGTATGCATGCTTGTGGGGTGCTTGCGTGTGTGTGTGTGTGTGTGTGTGTGTGTGTGTGTGTGTCAGAGAAAAGAGAAAAAGGGAGAGAGAGACAGAAACCTGGTTTATTATGTACTTTCTGCCTTCAGTCACTGTGTGGCTCCCATGAGAACAGACATTTTCGTCTGTATTATTCATTGTCACTCCATGATTCTAGAATAGGGCTGGCATGTGAAGATACTCCAAAAACACTTGCTGAATCTTGGTTTGGTAACAGTGAAGAAAGAAGTGTGACAAGGGTCTCTCTAGGCACTCACTAGCGCTTGCGCCAGCTCCATCCAGCTGTGAGCCAGTCTGAGGACGGTTATGCTGCTCAAAGCCCTGCCCAGGCAACCTGAGAATAGAATCGCCATCCCAGGCTGATCATGCCCAGGGTCACACACTGCCATGACTCCCAGAACACTCTAGGTGGGAGAAGGAGCAGGGCAAGACAAACAGGTCAGAGAAACCCTGATGGAGGAAGGTCATTGGCTAATAAAGGAACTGCCCTGGCCCATTTTATTGGTTAGAGGATAGGTGGGAGGAGTAGGCAGAACAGAACGCTGGGAGGAAGAGGAAGTGAGCTCAGAGACTCACAGCTCTCCTCTCGGGAGCAGACGCCTGAGAGAGACGCCATGCCCTGCTCCCGGGATGAAGCTCCGACCCAGGATGGACATGGGCTAGAATCTTCCCGGTAAGCGCACCTTGGGGTGCTACACACAGATGATTAGAAATGGGCTAAATTAATATGTGAGAATTAGCCTAGAAGAGAATGGGCCAAGAAGTGATTAAAAGGATACAGTGTCCGTGTAATTATTTCGGGGCATAAGCTAGCCGAGCAGGCGGCTGGGGTGCTGGGAACGCAGTCCCGCCGTCCTTATTACTTCAAAACACACCACCAGAACAAGCAGAGGAGGGTCTCAGGATGGCTTTTTGAGGACAAGGAACCTGGTACATCTGCAGTCACACCATACAAGTCACACGTTTGTCATTTTGCATTTATCTTGCAGGGATAGAGTCATAGTATATCAAGCCTGCCTTCCATCAACAGAGGTGATGGTGGCACTGTTCAAAACTCTACAGACTTTTGCCCTTTGCTTTTTGTCTACATAGTTGTTATGTGTTTACTTTGCATAGTCTTGTACAAGAAGCAGAAAGGAGATATATTTTGTTGTGTCCATGTATGTGCGTGCATATGCGTGTGTGTGTGTGTGTGTGTGTGTGTGTGTGTGTGTGTGTGTGTTACAGACAAGAATCACTATGGTTTGAGTCTGAAATGTCTCTCCACAGACTTATATTTTGAATGTTTGTTCCCAAGCTTTGGAATCCCCAGATGAGGCCCAGCTGGTGGAAATAAGATACTAGACGGGACTGTAATGGCAGCTTAGACCCTGGAACAGCTTCTGCCTACTTCCTGGTACCCTGACTTGACAAACTTCCACCACTAACTCTGGTCACGTGAACTGAGCTGCCCAGCCATGACTTTCCTTCTATGATGGACCGAAAGTCTCCCAAACAGGAGTCTAAATAAACCTTGTCCTGCACCCGACCTGCATCATAGGCCATATCAGATCCCCACATCTGCTCTGAGTTAACCACACTTCTAGCGTACACCTCAAAGGCCAGCCTGATGGACATTCCTTCTGGGATGTGTGATAAACGCTGAGCCTCCTACACTGCTCGCTGAAGACAGGAAGCGTCGGATGAAGTGGTGTGGCAATCCCCTGCTCAAACAGCCCTGCAAAAGGCGTCATCATGGGAGGTAAAGGTGATATCCTTGGAACTCCTGGGGGGTGGCAGGAGGAAGTATGGACAAAGAGCTGGACCACACAGACCCCTACTCAAGGACTTATGGTCTGGCTACCAGAAACACAGAAGTCATTACTCAGGAGTAGATCTCATCAGGACAGCCTCAGCTGCCGAAAGCCACCAGGCCCGCCAGGGCTGCCATTCGTGAAGGTAAAGACCAGGCAATGCTGGGCATTTCCAATTTACTATTTCAGCCACAACAATCCCTACGGGCTCAGCCAAGTTGAGGTAATCATCACCAATGGACTGATATGGGATTCCCTCTGTATGCTATGAATATGTTTTATTACCATTGGTTAATAAAAAAACTGCTTTGGCCTATGGCAGGGCAGAATATAGCCAGGCTGGAAGAAATATGGAGAAGGTGGAGTCAAAGAGACACCATGTAGCTGCTGAAGGAAACAGACACCAGAAACCTTATCTGTAGGCCACAGCCTCGTAGAGATACGTAGATTAGTAGAAATGGGTTAATTTAAGATGTAAGAGTTAGTTAATAAGAAGCCTGTGCTAATAGGCCAAACAGTGTTACAATTAATTCAACTTCTGCGTAATTATTCAGGTCTGGACGGCTGGGAAATCAAAGTGTAGTCTCTGTTTACAATGGACTCTCCTACAACAGGGTTTCTTCTAACAAATTCACCAGGACTATCAGGTAGAATGTCACAGAGACAGAGTGGTGTGGCTGAGACACCACAATGGCCATGATCGGCCAAGTTCTCCTTCCTCTATGACAAACCTATGATCTTGGCTCTCTGGTGTTTTCCTCTTCTCTGTTCTGCTTCCTCCCTCTCAGTGGGTCCTTGTTCTTTGTTTTTTAAGTCCCCCCTCCCGGAAGTAGAAAACACTAGTATAATTCCCTGGAATCCATTGTTCCCATTACAGAGCCGAACAAAGAAAAGACAGGGTAATAATATCTGTGTCCAGATGGCAGCCAGCCCCAAGTCAAGGAATTAGGTTTCCCCTCCAGACCCTACTAACTAGGAAACCTTTCACCTTCTCCCCAGACTCCCCAGACTGACTTTGAGTACCTTTGGATCACAGGAGAAAAACCCTGATGGTAGGCAGGAATTAGATGAAAGTGGCAGGGGTGGGGGTGGGAAGTGGAGTCAGGATCAGAACACTGGTAGTCTTTTCATCCACCACTCAGTGGATGGAGGACCCAGGACAGCTCACTCACTCTTGTTATTTCTTCCTTTGTAAAAGAACTTAACGCTGGTGCCTGTTTCAGTAAGGCCCACTCTGGGAAGTTTGCCTCTGACTCGGGAGGGTCAGAGGTGGCAGTCTGGGTTGGTGATGTCACTGAGGCTCTGGTGTCTTCCCTTTGCTCAACTCTGTCTTCCTCACATCAGATTCAATTTGACACTTCCTCCCTTGTGTTTACGAGATGACCACCAGTGACAACGGGGCTGTGTTTTTCTATATTTCCACCCAGCAGGAAGAGAAGAGAAACCTCTTCCCCTTGTGTGGCCCTATTTCTATTTCTTCTGAGGGGTTCTGGGTACACAAGGAGCCTCATGTAGAAGAAAGCATGAATACGGATATGCCTCAGAGACCTGTGGCCTGGCTGCCCCATTGTCGCTAGCCCGGCCAGAACGTATGCATCACCAACTTTCCTCACAAGGCACGCCTTCCTTCTTGGTGCCTGCCGCTGCTGCAGGTCACGGCTATCTCAGTCCTTTAGACAACTGGTAGGGTGGACGTGTGACCCAGTCTTCCCCCGTGAGACCCGAAAGAACATCCGGTGGAAATGGAAGCTAATATAAAAATAAGTAGGAAGAAATACTCATTCTCTGGCGGTCACTCAGTCTGTGTGCAATGTTCAGAAGGCCAGAGTAGGGTGTGACCCTGGGGGACCTGGAACGTCATGGAGCTGCTGAACTATCTACCACATAACTGCCCCTACTCTGAAGCCCATCCCGTGAGCTAACTAACCCTCTGAGTGTTAGCTTTAACATATTACCTTGAACCTCTCACAGTTACTTTCAGCTGCAAACTTTCTACTGATAAAAACTCAGCAGCAGGCCTCAGGGGCCCTGGTCCACAAATGAGCGGCCTCAGTGGGCACCCCCAAAGAAATCCTAAACACTCAAAGAGTTAAAGGAAATCAGGGGAGTCAATTTGGCTCCTGTATTGTGTTCAGGGGGTGTTATCAGGGAAAGTGGGTAGATCATCCTGCCAACGTATAGAAAGCATAGATTAGAAGTTAGAATGGTGAAGTGAACTCTGAGGGCTGGGAAGACAGCCCTGCTGGTAAAGGGCTCACCAAGCACGAACACCTGAGTTGCAGTATCTGCATACAAGGGCTGTCATGGTGGTGTGTGTCTGGGACCCTAGCACTAGGCCATCAAATAGTGAGTTCCGGGTTCGGTAGAAGAGAGAGGGCATGACTGAGGGACAAACTGAGCAGGAAATGCCAAGAGATGCCTATCATGGGCAGGGTGAGAGTGGACACTAAAAGTTCTCTCTGACACACGCGCCTGACACTGAGACCCATGGGGCACAGGTTTCTGTGCCCTTCTGTTAAGTAAAATGTTGTCCTGAGGCCACGTGCTCACTCTCTGGGGACTCTGTTGCCTCAGTCAATAGAGGAGTTACGTCATTCATCTGAGTTCCCTTCAGGCTGTTTTGAGATCAGATGAATGGACGGTGATAATGGCTGGCATTTCTAGATGTGACTTTATACCCACCCAACACTTTCTCAGCATTTATACATTCATTAACTCATAACTATAACATTCAAGAACTCTAATACACCATAAAAAGATCAAACCTACTAATTACAGGCATAAAAGGAAAGGAAACCCAGGTCAAAGACCCTGAAAATGTTTCAACAGAAGAGAATTTGCCTGATCTAAGGAAATCAAGATGCAATTTGACAGCATACAGGCTGTCAAATAGAAAGGACCAGGAAAAAAGAACCCCTCGTGTCACATAATAGTCAAAACACAAAAGGGACAAAACAAAGAAAGGATATTGAGAGCTGTATGAGAGAAAGACCGAGTTACATATAAAGGAAGCCCCATCAGAATAACAGCTGGCTTTTTAATGGAGACTTTGAAAGCCAGACGGGATTAGAGAAATCTTCTCCAAATTATGAAAGGCCACAGATGCCAACTTGGACCACAGTGCCCATCAATGGCAATTGGGATGGAAGGAGAAAAACAAACTTCCATAATAAAAGCAGGGTTAAGGAATTTATGATCACTAAACCAGCTATAAGGATTTGGGGAGGGAAACTTAAATCTTAAAACGAGGTTGGTTAAACATACCCAAAAGTGGCATAGAATTTAAACAACTCCTGAACATTTCTTCAAAAGAAGTCTAAGAAAACACCACTAGAACAAAATGACAGGAATTAATACACATTATTCAATAATGAATCAGTATTAATGGCCTCAATACCCCAATAAAGAGACACAGAGTAACAGATTGGACTAGGAAACAAGGTTTATGCTGTTGCTGCCTCCAAGAAACACACCTCACCCTCAACAATAGACACCACTGTAGGGTAAACCATGAAAAAGCTACCCCAAGCAATTGGAACTAGGAAAAACAGTAGGGTTTACTATATTAACCTGACGGGCTTCAAACCAAACTACTCAGAGGAGATAATGAGCATTACAAATTAGACTCCACGAGGTTTTCTAAAAAAGAGGACCCAAAGTTGTGTGGTTGGACAAAGGGCACAGATGGACCGAGGAGGAACTGGGAAGGTTAAATGTGATCGATCAGCATATATTGTATAAAATTATCAAAGGATTAATCAAAATGCTTTTAAAGGAACCAAAGAAAAAATATCTAATAAGAATTTACTTTCTAGGGCTGGAGAGATGGCTCAGTGGTTAAGAGCATTGCCTGCTCTTCCAAAGGTCCTGAGTTCAATTCCCAGCAACCACATGGTGGCTCACAACCATCTGTACTAAGGTCTGGTGCCCTCTTCTGGCCTGCAGGCATACACACAGATAGACTATTGTATACATAACAAATAAATAAATAAATATTTAAAAAAAAAAGAATTTACTTTCTAGACACCCGTCAAGTCTTCCTACTCCTCTGCTCTCAGGATTCCTGCTCTGCAGGCCAGAGCCAACCCTGAAACTTTCTGGACCCAGCAGGCTGTAATGAGCCCAACTGAACTTAATGAGCTTGTCATTATTCATCCCCACCACAGCCAGAAGGAAAGGCACTACATGGCAAAAATTTCACACAGGCACATGCACTAACTAAATAATAATAAATATTTCTTGACTCAGGTGTTGCAAGAATCAATCAGTTGGAACAACACAAGCCCATCCTAGAGGCATCTGACAAGGGGACAGGGAAAGGGCAATGGCTTCCCCACCCCCCAAAAATGGGATGCAATTGGACACGGGCCATGTTCCTGGGCTCAGGTTACCTATCCTAATTTATCATCATCCTCCTATACTCTTATATAAGTAGTAATACAGATCACCCCAGCCAATTAATCAATCTGTAATTAGGAACTGACACCAACATTTACTACCATCAGGCATAATTTATATGATTACAGATGATTAAATAAAACGTAATTGAGTGAACAGGCAATTTGTTAAGCACATCTAGACACAGCCATATCACCTAAGGCTGGAAGTGCCGGAGTTCCCTCCAACAGCAGGTCAGGAGTCTGGTCCTGAGAGGGTGCTTCTTGGGGTAGCCTGGGGACAAGGGAGATGATACTGACTTTCTCAAGGACCTGAGTGAAGGCAGTGGAGGGAAGCCAAGCTGCAAGGACCTTGGGGCAAGTAAGTACTCAGATATTTTCCTACATGAGGCCCCCTGGATTTTCATAACTCCTCAGAAGATGAAGAAGGAGGAAGAAGGGTCATTTAAACGACAAGCCCTGGAGCAAAGCTGAGCCTACTGTTCTCATTAGAATTGTGCCCACTGTTTGAGAGAAGCACCCCACCTCCACACATCCAACAGCATCATCTAGAAACATTTCTCACTGCGAAGGAAGAGTTTGCTAAAGACAAAGCTGGTACCCAGTAGAAGATGCCATCTGTCCTAAAAAGGGTATTTCCCGAGGACACCAAAGGCCAAAATCTGCCTGTGCTGTGTCAGTCTCTTCTCTGAAGGTTCTCTTCCTCCTCCCTCATTCCAGCAATAAAGTGCTTAAAGCTGCTTTTGCCTGACTTTACCATAGCCCTGAGTGCCTTAGCATTGGATGGCCAGAGTCAGCAAACACAAGAGTATAGTTCCCAGTTTAGTTTTTTCTCAGAGAGTTTTAGAATACGTTTGTCCCTAATATTCCTTCCAAGGAGCCTTCCCAGCTCTCCTACCTTTCCTAGCTAACCCTGCTCACCCACTGAAATTCAAGGCAAACTTTCTTAACTTCTACCCAGGAGCCAGCATCTCCCTGTCTCTGATCCCAGCCCCAGCTATTCACGAGTCTGTCACAGCATTTAGAACAATATTCAGCTACTGAACTTATTGTAATCCCCACGTTTACATGAATGGAATCTCTAAAGTTCTGGCTGAGTTGCATTCATATTTACGACTTTACCACCTAGCCCCTTGTCAAGCACACAGTAAGTGCCTCCCAGATTAAGATTTACCCAGGCTCACATAGCTGGTAAAGTGGGATGGATCCTGGATTCAGTCTCGTTCATTAGCTCTAAGCACTCTGCTTCTTTATACAGAGTGGGAGGTTTTTGCTCACACACACACACACACACACCAAAAACAAACAAACAAACAAACAAACCTTACAGTCCAACTGAAGAAGCAATGGGGCAACAGAAAGAGGAAAGAATAAAAATGGCAGAAGATGGCAGTAAAGTGTCTGTCACCCGGCACAGCAGGGCATCAGAATAGATAGGCTGAATCCAACTGAGGGCCAGTGATAAAAATATGAAACTTGATTTCACACTATACACAGAAATAATTTCAGATAGATCTTAAAATTAATATTAAACCTAAAAAAAAACCAGCCCTGAGAAAGCACTTAAGAATGTCTTTATAATTTGTGATCAGGTGGCATCTGCTTACACAGGGCACAAAAAGCAATAATTATTTAAAAAAAATACTTGACACATCAAACCTTATTAAAGCCAGAAATTGGAAAAAATGGACAAACAAAAAACTAGATGTCCCTTAACAGAAAACAGTTAGAGAAAATGTCGTACATTTATACAACGGAGTATCACTCAGCTCTTTAAAAAAAATCATGAAATTTGCAAGTAGATGGATGGACCTAGAAAAAAAAAACACCCTGAGCTGAGCAGTGGTGGTCCACGCCTTTACTCCCAGCACTCAGAAGGCAGAGGCAGGAGGATCTCTGTGAGTTCAAGGTCAGTCTGGTTTACAAGAGTTAGTTCCAGGACAGGCTCCAAAGCTACAGAGAAACCCTCTCTTGAAAAAACAAAAAAGAAAAAAGAAAACCATCCTGAGTGAGGTAACCCATACTGGAAAAATAAATACAGCATGTACTCACTTCTAAGAGGATATTGGCTGATAAGCAAATGTAACCAAGCTACAATCCATAGACCTAGGGAGATTAGGCAAAGAGGAAAGGTCTATGGGGAGAGGGGGTCACATAGTTCTCCCCAGGAGGGAGAAATAGATTTTATGAATTTACTGTGGGTGTTTAGGGACGGGAGTAGGGCAGGGGTGGATCCAGTTGGGGAGAGATGGGATGAAGCCGCACACAGGGCCTGCCTGGGTCTGCCCCAGGTCCTCTGCATATGTATTATAGCTTTCAGCTTAGTGGTTTGGGGACTTTTGACTGTGAGAAGAAGCGGGTCTCTGACTCTTGTGCCTGTTCTTGGGAATCTTCTCCCTGTTGGGTCATGAAGCCATTCTGACTTCAATAGTTTTTGCTTCGTCTTATTATATTTTATTTTATTTTATTATGTTTGGTTGTCATCTCTTAGAAGTCTATTCTTTTCTAATGAGATACAGAAAGGGAATGAATTGAGAGTGGAGAGGAGGTGTGGAGGAACTGGGAGGAGAGGAAAGAGAGGAAATTTTTAAAAAAAAAATTTTAAAGATGAAACATAGACCCCAGAAATTCTGCACCTGGATAGTCTCCCAGGGGAAATGAAAACACATTCATAAAAAAAAAGACTCACAAATATCCATGGCAGCTTTATTCATAATACACATGACAGTTTCACAAATACATATGGCGGCTTTCTTCACAAAACATGCAAAGTTCCATAAGAGCATTATATTAAGAGCATGAAAGAAACTTTCATAAAATAATAACGTTCTACAAAAGACAAAAGAATCCATGAGAGGAAAAAACTCAAATAACACTCATCCTTGGTGGGGAAGGGAACTGGGGCTGTAGGGAGGCAATGACAATCTGTCGTAAGTGCTGTGCTCTGATCACCCGAGGTGAGTGGAAGATAAGAATGTCTCAGGCCAAGGGACCTCTGCCATGCAAAGCCCTGGATGGACAAGAGAGACCCATTAGCGAGTTTCTTACAAAGCAAGGCAGTGTTTGCGAGAAATGGAGAGAGAATGGGCCCATGTTTATTCTATATTTTCCGAGGGAGAATAGTGAGAAATGAAGTTGAGAGGGGTAAATAGAAAGGAAGTGAATTATAGAAGGCTTTTGACACGACAGAAGGAATTTAAAATGCGTTTAGGGACGAGATCAACTGAATGGCTGTGAGCAGGACAGTAACCGCAGAGTTTCGAGATGGACTTTTGGCATTCTACTTGGATATGAAGAATGAATTCAAAGAGGAGATGTTGGGCAATAGGAGCTAGGAGACGAGTGGAGTGAGGGAGAGAGGAGTGTTGCCTGGTAACAGGCACAGCATCTGGGACACTTTCAAGCCATGTGTGGGAGGCAGAACAACTGACTGATTAGACGGAGGTAGAGAAAGAAATAATGTCTACAATAAGAGGATGAGAAATTATACAACAAACAAAATGAGAACTCTTGCAACTCCACAGCAGAAACAAAACAAAACAAAATAGACCTCATTTCAAAATGAGCAAAGGACTTGAGAAGACAGCACCCACACGGCACGTATTAGCACTGGGGAGGTGGAAGCCGCATGCCTCTGCAGAGGACTGCGGGGGCTGGGCACCTGTTGTGCCCTCGGAGTCCAGGACAGGAAGGGCTCCAGGTTGTTCAAGCTAAGCTGCTCCGCTCTCATGCAAGCTCGTTCTGTGGAAGGACCGACTGCACTTTCCCCCTTTCTAGTCTCTCTTACTTTCTGTTTTCTTCCTAAAATCATTTATAAATTTCCATAAATTCTCTTCTGTCCAAATGTGCCAGGTTTACTTTTCTTTAAACTGTGTAGAGAGCTGAGCTTTGTGGCTCAGGCCTGTGATCCAAGCACTTGGGAGGCAGAAAGTTAAGGAGTTCAAGGCCATCCTGAGACAAATGAGATCCTGTCTCAAAAGAGAGAACGGCTGAGAAGATGGCCCAGTGAATAAACGTTTTCCACACAGGCCTGACAACAACCTGATGTGATTCCTGTATGGCGAGGACCAGAACACAAGGGTGTTCTCTAACCTCTGCACACACACACACACACACACACACACACACACACACACAAAACCTTACACACATATGCAAAAATAAATACTTTTAAAGGTCAAAAAAAAATCAAAAACATTGTATAGTTCCAAGGTTGCCTAGACAGATGGTTTCCATGGTGCTGTTTAAATTGGAATTCTTCGCTGACCCTGAGACTGGTCAGTCTTCAGTGATCTGAAGCCATTCCCTCTCTGCCTCTCCAGTGCTGGACCTAGTCACCCAGTCTGCCCTTAGCAGCGGACGACAGTGGACCACAGACTTCACCAGGGACTCCAGAGGCAGTTCCCTGTCACCACAGAGTCAAACACAAACAAGAAAGCAAGACTCCTCATACAGTTTCTCACTCTCTCCAAGGAGACTCCCAAGATGCTGGCGTGTCCCAGACAGAGCCAGCCCATCTCTGCCTTTGAGCATATGATCGTGCATTCATACGAAACCCAGAAGAGAATGGAAGAGAACTGGAATTAAAGCTGGCATTTATTTGATAGGGCACACATCCCATTGAGATATCCATCCCACACACATGGTTTTCCAAGATGCCTGCTGTTTTAACTAGGATTCTTGGATGGGTTTCTGCTTAGGCCAACCCTATAGAGAATAATTACTAGCCAGTGCCAGATGAGCGTTAAGAAATTATCGTTTTCCTCATTAGACTCCCAATCTAACACTGGAAGGCATGTGTTGGCCATGACCTCACCCTTTATATGAGCCAGTGGCTCCTAGGCAAGATGAGCTGGTAAATAAATGTTGTTGGTGTGGTTTGAATAGACATATACCTCCAACACTCAGAGCTAAGAACTTCACTCCCAGGTGGGGGACTAAGAGATAGGGCCTTTGGGGAGGTAACTATGTCATGAAGGTTCCTACCTCATGAGTGAATTAGCACTTTTATAATCCTTCTACCTTCCACCTTCTGAGGGCACAGCATTTGCCATTCTGCCCCATAAAAGGGTAGCGACGGGAGTCATCTTTTTTTTTTTAAGGTGTATGGGTATTTTTCCTGCATGTATGTCCCTGTACCAAATGCATGCTTGGTGTTCAGGAGACCAGAAGGGGACCCAGGGTGCCCTAGAATCAGTTCCAGACACGTGTGAGCCATCCCGTGTGGGTGCTAGGAACCAAGCTCGGGTCTTCTGGAAGAGTAGCCAGTATTCTTAAGAATACTGAGCCACCTCTCCAGCCTCTTCAGAGAGCCTTCCTGGAAGCAGAGAGCAGCATTTGTGCTGAGAAAGTTGGTAGAAACCTGGATACGAAAGGCTGTTTCTGATGAGGTCTTACCCAGAAACTTGGAATGCCATTGGAAAATGGAGAATTAGCCATTAGCGTGTACCAAAGTGGCAAAGAACTTGGCACATGTATGCCTCTTGCAGAGCGTGGAAGTTGGTGTAGCCAGTTGATAAGACTCTCTTAAAAACATAGGATGGAGCTGAAGATGTAGTTTATTGATGGAGTGCCCAGAATTCAGGTCAGAAGTTGGGGCTGGAGAGATGCTGCCTCGGTGGTTAAGAGCATATACCGTTCCCGCAGAGGACCCACATCAGGTTGTTCACAACTGCCTGTCGCTCCAGCTCCGGGGGATCTGATGAGCTCTGCAGGCAGTGCACTCACAGTACACACACACACACACACACACACACACACACACAAATAAAAAATTTAAAAACCTTTCAAAAATTAACAAAATTATAGTAAGCTTATACTCGCAGTTTCAAAGACCATGAATTCAAGTTGCAGTGTTGGTGTGTTTGGTTTCTTCTAGAAACTCTGAAACAACCGTTCTATTTCTGTTTCCTGGGGAAGAGCTTCATGAGGTGACCAGCAATCATTGATGCCCCCTGGCTTGTAGATGGATCACTCCAGTGTCTCCCAGTGATGACAGTGTTTTTCCCATGTGTATCAGTGTCTGCATCCAAATGTCCCTTATCTTTTAGAGACATCAATCATCAAAAAAGGAACCAACTTGATCCACTCTGCTGTCACCTTAGCCTCACATCTACAAAGTCTTTGTTTCCAAAAGAGTTCCAGTTCTCAGTTCCCAGGGATTAGGACTTGAACATTTGCTTTAGGAAGTCAATGAAGCCTACCACAAACACTGTCACTCAGGTCCCACAACTTTTTAAATCCGACCTTGAGAGTGCTGACCCAGCAGGGTACCTGTATTGGCAGATTTTGTGTCAACTTGACACAAGCTAGAGTCATCAGAGAGGAAGGAGCCTCAGTTGAGAAAATGCCTCCATGAGACCCAGCTGTAAGGCATTTTCTCAATTCGTGGTCAACGTGAAGGACCCAGCTCATAGTGGGTGATGTCATCCCTGGGCTGGAGGTCCTGGGTTCTGAAAGAAAGCAGGCTGAGCAAGCCAGTAAGTAGCTCCTTCTAATGGCTTCTGCATCAGCTCCTGCCTCCAGCTTCCAGTCCTGCTTGAGTTTCTGTCCTGACTTCCTCCAATGACGGACTATGATCTGGAAGTATGAGTCAAATAAACCCTTTCCTCCCCAGCTTGCTTTTTGGTCATGAGTTTTTCGTCACAGCAGTAGAAACCCTCAGACTGTTTTGCACCAGCACACTGGGGTGTTGCTGTGACAGAACTGTTCATGTGTTGGAGAGGATTGTGGAGAGACTTTGGAACGTGGGGCTAGAAGAGCCACTGAGTGTTAAGAGGTCTGTAGGATGTTCTGTGGAGGTTGGAAGGTAAGAACGTTGAGAGCAGTGCAGAGGATGGAGGCCTGGCTTGTCAAGTTTCTGAAGGAAGTTTAAAGACTTTGTCAGGGCCATTTGTTATTTTGAATTAAGGTTCTGTGGTTCTGGTTAGCTGGGGCTGAAGAATCAGCTGTGATTAACAAGACACCAGAACCACTAAAGCATTACTGGGACAATTGATGCTGGCCAGCTGGAGCTAAGAAATTAGTGGTGATTAAGAAGAGACCAGCATCCCTGAAGTGAAGTGTTTCCTGTGAGCACAGAGAAGCTGTGTTCCAGAGGTGGTCATGGCTGTACCTTGAGCTGGCAGCTGGACTTGGTACTGTGTAAGCATCACCTATGTGGTACTGGTTTTGAAGGCGTGAAGAGGTCATGGAGAGCAGCTGAGGCTTGGCACTGTGAGAGGGCAGGAGAGGCCATTGGTGAAGGTGCAGCCTCAGTGCCAGATGAAAGCCCAGGACTGAAGGGGTCTTACAAAGAAGTGGAGGCATGGCACTGCGAAGAGAGCCTATAAGAAGCTATTGGTGAGAGTGCAGCCCAGTGGCAGCAAGGGACCCCAGCATGGGATGCCAGTACCATGAGATGACCACCAAGAGCAGCAGCAACAGTGGAGTGGAGCCAGTCGGAGCCTAGAAGACAAGCTGTGAGTGCTGCAGAGGGAGGAGCCGGAGAAGTGGCCCAAGATGGTGACTGAATCCCAGATAATTGGACACTGAGTTATTTATACTGTTGGAGTTCGGTTTTCCTTGGTTCCGATTGTGATGGTGCCCTGGTTCTTCCCTTTTGAAGAAGGTATTTAATTTAACTTTGATTTTTAATGGAGACCACAGATGAAAGACTTGAACTTTTAAAAGAGATTGGATATTTTGAAGAGTGAATTTCTAACGTGTTTGAATTTGTAAAGACTTGGTACTTTAAGATTATTTATGATTTTAACGTGATATCTTGGGGGTGAAAAGGAAAGAAAGGATTGTAGCTTAACAGTGATGGGGTGTTTGTGTGTCGAGCTGGCAAGGGGTCAGTTGTACTGGCTGGTTTTGTGTGCCAACTTGACACAAGCTGGAGTCATCAGAGAGGAAGGAGCCTCAGTTGAGGAAATGCTTCCATGAGGTCCAGTTGTAAGGAATTTTCTCAATTAGTGATCAATACAGGAGGGCTAGTCCATGCTGAGTGGTACCATCCCTGGGCTGGTGGTCCTGGACTCTACGGAGAGCAGGCTGAACAAGCCAGGGAAAGCAAGCCAGTAAGCAGCTCCCCTCCAAGGTCTCTGAATCAGCTCCAGTCTCCAAGTTCCAGGAGTCACTTAACAAGTGTCACTAAGGGGGCTGGAGAGATGGCTCAGTGGTTAAGAGCATTGCCTGCTCTTCCAAAGGTCCTGAGTTCAATTCCCAGCAACCACATGGTGGCTCACAACCATCTGTAATGAGGTCTCGTGCCCTCTTCTGGCCTGCAGACATACACACAGACAGAATATTGTATACATAATAAATAAATAAATATTTAAAAAAAAAAAAAAAAAAACAAGTGTCACTAAGAAAGAACACCTGGAGACAACCAACCAGAAAGCAGGGAACATCCTGACACCCAGGACTGTTGAACACAGACCAGTGATCACATGTCAGAGCTGTTACAGCTGGCTTCCTTAAAGAAAGCGGTAGAGTAGATGAACCTCTGGAACAATCCCCAAGGTCCATTAGGTCCCAGAAATTCTGGAGAGCAGATGTAACACTAAGGTGGGGTTCCTGGTCAGGCATCCAGATCAGAAACACATGAGTGGAGGTAGAGAGAACGAGGTATGATTGACAGGGAACACAGCCGCTTCTTTGCTATTTCACAGCCAAGAGGTCACAAATGGCCACAGCCCAAAGAAGCAGAGGAGTGGCAATGCCTGGCTTCCTCAGTCACCCGACTGAGAATAAGAACCGTAGGCCTTTGGGCACTAATGAGTCCTTCTTCTCTGACCCAACATGTGTAACCCTGTTAATGTGGGTTTCAACCTGCACGGGATGACATCTGAACATTAGACCCTAGAAGAATCTGCCAAAGCAAGGACGTGTATGCTCCAGAGACTGGCTTGAAGGGAGTACCACATCCTTCCCCTTCTCTCTGGCAGGAGGGCACAGGAGGCGGGGATCTTATTGTCATTGGTCTGAATGTTAAGCCCCACAGAGCTAGATTAAAACCTTGACCCTTTTGTTTCAGATGTCATCCCGTGCAGGGTTGAAACCCATATTAACAGGGTTACACATGTTGGATCAGAGAAGAAAGACTCATTAGTGCCCAAAGGCCTACAGTTCTTATTCTCAGTCGGGTGACTGAGGAAACAATTTTATTGTAGATATGAAAGGTCTGGAAAGGTCTAGAATGAACCAGGCCATAAGGAAGGGGGGAAAAGAGAAGAGAGAGGGAAGAGGAGAGAGGACCAAGAAAGTACGTAGCCAAAATGGCAGGTTTATATAGGAATCAGAAAGTGGGGAAAGGGGAGGGATGGGGAGAGGAGGGGAGGAGAGGGAAAGGAGAGAAGGGGTGGGGTAGGTAAGCAAGACCAGCTCCTGGGCTGGGGAGGTTTAAGGTAGGGGTTGGGGTGAGAAGAGCTGGGTGGAGCCTCAGGTACTAATAGCGAGCCTTGTCCTGGGTTTCTTCGGGCCCTTTCACTGTAGGGATGATTTAAGACTGTTAATTAACACCCATCCTCCTTTCTCCTCCTGTGTCCAGAAGGGCAGGTTTCTCAGAGCTTTGAGGAGTTTATTTTTGCCCCTCACAGGGGTAAAAGACATTAATGTGGAACCCTTTGAGACTTCAGGGACTGGGCCCCACCCACAGAAGCCAAGAGGAGGCAAACATGAGTGACCATTGATTAGTAAATATCCGTCTTGCAAAGGAGCAGCCCCAGGCTGGGTTGACAGGGAAGTGGGGCGAGTGCACCCCAGTACACAGGGGCACTCAGGCTCCCTTATGCGGGACAGTTGATGAAATCATTCTGGGAACACGAAGACCTCTTCCTCCTCCCCTGCCAGACAGCCAGCTGGCCCAGTCCTAGGACCTACAGCACCACATTATTATGGCTCCAACAATTTGGGTCAGCACAATGTTTAAACTCTTTAGTGGAACCACTAATCTCCGTTAATCTGACTGTGAAGATGAGACCTAATGCTTAATACAAAAGCGTACCAAGTTGGTAATGCATGCGCCTCCCTCGGGCTGCCTTCAGGGGCGTGCCCTCCTGTGCAAAGGGCAGGGCCTTCGGGATTGCATTTCGCCATTAAAATTCTATCCGTGAACCTTCCTGGAAATCTGTCTACAAAGGAGAGCAGGGACTCAGGAGATATGGCCACCCTGGTGCACGTAAGATACACGCAAGGATTCTGGCTCTCTGGGTCTCTAGCCACTGCCATCTCCTCTTTCAAAGAAAGGGAAGCTAGGCAGTGAACGTGTGACAAGAGTGGGACTTGGCAGAGCTGTGACTTTATCTCTGGTTTGACTGGCCAAAGGCTGAGTAGTCCGTGGGCATAGAAGATGCTTTACACCTGTGTGACTTTGCCTAAAAGGGAAGGGTAGGGAAGGTACCTGGCTTCCTCATGAGAGAAACAAGGCTGAGGTCTCTGCTTTATTGAGGGGGCACTTACTTGGCAAGTTGTGACAGGGTACTTTGTGTCAGTGACCCTAACTATAAAATGAGTACTGGTCATTACGCCTTCATCTGGGCCAATGCTTCTCAAACTGTGATCCGTGGAACCCCATGAAGGAAAGGAGAACCACCGAAGATCTGCTTAAAATTTCACATTCTCATCCTCTAGAAACCCCACTGTGTGTGTATGTGTGTGATGTGTATAGTGTATGTATGTGGCATGTCTATCGACATGTTTCTGCATTTGAAAGTGCACACTATGTGTGCATGCCTGTAAGGCGACAGGCTGGCACCATGTGTCACCCTCTATCCCTGCCCATGTCACTCTTCGCGTCAAGGCCTCTCACTGAACCTGGGTTTCCCCAGCCAAGCAAAGCTGGTTGGCTCACAAGTCTCCAGGCTCCAGTGCTGGGACCAGGACAAGCTTCCGTGTGGGCTGATGACGTAGCTACAGAATCTGCCCTTAGGTCTTCACGTGTGCATGGCAAACACTCTGCCTCCTGTACCAGCTCCGCAGCCGTGGAAACCCCACTTTAATAGACTCTGCGGGTGGGCTCCACACGCAAAGTTCTATAGCCACAATCTAAGTTTCTCAAAGCCTTTGTAGCCACCCACACAGAAAAGCACTACGCATAAATCATAAAGTTTCAGAAGAGGAGTAGAGACACGCACTGTAGGAGAGCACTGGCCCAGCATGGACCAAGCCCTCAGTTCAATGCCCCATTCCACAGGGAAGGGGGTATAGATCCAGAGTACAGAAAGGCTGTGGCTTCTCTTTTGGAGTTAAGCATGCAAATACATCCATTACACTTGTGGTAAGGAAGCTGTTGTTCAATGGTTGTTTTATCAGCCACACCAATATGAACTCTACATCCAGATGAAAGAGACAAATGGAGTTTTGTTTTTTTTTTTTAAATCAATGGATTGGCTCTTATGGAAGTCATGAACGCAAACTGTTTAGCAAGAGGCTGCGTTTTTAATTTCTGGTAGACATTCCATAAAAAGATTAAAAATAAAATAAATAAAACCTCGTTCCACTAAACCTAGGAACAAATCATGACAGAGAGCCATCTCTGTCCTGTCTATGATGTTCTCTGATCCTTGGTTCTCAAAGGAAGACCACATTTGGGTTTTTGGCGGAGGGGATGGGGGGTGAGTTGGGGGAGGACAGGGTGGAAAGACAACAGGATGAGCCACATGACTAAAGTTGACTGTGCAAGAAGAGAATGGTTTGGGCTGGACACAGGTGACATGAGGCCACATTAGAATCTTGAGCAGTGGTAGGAATGATGGAGTTGGTATTTAAAAATTAATTAATTAATTAATTAAAAACCTCACTTCGCTATTGCCCTGGAGTCGAATCACTAGCTGGAGGAGGAGCACTTTGGGAAAGGGACTTTGCTGTCTATCTCTATGATAGCTTCCTCTACCAAAGTCCTGCATCAGAAACTTGGGTCCCAGAAAAAATTGATGTACTATGTGGGATACAAAAGAAAGGCTGAAACCTGCAGAGGTTTTTATGGGGGATGCTGGATGAGACATTCTAAAACGTGGGGGGAGGGGGGGTTCCTCCTCCACAGAAACGGTTTTCATGAATGTGTAGCTACATGCTAACAGTGGCTTCCACTTCTAAGTAGAGCTTATGAGTCAAAAACCCGAATACCAGGGTAGAGGGTGGCTCAGCCTTTAGAGGCTCTGGTTGCTCTCCCAGAAGACCAGGATTCCAAGCTCTGACATGGCCCCTAACAACGCTGTAACTCCAGTTCCAGGGGATCAGACGCCCTCTTCTGGCCTCCTCGGGCACTGCATGCACATAGTACACAGACATATTTTCAGACAAAACACCCATAATCATAAAACACTTTTTTTTAATTCTAATGAATATTTGGGGAGGAGGAAAAAAGAGGCTTGAGGTCCTGCGTTTGGTTCAAATGACGAGTCTCGGGAATCTCACAACACTGCAACTGTGAAATGTTCCCCGAGTAGGACGCTTCCAGCATGGGTCCGGCAACACCAGGAATTGGGCAGGCATTTGAGTCGGGCTTTCTGACTGTTCCTGGGATCCTCTCATCTGGCTGATATGGGTAGCCCCGTGAAAAAAACTGGGGAACTCTAGGTACCTGCTGTCTGTCACTCTCTCAGTCTTTAGCCTCAGGCAAGTCACTTTCCCCGCTAAGTGACTCGCTTTTCTAATATACAGGGTAAGACTGAGCCTAATCAGCCCCCAAGGTCCATCCTAGGAACAGAAGAGTGCAGACCATTTATAAGTTAAAAAGCAAGCTTTGCGTTCATGTTTTGCTACAGAGTCTATACCCAACATGACAGAGAAAAAGTTCTCAAAAGACGTATCTCCATAAATTAAAAACACGCAGTTAGAGGGCTGGAGAGATGGCTCAGTGGTTAAGAGCACTGACTGCTCTTCCAGAGGACCTGGGTTCAATTCGCAGCACCCACAAGGCAGCTCACAACTGTCTGTGTCTCCAGTTCCAAGGGACCTGACACCCTCACACCAATACACATAAAAATAAAAATAAATAAATAAATAAAAACACGCAGTTAGAAAGGTGGGCTCAGAAGGCACGCGGCTGTGGAGGACAGCTGGCCATCTTTGCATGCATTTAAGTCCAGTCTAAGGGTCTAGCTTCTGACGTAGCATCTGGTCACGGCCCAGTGGGGAGCTCCACCCTAAGGCTTCTGTGCATATCCCTCTTGGGCTTCCCAAAGGCTGAGTTAAGAATCCTCCAGTGGGGGAATTCTTTAGAGATTCCCTTCTCTAGTTTTTGAAGTTTCCCCAAAGGAAGCATGAGCCTAGAAGCAGATAGTCTAGTTAACTATTTCTGAAGGCAAAGAATTTGTTCATTCATTGTACGCGTGTGCACACACACACATACTCCATCTTCTCTGAACCCACCTTCACCTCCTCGTTGACACCCCACCCCCAGAACTGAGATCCCCAAAGGAAGAAGGCTCTTTTGTTTTGTTTTTAAAAATGGGGAAAAAATAACAATCCTTCTAGTCTCTTGGCCATTCATCATGCCTGTAAGAGCGTTTATTAATGTCCTGTCAATTGCCCCCGAGTGAAGGCAGCCTGTTAGCTGTCCTCCCTCCCTGGTAACTGTGTGCAAACACTGGTGATTAAGCGCCAGATTTAACATCCTCATGAATATTTAAGAGGTTGTTTTTGAAAGTTTCCTGTCCTTTTACACTAATAGCCCCATTAAAACCTGTTTACAAGCCAGTCAAGAGAGTTGCTGCATGCACTTAAAACAGAGAGCGCTCCCCCAAGAGGGGCCCTAGAATCACGTGAGGATCAATACACTGCTTAAAGTAAGACTGTCTGCCAGCTCCCAGTGGAACCCAGCCCCGGGAGAGCCACCAGAGGGCCTGGAAAGGACCCAACTTGTTAATTAGGGCAGTGGGGGGGGGGGAGCAAGCCCTCACTCCTGGGCTCCCTGCTACTTTGGAGGAGTGACCCCCAGCTCCAGTGACTTCATAGATGTTGCCCAAATGATGCTAGCATCATCCAAGCCAGAAAGGACACTTGTCCTGGCAGTTGCCCCAGCCCTGGACATTCTTTTGTGCCACCCAGTGAGGCTCAAACAGCTGAGGGTGATGGAGAGAGAAGCAGTGTGCAGTTGACACTCCACACTCCAAAGAGATGAGTACAGCAAGTTGGAGGACCCCAGCAGCGCAACAGTCTGGGGTCCTCCGTTCCCGATGTCCACAGCCTTCCACAAAAGTCTCCAAGCTGTCAATGGGGAGTGGGGGAGAAGTAATAAGTTATAATGTTTCGTGTGTAATGGAGCAGGAGGGAGCACAATACGATTCTTTTTAAAGTTTATCTAGAAGAGTTAGAATTTTTAGAGTTTGGAGGTCAAAAGAACTAATACTACCGCTATACATAAAATTTATCCACTGAATTCTTCTACACCGTGTTCCTATTTCATATTTCCACCAAAGTGCATTTAAACAAGTCGAGACAGATATATACACTGGAAAGCTAGGCAGCCGTCAAATGAGTTTGTTTCATACCCGTACAGCCTGGGATGGGTTCCCTGCCTCACCCTCCCTCAGACACCCCAAGTGTTTGATGCTGAGGGATTTCAGGAGGTGGTGAGAAACACAACCATGGTTAGACTTAGCGTTTGGTAAATGTGGTGATTAGCATCTGCAACCTGTATACCTGGGAGGCAATCCTCCAGCAGGGGTGCGAGGGATTGCCTGGGATTAAGGTCAGCCTCTGAGCAGGTCTATAAGGGATTGTCTTGCTTACGTTTGTTGGTGTGGGAAGACCCATCTGAATGGTGACTGGGACCATTCTGTGGGTAGCAGGATACTGAAATCAGAGGGTGAGCTGAGCTCTAGCATGCATCCTTGGTTTCTGCCCCTAGTTATACAGCTGCTCAAGCTCCTGCTGCTGGGACCTCCCTGCCCTTGAACTGGGGGCTAAAATCAGACCTTTCTCCCTTAAGTTGCTTTTGCCAAGTTTTTTTTTAATCTGTACATCAGAAAAGAAACTAAGATGGTAAGACCTGACCACCGCCTAAATTATTCTAAGCAGTCAAAACTTAGAGCCTCCTGATCATTGTCTCTGTTCTGGATACTCTTTGTCTTTTATGCCAAGACAGTAAAAATGCTCTGTGTGGTGTCCCCCATGCTGGCTCCTGGCTCTCCCAACTCCATAGGCAGTAGCAGTGGCTGCACAGTCTTCATCTGTGAAGGGAGGTTTGCCTCACAGAAACAGGAGCATGCTGCAGAGAGTTCATTGGGCTCCCTTTTCCACATAGACTAAGAGAAGTACTTGCCACGCATCCTCAGAGCACACCTCGGGTCTTTGAGAATCAGGAGTATGGAACAGAGAAAAGTTGCCAGACAATTGCCAGGTGCCTGCCTGTTGTGTTAGGAGCGGCGGGCTGGGCTGCGTCCCCGGCACCCCACATGGCTAGCTTATGCCCTGAAATAATTACATGGAAACTGTATTCTTTTAAACACTGCCTGGCCCATTAGTTCCAGCCTCTTATTGGCTAGCTCTTACATATTGAGCTAACCCATTTCTAATAATCTGTGTAGCCCACGAGGTGGCTTACCAGGGAAGATCTTAACCTGTGTCTGTCTGGAGTAGGAGAACCATGGCGACTCCCTGACTCAGCTTCTTTCTCCCAGCATTCTGTTCTGTTTACTCCACCCACCTAAGGGTGGGCCTATCAAATGGGCCTAGCAGTTTCATTATTGCTTAATTAATGAAATCAACAGATTGATATATGACACTCCCACATCACCTGCCCTATCCTGCTCCTCGCTGTGTGACCTCAGGCTTCCTTTTCTGGATTGCACAGTCTCTGAAGTCGGTCCTAGGTATATGCTGTCTGATTCTATGACTCCTATTTTACTGTCATGACATTCCAGTCCCTGGCATCAATTTCTCAAATACTTCCCGGAACAGTGTAATAGTCAGTGTGGTGAGGTGACCCAGAGGACCCCAGATCAGGCTGAGTCAGACCACAGCCCAAAGGCGTCCCCCCAACTTTCACTTTCTTCTCCCTGAAATTCGCAGTGTGCACCAGAAGCTGGTTCTGAAATTCAAGGTGTTGCCTGAAAAGCAAGGACCCTGAGATATCTCCCTTAGTGTTCAGTGTTATGACCTGACATCTTAGAGGGTAGGGCTCTGGGAAAGAAAAGGCCGTGGCATTGGACCTGGAATTGGGTTCTTGTCCTGATTCGCTGTCAATGCTGTATAGACGTTAACAAGTTACTCGGCATCCTTGACACCCACTTTCTAGTTCAGTGTGAACGATTCTGGCTTGGCGGATGAGTGCAGCCTTTCTGAGAGCCACTTAAGTGGTGCTTATCCAAATTAGGTGTCTCTCTCATAAGTCCTCCACTATCCCCCTGAGCATCCCTGGGGCATCCCAGCAGAGCCGTGGCCAGTCCAGTGTCCACATGTGAAGATGGCTGCCCATGTGGGAGAGAAGAGAGTAGAACACGATGATGATGAGATAAAGAAAAGAGAGATCAATTGATAATTATGAGAGAGGCCTGCTCTAAGTAGCTGGTGCTAGTCTTCCATTTGCTGAGAAGTATAACTAACTCTGCCCTCTGTATCTAAGTTGATTTTAAAATTCCAGTTATCATGAAGGCTGAATGGACGATGCGTATGAAGATTATTTGCACGCTGTGCAATGCTGTTCAAGTATGTCATTATTTCTTCATATTTATAGCATGGATAGGAAAATGTAAGGATGGAAGGAAGGGGATGATTAATAAGTAGGGTGATGGGTCCTGCCTTTCTCTCTTGGTAAGTTCAGCAAAGGCATCGAAAGTTCATTCAATATGAGCCTGTAAATCTCAAGCTCATAACCCAGACTCATGGCCAATCTAATCCTTCCTCTGAGTTGTGTATCTGCAGCAGACACTGTCGTGTGTCCAGGCCCAGCTTCTCCCTCTTAGAGACCCAGCATCTACCATAGTTTGACAGCAGCAGGTCTCTGCCCCCTGTAATTAATCGCCCAGCACGGTGATATCAATGCCAACAGCCTGGAGGGGTCGGTTCAGAAAGTGATGTGACCAGAAGTTTGCTTGACAGAGGTTTGAGAGAATACTTTTCCCTGTCGAGAATTGGGCCTATTTCCTCTCTCTTAAAATGAAGATTCTCTCTTTAGAGTGGAGGCTACTGTAACCTTTGACCCTGAAGCAGTAAGTGTAAGAAGAAAGCTAGCATGCCAGTGGGGCAGATCACATCTTGCTTCTTCCGTGGTCTGAGCAGGACTGCCAGGAATGAGCTTCCTCCTTCCCAGAATTCTCCTGTTCTCATCACCCTACTTCCTGTCTGATTGACCCATCTGTACTTTCTGCCTGGCCAATCAGCGTTTATTTAAAACATGATTGACAGAATACAGACAATTCTCCCGAACCATACATGTCCACCAGTGAATGAATGAACAAAAAGTATCCCTACGATGGTAAACTGTTTGGTCGTTAAGAAGAAAAGAAGCCCAGCCATGGTGGTGCACACCTTTAATACCAGTACTCAGTAGGCTCTATGAATCTGAGGCCAGTTTGATCCACATATCAGGTTCTAGGGCAGCCAGAGCTGTGTATTAAGACCCTGTCAAACCAAAGGAAGTGGGAGGGGGAGAGGAAGGACTGGAGTGATGACTTGTTGGTAAAGTTTTGCCAAACACAAGCAAGAGGCCTTGAGTTCAATTTTCAACACCCACAGTCCACTCCTGTAATCCTATCCCTGGAAAAGCAGAGACAGGGGAGCTCTCAGGTTCAGTGAGAGACTCTGTCTCAAAGAAATCAGGTCGAAGAGCTGGAGAGAGGGCTCAGGAATTGAGACCACACGCTGCTCTTACAGAAGATCCAAGTTCAGAACACAGCATCCACGCTGCACAGTTCACCCCCCGGACCTCCAGATCCAGGGGGTCAGATACCCCCTTTGGATTCTGAGAGCACCTGAACTAACATGGAGAGAGAGAGTTCTTAAACAGGCTGCAAAATGGATGAGCCTCGGAGACATTGCAATAAATGAAATAAACTTGTCACAAAAAGACAAATTGTGTATGATTCCAGTTGTAAAGAGGGACCTGAAGTAGTCAGACTTGGAGGAGACAGGAGAAGACCTGGGAAAGGTAAGGGTGGGGCGTGTGCCGTAATGAGGTCGAGGCTTGACCTGCAAGAGAAGAGTTCTAGGGATCCGCTGCACAACACGGATGCAGTTAACACTGCGGAACTATACTTCCGAGCACCGAGATAAATCCTGCGTTAGTGTACTTCCCACAGTCCTTATAAATCGATAGGGTCATTAAACGTTTTCTAGGATGGAGATGCAGATCTTTTCTCCACAACCCAGGATTCGAGGACTACCCCCTTCCCTACTCTACCCTCAGAGAAAAGCCAAGCTCATTCTCAGCGATGACTAAGAGGAGGGGCAGCAGGCGCAGCCCCTACTCAGAGTGAGTTCCACTTGGGAGAAGTTAGCCCTCCCTCCCACGGTTGACTGCTCTGACTCCTTCTGTCCAAAAGCACTAGGAGGCGGCTTTTGGACAGAATTAAAGTGAGCTGCCTTTGACATCACCCATTTCATCCTCTCCATTCTCAGAGGCAGAAGAGGGGAAATATTTTATCCCGGATCCCACCCAGCCTTAGCGACAGTAAAGACTAGAACCATCAGAGAGCTTTGAGAACCGGCCCCTCCCCTCGCTCTCAGGTAAGTCCGTGGGAGTATTATTTAGCGTTGCTAAAGAACTTCCTATTTGCAAAGTGCTTCGGGCTCATCTATTATTCATGCACTAATGAGAATGCTTAGATTGGGCCTTTTCTCCAAGGAGCTCAAAGCACTTTGTAAATGTTAACTCATTCACCCCATGGGACCTACAGAAATCCTCACCCCTCGCCTCTGCACTTGGTAAAGCAAAGCCGGGCAGAGAGAGCAAGCACACTGGAAAGCAGACCTGGAGGCAGGACGCGGCTGCTCCTCTTTCTCTGTCTTCTCCCTGCCTGATCTGGTTCCTGGTGCCGAAAGACAAGAATCCAAGGCGAGATTGCGCTGAGGCTGTACAGTGTACAGGGCACAACAGTCAAAGGACTTAAGTTCTAGATGGAGGGGAATTAAGGGGATATAAGATGAATGTTTTCTAGGAATAACTGTCATCAGTAACTAAGCGTTCACCATACAGCAAATCCCCAAATTGTCAGCTGTTTTAAGGAAGTCTCAACTTCTCTTTATGATTTCACAGTGACTGTGGCCTTTTGCCCTAGGTGTGGGCAGGTGTGCTGGATTCAGTCTGTGGCTGGGATTAAACTATTCTGACCAAAAGCTACTGAGGGAAGAAAAGAGTTTCTTCCAGGTTACACTTCGGGCCGCAGTCTGACACAGAGGGAAGCCAACGCGGGAACCTGAAGCAGAAAATGGGGGACACTGCTTCCTGGTTCACTCAGGGCTCATGCTCAGCTTTCTTAGCCAGCCTGGGATCACCCACCTAAAGGTGTGGCCACTCACAGTGGGCTAGTAAGTAGTAATAAAGTTGATGCCTCACAGACATCCCCATGAGCCAGTCTGATTGGGGAAACTCTTCAGCTGAGCCTCTCTCTTCCAGATGACTCTGGGTTGTGCTGATGATAAAACCTAATGAGGAAGGCAAGCTAGGCAGCTTTCCCATGGCTACCCCTGGTCATGGCAGCATGGTGACCAGTGATCACTTCTAACTCCAGGGTCTGAACTTGAGCGATCCCTGCAGTGCTGCCACATCTCGGTGCTGTGGCATAAAGATGGCAGAAATCACGGTCTGGCCACGTTGCAGACTCCTGTTCTTGGAAAGAGTTACTCGCCAACGTCAACAGGAAAACAGAGAATGGGAATATTTAATAGGGGATATTTCCACCCTTTCTTCCGGTGTTCCAACTATGGCTTGCTCTAAGAATAACCCTGTCCATGAATGGATACGACCACCGTTTTCTAGAGTGTCCATCCTCTCACCAACCATAGCTCTGGGTTTGTGTCAGTATTTCAGCCTGATGCTGATATGATGCCCGCATAACAAGTGCCCAGACACTGGTGGGGTAGAAGGTAATGTGACTTCAAGAGAAACCTTAAGGCACATGGTTTTGTTATTCTACATTTAAGGCTACAGATGTAGGTCATAAATTTCTCTAGATAAGAGATCAATGATCTACAAGTGTGATTGAATGTCCCCAGCAGCACAGGTGTAGCAGAGAGTTCTGAAGACATCGATGAAGTCATCTTTGTGCTCCCACAGTTTGTATCGCAGGTTAAATGCATGATGGAGACACACCAGAGATGACAAATGAAGGCCCAAGACAAAGGTACACACAAGACTGGGGGCCAGAGCCCAGTGTAGTGGGGAGATGAGGGCTAGGAAGGCTTTGTAGAGGAGGTGGCATCTGAACAAGACCTAAAGGGAAGGACAAAACCAGCCAAGCAGAAAGGAAGCTGTTCCCTTGAGAAAGTACACAGAGCTAAGACAAGGCAGTGAGCATGCTCTGTGGTCAGAGTTAGAGAAAAACCAGGCCTTGGGGATCAGGGCTCTGGGACATAGCACAGAGCACTTGAATTGCCAGCCCTTGGCAGTGACTGGACAGCACCTATTCAACGTGAAGCTGGTTCCCAGAGCCTGTTTCAACACTCACGAAGAAAGAGAGTTTTGGTTAAGCCAAGCTGAGTGCAGACTCACTGAGACTCATAACTTGAGTTCCTGGAGGCAAACCTGATAGTCAATAAAGAGGCAGTGCAGTCCAAACAATATTAAACTTCCTGGGAATGCAGTAATTAGAATCTCAAACACTAATAAAAGAGTGTACAGTTAATTAGCAGGAGTCATAAAAGTCTAAGAACAAATATGCCATGTATTAAACACAACAAATGTGATTGCCGCACACCAACTGAAAAATTAAATAGAGACTGGAAAGTGAAAGCGCTCGCCGCAACCCAGTCAGCCAGAAGCGGAAACAGATTCTCCTGATCTCAGCGCCCACAGTTCCTCAGGACAGTGTTAGCACCATCACTCAGCCTTTCTGCCGAATCGGAATGTTTTCTTCCTCCTTAACCAGCTTCACTTCCTTGACGAGCCAAAAAAAAAAAAATCTGGCATATCTGGGCCACATATTGTTTTCTCAGCCTGGAGACACACGGACACACATATGCACGTGAGGGCGTCCACATGCTTCTAACTGGTTTGAAATAATATTTTTAGATTTAATTATTTATGAAGTGGGGTTCTCCCATGCTTTGGCTCACGTATGGAGGCCAAGCAACAACTTGCAAGAGTTGCTTTTCTCCTTCTACCTGAGGGTTCTGGAGTCTGAAATTGAATCATCAGGCTTGGCAGTAAGTTCCCTTACTGAGCTACCTTGATGGCTCCTGTCTTAGTCAGTGCTCTATGGCTGGGAAGAGTCACAGACCCTACAGCTATTACAAAGCAGAGCTTTTCAGTGGGGCTTCTTACAGTTTTAGAGGTTTAGCTCATTCATTGTCATCACGATGGGAGAGCATCACACACACACAGGCAGATGTGATGCTGGAGAAGTAGCTGAGAGTTCTATCTCTGGATTCCAAGGCAGCAGGAAGAGAGACTCTGGGCTTGTAATGGGCTTTTTGAAACCTCAGATCCCACACTCCCTCCAACAAGGCTGCACCTCCTAAGCCTTTCAAACAGTGCCGCTCCCTGACAACCAAATATCCAAATCTATGAGCCTATGGGGATCATTCTCAAAAACACCACAATCCTAGATGGCTTTATGTGTAAGTGAGCTCAGACTGACCTGGCCTCAAACTCATAGAGATCCGCCACTGGACAAGTCTTACATTGATCTTTAGGCCTCCTTGATGAAAGAGTTCATGGGAGAATACAACCCTTCAAAACAGTGCTACCAAATAAACAAATGAACAAATTTGATCACGCTTCTGGATCTAATTGCCAGTTTCTAGAAAATAAAGAGAAAAGAAGAACCTAACATCATACGGATTCAGGTAGAAAAATCTAGGCTAAAAAAAAAATAGTTTAGTGAAAGCAATCTAGCTTTTTCAACAAATAAAATGTAAAGACAAAAAGAACTGGGAATGTACCTGTAGTAAAATGTGTGCCACATGTGCCTGAGAGCATGGGTTCAATCCTTCACGTGTGTGTGCATTTGTGTGCATGTGTGTGTACATGTATGTGCATGTGTACGCGTATGTGCGTGCGTGTGTGTGTGTGCATGTCTGTGTGTGTTTGTGTGTGGAGGGATCTGTAGGTTAAAAAGTGAAAAGACATTCACACTCTCTGGCATTCCCCAGATATGCTGAAAACCCTATGGCCTACATGTGGACATTAGAGTCACTTTATTTATAACCAGAAAACTTGGACATATCCTTCAGTCAATGAGGGGGAAACTGGGGTACATCCAACAACAGAACATTACTCCTCGGGAAAAACAACCAAGCCATGAAAAGTGGACGCATAAGTGCTTATTTCAAAGTGAGAAAAGATACTATGAACGGGTACATACTGTGTGGTTCTGACTATATAGTATTCTACAAAGGGCAAAACAATGGAGACAGTAAAAATATCCAGCCTTCATAGGAGTAACTGTGTGGAAGAAGAGGACTTTGGGGACAGCAAAACTATTCTATATAATAATGGAACAGAGATACACTCCAGTTTGTCTACATCCTCAATATTTCAATAGCAAGAATGGATCCTCATGTAGATAGCAACTTAGGTAACAATGATGCTCACTGGATGTAAGGAACGAGTCCTTTGCACGGATATGACCATAATGGAGGAGGCTATGTTTGTGGGGGACAGAGGAATAGGGCAAATCTCTGTACTTTCCTTTCAATTTTGCTGTGAATTCAAAAAAAATTGTTTGGCTCTTTTTTTTCTTTGAGACAGGGTCTTACCATGTAATTCTATTACCATATAATAGAACTCACTATTTAAACCAGACAGGCCTTGAACTCAGAGAGGTCCACCTGCCTTTGCCTCCCAAGTGCTGGGATTAACAGTATGTGCCACCATACTCATCTGAAAAAGAGGAATAATTTTTATTTAAAACTTTAAAGACAACTGCAGCATATGGATTTTGTTTTAATGTTATTCACACATATTGAAAATATGAACACTAGTGAGCTGGACATTTAATATTACTAAAAATTGTTCTTCAGTATTTGTGACATAATAGACCTAGTAAGAATTTATTTTCCATACTTTTTGAGACCCTTCCTAAGACAGTCACAGCTGAAGCTGTGCTGCGGCAGCTGCTGTAGATGGAGTGAGACCCCTTGGACTGTCAAGTCCGGAAGCCGAAGGAGCACACGGATCCATTGCATTATAGTATCACTGTCGTGTATGTTTGAGACTAAACATAAAGGAAATAATTTAAGTCTGAAAGTGGGGGTGTGCTTGACTTGGCTCCTCAATTTGCCTGAGGAATTTTGTCAATTTTGTCTGTCATTCTTCAGGTCGGAGAGCATAAACTCCCCGACTCACACCCTGTAGGGGCTCTGTCTTCACCCAGGGTCAAAACCAAGGTCCTAGCAGCACTGTATTCCTGAAAACAACAAGCCTGCTTCCACTGAAGCCTCTAAAGCTGGGCTTTCCTTGGCCTCAGATTTCTTACCCCAAGTCTCCTCGTTGCTGAGGAGCCATTAGCAGAGGAAAGCCTTCCCTGTCAATGCTACTTCAAAAGCAAAGTCATCCAACCTTCATCACCATCTCCTTATCCCTTTCCTCCTTTGCATCCATGGCATGTATCACCATGGAAACGACCATATACATGGTTCACTGATGATGTGTGTGTGTGTCTTTCTCCCCCAGCTAGAGAGCACGCCCCATGGAGGCATGGCTTATTGCTTGTTTGCCACTGACTTTGAGTGACTGTCACTAGACATACGTAAAATGGGTAAGTGGGGTCACACTGAAGACAGGAGACTGCTAAGCCATGCTTCTAGATGCCAACGAGAGGCCCTGCTTGGAAGAGCTAACCTGGGTGGGATGCTGTGTTCCAGGCTCTCCGTTGTTATGACAGAATACCAGAACAAGTCAACTTGACAGAAGAAAAGTCTATTTTGGCTCACAGTCTTGGAGCTCTCAGTCCCTGGTCAGCTGACTCCAGTGTTCTCAGATCTGTGGCAACGTGGGATAATGCCTCACCTCATCACACCCAGGAAGGAAAAAGAGACAGACACAAAGAGGTAACTGTGCTACACCCTACTTAAAATATCAACTAGTTTTTTATTGTTCTCCAAATGGTATCTGGTCTCCTTATGTTCCAAATTCCTGATGATAGAGGAAGGGCTGTGCCTTCATCTAATGTCCCATCTGCTCACCATGACTCTAAGCTACACCAGACCATACCTTTTTCAGCTCCTACCAGAGAGGCCACATCCTCTCATTTAGGACAAGGGCATGATATCATGAGATGGCTTCTAGACCACATTCTGGAGCCCTAGCTGTCAGATGGATATATATAAACATATGTATAAACATACCACACTCTTTCAGCCAAGGAAATAAAACTAAAGAATATGGGAAGAGGGGCCCAGGAATGCGTAGTGCAATGGGAGAGAGCTGACCTAGCCTATGCGAGACCCTGGGTTTGATTCCCCAACACTATAAAAGAGGGAATACTGATTTAACTGAAGTCTTGTCTGACTGAGGAAAGATAAAATCAGTGACTTTTCAGGCTGCAACTCTGAAACTAGGATACTTTGCTAAACATGGAAGTTGAAGGATGCCCAGGAAAGCGAACTGTGGGAGCTGAGGACACGGGTCTGACTGGAGCCCATCTCTAATCACTCGCCTGTGTGACACACACACACACACACACACACACACACACACACACACACACACAATTGTCTTCTGGGAAATGCACCCCTGGTGGTAGTTTCTGTAATCTCAGCTTCAATATGCTTTGACTCGTGGTCAAATCAATAGGAATCAGATGTCATAAAGAATGTTCTATTAAGGATCCTGAGAGATGACTCACTCGGTGGTTAAGGGCACCGGCTACTCTTTCAGAGGATCCAGGTTCAAGTCCCAGGATTCACTTAGCAACTCACAAATGCCTGTAGCTCCAGTCTCAAGGGATCCATTGCCCTCTTCTGGCTTCTAAGGGCAGAAACATACATGCAAGTAAGATACACATAAATTTAAAAATAAATGTTGTTGTTGTTATTTTAAAGAATGCTCAATTAAGAGAATACAGCCACATGTGTGTTTTGTTTGGAGTCTCCCTAAAACAGGTACCACAACAAGAGTTTGAGAGCAGACAGTTATATGGGAAATAATACCAGGAAGATGTGAAGGGAAGCAGGGACTCAGGCAGGGAAGGAAGGAAAGGAAAACCAAAACAGCGAGTGATCCACTCTGCAGACCGCTGGACTCGGTGATGTTGGGAGAGAGACAGAACACCAGAGCAGGCTGGCCAAGGACCAGGTAGCCAGGCCTCTTCACACCTACTTCTCTCAATCAGTGGCCAGGTCTGTTCCCCCAAGGCCTGAAGTCCTCAGCACCTCCCACCTGCAAGGAGCAGCTTAGGTGCCTGCAGTGGGTAGGCCAGAGATGCGTATCCAGAACAGTTAGTGTGGGTACGGTTTGAGCAGGGTGCCCACAACACGGCCAACAACCGGGACCTTCAAGAGGGACATCTCTCCAGCTTGCTTTTAAAGTCCTACCATTTTGGAAGGGGGGGGGAGTATTAAGTGCAAACAAAACCAGGTCCTGAGAGGGACAACGGCTCCAATCGCTCACTGTGATTTTTACTGCTGCGCCGTGTCCGTGTGTGCATTCTCACTTGTGTAAGGTAGAAAAAAGTGTCAATTCAGCACCGTTTGGGTAGGGCGGCCTTGATGTCTGCTGTCGAAAGCCCCGTTGGATGCCCAGAGCAACTGCTGCAAATCTCTGTGGCCTAAACAACACTCCATCATGTTCCTGGGCTCTGCTGCTTCAGGAAAGATTCCGAGTCACTCAATTAGACGCGCACAACTTCTGTTAGGAACCCACCTGTGGGCTAGAGAGATGGTTCAGCAATTATGAGCACTGGCTGCTTTTCCAAAGGACCTGGGTTCAATTTCCAGCACCCATGTGGCAGCTCATAACCATCTGTGACTCCAGTTCCAGGGAATCCAACACACATAAAAATTAAAAAGAAAAAAAAATTTAAAAAAGAAAGTAACCTACCTGCACGCAAACCACTGGACCCTGGGCACTCATTCCTTAGGATAAAGGAAGGGAAAGATATTGCTTTGGATTTTTTTTAACCCATACAGGCATTTTTAAAATAACAACAAAAAAATGTTTTCCCCTGAAGGTATTTCTAGAAAACAAAATCAAAAACAGAAACAGAACTTTCATTCTTTTTTTTTTTTAAGACAAAGTCTATACAGCCCAGAATTTGCTGTTTAGACCACATTGACCTCAGACTGCTGGCCTGTCTCTGCCTCTGGAGTGCTGAGATTAGGGGCTGTGTTCCACCATCACCAACGCCATTGCAAGAGATTTTGTAGTAATAAGGGGCGGTGGGGCTGCGTCCCTGGCACCCCAGCCGCCTGCTCGGCTAGCTTATGCCTGAAATAACAACACACAAACTGTATTCATTTAATCACTGCTTGGCCCATTTCTATCTAGCCTCTTCTAGGCTAATTCTCACATATTAATTTAGCCCATTTCTAACCATCTGTGTAGCGCCCCTAGGTGCGCTTACCGGGAAGATTCTAGCCTATGTCCATCCCGGGTCGGAGCTTCATGGCGTGCGTCTGCCTGGGAGCTGGGAGCATGGCGTCTCTCTCAGGCGTCTGCTCCCGAGAGGAGAGCAGTCGAGTCTCTCAGCTCACTTCCTCTTCCTCCCAGCGTTCTGTTCTGTTTACTCCTCCCACCTATCTTCTAACCAATAAAATGGGCCAAGGCAGTTCCTTTATTAGCCAATGACCTTCTTCCATCAAGATTTCTCTGGGGATAGGGGAGATCTTCAAAGTCTTAGACTTTCTTAGGCTTTCTTCACAAATTTCAGCTTATGACCCACCAGAAGACACATGCAGGAGAGAGCTCTTTTCAGTGCAGTTCCTGCGATAAGGTGTCCATGCAGCTCTCACACCCCCAAGTTCACCAGTGCATCCACAGTAAGAAACTATGTAAGTGCAGAGACTGCCGCAAGGCATTGACCCTTGAACCCACCCTACTCAGTCACAAGAGGAGAGGAGCCACACAAATGAGAAGCCATACAAACAGGAAGTGTTTTAGTCAAGACCCACCAACACAGACACACAAACTTAAGACACACCCACCAACACAGACACACCGACTTAAGACACACCCACCAACACAGACACACAAACTTAACTTAAGACACACCCACCAACACAGACACACCAACTTAAGCCCTGTCAGCTGTGCAGAGTGTGGTCATTCTGTCCATCAACAGGGAACTTTCGAATGCTTTGTAAAGGTAAATTTTAAAAAGACTTCTGTATTCAGATTTGAGTCCTCCACAAAAAAAATTGGATGAGAGATAGACATCTATACATACACACACACACATACATACATGATGTATAGATAGATGATAGATAGATAGATAGATAGATAGATAGATAGATAGATAGATAGATGTGCCAGGTCTGTGTATAACTGCTTCACCTTCTGATAAATGGATAGATATAGATAGATAGATAGATAGATAGATAGATAGATAGATGATAGATAGATAGATAGATAGATAGATAGATAGATAGATAGATAGATGTGCCAGGTCTGTGTATAACTGCTTCACCTTCTGATAAATGGATAGATATAG
This sequence comes from Microtus oregoni, assembly GCF_018167655.1. Lineage (NCBI taxonomy): Eukaryota > Metazoa > Chordata > Mammalia > Rodentia > Cricetidae > Microtus > Microtus oregoni. The sequence goes on along the minus strand of NW_024543833.1, from coordinate 369,060 downwards.
ATAGATAGATAGATAGATAGATAGATGATAGATAGATGATAGATAGATAGATAGATAGATAGATAATAGATACATACATACATGGATAGATGGATGGATGGACAGATCAGCAATTCCCACTGCTCCCCATCCCAAGCCCCAGGTTGCCATTAGGCACACCTTCTTCCTCCAGTACATCCCAGTCCGCTTTCTAAACCCAAGACCTTTAGTTAGCATTTCTGTCCCTTCAGACTGGAGGAGTGAATGTGTGAACTGCTAAACTCCAGCAGGCTAAGCATCAACCAGATGGAAGGTACAGAGTGCGATCAGATTCACAGAAAGCCTCCTCTGAGGAAGACTTGGGCTTAGCATTAGAAAGGGGATGGGGACCTACAATTTCAGCATCCCAATGACTGTGATATTTTCACTTATATGTCACTCTTTTCAATTCTGTTTTTTTTTTTTGCCTCTTCCTCTGCTCCTCCTCCTCCTTCTGATTATATTAATAGCAGTAGCAGTATTTGACAGGGTCTGACTATACAACCCCCACTGGCCTCTCACTCCAGATTCTCTTGTTTCAACCTCCCTACTGCTCCCACAGATTTCTTGATAAGTTGTTTTTTGCTGGTTGAAAAGAAAAACAAAAAGCAGTTGCCTGGTGGTGGTGGTGCATGTCTTTAATCCCAGTATTCCAAGAGGCAGAGATAGGTGGATTTCTGTGAGTTCAACATCAGCCCCTGATCTACAGAGCAAGTTCCAGGACAGGCCCCAAAGATACAGAGAAACTCTGTCCTGAAAAAAAAATGAAGAAGGAGGAGGGGGAGAGGAGAAGGAGAAGGAGAAGGAGAAGGAGAAGGAGAAGAAGAAGAAGAAGAAGAAGAAGAAGAAGAAGAAGAAGAAGAAGAAGCAGTTACACAGAAACCACCACCATGTGTGAAGTGTTAAGAGGCCTGTGTTCTGTGCAGCTCTGTACAGTAGTTTGATCATGGACTCCTCAAGTTAATCACAATTGCATGCTGACTCATTTGTGTGTTTTATGCTGTTATTAATGTTTGTGTTAATAGAAGCCATACAGAAGGCTGACATCCAGCCTGCATCACCATTATGCCTCATCTAGCACCTCACCTAGCCAGGCAGGGCAAACCCTTGGCAAAATTGTAAACTATGTTGTTCCTCTTCTAGGATTCCTTTCTTTTTCTGTCTCTAGACTGGCAGATAATCCCTTTCCTTTCTCATCTAGTTGACTGGCATTTTCACACTTTTTATATTTTCAAGCCAACCAAAATATAGTCTCAGGGAGAAGTTTGCTAGACTCATTCACAATGTTGTAAGTGGAGCTTAAAGAGATCCAGGGGTCATAAAAACTTCTGAGATTCTTGAATGTCTGCTGGATTCTGGCCTGTACAAAAGCCTATCAGTTTTTTTTAAAGAGTATTTATCTTTTTTTCAAATGTTCTATGTTATTATTTTAAGTGTGTGTGTGTGTGTCTGTCTGTCTGTCTGTCTGTCTGTCTGTCTGTCTGTCTGTCTGTGAGTGGGTTGTGCCCATGAATGCAATGCCCTCAGAGGACAGAAAAGGGTGTAGGATCCTTTGGAGCTGGAGTTACAGGCAGTTGTGTCCACTTGACCCAGGTGCTGGGAATCAAACTTGGGTCCTTTGGAAGCACAGTACATGCTCTTAACTGCTGAGCCATCTCCCAGTCCTTATCTATAGATTTTTATCCCTACTTCTCACTTCCTGCTTGTACCAAGTTTTAAAAGAAAAAAACTATGATTTTTTTTTTTGCCTTATCGGATAATCAAAAGGAGAAAGAGACTAAGACAGCCTCTCCTTCAAGAGCCTCTCTCCGGGCTGGAGAGATGGCTCAGAGGTTAAGAGCATTGCCTGCTCTTCCAAAGGTCCTGAGTTCAATTCCCAGCAACCACATGGTGGCTCACAACCATCTGCAATAGGGTCTGGTGCCCTCTTCTGGCCTGCAGGTATGCACACAGACAGAATATTGTATACATAATAAACAAATAAATAAATATTTTAAAAAAAGAGCCTCTCTCCATGAGACAGCTGAGCTTTGAAATAAGCTTAATCTATTTGTATCATAATGAAAAGGAACTGACAAACCTGGCCTTTTCATGTTATTAAATACATTTCTGCTGCTGATCAGCCAGATAAATACAGAACATATGTGATCCAAAAATCAGAGCAAGTAAGCATATCAGTTAATAATTGCTAGTAAAATTGCTTATATGATCTATCACAGTAAAGATGGCTTAAAATACCAGAGGGTCAAGTCAGATGTGGATCTAAAATATTTGTGATTCTGCCATTACTTCCCCAGATGACTCTGTAGGTAAAGATTCTCTCTGCCCTCACAGACCCCATGTGTCAGGGTCAGGAGAATGAGTTGATGGGATCTTATGCATTGGCCTACAAATAGAAAATACCTAGAGAGAGATGAGTAGCTCCTGGAGAACATTTTTGTTAAAACATTCAGAGTTTAATGGGAAGAAAAAGCCATTAATCTTTAGATTTATTGGCATCAAACAGGAGCCAGGGTCTAACTGTTTACCTGCACAGTTCTGGGCACCGTTCGGGCCCCATGTGCACCCCCAAAGCAAAGCTATTTCTACCAGAAATGAGCTGCCTCAGACCCTGCTGAGAGCCTCTCTAGAGTGACTTGTGCGTGCCGCTGGCTGTTGATGTTTGTCTGCCTTGATCGTGCATCCCACTCTTTAAACCATGCCCTCGTAGAGAATTCAAGTCCATGCCTGTGGCCCATTGCTGTCTATTCAGTATTTCCTTTGGAGTATGTGTCTCAGTCCCAGAAACTGTTTGACCTTTGCTCTTTGGAGTGTCTGAGTTTGCTTTCCAGGGGAGTCAGGCATACTTGACTTTATGAAACTTCAGGGTACTGAAAACCACCAAGTTAATGGCTCTGAGAGAGGCACAGTCCACTTCAGAAGTCAAGCACCCCACCCCTCCCCAAGCTTTTGGTTTCCCACTACATGAATTGAAATAAAGAAGTCATCAACTTCCACCAAGACTTTGACATTGGAAAAGACAGGAGTCTAGTGCCTAACTCAAAGACCCTGAGAACATTATCATCTTCTGTTTTGTATTAGTCCATTCTCCTTTGACATGGTTATACTTCCCTGAGAGTAGGCAATACGTAAACAAAAAAGGTTTCTTCACCAGATTGGGTAGTGAACTCTTATAACTCCAGTGCTAAGAACATAAAAAATCAAGATTTCAAAGTCAATCTCATCTACACAGTGGCTTTGAGGCCAGCCTGGGCTGAATGAGCGCCTCTTCAAAAACAAAAAGTAGCTGGATGTGGTAGTTCATGCTTAATCTCAACACTCAGGAGGCAGAGGCAAGTGGATCTCTGACTTTGAGACCAGCCAAAAATATCTAGTGAGACCTTCTCAAGTAGATAGAGAGGAAGATAGAGAGATAGATGATAGGTGGGTAGATAGATAGATAGATAGATAAGATAACAGATAGATAGATGATAGATAGATAGACAGATAGATAGATGATAGATAGATATCTTTTAAAAAAAACAATGATTTCTTTATGCACAGACTTCAAGATTCAGCATCTCCATCTGCATGAATTTTAGTGAGGACATCATACTAGAAAGTATCACAGTAAGAAAGGAAGTTAAAAGAAGCAGGAGTCAGCCCTAGTGTCTTGACTTTATTCCTTTCTTTCTTTTTGTGTGTGTATGAGAGAGAGAGAGAGAGAGAGAGAGAGAGAGAGAGACCAGAGACCAAACCCAGGGCCTTACTACTGAACTACATTCATAGTCACGTGTTCTCAAGAAAACTAATTAAGAGTCCCCAGAAAATCCCAGGAATCACTTCTGCCATTTCTGAGGTCAAACACCCATTGACCAAAACACCTCCCAGTTTTTAAAGCTCCACCCTTTCAAACTCCACTATCTCTTAATACTGCTGCATTGAGAACCAAACATCCAACACATGAACCTTTGGGTGACAATCCACAACCAAACCTGGACTATAATATATCTCCAAATATATTTCCTCAAATACCAGTTTCAAAATGAACTGTCATGAATCTGCCTTATGAATAGAGAATTATAGTCCAAATGCAGTTAAAGTGGGCCACATCTACTTAATAACATTACAAGGATAAAATGGCATGATGAATATAAAGTGGCCCACAGTATAACTTATTAATTGAGAGCATATTTTGAAACCTAAACAGATGTTAACTTGAAACCAGGTTTTGCTACTTACCTAGCTGTGTGGTCTTGAGAAAAAGGCACCCTCTCTGAGCTTCAGTTTTCAAAGACAGTGATTCCAACCGCAAGGGAGACACATGATAATTCAATGAAAGGGTCTTCATATAGATAGCATATAAGTATTTTAACTGTGAACGTATTTTTCCTTCTTTCCAAGAAAATACTTCAAGAATGAGTCAACATGTTCTTACTGTTTTATTGCTACAGTGGGTTAAGACAGCATCTCCGGAGCCTCCCACTTACCTCCTGCCTGCTTGTCATAAGCTCTTGCCTATGCTCTGCCAGCCCTGTGAAAACAGGCTTGTAAACGGTTACTAGCCTGCTTATTTGGGACTAATAAATTGGGATCTTTACTTTCTGTGCCTTACCAAAGATGTGATTCTCGCCCTCTTCCTGCCACTCCACACCACTCCGGAGACCTTATAATATTAAACTATGGGATGGCATCCTTGTCCCCAGAGACACCCTTCAAAATAGCAGACAACATTTTCAGTATTTTAACGGTTGATTTCTAAGGGTCTGTCTTCTCAGCTGCGCATGCTGTGGGGGTTCGCAGCAGAAAGGAAAGGAAAGCAAATTACATGAAATCCACAGATTGGCTTAGGCCAGTCTTGGGGAAACCTTGGCATCTCCAAGCTCTACACTGGCTTCCGGTCCTGTACTCGAAATCCCAAATAAGATTAAAGCAGGCTGGGAGTGGAGTGGGGTTTAGAATAGTAGCACTTGGCAAAAGGAGACCACCTCCTTTTGCAGGGGACAGGATAGTTCACCTGACAGTGTAGAGAAGTGATCCGTGTTCCAAAACTCACCAAAAAAAAGTACTTAATTATTCCACTGTCTACAGAACAGATTATATCCTACCTCCCAGTCCTTGAATTAGAGAAGGAAGACAATCTATTTCAGTTGTAATTAACATCAGACGCGAGGGATTTCTCTGAAATGTTGTTCCCGGTAACTTTTCCCCCAAGAGGATAAATGCCCTCGTGCCTGAGTTCCCCCACAGACATCTAACTGGATTCCAAACCCGGAAACTCTTAGAAAGAGGAGGGTTTCCTGCGAGACTGTCCACTTGTTCGCATGCTGATCACGTCGCTGTCCCTCAGTATTTTAAGCGCCCCGATCGCCTGCGGTGCGGGTCACATTTTTGTACTTTGATTGCACCCAGGACTAGACAGGGACCTTTCTCCCAGGGAGATCTGAGAGGCCAATCCCCAATCTAAGCGCGGGAAGGCGCCGCTGCAGCAAGGCCAGACCTTGGCAGGGAGACCGACCAGGCCAGCGCGCGGCTCCCGGAAAACAACCACAAGCGACACTTCCCAGACCCAGGGCAACCTCTCACCGGGACCCGGGTATGGGTACTCTGCGCCCCACCTAACAAGAGACGCTCTCCTGCCGCCCACCCTCCTGGGAGAGATTCAATACTCCTGGACCGAGACTCAGTTCCGTCGGGGGCCAGATGTCTTCCGAACCCTCCCCAGAGAATCCAAAGAGTGCAACGCCAGCCAGAACCCTGGTCCCCGGAGTACCCAGCCTGAACCTGCAGCATTTCCTTCCTCCGGGAGCGAGTAGGGCATTCAAGACATTCCTCTCGCTCATCCTAGTCAGGCATCAAGAGTCAGCGTCCCGCGTTCCTCGTGGACCACCTGGCCGCGGGACCTTTACCCTCGGCAGAGAGGAAATCCCGTCTGTGCACTAGCTTCTAGGTGCTGTAGCAGCTCGGACGAGGGAAAGGAGCGGCCAGACGAGAACAGACGCAACCCGCCACAGAGTAGAGCTCAGGGGTGGAGGGAGCGCAAACAGCCCTAGCCCTGGGGCTCGCACTGACCGCGGGGAGTCTCCAACCCCCCCCCCTCGGGAGGCGGAGCCGGCCCACGTAGCACCGGACAAGTTCCCGCGGCTCCTAGGGGGCGCGGTGAGCAGCCGGGGCGACCAGGAATTCTTCCAACCAAAGAAAGCCTCCAAAGTGGGACAGGAAGCCGCTTCAAGTTCTTTTTATTAACCAAAGCTTCTCTCTGTAACCCTCTCTGCCTCGGGAACTCTACACTGGAGCCTGGGTACCTGAGTTCAGTCCTGTCCAAACTGTGCCGCCCAAAACACGCTGACACTTCCTTTCTAGAACCTAGCCAGGGGAGGGGGAGGAGGCGTCTTAAACTCTCTCCCTTAGGAAAGGCACGACCATAACTGCTTGCTGACTCATTGCCAGGGCACGATTCACTCCGCTACACTTACCCTTCCTGTCCACAAGGCAATGGCCTCATGTGCTGGTCTGAACCCGCATAGTTACAGATACAGAGTCTGGTCTTAACCACTCAGAAAAGAGCGAAAAGGATGAAGGGGAATCTAGGCTCCGACCTCCAGATCTCTCCTTCGGCAGCCAGCACTCTTCTCCCACTACGATTCTCATTCCCCTCCCCCTCCCCCCCCCCCCCCTCGCGCTCCCCGGCTCAAAAACCACGGGCTGGTTTCTCTGCAAGCATGCAGACTGTAATAGCGCTGAAAGCTAAAGCCAAACCTAGCGCCCCCCCCCCTTACGTCTAATAAGTGAAAGGAGAGTGAACGTACCTAACCTGGGCACCTGGTTTAGCCTGAGGACCCTCCCTCCTTGGCCAGAGCTCCGCCCCACACCACCTTTTCCTACCCAACAGGTTTGCAAACTTTTAAAACCCCAGGGCCTTGGCATTGGACAGGCCATCTTGGTGGCACAGAGCTGCCAAATCTGGTGCATCTGGAGAGGGTATTCGGGTCTTAATAGATACTGAAACCACTGGGTCCCAAACCTGATATTCTCTTCGGCCCAACGCATGGGCCGCTGGTGGACAGCAGTGTGCGGACTCCGCCCAACACAATCAGTCTGTGGTGCCTTCTACCCGCCAGCACGGGGCTGTTGTCTTAATGAATTACTAATGAGTTAAAATTGGGCAGCAGGCTTAATTAAAGCGTAGAGGCAATGTGTTTACCACATTGTAATTGAACTCATTAGGGCTATGGGTTTTTGTTTTTTAAGCAGCCGCCTTCCTTCTCTACATCGAATAATCTATGGGAATCGTTTATTAGAGAAGGAGGGGGTAGTGAGAAACAGTACATCAATTCTTTGAATGAAAAAGACAGGATGCGGGTGGGGAGGGTACTGTGCCTCCACTCTGCGAGGCCTTGGTGGAGCAGAGGCCAGACCAAGACTTGCCAAGAAGTGCAAAGGGGAGGTTGGTCCTTGAGTGAGACCCTCCCTAGGAGACTTGCCTAGAGACTAGGCCGGTGTACAAAGCCACGTTGTCCTCATCCCTAGATCATCTCTCCCTCCCCAGCCCTGAGCTCTACCTAGAAACCGCTGGCCCACACTTGCCAACTTTCCCCGCCCCAGGTTTGACACTCCCTGATGAGAATGGTTCACAACCCCTCCCCACCTCCAGTTCACTCAGAAGCTTCTCCACCTCCTTATTGAGAACTCAGTCTCGGAATTTTAACCTTTCCAGCTTTCTTCCCTCGGTTCCATAGATATACAATTGGTCTCCACGACCAATGCTTCCAAAAGGCACAAGCCTCTTGGCCCAGCCGAACTGGGGCAGGGGTGTATACAGGAAACCTGCAGGCCATGGGACCTTTCAGGTGGGGAGCTCAAGCTGTTAGCCCAAGTTAAGCTCATCTGATGTGCTTGACTAACCTTTTGCCCTAGGCCTCACTGTAGTTACTGGACCTTCTACCTCGCCTTCTTTTGGTGCTGTTTGGACTGCTGGGCACGGAGAGGGTGAGGGGTGAAGGACGGTCTCCGCGCTGTCGCCCTGCCTGACCAACAGGCGGCGTCAGAGGACCAGGTCTGAGCTGGGAAGTGGGGGTGCGGATCTGAGCAAGCTAAACCGAGAAGCTGGGTGCGAGGAGATCGACCCTCACCCCAAACTTACAAACTTGCAGAGAAAGGGAGTGGGAAGAGCTAAGGGGCTGCAGGAACCGAAGAGTAGGGGAGGGGCGGGACTGGACTGGGACGCGGAGGAGGACCCGCCCGCAAGCAGGAACGCTGTGGAACGCGGGCTGCGGGCGGCGACGGATCCTGCGCGGGGGAGGCGGCGGGCGCCGCGGGAAACCGAGCCGCGCAGCAGCCGCCGAGCGCCAAGCAGGCGGGAGAACCGAGTGCTGAGGGCCGGAGACCGCGCGGGCGTGGGCGGCGCGGCCAGGTAAGTGGTCTCATCCTCTGCCCTCAGCCGCTACTCTTTTGGAGAATTCTGAGCTGAAAGGCACTCCAGGAATTTCCGGCCCCTTTGGAGCCCGGCTGCTGACCCCAACCTCCTTCTTCCCCTCTAGCGTTAGACGCTCAGAGGTTCCCAAGTGCCCGCCTCTCACCTTTTGTAGGTTTTGTAAAAGTCCCCCATCCTGTCCATTCCCCACACCACCCTACCTCTTCCCTCTTCCCAGCCCAGGAGGTTGAGGTAAATTGTTTCTAATTTGTTGGTAAAAGATTAATTGCAGAGGATGGATCGATTTGATTAAGGCAATTAATCTTTGGTTACAGCGTTCCTGGTGTCACAGGGTTGGGGAGGGGGCAGTTGAAAGGAAAAAAGACAAACAAGACTTTTTGAAGAGCAGTCCTCCTGCCTGGGGACAAATCCAGACCTTCCTCCCCACACCACTACCACCCACCCTCCGGTGCACACACCCACCTCCCCGCCCTCAAACCCGCAGCCTTGGGGAGGGGAAATCAAGCTGGCGGTTTCAGCACCACCAGGTCCGGACAGCGACTCCTGCGGATGAGCTTCGTAACTTCTGGTCCCTGGAGGTTACACAGAGCAGTCAGCGACCAGAGCAGACCAAAAAGACGAGTTTACCCACCCACCACTCCATTTCCTGTCCAACTCCTGGGTTCCCTTTCTCTTGTGCTTCGAAGCAAGATCGAGCCAAATGCAGTCCCAAAGACCAACCCTCAAAACTACTGTGGGCACAAGAGAGGAACCCCCAACTAACTCCCCTTAGTGAAGTTCCCAAAGCTGGAGTTTTCTCTTTTCCTGAATAATTAATGCTGGTCATAAATAATTGATGAAGGCAGTGGAGAAGGCAAGAGGGAGGAGGTGAGTGAGAGCCAGAGCGGCCAAAGAGAGATCGAAGAGTTTGTTAAAGGACCATTAAAGAAGCCTTGCTGGGAACGGCATTCCTCCATAGATCACGCAAAGCTGCTTCACCCTGGCTCAGGGTAAAAGCAGGAGGCAAGGAGCCTAGCTTGGGGTGGGGGGAGTGTGGTCTGACCAACCCTGGAACACCCACTTTGAACCTAACGTCAGCACTCTTCCCCATCTCCCCATCGTTCCCTTTCCCTCACCAGGATTCACAGAGCCCTTAGGAGCTGAGTCTTCCCCTCATCTCTGTGTGAAGTTCTAAGCTGCATAGTAAAGACTCAGGGTGAACCTGGGATCTCAGCTCTGTCGTTTCTGCTCAGGGCTGTGACCTGCACTGCTCAATCTCAGCTAACTTGTAGGTGCTTTCCCCCAAGGTTCCCTCTACCTCATTCCAGACCCCACGATTTCATCCTTCTCCAGCGATCCAAGTGTCCTTTGGGACTACAGCTTCCAGCTGGTTCTTTCCCACCTGCATCCTCCACAGCTGGAAGGAGCAGACCATTTCCTGCTTCCTTCCTGTCACATCCTCTCTTGCCTCACATGCACTTCCACTTCAAACTCCCTTCAGCCTCCAACTCGCTGGTTTCTGACATCTTGCCTCCAAACTAACAAGGGTCTAGGAGTCTCAGAGCATAGATGAAAACCCAAGACAAAATGCCTGTGTTTAGGCTGGAGGCCTTTGCCAGGGCCTTTGACTTCTCTTGGGAGCACTGGACAGATGGCCATACAAGTTTATAGAATAAAACTCTCCAGGGTCTCTGGACCAAGCAGCCAGCCAATGTAGTACAGTATTTCACTGGGACTTCTTAAGGCCAACCATCCCACAAGCACAGGTATGTGTCTTACTAGTAGAATTGACATCAGCATCTGGAAGAAGTTATTGTAGATTGCACTACCACCACTGACAGTGGACTCAGGGCTGCCAGGGACTCCAGGAATCTCCCTCTGAGTTTGTCTACTGCTTAAGAGTTTCCATCATACCCTCTTTAGAATGTTCATCTCCTGAGTGTTCCAAAACCCCAGCTTGACTTATGATGCTCCCCAACTGAGAATTACAAGCAGCTTATCAAGAAGGAAAGTATTGCCCAAGCCTCAAGGAGTTTAGGCTTCAGCTTCTGAAGTCAGTTACATTTTCCCACCCATATCAACTCCCCTCCAACTCTGCAAACCCAGAGCTTACTTTTAAGATCTAGGAGTTCTGAAGGGGCACAGGAATGGAGGGGAGAGTCTTCTGGGATTGCCTGTGCACGAATAGGGACAAAACCTACGAGGAATGTGAAGCTAGACAAAGGGGTAAGAAGAAATCAGATGGGAGAGGCCAGCCCTGGAGCAGCAATGAGTTGTTTACTTCTCATATAAAACACAACTCTCCCAAGTAGGAAGCTACTGCAAACAAGTATCAATAATGAATGGATCCCCTGTAATAAAATACTTACATAATTAGCACAAGTCAAGTGGTTGCATCATGCTGACCTTTTGGCAATTCTGAGCCAGAGAATTTTGCTCCAGAAATCCTCAGAATGCCATTTATGTTCTCAGGAGAAGGTGAGAATGAAGTATTTGCCTAGCCCTCTATTCTGTTGTGATATGGTTTTCCATTTCTGAACCAGAACGTAAGTACTTCTGAAATATAACAGAAAACTCTCTTTGGTGAATTCAGAACAGTCATTAACATTAAGTTTTAAGTGAATGTTAACAGTAAATAAAGAAATCTCTTGATTGTAATAGTAGTAACAAAGCAATAATTACCCAGTAGGTGGTCATCAGTAATGATAAATGTGTCATTATTACTGTGTGAGTCTGGGAACTCGCTTTTGGAAACTACTTCAGACTTTTTAGCAGCACGGCTGGTTACAAAGCATTTCTTAGCCTGCAAAAGCCATATAATTTTATACACAATTTAGGTGAAAATAAATTTAAATCTGTATATTACATTTTTAATTTCAAGTTAGTAATTAAAGTTGGTTCATTATGCCTCCTCTGAAACCCTCAGTACTCATCCCCGTGGTTTGTTTGTGCAATTTGTTTCTAAGACACCCAAGGTTACACAGTTCTAAAAGATGGAAAATTTAATTATTTGCCCACATTAAGAGTTTGTCGGTGATATCATAATATGTTTTGGAAAAGTTTGGGATGCTTATTGCCTTTGGTCTGGGGATATTCCTGAAAATATAACACCCGCAAATATTCAGATAGAATGTTGCAAGAACCTTTCGTTTTTTGTGTGTGTATGTTTCAGGGTATTTCTTTTTTTTTTTTTAACAAAAAACCTCTTTCATCCTGGGTGCTTAATGGCTTCCAAGTTTGGGTAGTTAACCATGAGGTTTATTTGACTAATGTGTCAGGTCAGCTTTTGCTAACAGAAAGTTAAAGTTTGCATGCAGAAGAAACACTAAAGGCATGCTGCTTACTGGAAACCCAGCAAGCACTTGGTAGTTTATTAGTGTAGTAGGAAACAGCACCAAGCTTGGGGGCAAACAGATTTTGTTCAGGTGGGTGGTGTTGGGGAAAAGAACAGGCAAAGAAAAACAAAAATGCCTTCATTTCCCCAGAAAATAAAACTGAATGTTTCATCTAGCAGTGTCAGTTGGGGAGATGTTAAATGTGCATCTATGTCATTTTCTCTCCAGCGACACGTCAACAATCTCTACCCTTCCCCCTAGCCACCTCCCTCCCTCTCTTTTCCAAGCTGTCAAAGGTCTTGTTCTACATCCTCTGTGTCAGTCACTTCTTAAACTAGTTCCCTGAAATAAAGAGACACTTATAGACTAAAATAAACCCGAGCCCCATTTGCTATGTTTTGTAGTAGTGGTAATCTTCATACAATTAAAGACTCTTGTGGGAATCCACCCATATACTTGCCTCGGTTTCCTCTTTTACAATCTCTGCATCTTGCATCACTTTCTCCCTCTCCTCTTTTCTCTTTTCCCTTCTTTTGGAATGGCAATCAAAGAAAAAAAAAGGCAAGCATCTTGTCTTGTTATTCATTATTATAGCAGCATCTTTTAGCTGCATCTTTGCCAATGAAAACTCCATGTAGATGCCTATCCTTTTGTTGTAGCAGCCTAGGTTATTCAGGAGCAGAGACAAAAGCCTGAAGTGATGTGATCTAAATGAGCTCCGGGGTTTTCCAGCTGGGACCACCTCCATTTCAAAGGACCCCCTCCTTTTCAGTGTGCGGAGAAGGGGAGTGGAGGGGGTGGGTCATGTGTGTGTGTGCACGCTCTGGGAGAGGGAGGGAAGGGAAGAGTGCCTGGTGCACAGGCTTACTCCTTCTGTCTCTGTTCATCTTTGATGCAGATTTGCAGGTGTATTTGGGGAAAGCATGCATCCCCAAACCTTTGGGTGTTTTTGTTGCCTTTGAATTTCACCTTGATCAGCTAGCATTTGTTAAGTGACCGCCATGTATGCTAACTTCATGTGCCAGTCTGAATTTATTACTTCCTATAAACGATGTGCATACATGCCTTGCTGTGTTCATAGGTGTATGAGGACTCTGAGAAGATAAATGTTTGTTCTCTCTCTTAAAAAAGGAAAAAGAAAATCCCAGCAGCAACTGTCTTAATTGTTCCTGGTCTCTGAACTGATAAAGAGTCTTCTCTGCCCTTTACCCAAGTTCAAGTTTCCTTGTAATAATGGCTTCCTTTGATAAAGAAAAATTAAGACTTGGTTCTTCCCCCACAGTTTCTATTTCTTACAAAAAGTATGAGCTTGAAAGTTAAGAAGGACTCATTGATTCGCATGAAGAATTTAAGGGTACATAGTTTAGGGGTGCATTTTTTCTTTTCTCCCTTTCCCCAAGAAAGTTTGTGTTCTCACTGCTTTTCACAGGCAGCTGGGGGAAGGATCCTTTTAAAGAGACAATATTTAGAGAAGCCTCAAAGACTGCATCTGCCTCCAAACACCTTTTTTTATGATTTCTTTATGATGTCCATCACGAATGACCCTTTGGTTGGTTTCTGGTTCTTGTTTTACTTCGCAGGACTCTGAATGAGTCAGTGGAGTGAAAATCAGTAAGCTTAAGCTAGGCTTGCCAAGTTGTAGAAAAGATGGCAATTGGGAACTGAGAGCAGTCAGGGAGCATTGTCATTATGGCCATCAGCCCTGGTAATTTTTATCATTAATTTCTTTAAAGCGGGATAAACAAACAATCAGGATTTTGACTACTTGTATATAAAATAAACGCCAGAACTTGGGATGGCGGCACATGATTAGAATCACAGCAGTGGGCAGACTCATGCAAGAGAACTGAAAGTTCAAGACCCCATTTATAATTAAATAAACAAATAAACAGTGCCATCCTGGGGCTGGAAAGATGACTTGGTGTGACTCTTGCTGATGACTGGAATTCAGTTCCCAGTCCCCACATTGGTTGGCTCACCACACCTATTTACTCCAACTCCAGGATAATCCAACATCTCTGGCCTCTACACACACACACACACACACACACACACACACACACACACACACCATTAAAACAAAATAAAGAATTTTAAAAAGACACTATCAGTTAAGAGCAAAATACAGTTTGAGAGAAAAAAAAAAGCTTGTATTCCTGAGGGTAACACGGTTTCCTCTCTGCATTAAGTTAAAGCATCATCGATGTTATATTTAATATGGGACCGTTGATGCTATCTAACACATCTTCTAACAGATGGGGCCCGTTGTCCTCATTCTCCAGGGAAGGTCAGTTTAAAATACCATGTATAAAATGTGCCAGGCACACCATATGTATATTACTTAATTCTCACTTCAGCCCAGTGAGCTCCCTGCCAATATCCTCGTTTTGCAGGTAGCAACTAGTGAAATGTAGGTACCTGAGCAAATTTCCACAGCTAGTAGTAAGTGGTCACAGAGAAATTTATACTACATGACTACAAAACCCCTTTATTTGGTGACTTCATCTGTCCACCAGGCTTCAAGTTTCCTTATGGATCTCCTTTCACACCCCTGGGAGTGACAGGGAAATCATGTGTCTCCCAACTGATACAGAAACGCCACGCCAGGAGCATCTGTGCCAAGGACAGGAACAGATACTCCTACCTGAGAGTGTAAACGAAAGGGAAACAGGAGTGATGGGGGAGGGCGATAAGGGGTAAATCTTTTGCTATATAATTTGGTTCTGGGTTCTTCAGCACCAAGGTAATAGTGGGAAGAGAGCTATCTGATTGTAATGGATTTATTGTATTAAGGTCTTTATCTTCGAAACGGGGCAGATATGAGAAGTTACAAGTGTGATTCCCACATCACTTCCTGCCTGCCTCTTAAATGCAATCAGTTCTGCCTCTGCCCCAACCTTATTCTAATGCTCCCGTGGATTCAAGCTGGGAAGTTTCGTCCTGGATCTCTTATGCCTCCGAGCGACGCGTTGAGAGAGCACCGCGGACAGCTCCTCCCCATGCTCTGTCCAGGGAGACCTATTCAGCCAGATCCACCCACTGCGGGCTAGGAATCAATCGGCTTCCAAAGTGGAATAAGCTGGGCTGGGCCCTGGCTTGGTTTGAGTTCCCTTCAATCAGTTGTTAATAGTCCTAGCTATGACTCCATGGGCCCTGGATTGCTGTCCATGTGCTCTAGCATGGAGGCCTTGCCTCTCCAGTTCCGAGGGGGAGGGAGGGAGGGAGGGAGGTAGCTCGGTTTGTGGTTTTCCTTTGGGTCCGGAGCGTCTGGGCTCCTTTACCTGTCCTTGGCCTGGGTGAACCGCAGCCGCCCGGAATGGAGAAGGGAGTGGAAATGCTCTCCTTTGTGCGGTGATAGATCATGCAAACGGGTGACACCAGTTTAACCAATGAAACTATTTGAATCAATTAGCAGGCTGAGGAGAGGCCCCGACGTGTAAAATGCATGTCCGCTCGAATAGGAAAGCATTGATTAACTCATCCCAAACAGCCTTTTCCTGCCTGGGCCAACTCCTCCCAGGGTCTATTCAGGGTCCCAGATGCCAGGGCAAGGACTGGCACAACCCTGGGGATCAGCAGCAGGGGACTTGTTCAAAACAAAGGGTCTGAGGCAGTGAGAAGAGAATTGTTCAGAGAACACAAATGGGCTTCTATGCATCTTCTTAGTTCAACAGCAGACAAGACTCTCTGAGAGCAGAGTCCACTTTAAAAATAACTTCTTCAAGCCTTCAAACTCCAAGAATGCAACTGCAGGGCAGCCAGGCTCACTGGGGAAAATAAAATATTGACTCTTCTTATAATTATTTGAATAAAAATATTTAGCCTTACACTACACATTTCTCTTTCTAGTGAGACTTTAAAAAACCAAAGTGTCAGGATTATATTCAATAACCCTCCAAAGTGTGCTGGGTGAGGAAAAAGTGACTGTCGGTGCCACTGGGGTGTGGCTTCACTGTAGAGACAGAAGGACAGATGAGATTTTTTAAAAAAAAAGAAAAAGAAAAGAGAAGAAAGGAGAGAAAGAGAGAGAGAGAGAGAGAGAGAGAGAGAGAGAGAGAGAGAGAGATTTGTTGTCTTTGTTATTGTTGTTTTTCAAGACAGGGGTTCTCTGTCCTAGAACTTGCTTTGTAGACTAGGCTGGTCTTGAACTCACAAAGGTCCCCCCTGCCTCTGCCTCCTTAGGGCTGGGATTCGCCACCACCTCCAGGCAGATTTTTTTGAAGACACCTTTTTAAAAGTAAGAATCTGCCTTTTTAGTAAATAAGGGAGCTGCGTGGTAAAAGCTTGGACCCTGGAGCACTTCCTCCCTGCAGGCTTCCCAGGCATTTCCGAGGGGTACCTCAGTGAGAGATGATCAGCATCTGTTACCCCAATCCCAGTCTCAAGACCCGCCCATTTGCCCATTTTCAGCTTCCTGTGTAACTAGAGCTTCCCTTCTAGCAGCCTGGGCTCTGGGAACTGTGAGCAAGTCTAAACCTATTTTGTAGATGCCGCAGCAGTGGATTCCAAAAAGGAGGCAATGGAGAAGGAAGATGAAGGCTTGGCCCTGGAATCTTGGGGAGGGGATGACTTGTCTTCTGGTAATGAGACTGGAAAATGACCGTGGTGCTTTTTTTTTTAGGCAAATGAACCAGAAAGCTCCCAAATCCAAGTTCTTCATCTTGGAGCATTAGACAGAAAGCACTAAGCTGGTTTCAGCACCTTAAGACAGGATCTAATTTGTGCTTTTGGTGCTCTTAGAAATAAGGAGATTGTTGGAAAATTATTTCACTGCCATTTGAAACTTTGGTGTTCCACAAATGCCACCATTTTCATGTCCCTCAAACTGTTTTCAGGATATTGATAAAAAGCAAACAAACTCCTGAGCAAAGGCCCTGATTTTCTTACCTGACTTTGCTAACCTTTGAAGATTTCACATTTTTATACTTGTATTTAGGGACTGTGTGTTTGTGCTGTAATGGGATCTTGGACTTGGTGGGGGTAGTTCCATCCTTTCTCTAGCAGAACTGTCCATTTCCTAAGCCTGTTTTGCCTGGCAGTGACCGGACTTCATCTAGACTAATACTGCAAGAATATAACTTACTGTTCCTGTCACAGTAAGTACCTTCCTTAGACTGTCTTCCAAACAAATGGCTTCTTTAGTTTCTGATAAACTGGCCAGTGGTTGTTTTTACTCTTAAGAGCCAGCCAATTAGGAGACAGCATTGCACACTTCATTAATATCCCAGGTGTGCCCACTTCGGGGGACTGTGGGGAAAATTCTGTCTCATCTTAGTGGGCTCTTTTTGGGGGAAGGGTCTGCATGTTCTTTCAGAAGTCTCTAGAAATGTATTTCTCCAGGGAAATGGGCAATTTGTCCAAAGGGCTGCCATGTTGGGGACTCTGTAATAGACCACTCTACGTTTGTGGCATGGCCTGCATAGATCTTATACGATGAGTTACAGGAGTGGTCTAACCATGGCTGGTAGATGAATGCACACTGGCACCCACTGGTGTCTTCACACAATTGTACTCACTATGGACCAGAGACCAGACACGGCTCAGTGGCTGCTTTGCCCTGAAAAGTAAGGGCAGACCTGGGGTCACTTATCTCTTCCCAACTCTCCCAGTTTCCGCATTGGTCACTCTATGTAGAAATTTCTTTTCTTGCTCTTAGTCTGCAGTGTTTCCAAGGAGGTGCTGCCCTGCTGGCTGCATTCCGTTTCTTCGAAGACCCAGGGGCTGCTAGGAGGAATCGTTCTGGAAGGAGGGTGGCTTTGAGGAGGGGCTAATACAGGCAGGCAGACTCTTAGTTTGCAGATACTCTAGAATCTCCCCAGGATGCAGTTCAGCTTTGGACTCCTAAACCAGATCAGGGGATCCAGCCTCTCATTGCTGTGTTTTGTTCTCCGGTTGGGGAGCTGTCAGTTGCCCTGGGCTAGGTGGTGGCTTTTCTGTGTCTGCTGGGAAAGGATCTCTAATGTAGCTCCTTCTCGCTTTCGCTCTCCCCCCTCCCTCCCTGTAACATGCCAGCCCTTTAATGTGGAGTGTCAGGGAGACGGTGACGTCACCCTGCCCGCTGGGTGGCGTCCCCTCCATCGGACACGAGTTCAGAGACAGAGAAAGGCGCTGTCAGACAGCGCTCCACTTGGGGCTCGCTTGCCGCGGGTTTCCGCGTGCCCACACTTTCTGCGGTGGAGGGGACACCCCGCCTCAACCCAGGCCCTCATTCTGCCCCCCGCCGGGGTTCGAGCGCCATTAGCTCGCGCCAGCGCGGGGATCTTGCTCAGCTCGCCTGAGTCCCGCCCGCTGGATTCGAGGACCCGCTTGGATGCTTCGCCTCCGAGCGCCCTCGGAAGATGGGCCGGCAGCCACGAGCCTAAAGACATCGAGGGGTTATCAGGTACGACCCAAACCCGCCCACCCTGACTCGGCACCCAGTTGGAGGTTGAAGAAACACTGCTGAGGAGTTTTAGCCGTAGGTGGAGGGGCGGCGGGCCTCAGAAATGATGGGTAGCAGAACCAGAATGAATTTGCGGGTCGTTGACTCATGAGGCAGATGGAGAAGTTTGTCAGGTTCCTTTTCCAGCTCAACTAACTTTTGTCTCTCCTTTCACCCCTCAAAATGCACCTCAACCGAAATCTTATTTGTGTCTCGGCTGACGGAGTTTCTGGAAGGGTTTGTGGGTAAAAGTGGGGGGTACATCCAAGAGGAGGCATTTCTCCCGGCTCTTCCTCGCGAAGGTTGCGCTTCCTAACGCGGAACCAACTCAGCATCCATGTTTCTAAGAACCGAAAGTTCGAGTTCTCCCAGGGTCTTATTGATATAATACGGTCTTCTCTGAGAGAAAAATGAACCTGGGAGGGTCATCAGCCGAAGCTAGGTCTGATAGTGTCAGACTCGAGAATCACCATTTAATGCCCTAACCCCTAAAAATATGTCCTCTGATCTGTGAAGTGACTGACACGCCTAGCGATCCTCTCCTTCGAACGAGAAGTCTTGTTAGGCCTTCTTGGAGGTCGAAGAAGAGCGCAGAAGATCCCGGGGGCAGCAGGTCAGAGGAGGTCATTCAGAAGTCATGGGGACCCAAAGACAAACATCGTTGCAATCATTTGGTTGAGGGGATTGGTTAGTGTATTCTCTGTGATCGCTGTAATAAAATCCAGTTTGCTGCCAGGCGATGGACACTGGTGACTTTTCAGGTCAAAGGACAGCTTCGGCCTACGCATGGTCCAAGTAGCTCTGGGGAGAGCATTGCTTTTCCTGGGGAACGCACCATTTAACTTGGTTTGACTTAAGTTCTTTTCGCTCGGGTTTCTTTGCTCTACCATTGCTCTATTTTCAACTTAATGAGTTTTTATTTTTATCCATTGGGGTATCCAGCTGGCCAGGTGAAATCAGAATTTTATTCAGACTGAACCCATAATCCACTTCCAGTGCGTCCACAATTGGTTACCTAATCTGAAAATTATGGTTACTTTTGGGCACACTCTCGACATAGAACAGTATCGACATTGCCAAGGAGGCAAATGTCACAGAAGTTGACTTGTGTGCGATGGAATACACTTTTTAATGCTCTGCCTGTCGTGATCCCCAAGAACTGTTTCTTTGCGAGCTTTTGGGTTTAACATGACCCATAACTTGTCTAAACACGACAGGAAAGCACTTTTTTACTGTTTATGTCTCCAACTTCTTCTTGATCCGTCTATCTAGAATTAGATGTCCGTGGCTCAGGAAAGGGGTCTTTGGAAATTTGGGGGCAATTGTGCAGCCCTCAAATTTTCTAATTACACTAAATAAAATAACACCTAATAGCAAGGATGAGGAAGAAGAGATTTCGTTTTGCTTTAATGAGCAATGTTTTAATCAGTAGTGAATCTCGCCCCCAAGGAAACCACAGACACCACAAAAAGCACTTTTTAGAATGTTTGGGTTAATTTTTTAAAACCAAAATCAATTTTTTCAGGCACGTCTGAATGATTCTCTCTCTCTCTCTCTCTCTCTCTCTCTCTCTCTCTCCCTCGCCATGCCCGAGTTCTTCATGACTTGTGTATCATTAACGACCACAGTCATTTCTTTCTAATTCCTATTGGACACGTGTCTTGTTCCAGCAATCATTTTTCCCCATAAATCGGGGATGTCTTGAGTTTTTTAGGAATTTGCTGAAACCGATAGATAGGCAGACAGATCGGTGGACAGTATTTACTTGGGACGAGTAGGACATAAGACAAATTACTAACTCCAAGTGGCTAAACTTTCTCAAAGGAGACCTTGAGGGGAATTTTAAAAGATGACCTTTGTGCACCTGAAACTCGCTCAGTTTCCCAGTGTCTTAACCAAGGCAAGGAGCTATTGTAATTTTCAGTTAGTTTTCATCCCTTCCCTCTGTTCTAAGACCGGAAGGTTCAAGTCAACTTTCTTCTTTCCTTCCCAGTCTCCAAGGCAAACCCGGTGCGCTAAGCCCGCGGTTCTGCAGTTGAGGAGATGGCTTCCAGCCCACTGCCGGGGCCCAACGACATCCTACTTGCATCGCCTTCGAGCGCCTTCCAGCCCGACGCACTGAGCCAGCCGCGGCCGGGGCACGCCAACCTCAAACCCAACCAGGTGGGCCAGGTGATCCTCTATGGCATTCCCATCGTGTCCTTGGTGATCGACGGGCAGGAACGTCTGTGCCTGGCGCAGATCTCCAACACCCTTCTCAAGAACTTCAGCTACAACGAGATCCACAATCGCCGCGTGGCGCTGGGCATCACGTGCGTGCAGTGTACTCCTGTCCAACTGGAGATCCTGCGGCGCGCGGGGGCCATGCCGATCTCTTCGCGGCGCTGTGGCATGATCACCAAGCGTGAGGCCGAGCGCCTTTGTAAGTCATTCCTAGGCGAAAACCGGCCGCCCAAGCTGCCGGACAACTTCGCCTTCGACGTGTCGCACGAGTGTGCCTGGGGCTGCCGCGGCAGCTTCATCCCAGCTCGCTACAACAGCTCTCGCGCCAAGTGCATCAAATGCAGCTACTGCAACATGTACTTCTCACCCAACAAGTTTATTTTCCACTCCCACCGCACCCCGGACGCCAAGTACACCCAGCCAGACGCTGCCAACTTCAATTCCTGGCGCCGCCATCTCAAGCTCACAGACAAGAGCCCTCAAGACGAGCTAGTCTTCGCCTGGGAGGATGTCAAGGCCATGTTCAACGGAGGCAGCCGCAAGCGCGCGCTGCCTCAGCCCAGTGCACACCCGGCCTGTCACCCGCTCAGTTCCGTCAAGGCAGCTGCGGTGGCGGCCGCAGCCGCAGTGGCCGGGGGCGGGGGCCTGCTGGGCCCGCACCTACTGGGCGCGCCACCCCCGCCACCGCCACCACCACCCTTGGCTGAGCTGGCTGGCGCCCCGCACGCCCATCACAAGCGGCCGCGCTTCGACGACGATGACGATTCCCTACAGGAGGCAGCCGTGGTGGCTGCAGCCAGCCTTTCGGCAGCCGCCGCCAGCCTCTCGGTTGCCGCGGCCACAGGCGGCGCAGGGCCGGGTGCAAGCGGTGCCGGGGGTGGATGCGTGACCGGCGTGGGAGTGGGCGCCAGTGCGGGGGCTGGTGCAGCAGCTGGCACCAAAGGCCCACGCAGCTACCCAGTCATCCCAGTGCCCAGCAAGGGTTCCTTCGGGGGCGTGCTGCAGAAGTTCCCGGGCTGCGGGGGCCTCTTCCCACATCCTTACACCTTCCCAGCCGCGGCCGCAGCCTTTGGCTTGTGCCACAAGAAGGAGGACGCGGGCGCAGCGGCCGAGGCCCTGGGGGGAGCGGGTGCCGGGAGCACAGGTGCGGCGCCCAAGGCCGGTCTGTCTG